>NC_140124.1:99595860-100195860 GCF_964035555.1 Netta rufina
TGACTTAAAACATTTCCAAATATGATAGTTTAAATGTGATCCAAATGTGATAGACATAAACAGATTTTAACATTTATGTAATAGGATGCAATGCAAGGAGGTCAAGTTTCAAACAAATGCAGCTGTTCTGTTTACCATGTTTTATATATTCAAAGAAGGCATTGAGCAGTTTGATGGTATTCTTAGATGTAGTGAGCACCCATGGGGCAGAACGACTGCTTTTAAGAGCTGATGCAGTGAAGCCATAATAACATTAAATTCTAAAGTAAAAAAAATTTGCCATGTCTATAAACCTCAATTTTCTGCAGTTCTTTCTAATTTTCTTCCATCATGCAGTAATGATTTAAAACCTGTTCTCCCTTGGTTGACTGACTGACACAGCTTATTGTCTTCAAATGGATCTCTTTGTTCCTGTGAAGTAATCCTTTTTATTTTTATTTTTTATTATTATTTTTTTCAGATGACCATGAAAGGATACTGGGGACTAAGGAGAAATGGCTTTGTCATTAATGTTTTGATGAATGGTTGAGCTTTGCTGCTGAACCCAACCAGTTCAGAGTAGACATAGGATTTAAGACTGGAGTTTGTTTGAGGACAGACTGTGACAGATATGAGGAAAACTGAGGAAACTTTGTTTTTAGTTTTGATATTTTCTTCTGCTTTCAACAGTAAAAGAGCATTTATGTTGAAAGATTTTGGGGAGAGATAGAGGGAGAGAGAGAGTTTCTTTTTGCACATCAACTTTTTGTGGCATCAGCTATATACACACATATGGAACAGCAGTGGACCATGGATAGGTGCTTACATTTCAGATGATGTTCTATATTGAAGGGAAAGTAATCAAATGATCTTTGTAATCACAACTGGAAAGAGACATATTCTTGTAGGGGACAGTTCATCTTTTCCTAAGACTGATGACTACATCTAATGAATTGTGTTCTAAAAACACCCAGTTTGCTGTACTGACTATCAGAAAATGCAGGGAAGAAGCTTAGAAGTAGATATTTATATTGTGAATGCCTGCTGTTAGATGAGTTGATTCCAGCCCACACGAGGGTTGGCTCCAGGCAATTCCCTGCCCAGGATTTAGGCTGCCATGAGCCCTACACTAGTGAGGATGCTGTGATGGTAGTTCTGGATTCATCTCTGGGGACAGAGTATGCAAAACAGGTGTTGAAACGAGAAAAAAAATATAAATATATATATATGTCCTGTATTGAGCTGACAGAGTCAAGTTTGGACTGAAAAGTCTCCCTTTCTCTATGCTTTTTGATTAAATACACAAATACTCCTGGAGTGGCAAAGCTGGAATCTGAGTGAGCCCCAGCTCAGAGGAGGCAGAAGTTTGGGTGAATTACTAGTGAGGCTCAACAGGTCCCATGAGGTCTTGGCTACCAGTAAGCACTGTATTGTCATTCCAGTCTTTGGAGAAGAGAGATGGAAATCTGTAGTGATTATCCTTTTCTTTGTGTTATACCTTAAAATACTTGATATTTCACAATGTACTTATGCCAATCTGGTCTGGCTTTCTTTTTCCTGAAAGCAAGCTTCCTTTTTCATGTTGTGTTCCAGTCATTCCTATTTAGATTGGTCAATTACTGGGTATCCTCATGGTTACAGGGGCAGAGGCAGCTGAAGTGCTTCATCAGTTGGTGCTTTGAGACTTCTGTGTTCCAAAGACATTGGTTCAATCTTGTACATAAGCAAGACAGGATAGGCTGTCTTTCTTGCAGGTCCTTGTTTTTTCTGATTCCTTCTGTGCTCTTTTACTAGACTGGCTACTGATTTTGAGAGGTTAAAATGCATAATGAAAAAAAAAAAAAAAAAAAGAAGGAAAGAAAGAAGGAAAGAAGGAAAGAAGGGAGGAAGGGAGGAAGGAAGGAAGGAAGGAAGGAAGGAAGGAAGGAAGGAAGGAAGGAAGGAAGGAAGGAAGGAAGGAAAGAAAGAAAGAAAGAAGAAGAAAGAAAGAAAGAAAGAAAGAAAGAAAGAAAGAAAGAAAGAAAGAAAGAAAGAAAGAAAGAAGGAAAGAAGGAAAGAAAGAAGGAAAGAAAGAAGGAAAGAAAGAAAGAAAAAGAAAGAAAGAAAGAAAGAAAGAAAGAAAGAAAGAAAGAAAGAAAGAAAGAAAGAAAGAAAGAAAGAAAGAAAGAAAGAAAGAAAGAAAGAAAGAAAGAAAGAAAGAAAGAAAGAAAGAAAGAAAGAAAGAAAAGGGGAAACATTTATTTATTGGGGGGGGGGGGGGAAGGGAGGGGGTAGGGTAGGGAAAGGAAGGAGGGGAGAGTTTTCCAGAGATATTGTGCTTCCTCAGAAATTTCAGACAACTGTGAAAAATAAGTTATGATGTTTTTCTTCTGAAGGAAAATTATTTGGAGCATAATTCACAGTTGTGTTAGACAATTACTGAGATTGATTGCATACTGTAGATGCCTTGCTTAGTTTGCTGTAGTCTTTCCTACCGTGCTGATTCTAACTAAATTTACTTAGCTGAAGGATACATGCAATACAGAAAGATTCATCTCTTTATTAACAGCTTCATTCCTGATTTAATCTAACCTTTATAATAATATATAACTTCAACCTGCACAGTAAAATTTCCATCATGAGAGAGTGGGGCTGAAAGAGAAGTCATAGTTGTGTGAGTGAGAAGTTAAAAGGAATCAGTGTTGGTGGATTTTATTTAATGAGTGTGAGGAGAGGGAATAGGAAGTCAGAGAAGCCCTGGTTACTGTTGACAAGAAAAGGGAAGGAAGTCAAATCAGCCAGCCAGAAAGCATAAAGAAGATTAATGAGACAGTTTTCAGAAATTAGAAGCATGCCTTGGATGAACAGAAGCCCTTCCCCTGAGCTGAATTTGGGAAATTGTGCTGCATCAGGAGGTTCTACTCTTCTATTGGTGCTCATGCTGTGCAACCTCTACCTCCTTTTCTTTATTCCAATTTCTGGCATAGGGTGGAGACAAAAGAGATCAGTGCAATGGAGTCATGTCTTTGTTGGGTCCTTGGCAGGAAACCAGACATTTGTCTGCAGAGAAGCAGAGGGAATGGGTATTGGAGCAGAAACTTTGAGTGGAATCATTGATGGGTGAGTAATATCCCAGTGTTAGATGCTCATTTGAAATTGGTAAGGACAGTACCAGAAAGGCACGGTGAGAAATTGTGTACACACATAAGTTAGCTACGGACTAGAAGATCATGGAGAAAGAGGGGAAAGCAATGATGCAAGACCTGCAGAAGCTATAGGGAAACCAGCTTGCTGGAGAAAAGATTGCAACATGGAGAAGAGGTCATTAAATGCGTGTGTTGATCAAATTCCAGTGTGCCCACTGGAGACAAGGATCTAACCTGGCTAGGGCTTTCTGAGTGAAGAGACTGAATCGTACTCTGGTGGTTTTACCCTGTTACTCAGCTGAATGTCACAACCACTCTCTCACTTCCCCTTCTCAAAGGAAAAGGGGGAGAAAATATGATGGAAAGGGCTCAACGGTTAAAATAAGAACAGGGAGATTGCTCACCAGCTTCCATTATGGGCAAAAGAATCAACATAGAGAGACTATCACTAGCAGATGAGAATTTAGTGAGAAACTAAAAACAAAATAAAAGCACTTTCCTCTCCCATCATTTCCTCTTCCATTATGACATCTCTTCTATATCCTCTCCCCAAGCAGTGCAGGAAAATGGGAAATTTCTCTCACAGCTCCTGTTGTGCAGCAGTTTTCTCCCTTTCTTAAATTTGCTCTCACAGAAGTGCAAACATCACTCGCTGGCCAGCAGCTCCATTTGGAGCCAGCTGGATCTGGATCAGATCTGACATGGGGCAGCTCAGGCAACTCTTTACAGAGACCCTCTGCAGCCCTTCTTCTGCCAAACCCTTGCCAAATAAATCCAATACATGTACCTCCTTAAATTCCCAAATGTTTCAGACAATATGATTTTTACATATTTACTGATTAATATTTGAATTGTTGATGCTAAGTTACGCTCTCAATAGTTTGTAGCAGTTTTACTAACACTTCTTATATCTCTTTTGTGTTCAAGGTTCTAGATAAGATTGCTAATAGGTCAAACACTTTAAAAATATTTTAATTATGTTTTAATAACCATTTTAATATTTTGTGTTGTATAGTAAATTTAATAATATCTAGCTCCTAGTTATTTTTCAGAAAAAAAAAAATATATATATATATATATAAGGTATTATAATCTATCTTTTCTTTCTAGGATAGAAAAGAAATTGGAATTATGCTGAGTGCTGGACCATTTCCTCAGTTTGCTCAAATTTTGTAGAGGACTTATAAAAACAAAATACAAAAAGATCATCTGAAAGAACTGGTTAGGAAGGCAGAAAAAAATTCACAAACATATGCTGGACATTTCTCACAGAACAGCAATTCTCTCTGGCATTTCTCACAGGACAGCAATTGCAGCAGTGTGAAAGAAAATATTCATTTTGAACAAGAGTAAACCCACAAGTTATTTAGACTAAACAATGGATTCTAAAAAGTAGCTTCCTCTTATCAAAGAACTACGTGATCTCTTTGTTCTGTTCAGACTCCTCTGGCTTTTGAATTTGCAGCTGTTATATGTTTGCAACCAATCACACTGGCAAAGGTGTAGATAATAAGTAATTGCAGAGTTCTGAATATGTTTAGATAATGTCTGCATTCAATATAACAATGATATTTCAAGGAAAAGCATCAAAATGATGTAGACAGATTAATTTGATCATATATGTTTATGTATATTTTACCCAGCTTTAATAGCTGTATCATTCAGTCTATTTCTCCAGCTGTTTTGTAAATTTGTAATCCTATTTAATATTTTCAAGGTTATGACTTTAAACATATTCAAACCATTTTCTTAAAAAGATGTGAGTAATGACATTTTTAAAAGACAGAGTAATGTTGTATGTACAGAAAGCAGAGTCCTCTCCTACTGTTGCACACATTTGTCTGGACATAACATTTTATTTCTAACGTGTTTCTGACATTTGATACAAAAAAAAAAATAATAAAATTATTATGCACTGAAATAAGAACAAATTGTTTAAATGTAGATATGTTCTAAATTATGCAATTGCGTCTGTATCAGGACACCTGTTTGCTAATTTTGTATGCGAGGTATTTAATGTAATTCTATGTAAACTTACCATAAGTTACCACTCTCTTGATGGATTATAAACTGGATGTATTAACAAAGTCTAAAGTGAAAATTTTTCTAAAATACATATGTGAAAAATGTTTGTTTGCTTGCTCAGACAAATTAGGTTTGAATGGCTGAGTCAATTTATGCAAATTTTAGGACAGGAACAAATCCTTCAAAAAATGGTATATGGCATATTTTCTAGAGACTGCTCTTCTCGTATTGGAATATCTTTGCTGATATAAAGCTCCTTTGCTAATGATATATTTGCAACTTTATGAGAGGACAGTGCCCAGCAAAAAAATTTAATTTTACTATGATTTACAAAAAGTATATAATTGTTAGCACCAAAATGTTGAATCAGCCTGCAAATGATAATAATAATGAAAATGTCCTTAATAAATTAAATTGATTAGTCTAAAATGTAGATCACCTCAAAATGGCTTCATGGAAAGCTTTGTAATTTGATGTTTGGACAGAGTATTTGTAAGATTTGTTTATTTTTATTTTCATTTTTATTTTTATTTAATCTTAATATAAAATTTCTTATCTTCTGGTAACCTTCTATGACCAGGTGATCTGCTTTGGTGGTATTACTTGAGTGGGCGGCCGAGCTCCACCACAACTGCTCTCTCACTCCCCATCCTCAAAGAGGAATGGGTAGGAAATACAATGAAAAGGGCTCAAGGGTTGAGATAAGGACAAGGAGATCGCACAGTAATTATCACGACAGGCAAAACAGACTCAGCATAGAGAGACAGTAAGATTTATTACCTATTACTAACAAGCTAGAGAAGTGAGAAACAAAGGAAAGAAACCAAAAGCGCCTTTCCCCTCATCCACCCTCTTCTACCTCCCCCAGAGCAGCACAGGGGAACAGGGAAATGGAGGTTATGGTCAGTCTATAGAGCTTCTTTGCCGCTCCTTCTCGATCACTCTCATCCCCTGTGCTGTGGGGTCCCTCCCACGGGATGCAGTCCTTGATGAACTGATCCGGCGTGGGCTTCCCACAGGCAGCAGCTCTTCCAGAAGTGCTCCAGATATGGGTCCGTACCACGGGGTCCATCTGTCAGGAGCAAACTGCTCCAACCTGGGTCCCCCACCGGCAGCAGCTCCTGCCAGGTCACCTGCTCCTGCGTGGTCTCCTCTCCATGGGCTACAGGTCCGTCCCGGAATCCGCTCCGGCAGGGGTCTTCCACAGGCTGCAGCCTCCATCGATGCAGGCCCACCTGCTCCACCGTGGTCTCCTCCACGGGTTGCAGTGTGGAACCCTGCTCCACCGTGGTACTCCATGGGCTGCAGGGGGACAGCCTGCTCACCATGGTCCTCACCACAGGTCACAGAGGAATTCTGCTCCAGCACCTGGAGCAACCCCCCCCCTCCTTCTTCACTGACCTTAGTGCCTGCAAGGCTGTTTCTCACTCCTCACTCTCCCAGCTGTTGTGTGGCACCGCTTTTTTTTTTCCTGTCTTAAATATGTTTTCACAGACGTACAAGCAACATCACTTATTGGCTAGGCTCTGGTCAGCACTGGGGCCCTTACCTAACATGGGGCAGCTTCTAGATTCTTCTCACAGAAGCCACCCTTATGGCCCCCTGCTAGAAAACCTTGCCATGTAAACCCACTACACCCACCTGGTGGATGAGGGAAAGACTGTTGATGTAGTCTGCTTAGATTTCAGCAAGGCCTCTGACACGGTCTCCCACAGTCTTCACCTGGAGAAGCTGGCAGCCCATGGCTTGGACAGGTACACTCTTCCCTGGGTTAAAAACTGGCTGGATGACCAGGCCCAGAGGGTGGTGGTGAACAGTGTGAAATCCAGCTGGTAACTGGTCACCAGTGGTGTTCCCCAGGGGCTGGTGTTGGGGCCCATCCTCTTTAAAATCTTTATTGATGATTTGGATGAGGGAATTGAGTGCACCCTCAGTAAGTTTGCAGATGATACCAAGTTGGGGGGAAGTGTCAATCTGCCAGAGGGTAGGAAGGCCCTGCAGAGGGACCTGGACAGGATGGATCAACGGGCAGAGGCCAGTGGGCTGAGGTTAAGCATGGCTAAGTGCCAGGTCCTGCACTTTGGCCACAACAACCCCATGCAGCACTACAGGCTTGAGGCAGAGTGGCTCGAAATCTGTGCAGAGGAGAAGGATCTGGGCGTGTTGGTCAGTGCTATCCTGAACATGAACCAGCTGTGTGCCCAGGTGGCCAAGAAAGCCAACAGCATCCTGGCTTGTATCAGGAATAGTGTAGGCAGCAGGACCAAGGAGGGGACTGTCCCCTTGTCCCCTCTGCTCTGGTGAGGCCACACCTCGAGTGCTGTGTTCAGCTTTGGGCCCCTCACTACAAGAAGGACATTGGGGCCCTGGAAAGTGTCCAGAGAAGGTCTACAAAAGTGGTGAAGGTCCTGGAACACAAGTCCTATGAGGAGCGGCTGAGGGAACTGGGGTTGTTTAGTCTGGAGAAGAGGAGGCTCAGGGGTGACCTTATTGCTCTCTACAACTACCTGAAAGGAAATTGTGGGGAGTTGGGAGTCAGCCTCTTCTCACAGAAAACTAGTGATAGGACTAGAAGGAATGTCCTCAGGTTGCACCAGGGGAGGTTTAGTTTGGAAATTAGGAGATAATTCTTTTCAGAAATAGTAGTCAGGTATTGGAAGGGGTTGCCCAGGGAGGTGGTCACATTAGTATCACCTGGGGGTGTTTAAAGGAAATGTTTTATGTGGTGCTTAGGGACATGGTTTAGTGGGTGATATTGGTCGTAGAGGGATGGTTGGACCAGATGATCTTGGAGGTCTTTTCTAACCCCAATGATTCTATGATTCTTATATAATCAGTTTATATTAGGATGATACCATAATTAATATAGTGTTTGAATTCTTGTTAATATATTTTTGTTGTTAATTTTGAATGACTGTTCTTTTCACTATATGAAAATGCATATAACCAATTTTTCTGGGTCTGACTGGAATGTTAACTTTCCCTGCAGCAGCCCATACAGTGCTGTACTCTGCACTTGTAGCTGGAACAGCAGTGTTATCACACCAGTGTTGTGTCTACTGCTGAGCAGCACTGGCACAGCATCGGGCCTCTCTCTAACCCTCCTAGGGGGTGGGCAAAAAAGTGAGAAGAGAAACATCACTAGGGCAGTTGACCTAAACCAATCAAAGGGATATTCCATACCATGTGATGTCACACTCAGCAATAAAAGGTGGAAACAGGAAGAAGAGGGGAGGGGTGGACTCTCGTTGGGAAAATGTCAGTCCTCTTCCCGAACACTGGCTACGTGCGTTGAGGCCCTGCTTCAAGGACGTGGTCAATCATCGCTCATTTGTGGGAAGTAGAGAGTAATTTCTTTCCTCTGCACTTCCACATAGCTTTCATTTGTTTTATTTGTTTGTTTTCCTCCCTTCTTCTTATTTTCCCTTTCCCCCTCCCTTTTCCCCTTTCCCTTTTTATTTCCCTTTAGTTAAATTGTTTAGTTCATAATAATCTTTCTTTAATTATTATTATTATTTCCCTTTAATTAAATTATCCTTACCTCAACCTGTGAGTTGTTCTTTGCTTTACTTCTCCCCCTCCTCACCTAAAAAGAGGGGGAGTGAGAGAGCGGTTGTGGTGTTTGTCTGCCCAGCACAGTAAAACCACCACACCAATACTGTGAAATTTCCCTTTCTTTAAACTGAGCTTTGCTTGATAGTTTGTGGAAGAAATCAGTAATACTGAAATAAAGTGTTAGATCCCTTCAGACTGATTTATAGTACGATAGATTTTTTTTTTATTATTATTCAATTGGATAGATCCATGCTGAGAATACAAATTGTGATAAACATTTTAATGTATAATTGAAACAATAAACAAAATAGATGTGTGTTTTTTGGCAGCACTGGGCAGTAGAACTATAGTACATCTTGAGGTTTTGAAACCGTGTAGGGAAAACAAAAACTAACTACTGATTAGGTAGTAAAGATCTGTATGGGGATTTCAATTGTATGGTGCAGGTAGGCAAGTAATGAATCATTCTTCCTAAAAAAATAATTAAAAAAAATAATAAAAGTTTAATGGGTATCAATTCATTTCCTTTCCTTAACACTTCTGTGCTCAGAGGATATTATTCAGGGCTCAGAATGCCTTTCACCCTACTCTAATCTCCAGGTGATAGAACTGGTCTTTTAGCTAGTGGGAACAAACAGCACCAATGTGGAGAAAAAGAGGTATCTAGATCATGGAATCGTAGAATTAAGGAATCACAGAATTTAATTGAATCATTTAGTTGGAAAAGATCTCTAAGATCATCTAGTCCAACCTTTAACCTCACACTGTCAAGTCCACCATTAAATCATGTCATTAAGATGCGACTTTTTATATAATTTTGGTTGTCAAGGTAAATTATTTATTGACTACACAATGCAATGTGTCCTTATCTTTACCAGAACTGTCTTATGAGAGTCTTGATGCTCCTTAAAACAAATTTAAAGAAAGAGGAAGCACTAGTTTTATGATTCTCTTGAATAGTTTGGGAACGTCTCCACACAAGCACACTTTTCCTCTTTAGCTTTGTTAAAATAAATAAGCTGACAATTAAAATTAGTTTCTTCATGTTTTCTCAAAAGCAGCAAAATCAATGTTACTATAAATAAGAGTCAGTATGCACCTTTCTTAATTTGAACTTTGCAGTTGCCATATTATAGTGAGAACAATGGTATCAGGTATCAGAAGGAGTTAGTGTTACATAGCCATTGACTCCACCATGGATAATCTGTCTATTACCTGACATAATGCTGACATCATTACTTCTGTGTTCATAAGTTGTGTATGTTCCTAGTTTATGTTATCACAAAGCATGGTACATCTAGGGTTAAGGTGATGTTGTTCAGAGCAAAAATTACCTACTGTATGACTGGCAACTGCCCAGCAAAAGCATATATTTTATTTATACTACTGTGAGACTAAGGTATTTTGTGGCTGTCTGGAATTGGTGTTATATAATTAGAAACAGAAGTTATCCTGCAATATTTATCAGCCACATGTTATTCTTCTAGTTTGATTTTTAGATGGAAAACTATTGGGTCCTCAGTGGAGAGTATTCCTGTGTTTGCCAGTATTAACATCAAAACTGTTCATGTTGCAGAATTTAAATTGACCCTGCATGCTAGATGTGCATTAAAAGTCTGCAGATTGTCCAGGCAATATGTGCAGGTATAAGGTGCATGTTGAGGGGTTTATTTTGATGGATCATGTTTACTTGTTAATTACCATTTCTTTTATGAAAAGTCTCCTTTGTCTTCAGTGGATTGGTAAAGAGATTGCTCTACTCCTAGAACACAGGACTAAATCTCATAGAGTTTTTTAAGACATTTCTTGATTTGTATAGCTAAGGTCTATGGAAACATATATTGTCATTACAACTACTATGCATGGTATCTCATCACATGCCATTGCTTTTTGACATATATTAAAATTCTAAGTACAGGATATTTTACAACAGCAACATTCACTAACAATATGAAAGTTTTACTATTGAATTTCATGTAAAAATGGTTGAAGCAAATATTTGCCCTGAGAGATAAAATTATACAGGCAGTATAAACAAAAATAACACATTTGTCTCATGATAAACACACAGACTTTGTTGGAAGTATAGATTTACATGACCATTTCACACTTTATTTTAATTGCCGTAGTTCAAACTTGGATTTACTACATATAGTGTTTCATTAAAAAAAAAAAAAAAAAGGAAAACAAACCCTCACACATATAGATTCATAATAAAAAAATGTAAATAAAGCAAAGAAACGAACATGACAGAGTGTGTTTCCTTATTCTGATAATAATAAATAATTCTTAAAGAAATGTCATGTACCAGAACTATTGAGTGAAAACCTAATTTTTTTAATACATTTCACCTCCAGTATGCTTGTTATTTAACATCATAGAAACCTACCAGGCATCAAGAAACAAAAAGAAAAGCAAAGTTACCTTTTCTCATACTTTTTTTTTTGTCAACAACAGAAGCAAGGAGAAATCTGTATTGAAAAAAAAAAAAAAAAAGGAAAAAAGGGAATAGATCATTCTAAAATAAAGACCTTCTAAGTTTTCTCACTGAAATATTTGTGTGAATTTTACTCTTTTTTTTGTGAATTTTACTATTTTTAAATGATTTTCTTTCTCACAACTGCATTGACCTACAGTTTTACATCCTTGATTACATTTGTTGTGGTTTA
This sequence comes from Netta rufina, assembly GCF_964035555.1. NCBI lineage: Eukaryota > Metazoa > Chordata > Aves > Anseriformes > Anatidae > Netta > Netta rufina. Next base: position 99,607,214 of record NC_140124.1, read on the forward strand.
ACCCCAGTAGGCATGGGGTCCATTTATCTGGACGAGGGCATCGAGTGCACCCTCAGTAAGTTCGCAGATGACACCAAGTTAGGTGCGTGTGTCGATCTGCTTGAGAGTAGGAAGGCTCTGCAGGAGGATCTGGATAGGCTGCACCGATGGGCTGAGATCAACTGCATGAAGTTTAACAAGGCCAAGTGCCGGGTCCTGCACCTGGGGCGCAATAACCCCAAGCAGAGCTACAGGCTGGGAGAGGAATGGTTGGAAAGCTGCCAGGCAGAGAAGGACCTGGGAGTGATGGTGGATAGTCGGCTGAATATGAGCCAGCAGTGTGCTCAGGTGGCCAAGAAGGCCAACGGCATCCTGGCTTGTATCAGGAACAGTGTGACCAGCAGGGCTAGGGAGGTGATCATCCCCCTGTACTCAGCTCTGGTGAGGCCGCACCTCGAGTACTGTGTTCAGTTTTGGGCCCCTCGCTACAAGAAGGACATCGAGGTGCTTGAGCGGGTGCAGAGAAGGGCGACGAAGCTGGTGAGGGGCCTGGAGAACAAGTCCTACGAGGAGCGGCTGAGGGAGCTGGGCTTGTTCAGCCTGGAGAAGAGGAGGCTCAGGGGTGACCTTATCGCTCTTTTTAGGTACCTCAAGGGAGGCTGTAGCGAGGTGGGGGTTGGCCTGTTCTCCCACGTGCCTGGTGACAGGACGAGGGGGAATGGGCTTAAGTTGAGCCAGGGGAGTTTTAGGTTAGATGTTAGGAAGAACTTCTTCACTGAAAGGGTTGTGAGGCACTGGAACAGGCTGCCCAGGGAAGTGGTGGAGTCACCATCCCTGGAAGTCTTCAAAAGACGTTTAGATGTAGAGCTTAGGGATATGGTTTAGTGGGGACTGTTAGCGTTAGGTTGGAGGTTGGACTCGATGACCTTGAGGTCTCTTCCAATCTAGAAAATTCTGTGATTCTGTGATTCTGTAGGCAGCTAAGTACCACACAGCCATTCACTCACTCTCCCAAGGTCAGGTAGAAAAGAGAATTGAAAAGGTAAGTGTGAGACCTCATGGGTTGAGATAGAGAGTTTACCATGGAAAAGAAAAAGCTACGTGCACAAAGCAAAACAAGGAATTCATTTGCTTCTTTCCCATTAGCAGGCATATGTCCAGCCACTTCCAGGAAAGCAAGGATCATCATATGTAATAGGAAGACAAATGTTGTCGCTCCGAATGTACCCCCCTTCCTCCTTCTTTACCCTAGTTTTATTTCTGAGCATGATGTCATACAGTATGGAATATCCCTTTGGCAATTTTGGGTCAGCTGTCCTGTCTGTGTCCTCTCCCATCATCTTAAAATGTATTTGTGTAAGATCTTTAGAATTCTTTTGATATATTCTGTTTCATCATTTCCCATGTGGCTTCATAGTTAAGTTTTTACCAAACTGCTTGTCTAAAAATACCTGAGATTATCTAGTTCTCCTACTTTCTTTTCACTTATGAAAGGAAAATTGAAAGGTTACAGACTTATTTTCCTTTCTTTCTCCTTCTACTGTAAATAATAAGTGTGTGTCTGAATCACTGCAATGATTAAGCTCTCTCAAGTTTTTCTGGGGGACCAGTATTATGCACTTCTCCATGGAAATGTGTGCTAAATTTTTATTTTCCCTTTTTATAACCCTTTGGCCACCCTGCACAATTTGCCTCTTCCTTCTGATCATGTATTCTTATAATATTTATAGCTATTAGTATAGAATCCCAGAGAAATGCGTGTTTCCTTGTAGGAGTGGGTGATCATGGGGTTATGGCTTAGTTATCCTATTCTGAAAGACCTCCTGATGTTGTGAATTTCAAGTACAGGATTTAGAATTTTTAGTTGTATTTCTAACTAAATGCAAAACAACACAAACAAAGCTAACACAATATAAAATGTCATATATCAGTCAAAGGTCTTTGCAGTACCCATGAAGGTGAATGTATTTACCTGCATGAGATATGATGGCAGGAATTAGCTATAAAACTTGAATGGAGAAAAATAAATAAATAAATAAGTAAAAAGAGAAGCCCTTAACATACACTTATGTATAAAATCTCAGTATTAATAATACTTATGCAGAGAAAAAGATTCTAAATTTCAGGGCAGAGGGAAGAAAATTCACTGCTAGATAATGTATCATTACAATTCTTCATAATGAAAACAGCAAACATTACTGTGCAGTGAAACTTTTAATTGCAACATAGCAGAATGTATTTTATATAATTAGCATTCCTTCCCTTCAATGTTTAATTCAGACAGGTTTATGTAATTTTGCGGTGCATTGAATTGTCTGGATTCTGTCTGATCCAGCCATAGATGAGTATTATGACAGTCCAGCAAAGTTGGGCTCTTTCCTGTCATTTTAAGTAATAAAGTGAAAAGATCTGCTGACTTTCTAGTGAATTCACTTCTCTACTAATTGCCCCCTGAGGAGTAGAGTGTCAGCAACAATCCCTACCAAATCTTGCATAATGATTAAAAATGGAGAAACCGAGGCAGCTGAAGTAAAGGTCACTGTATAATCTCCATTTATTGAAACAAATAGAGTTAATCACAGTACTCCATCTCTTGAAGGTATCTTGGTGGTTTTCTTTTTCCTTTTTTTCTTATTTTTTTCCCTTTTTTTTTTCAAGAACTGAAATTCTTCAATTTTATTACATTGAGCTTAATGTTCTGTTTATGAGCTTTCTGCATTGATAATGATGAGATGTTCGTGCCCTTTTCTTTACATGAAAATTGACTTTTAAGGAAAGCTTAATTATACTTTTATTTATCAATGACTAGGGAAACAGTTATTTAGAGAAAAGAGAAAAACATGTTGAGCATTGTTATTGTGGAGATATGTAATGATTAAAATATGCAGTCTCCTGTAGCAATATAAATTTCATTAGATTAAAAAGTAATGTTATTCACATTTGAATAAATGGGGAATAAATGCAATCCTATATATATACAGAAAATATTATCTGAAGAAGTATTAGTTGCAGTGTTATTCAGATATACAGAAACTGATGCAGTATGGTGCCGTTTTCCAGTTTCTATGGTTCTGTACTTTTATTTCACAGAATCCAGCATATTTCAGACTTTCACTGAGCTGAAATTTTCAGGAAACTTTTTTATGATGGAAAAATATTGTCTTAAAAATAAGAAATGCAACTGTAAGGGTTCTTCTTTTGAAATAATAAGGCTTTGCTGGAAAACTTTTCTTAACATTTCCTTAGTGACCCTTTCGAGTCTGGCAGGATACATTCCCTACTACTGGATTCCTCTAAGCCTGTCTCAGAAGTCAGGGTGTACTGAGCTGCCTATGAGCCTTGCTTTACTTTAAAATGAGGTCTCGGTGTACCCAAGAGGCCTTCTGTTTATTAGTTTCATGCTGATGATACAGAATGATACATTAGTTTCATCCTGAATAGGCTTAACAATTGACTAAAGTGAATATTTAACTTCCGAAAATTTCAGGTACAGAATACAGGTACAAGTTGGATCACTTGGAATACAAAGTTTGCAGGAGAAATTAAAGTGTAAATTATGCCAGCACTCACCTTAACATGATTTTTATTTATTTATTTATTTATTTGGCTGCTGTACTATGCCTCAATTTGAATGTACTTTCTCAGAATTTAGGTAACCTTGCAGAGATGATGACTCAGTTTTTGTGTAATCCCATCACTGAGCACTGGAGCTCAGGACTGGCTGGTGTCTGCCTGTTTTAGCCTGTAATTGTGAAAGACTATGCTGCATGCTTCTTTTAAATGGAAATGTTTCCTGTCTATGACTCACATCTCCCACCACAGGTTTTGTCCCCTTCTTTCATCCTTTTTAAATGCTTTGTCTTAGAACTTCTGTAAGGGAAAAATATTACTCCCACCTGGATTCAGTATAGGTACTTTGCACATGAACCTACTCTAATGTCCAGTGTGTTTCTTTAGAACAAATTTAGAGCAGTTTTCAGAACAATAGAATGAGCAGAATAAATTTTCAGAACTGTAAATTCCTTTTATGAGAAGTACCTGGGAGTACTTTTCTCACAGGTACAGATCCACTCAGGACCAGCCTCTATCTCTCCTTCTTAGTCAATGCCATCTTGGGGCTAACATGTTTTCATAGAATCATAGAATAGCTTGGGCTGGAAGGGACCTTAAAGATCTGCCAGCTCCAACACAACTGCCATAGGCAAGGATGCAACCCACTAGATCAGGTTGACCAGGGCCTCACCTAAACTCACCTTGAATACTTCCAGGGATGGGACAGCCACAACTTTTCTGGGCAACCTGTTCCAGTGCCTCACCACCCTCTGACAAGGGTAGAGTAGAGGGAAACAATTACCTCCCTCCACATGCTGGACTCTTCTTTTTTGATTCGTTCCAGGAGGTAGTTGGCCTTCTGGGCTGCAAGCTGGTGGCTGGTGTCAAACTGGTGGTTCATGTCAAACTTTTTGTCCACCAGAGCCCCCAGCTCTTTTTCTGCAGGGCTGCTTTCATTGAGTTGTTCTCCTAGTCTGTACTTGTGTCAGGGATTGCCCCAGCCCAGGTACAGTACCTTGCACTTGGACTTGTTGAACCTCATTAGGTTCATGTGTGACCAAAAGAAAAATTGGGGCTATTTTCTCAAGAAAATAGCCTCTGTATCAAATATTTGTTGATGACATTGGATTCTTTTCCTGTTTCACAACAAACAAGAGATACACCATCAGTGAAATGTGTATGGATTACGAATTTTACCAGTTGCAGTAGAATATAGGTATCCCTATTGTAATAAGTTTTCCTGAGCTGCAGAACTGTCTTTGAGGCTGCACCTGTGCTTCTGAATAAAACAGGAGCAAGGTTTGTTCTTTGACTTTGAGGCCACTTGACGTGATCTTAACCCTTCAAATAATACATAGGGCTTGGTCCTGGGTCTTTATTAGGCTGTTTGGAACTATTAATCCTATTAATACATACAATTTCCCTTTCTCTTTATGCATATGCACACTCATATAAATACATATATAAGTATATATGCATATGTATATGTATATACCCACACAACCTCTACTGAATATAAAAACATGCATGTTTATTCACTTAAACACATGAACAATAACAATATTGTTTATACACATAGCACAATTTCATAACTTAAATGTCATAACTCTACAGCTCACATGACGACCCTCTATCTCGGACATACAACTTTCTTTCTAGTAAACTGTATTTAATGTAATATAAAATTATAGAGTGGATTGGGTTGGAAGGGACCTGAAAGATCATCCAGTTCCACTCCCATAGTGGCATGCCACTGCCATAGGCAGGGATGCCACCCATTAGATAAGGTTGCTCAGGGCCAACCTGGTCTTTAACACCTTCAGGGATGGGACATCCACACCTTCTCTGGGCAACTTGTTCCTGTGCCTCACCACAATTTGGGTGAAGAATTTTCTCTTAATATCTAATCTAAATCTCCCCTCTTTTAGTTTTAAACCATTTCCTTTTTTCCTGTCATAAAATAGTAATATACTCCCGTTGTATTCTCATGGAGAAGCTGACAGCCCATGGCTTGGACAGGTACACTCTTCCCTGGGTTAAAAACTGGCTGGATGACCAGGCCCAGAGGGTGGTGGTGAACAGTGTGAAATCCAGCTGGTAACTGGTCACCAGTGGTGTTCCCCAGGGGCTGGTGTTGGGGCCCATCCTCTTTAAAATCTTTATTGATGATTTGGATGAGGGAATTGAGTGCACCCTCAGTAAGTTTGCAGATGATACCAAGTTGGGGGGAAGTGTCAATCTGCCAGAGGGTAGGAAGGCCCTGCAGAGGGACCTGGACAGGATGGATCAACGGGCAGAGGCCAGTGGGCTGAGGTTAAGCATGGCTAAGTGCCAGGTCCTGCACTTTGGCCACAACAACCCCATGCAGCACTACAGGCTTGAGGCAGAGTGGCTCGAAATCTGTGCAGAGGAGAAGGATCTGGGCGTGTTGGTCAGTGCTATCCTGAACATGAACCAGCTGTGTGCCCAGGTGGCCAAGAAAGCCAACAGCATCCTGGCTTGTATCAGGAATAGTGTAGGCAGCAGGACCAAGGAGGGGACTGTCCCCTTGTCCCCTCTGCTCTGGTGAGGCCACACCTCGAGTGCTGTGTTCAGCTTTGGGCCCCTCACTACAAGAAGGACATTGGGGCCCTGGAAAGTGTCCAGAGAAGGTCTACAAAAGTGGTGAAGGTCCTGGAACACAAGTCCTATGAGGAGCGGCTGAGGGAACTGGGGTTGTTTAGTCTGGAGAAGAGGAGGCTCAGGGGTGACCTTATTGCTCTCTACAACTACCTGAAAGGAAATTGTGGGGAGTTGGGAGTCAGCCTCTTCTCACAGAAAACTAGTGATAGGACTAGAAGGAATGTCCTCAGGTTGCACCAGGGGAGGTTTAGTTTGGAAATTAGGAGATAATTCTTTTCAGAAATAGTAGTCAGGTATTGGAAGGGGTTGCCCAGGGAGGTGGTCACATTAGTATCACCTGGGGGTGTTTAAAGGAAATGTTTTATGTGGTGCTTAGGGACATGGTTTAGTGGGTGATATTGGTCGTAGAGGGATGGTTGGACCAGATGATCTTGGAGGTCTTTTCTAACCCCAATGATTCTATGATTCTATGGTTATCTGCCTGAGAAAAATGTTATTCTCCAAAGGGTGGTGTTATGACCGCCCTTTAAGTACTGAAAAGCTTCAGTAGCATCACCCCGGAACCTTCTCTTCTTAAGGCTGAACAGCCCCAGCTCACTCAGCCTTTCTTTGTGCAGCACCTTGCACTTTGACTTGTTGAACCTCATTAGCGAGTACTGTGTTCAGTTTTGGGCCCCTCGCTACAAGAAGGACATTGAGGTGCTTGAGCAAGTCCAGAGAAGGGCGACCAAACTGGTGAGGGGTCTGGAGAACAAGTCCTACGAGGAGCGGCTGAGGGAGCTGGGCTTGTTCAGCCTGGAGAAAAGGAGGCTCAGGGGTGACCTTATTGCTCTCTACAGATACCTTAAGGGAGGCTGTAGCGAGGTGGAGGTTGGTCTGTTCTCCCACATGCCTGGTGACAGGATGAGGGGGAATGGGCTAAAGTTGCACCAGGGGTGTTTTAGGTTGGATGTTAGGAAGAACTTCTTTACTGAAAGGGTTGTGAGGCATTGGAACAAGCTGCCCAGGGAAGTGGTGGAGTCACCATCCCTGGAAGTCTTCAAAAGACGTTTAGATGTAGAGCTTAGGGATATGGTTTAGTGGAATACTGTTAGTGTTAGGTCAGAGGTTGGACTCGATGATCTTGAGGTCTCTTCCAATCTAGAAATTCTGTGATTCTGTAATACCTGTACAGTGTCTGATAGACCCTTTTAAAGGAATAGACCTATTGATGCAAATTGACACCTCTACCACCAAAGTAACCTGTTTACCATTCTTGAGTACATTCTATGCAACATTGTTGGATAAGAAAACCCTCTCCTCAACAAAACAAAACAAAACAAAACAAGAGAGAGACATGACCAGTATCAAAGGGATGGGAGGAGGAGTCTTATATAGTACTGATGTTGAAGTACTTGTAATAAATTGAGCACAGCCACAAATTATTTACACAAATTAGAATACCCATTGTGGTCTTTTCTGTTAGCATCAGGAACTTACAAATGGCCCTTATCTGATACACTGCCTTGATAGGAAAATTAATGAAAGGGACCACCAATTGACTGTGAATGAACTTGGTATAGCTCAAAATAACAATTCTCTAGTTCTTAGTTGTATCCAAGCTCAGCTTGCATTTTATAGTAGCAGCAATTTTAAGGAAAGGCAAAGACAGCACCTTATCCACTGGAAATTGAAAGCTAATTTGGGATAATATAACTAAATTTGAAAAGGAATTCCAAACCTGGTAGTATTTAGTTAATTTTACTTACGAAACTTGAAAACTGTACTCATAAATATTGGAAAAGGATATATATGTATGAAAACTTTCCGTGATTTTATATTTGTAAGAGATATTACTGTAGTACAAGTAGTCACTCAAATATTTGTTTTTGTAACTACCGAAATTATGGGATGGGACTTTAATTATCCAGCTCCTGTTACATCTTATTAATTTCCACAATCTAATTATGCATTGAATCAGGATTTACTGCCTAGACCCATGAGAATGAATCTTACACAGGTGACAAAATTACTGAAACACAATGACTTGTGGTAACTGCTAGAACATGCCTGAAATAATAGACAAAACCCTCTAATTGTGGCTCATCATGACACAGAAGAAATGCACCATGTCCTGGTATGAGTGAGAAGAAATGGAGAACATCGTTGGTGAGAAACTTCTTGGGTGGTCATTGAATTTTTAATTACATACTTCATCCAGTTGTGATTTTATTAACTCTAATATTAGCATGTCTATAATTACATATAATGTTATTTAAATATATATATAATTATTACTTGTGTTGTATATAAAGTTCCCTTACTGGGAAGAGCAAAATAAGCAAAAAAAAAATATTTTGTGTTAATGAATTTGTGCTACACACTGACCTGCTTAACAACACATTATTAAGCAGTTGTCGTTGTCTTCTAGGGATGGAGCCCTAGAAGTTCCAAAGCTTACTGTGCTTCACTTTAACTGCCTAGAACCAGTCATCCAGAAATATTTATTTCAGAATTTACTCATCTGCTAAGTGTCTTCTTACTGAAACTGTCAAGACTTGACAGTTTTCTTCATTGGGACAGCAGCCTAAATAGGTGCACATTAAAGCTCAGATGGAAGAATGACAGTAAGTATTGTTCACATTTTCATATCTGGAAAATACAACCAACACTCCTTTTAGAAAGCTTGTTTTCCGTCTATTTTACATTAATCCTGTAGATTCCCAGTTAACATTCAGTATTTCATTCATCTAAGTAGTTGATATGCGTATGTCTGTGCTTTGAAAAGAAGTGAAGCATTTCAAGGTTTGAGGGAATCTTAGCAAGAAAAAGCTGATGTTATATTTGTCCAGATTAAAATAGTAAAATAAATGCCTTAATCAATACATTCAGCAAATCAGTTCTAAAAACTTATTTAGCTAATGCTCTATTGAGCATTATCTATCTAGGTGATAATGGTCGCCACCAGGCACGGCGCGCTCTCCAGGAAGTCGGTACACACGCAGACCGACTACCCGTTAAAAAATGCCGCAGTTCAGGTCACCGGATGCAAGGAGTGTCTGAGCCTGTTGCTGCCATCGGCGGGAGGCAGAGAAACTGCGTGCGTGAGGTGCGAGCAGGTGGATGACCTGGTCCGCATGGTGGCGGAGCTCAAGGAGGAGGTGGAGAGGTTGAGGGCCATCAGGGAGTGTGAGCGGGAGATAGACTTCTGGAGTAACTCCCTGCAGGGCCTCAAGGGGAGGTGCCGAGGTGAGACTCCTCAAATGGGGGCGGACCCCCTGCCCTGTCCCCGTCGGGCAGAGGGAGGGGATCTGGGAGCTGAGGAGGAATGGAAACAAGTCCCTGCTCGACATCGCAGGCGATGCCTTCCCCTTCCGGCCCCACCCTCCCAGGTGCCCTTACACAACAGGTTTGAGGCCCTAGAGATTGAGAGGCCGGTGAGTGAGGAAGAGGTAGCAAATGTTCCCAGGAGGATGCCTGGGGCGAGGAGGTCGACTCCGCGCCTCAGGACTGCCTCCACCAAGAAAGACAGGAGGGTTATTGTTGTTGGAGACTCGATTCTTAGGGGAACAGAGGGCCCTATTTGTCGGCCTGACCCTACCCGTAGGGAAGTCTGCTGCCTCCCTGGGGCCAGGGTCAGGGACGTTGCCAGGAAGCTTCCTAACCTGGTACGCCCCTCTGACTATTACCCCCTTTTGATAGTCCAGGCGGGCAGTGATAACATCGAAGAGAGAAGCCTCAAGGCTATCAAAAGGGACTTTAGGGGACTGGGTCGGTTAGTGGATGGAGCGGGAGTGCAGGTGGTGTTTTCGTCCATCCCTATGGTGGCAGGGAGGGGTTCAGAGAGGACACGGAAAGCTCACCTGTTAAACACGTGGCTCCGGGACTGGTGCCAACGCAGAAATCTTGGGTTTTTTGATCACGGGGCACTTTACTCAGCACCTGGCCTGATGGCCGCAGACGGGTCCCTATCTTTTAGGGGAAAAAGGATCCTGGGCCAGGAACTGGCAGGGCTCATTGAGAGGGCTTTAAACTAGGTAGGAAGGGGGATGGGGCTGAGGCTAGGATTGTTGGGGCTGTGCCAGGGGGAACAATGGCAAGGCTGGAGGATAAGGCTATGGCCCAGCTGAAGTGCATCTACACCAATGCACGCAGCATGGGTAACAAACAGGAGGAGCTGGAAGCCATCGTGCGGCAGGCAGGCTACGACTTGGTTGCCATCACGGAGACGTGGTGGGACCAGTCTCATGACTGGAGTGCTGCAATGCCTGGCTATAAGCTCTATAGAAGGGACAGGCAGCATAGAAGGGGTGGTGGTGTGGCTCTCTATATTAGAGAGTCTTTCGAGGTTGTAGAACTCGAGGTTGGGAATGACAAGGTCGAGTCCCTTTGGGTTAGGATCGGCAGGGACAACAAGGCTAGTGTCCTGGTCGGGGTCTGCTATAGACCGCCGAACCAGGATGAGGAGACGGATGAGGAATTCTACAGGCAGCTGACAGAGGTTGCTAAATCATCAGCTCTTGTACTCGTGGGGGACTTCAACTTCCCTGACATATCCTGGAAGCACAACACAGCCCTGAGAAAGCAGTCTAGGAGGTTTCTGGAGAGCGTGGAAGATAGCTTCCTGACGCAGCTGGTTAGTGAACCTACCAGGGGTGGTGCCCCGCTAGACCTTCTCTTCACAAACAGAGAAGGACTGGTGGAGGACGTGATCGTCGGGAGCTGTCTTGGGCAGAGTGACCACGCAATGGTGGAGTTCACTATTCTTGGCAAGGCCAGGAAGGGGACCAGTAAAACCGCTGTATTGGACTTTCGAAGGGCTGACTTTGAGCTGCTCAGGACACTGGTTGGTAGAGTCCCTTGGGAGGTGGTTCTGAAGGGCAGAGGGGTCCAGGAAGGCTGGGCGCTCTTCAAGAGGGAAGTCTTAATGGCGCAGGAACGGTCTGTCCCCACGTGCCCAAAGACGAGCTGGCGGGGAAGAAGACCGGCCTGGCTCAACAGAGAATTGTGGCTTGATCTTAGGAGGAAAAAGAGGGTTTATAAGCTTTGGAAAAGTGGGCAGGCCACTAAGGAGGACTTTAAAGAAGTAGCGAGGCTTTGCAGGGACAAAATTAGGAAGGCCAAAGCTCATCTGGAGCTCAATCTGGCTACTGCCGTTAAAGATAACAAAAAACGTTTCTATAAATACATCAACACAAAAAGGAGGACTAAGGAGAATCTCCATCCTTTACTGGATGCGGGGGGAAACTTAGTTACAAGAGATCAGGAAAAGGCGGAGGTGCTCAATGCCTTCTTTGCCTCAGTCTTTAGCGGCAATACCGGATGTTCTCTGGATACTCAGTACCCTGAGCTGGTGGAAGGCGATGGGGAGCAGGATGTGGCCCTCATTATCCATGAAGAACTGGTTGGTGACCTGCTACGGCACTTAGATGTGCATAAGTCGATGGGGCCGGATGGGATCCACCCAAGGGTACTGAGGGAACTGGCAGAGGAGCTGGCCAAGCCACTTTCCATCATTTATCAACAGTCCTGGCTATCAGGGGAGGTTCCAATCGACTGGCGGCTAGCAAACGTGACGCCCATCTACAAGAAGGGCCGGAGGGCAGACCCGGGAAACTACAGGCCTGTCAGTTTGACCTCAGTGCCAGGAAAGCTCATGGAGCAGATCCTCCTGAGAGTCATCATGCAGCAATTGCAGGGGAAGCAGGCGATCAGGCCCAGTCAGCATGGCTTTATGAAAGGCAGGTCATGCCTGACGAACCTGATCTCCTTCTATGACAGAGTGACGCGCTGGGTGGATGAGGGAAAGGCTGTGGATGTGGTCTACCTTGACTTCAGCAAGGCTTTTGACACCGTCTCCCACAGCATTCTCCTCAAGAAACTGGCTGCTCTTGGCTTGGACTGGCGCACGCTTCGCTGGGTTAGAAACTGGCTGGATAGCCGGGCCCAAAGAGTCGTGGTGAATGGAGCCAAGTCCAGTTGGAGGCCAGTCACTAGTGGCGTCCCCCAGGGCTCGGTGCTGGGGCCGGTCCTCTTTAATATCTTCATCGATGATCTGGACGAGGGCATCGAGTGCACCCTCAGTAAGTTCGCAGATGACACCAAGTTAGGTGCGTGTGTCGATCTGCTCGAGGGTAGGAAAGCTCTGCAGGAGGATCTGGATAGGCTGCACCGATGGGCTGAGGTCAACTGCATGAAGTTCAACAAGGCCAAGTGCCGGGTCCTGCACCTGGGGCGCAATAACCCCAAGCAGAGCTACAGACTGGGAGAGGAATGGTTGGAGAGCTGCCAGGCAGAGAAGGACCTGGGAGTGATGGTGGATAGTCAGCTGAATATGAGCCAGCAGTGTGCTCAGGTGGCCAAGAAGGCCAACGGCATCCTGGCTTGTATCAGGAACAGCGTGACCAGCAGGGCGAGGGAGGTGATCGTCCCCCTGTACTCAGCTCTGGTGAGGCCGCACCTCGAGTACTGTGTTCAGTTTTGGGCCCCTCGCTACAAGAAGGACATCGAGGTGCTTGAGCGGGTGCAGAGAAGGGCGACGAAGCTGGTGAGGGGCCTGGAGAACAAGTCCTACGAGGAGCGGCTGAGGGAGCTGGGCTTGTTCAGCCTGGAGAAGAGGAGGCTCAGGGGTGACCTTATCGCTCTTTTTAGGTACCTCAAGGGAGGCTGTAGCGAGGTGGGGGTTGGCCTGTTCTCCCATGTGCCTGGTGACAGGACGAGAGGGAATGGGCTTAAGTTGAGCCAGGGGAGTTTTAGGTTAGATGTTAGGAAGAACTTCTTCACTGAAAGGGTTGTGAGGCACTGGAACAGGCTGCCCAGGGAAGTGGTGGAGTCACCATCCCTGGAAGTCTTCAAAAGACGTTTAGATGTAGAGCTTAGGGATATGGTTTAGTGGAGGGCTGTTAGCGTTAGGTTGGAGGTTGGACTCGATGACCTTGAGGTCTCTTCCAACCTAGAAATTCTGTGATTCTGTGATTCTGTGAAAATGTAGAGTATTTCAGTCATATAATTGATTGTAATGGTAATTAGTTTATTGCCAGATACTGCATGTACAAGTATTAACTTGTTTTCCATTCATGTTTATATTTCACCTAGGATGCTAAATATTTATAAATACAAGCTGTCTCTGTTAGAGAAATATTGATAAACAATTTTCAAGTTATCCCTTTGTTCATTCTGTCACTTAATCATCCTCAAGAACCAAAACATTTTTAGATACAAGCTGTCTCTGTCAGAGAAATGACTTTCATCTGATGCTTTCACAGTTGCATTCATCAGGGAATCAGAGAAGTAGAGAATGCTCAGAAGATGCTTAAATAATGAAGAGCTATGTATCATAGCAGAGGTCTATTTTTTCTCTCCCCCAAGTCTTTGCTCTGAGAGTTTATCTGATCAGGATGTTCCTTTTTAATTCCTTGTTTTACATTTCTACAATGGAGATTTGAACCTGGTTCTCTGTTGTCCTGCATAAACACCTGAAGCTTTCACTTAGCGAATAAAGCCACCTTCTGTCTTCAAGCTTTTTATTATTCCTGCAGGGGGAACCTAGCAGAGAGATGTTAGTGCACAGCTGTATGCTCTGCTTTGTTTCTAGGGTCTGGATTAATACTGACCCACTCATGATCTAGAGTTTGGCGCATATTGTAACTGTGGTGGGTCTTTAAAGACATGTTGTCTCTACTTTCTCTCTGTATAGCTTTGACACTGGCCTACGGTCTAACTGAATAATATATATATATATATATATAATGATAATAAGTGTCTTTTTAATGAGGAACATGAGTAATTACAAAACATGGCACATTACAATTTCTAATTTCTGATTACCAAGGTAATTGTGACTGGAATCTCTCTGTGGCTTTTTATACATAAACGAACCACAGTAAAAAGATTCTCAAAGACAATTGCTATTATTATATAGGGTACCTATGGTGTGCCATATGTGTGTTGTTCATACAAAGTCCAATGTGTTTAATTAATCAAATTAATTAAATTAAATCAAATTAATCAAATTAAAAAATCAGTAGCAGTACAGAGGAGGAAAAAATGGATGATTCTGACACTGTATTACAAGCTTACTAGCATGGCAAAATGCTTTGTAATGCAATGCATTTGTAAGTAGTAGTAAATTAGGAGCATAAAAAACAACTTACAAGACCGCATCACAGGTGGAATCATCAAATACAAGTAAATATATATACCAATAATTTAATAAATGCTAAAATGCCTTTATTTCTGTCATTGCTACTATCATTTACAGCAGCATTAAACAACAACAAAACACTATAATTTATACACCCTCTGCTTTTCTTTAAAAAAGGCATAGAACAGTTTAGAATCAGCACAGACTTCTAACAAAGCTAGCAATCACAGAATCACAGAATGTCCGAAGTTGGAAAGGACCTCTGGAGGCCATCTCATCCAACTTCCCTGCTCAAGCAGGGACACCCAGAATGAGTTGCTCAGGACCGTGTCCAGGTGGCTTCTATATATCTCCAGGGAAGTAGACTTCACAGCCTTTGTATCCCTTCCAGATACATAGGCCTGGCTGTCATCCCAGATATAAAGTCTTTGAGAGTATTTTGAAAGAAATGTGGCCAAGGCTTACTCACAGAATTGTACTCAAGGAGCATTAACACTCTGAGTTTGCATATTTAAGGATTTCTTTCAGTGGAATGTCTTACAGCAACCAGGTAGCCCACAGAGAATGTTTTGCCTGGGTATTCAGGCAAATATGATATATACTACCATACTAGGCTCAGTCCTGTTTAACATCTTCATTAACACAAGGGAGGAAAAAAAAAAAAGGCACAAATACATGCTTGGGGCCACCTATTTTTCAAAAGATTTAAAGACCTCTACAGAAATATTAAGGAATCGTAACTGCTAAGTTTTAACTTCCAAATGAAGTTTTGTTTCCAGAGTGCAGTTTCCATAAAGTAGCAGTAAAACTCATTATATCACTTGCTTTCGAATTTGTCCTTAGGTCAAATAAAAGTTTTTTTTTTTTTTTTTTTTTCCTAAATAATTTTATGTGGTAAAATAGTAGGTATTTTATTTTGTTTTGTTACCTTGTTTGTTAGGTATTTTATTTTGTTTCATAATAGAATAACTGATGGTGTTCTGTTTGGTAACAACTGCTGAATGAAGTGGGAATGTCTGCTTACCTTCTATCTCAAGAAAAATAAAGATTATTTGGTGGTTTGGATTTAATAATTCTAAAAACACATACTTTTAATATTTTTATGCTAAAATCTTTTTCTCCTTTCTGTTTTCTCCATGATCAGAAGTAACATTGGGACAGATATGAGACAATCTATATATAAAAAATTTAAAAGACAAGATATCAAAAATAAATGTGAATACGTTCACATTAAAATTATTTCCTCCTTATACTATATATATTTTTAAATTAATATTCTTTTTAATATTTGAATAAAAATAACTTAAATCTGTTTGATTTTGAGAGATGTAAAAATCCCTAAAAATTCATTTTTTTTGGTACTAAATTAGATGTATGCAGGATTTTTTTATTATATTTTTTTAAGGTAGTATTTGAAATAGTATTATGTTTCCTTTAGAAAAGGGGGGAAAAAGTACTTTTCGACTCCATGTTCACTTATAAAGTGAAATGCTATTAGTGAAATTTTCTGTGTAGATTTTTCTAAGTCAATGAAAATAAATTGAGGTGACAGGAAGCATATGTCTTCTAATTGTCCCAGAAATCAACTATATGCTACCTTTGACTCATATTTTTTATTAAAAAAATAAATAAAAAATGTTTTCTGGCAATATTAATTATTGAGTCACTTTGATCAGATATTTTTTCTAGAATTTTCTAGGATTGTATGTGTACCTCTGTAAACTATATATACATAATGCATTGGAACAAAAATATAGTAGTATAAAAATTTCTAGTATTTTACCTCCTAGATTAAATAGGTTAAATATTGCTTTGAACATATTCCCAGTGTTTGTTTTATAGCCAAATATTTTATTTTTGTTTTGTTTTGTTTTTCTCTGAACAGGAATATCCTTTGCAAATCAGACCAAAAGTAATGATGATAGTAATTATGCATGCAATAACATACATATATTTTCAAAAGAAAAGATGAAAAAGGAAAAAAAAAAAAGTTATAATTTATTTTTCTTAGTCCTGATAATATTAACATTTTTTATTACCTTAAAATAAAACAATATATCTTGAAAATACTCCAGGATCTTGTTTTCAATAACATCCTAAGGAATTAATTTAAAAGGTTAAATTAGCTGGTGAGTGAAACTGATGTGCTTCACTGACTTGAAAATTTTACTTTTCCTTTTCACTAGATATTCTTAACATCACTCATCTTAATAGTTACTGGTCTTCAAAAAAATGATAATTATCCAATTCATATTTAAGAGGTTCACATTGAAATGCTATGGAAATAGCATTTCAAAGGACGATTGGTCTTCTGTTAAGTGACTGTTGATATTGTTACTTGACCCCACTCATTCTAGCTCTTTCATACTCATATCTCTATCTCCCTATATATCTGTCTACATATAAATGAAAATGGATTTTATAGAACCATATTAAGTTCCAGATCAGTGAGAAAGTAGCTATTTGTTAAGGTAGCTGTTTCTTAATGAGTCTTCTTTTCTTTGTTTTTCCCCAGGGTATTTCTGTTCCATGACCTATCTCAACATTTGGCTAGGTCACTACTTAAACTTGTTAACTGAAGCTAATAAAAGGGATTGTTAGAGAGAGTGATACACTGTTTTCTATCAGATGATCTCATTGTTGACAACAGAGGACAAATTAGTTTTACTACTAATATTAATTATTAATTTTAGTTGTATAGAAGAAAAGTAAGGACAAAATCTAGATACTCTTCCAAAAATCATTCTCCAGAAATCCTCAAAACCTAACAGCTTTGCTGCACTTTCTTGTCTGGAACAACACAATTCGATACCTATGTGTAGTGGGTTTACGTGGCAAGGTTTTGGTAGCAGGGGGCCATAGGGGTGGTTTCTGTGAGAAAGATCTAGAAGCTGCCCCATATTTGGGAAGGGCCCCATTGTTTTCCAGAGCTGAGCCAATAAGTGATGTTGTTTTGCGCCTCTGTGAGAGCATATTTAAGACAGGGAAAAAAACGCTGCGCCACACAGCAGCTGGGAGAGTGAGGAACAGCCTTGCAGGCACCAAGGTCAGTGTAGAAGGAAGGGAAGTGCTCCAGGCGCAGGAGCAGAAGTCCCCTGTGGCCTGTGGTGAGGACCATGGTGAAGCAGGATGTCCCCCTGCAGCCCATGGAGTACCACGGTGGAGCAGGGTTCCACGCTGCAGCCCGTGGACCACGGTGGAGCAGGTGGCCCTGCACTGATGGAGGCTGCTGCCTGTGGAAGACCCCTGCCAGAGCAGATTCTGGGCCAGACCTGTAGCCCATGGAGAGGAGACCACGCAGGAGCAGGTGACCTGGCAGGAGCTGCTGCCCACAGGGGAGCCAGGTTGGAGCAGTTTTCTCCTGACAGATGGACCCTGTGGTACGGACCCATATCTGGAGCAGCTCTGGAAGAGCTGCTGCCTGTGGGAAGCCCATGCCGGATCAGTTCATCAAGGACTGCATCCCGTGGGTGGGACCCCACAGTACAGGGGACAAGAGTGACCGAGAAGGAGCGGCAGAGAAGAAGTGCTGTAGACTGACCATAACCCCCATTCCCCCGTTCCCCTGCGCCGCTCGGGGGGGGGAGGAAGTGGAAGAGGGTGGATGGGGGGGAAGGTACTTTTGATTTCTTTCCTTTGTTTCTCACTTCTCTAGCTTGTTAGTAATAGGCAATAAATCTTACTATCTCCTTATGCTGAGTCTGTTTTGCCTGTTACAATAATTATTGCGTGATTTTCTCATCCTTATCTCAACCTTTGAGCCCTTTTCACATATTTTCTCCCCATTCCTCTTTGAGGAGGGGGAGTGAGAGAGCGGCTGTGGTGGAGCTCGGCTGCCCACTCAAGCGGAACCACGACACTATGTTCTCAATATTTTAGTTGTATGTAAGAGAAAATACTAAAGCTCATTAGGAAAGTTTGCCATACATTTCCTGTAAAATGGATATCATGTTCCTTACTAAAGTTAGTCTCAATTGCTATCTGAAATTTTAATCATGGTAGACTTTCCATTATTTCTTCTCTTCAAGAGAAGACATCGATTCTATTCTTCCTTTCTGAATTAAATTCATCATAATTCATCTAAATTCATCTGAAATGTTGCACTACTGTCTTGTATCAGTAATTTCATAAGATATAACTATCATTTCCTAAGAACTTTTTGCACTAAAATACTAATGAAGTTTACAAGCAGTAATTTTGAATATTATTTCTCAAAATTTATTATTAAAATTACAAAACTACAAAATTAAATATTGAGATAATTGCTTGAAGCATCAAATGATTTTTTTTTTAACACAGGCTTTAAACAAAAAGTTCTCAGTGAATTTTATATTTATTTACTTATTTATTTATGTGTATATATTTTTATATACAGGTAAGTTCTAAATTTCTATAAAAATCACCAATACTCTGTTTTCCTCCCTTGTGAATCTCTTCTATTTTCTGATAGTAAGCTTTTGGAATAATGTAATGTGGCCCTGGAATGTGCTTTTATTGTGGATTCTATGGATTCTAGAGACAGACTATCAGTTTTGAAAGAGACTTTAAGCAGGCGAACTAGATCATGACTCAAAGTGATTGCTGTGTCCTCTTCTATATGTATTTTTTATTGTAAGAAAATATTAGAGAAAAATGAGAAAGTACACAGCTTGTCTATGGAACTTTGAGAACTTTTCCTTAACACACTAGTCTTTGGCAGCTTTTCTCTAACGCAGAATGTTCTTCTGCATGGTCGTTTTTAATTATGCATATATCTAGAGTTTATGCCTTTTCTTTACATTATTAGCTATAATTAATATTCTTAGTATCACATTATGCCTTTGGCATGTTATAGCAGTTACTAATTATAATCACCTTCAGTGCTGATTGCAAATTAATTTGTTTAGAAAATTCATAACTCTAGATATTACAGAGTGACTTAAAAGGTAGAACTAATACTGTTGTTTTTACGAGAGGCCTGGCACTTTAAGGACTAATGCATTTTTACCATCCAAGTACGATTGTTCTATTTATTATCTATTTTGTTTATTTTTTTCTTTTGTTTTACTAAATTAATAATTGCACTTTTTGTTTGAATTTTGATAACTATTTGCATATCATTTGTCTCAATTTGAAATCCAATTTTCTAGTGTGATATATTACCATCAATTTTTCATCTCTGTGTCATATTACACATAAAAGCAAACGGCAGTGAAAATTAAATAAGTTTCAAAATATTAATGATCTTCTTAATGCTGGCTCTTTATGACAACATTTTCAGAAATTAAATTCAGTAATTTAAAATCGGGGAAAGGGAACTGTAAATCTAAATCTACCTAAAAACCATTTCAATCTCTATTTGCCTATGACAATACTATTTCACATGGGTGCTATATAAAAAAAAATCTTGACAAAGTATACAGTGATTCATTTCTAACCTTTTCATTAAACATTTGTCTCTGCATGTGTGTGGGTTGCATAACTCTATACTCAAATCCTATATTATTAATTCACAGTCTTGTGCATGTTTAGCATCACAGTATATTTTGTTTCTACAAAATCACACAAGTAAAGATATTTTTCTTTTAACGGTGTATATAGTAATAGGGAAGTATTTAATAAAAGAGAACAAGAAATATAGCTTAGCTACTCTAAACTTTTCCTAAAGGTTGAGGTAAAAGGTTAAGGTAAATGTAATTTGGCTGTCCTTGAAGTCTAGTAATAAACATGTCCTAAGACATGCTGCTGCAATATTTCCAGTTCTTATAGTTAGTTGCTTTTCTCAGTCTCAGGTAAAACTTGTGCTTTAATGGGTACTGTTGATTTCACAATAGGAAAATATTCTTTACTGTGAGGGTGGTTGAACACTAGAACAGGCTTTCTAGCCAGGTGGTTGATGTCCCAAACCTGTTGGTGTTCAAAAGGCATTTGGATAATACCTTCACTAATATGCTTTAACTTTTGGTTAGCCCTGAAGTGGTCAGGGCTACATGCCTTTGTAGGTCTATTCTATATTCCTCTTCTCCCTCTCCTTGCCCTCTCCTCTGACTCAGGAAAATAGTTATCACTGGTATTTTTATAACAATACCTTCAAGAATCTTATCATGCTTCCCCTCTATCCCACTCTTGTTTTAGCTAGCCCCCCTTACCTGAAAAATAATGCTTAATATTTAAATTCAAAACAAATCGATGTACTCTTTTTCCTGAATCCCGATTATTAAAATTTTCTTGAACTATATTCAGTCAATAGAACAATTACATCTTGTATTTTCCATCTGATAGTCTTACTAGCACAGCCCACGTGATGATTTGCATCATTTTTAATAACATCAATTTGCTGACTCTTATCAAGCCTAAAGTTTGCTTTAGGCCTTGACATCCATTGCCTTCAGTGTCTATCCTAATAAGTGATAATCCTAATTTTGTATTTGTTCACTTAAAAATGTAGTACTTCACACTTTATTTTGTTGATGTCACTTTATCCAGTCTATCAAAATTATTTTCATCCTGTCTTGCAGAATGTTTATGACTCTACTTATCTGTTTACTATCTGTGGATAGTCTAAACGTTATCTTTATCTCATCATTCAGGTGGCTAACAAAAATGCTTCAAAGGACTACAAAGATGGTTTTCTGAGAATATAAATTGTAACAACTGCTTCGCTTAAATAGTTTAACCTGATATGCATTTAGTTTTAGAGACTGAAAGAGCACATGAGGCTGCTTTTAATATTTTTTGTGGAAGGAATAAGTGTCAAAAGTTTTAAATGGCATTTTCAGTTCTGCTGCCTGTTGTCTTGTAACACTACCCTAGCTATGCTATTAAATGAATAAAATGAATTTTACTAGTTTTGGAGCCTTTTTAGAAAATAATAAAAAAATAATAATAAAGAAAATATTCCTTATGGTATTATTAATATTCTCTCTTTATACTTAGAAATAAATAGTTGATATTCAGTTCCTATTATCTCTCTAGTTATATAGTTATAGCAGTGAGAATAACTCTTTATTGTGATAGAGGTTTGTTTTTTTTTTTTTTTTTTTTTAATCAACACAGATACAATCACTTTCCTTAACAGATGCTGGCAGGGTAGAGTTGACATTTGTTCATTGAATGATGTTATCTTCCTTGGATAATTCTCTGGTGTAGTTGACATAAAACATTTACAGATGAGTTGAAAGTATTTTCCTCACACTATGCCAGGAAAAAAAAAAAAAAAAAAAAAAAAAAAAAAAAGGAAATATCCACACTGATTTATACTTTATATCTTCTAAAAAAAATAAAAAATATGCATATAAAAAAAGCTTTATTAAAGCCTTTCTGTCTAAATAAATGAGTTACAATAATTGCGAAATAGGTAATTCAGCTAGAACATGATAATAAATTCCTGTTGGAACATACTATTTTTTTTAATTTTTTTTTTTAATATGTACAAAACACACTGTTAAACACTTGTGATGTAAACAACATCATTTCCCCTCTCCAAATGGGAAAATTAAGGCATAGAATCTGAAGTGGCTTGTCAAAGATCACATGAGAAGACCAGCAATAGTGCTAGGTTAGAGCCTTAGTCTTCTGAATTATTTTCTTCTTTTATAAACAGAGACATACACAAATCAATCAACTGAAGGTGTTGTATTTGGAAATCCAATGTTGCAGATCTGTTGGAGTCTCAGATACATTTTGAAATACTCCATCAATGTGAATGCCTATGGTAAAAAAATAAAAAGGGGGGAGGGGGATTTTAATGAAAACAAAAGAAAAAACAACAACAACAACAAAACAAACAAACAAACAAACAAAACATGCTAATGTCTTTAACTTATTGTTCTAGGGTGAAATAATACATTTATATTACATTGACAGAATTTGTTCATCCTGAACTTGTTTTGGTATTTTTTGGAATCAATGATTTCCGTTAGACTTTGTTATGCAATGTGTTAGTGTAAGACCAAAAAAAAAAAATATATATATATATATATATGTGTATATATATTTATTTATTTATTTTTAAAGTCTTTATTTTCTGGGTCTGACCGACTGAAGAGTCTGAGTGTAGAGTGTGATTTTTTAGTAATCCAATGACTACATGTATTTCTGCCATAAAGTGTCATTAGCCTGCACTGGTACACTGTCATTGACAATTTTGAATTTTTAAGATAGATAGAAAGTCTTACATAATGAACTGAAGAATCATTGTTCATTGAAATAACATTTTTTATCCATGTTCATCTGAACCCAGGTGTTTCTTCCCCACACTGAACAGTCCCAGGCTTTTCTCATAGGAGAAATACTCCAGCCCCCTCATCATCTTCATGGATCTTCACTGGACTTGCTCCAGAATGTCCATGTCTCTCTTGTACTGGAGAGTCCAGAACTGTACACAGCAATACAGGTGTGGCTTCACCAGAATTCAATTAAGATGTAAAGGAGAAGGACAATGAACAATTGACATAAATACTTGTCTACATCACCTCAGTTTGGTTCCCACCTTCTGACGTTTATCTATGAAATTGCCTGAGAGAGAAGACAAGTCACCTACTTTTGACAGACATTTTGAAACAAAATGAAATTGAAGCAAAAGTACATGAGATGGCAGCTGTATTTTGGGTGAGTTAATATGCAAGGCTAATGCCATACTACACAGCTTTAACAGTGGTTTATGGTATACTAGTATGTTAAGAAAAAAAAACAGGGTCATTGGTCCCCCAATATTATATTAATCATACTCTCTTATAAGAAGAAAGAACTGTAAGCTATCAGACAGAGAAGATCTTTGAAAAAGTTGATGTGGCAAAAGCTTAATTTTATTTTCCAGGAACTATCCCACAGTGGTTTCCATTCAATAAGAATATTGTATTTGAGATTTCTTCCCATCTCTTTTTCTTTCAGCACAAAACTATGGGCTGTCTTGCAACTGAATATTCATTGATATAAATCCTTCACCGTCAGCAATACAGATTTTGAAATCAGTGTTAACTGTCAATTCTGTTGATGATGCATAAGGCATAATAGAGCACAGGTTGTGCTTTTACAGCTTTTTGTCAGCAGTACTGACAGCAGTAAAACCCTGAAGCAGAACTGACACAGGAAGCAGATATGTGCACTAACAAGATGTTACTTATAGTATTTCTTTTCTAGTTCATAGCTTTTTACTGTCCATATTTTAATTGGTTCATTGCCAACATAAAAAGATAACATTTTATATCTGTAATTAAACAACATTTGGGAATTATCTGACCCTGTAATATAATTCCCCTTCTGTCTCAGTACAAGTACGCCTAATTAAATATACTCCAGTCTTCTCCTGATGTCAAACATTTCAAATTTGACCACTCCATAGGCTTTACATTATGCACACACTTTTGATGTACAGCAAAAGAGTAATGAGAGAAAGAGGTGGTGGAGAATGTCATATTTTAATGAATATGGTGTATCTTTTTTTTTTTTTTCATTATATTTTAAGAGGAAGTATAGATATAGAAGAAAAAGCACATATTTTTTTTTTTTTTCTCTCTCTTCTAAAACAGTAGACACAATTTTCTAGTCTTTTAACAAAAATACTGAGTGGAATAATGTCACGAAGTTTTTTATTACTGGAAAAAAAATTAAGAATAAATAGTCATGGTATTAGTTTTCAAATGCTTAATATTTATGCTGAAGCATTAGTGAGAATCACTTTTTTGAATCATTAGCAAATTTAATATCCTACACATTTCACTTTATTACTCATATTTGTTAATCTTTTGATCATGTTTTGTTTAAGCAATGTAAGAATCCATATTTTGTGTTCATGACCTTTCTGCTTTTCTCAGAGAGAAAGAACCCAGCAATAAGAACAGTTCCAATAAGAAAAACAATAAGAAAAGTTCCACATATTCATATTATTGTTATAGGGTTATTTATGTAAATGTGATGTATTCTAGGATTCTTTATTCAGCACTGGTGAGACCACATCTGGAGTACTGTGTCCAGTTCTGGGCTTCTCACTACAAGACAGACATGTAGCTACTGAAGAAAGTCCAATAAATGACCACAAAGTTGGTTAAGGACATCTCTCGTATGAGGAAAAGCTGAAAGAGCTGAGACTGTTCAACCTGGAGAAGAGAAGGCTCAGGAAGGATCTTATCAATGCCTGTAAACACCTAAAGTAAGGGTGAGAAGAAGACAGAACCATTCTCTTTTTGGTGGTGCCCAGTGACAGGACAAGAGGAAACAAGCACAAACTAGAACACCAGAGATTCCCTCTGAACATCAAGAAGCACTTCTTTACTGTGCAGCTGACTGAGCACTGACACAGATTTCCCTGTTGGGGTATCCATTTTTGATTAAAGACATTATGATTAAAATAAAATACAAGTAATAATTTTAAAAAGAGGACAGAGCTCAGTGTCTTGGGGAATAATGAGCTTAAAGGAATTGTTTTGCTGGAAGGGGTGGGGGAGAAGGACACAATAATAAGAAGAAATCAGAAGAGAAAAAACCTTTCATCCAGACTTGTTGGACCACGACCCCATATACAATGAGGTCAGTATTGATTGAAGCTCCAAGGATTACATGAATGTCACAAAGCCCTGGTTGATTTCTTAGGCATACAGATGGTGGCTGTTGAAAGTACTCTCTGGAACAACTTGTACAGTACAGTAGCAAGGCAAGCCACTAATCATATATTGCTCAGTTAATCAATCATTCACCTAAAAAAAGAACAGATGGCACAATTCAGAAAGAGTCAATTACCAGTGAACAAAAGGACTCATCGGTATTTCTGGCCTATCTTTGCAATCTATAAAATAGACTTGTCTGTTTTATGGATTGGGTAGCTGTTCACTGTCAAACTGAATTCACTGATATGTTTATCTCTTTATAAAGATAATTTAAAATGAATGTATCACTGATAAACTCATTATCCATAAACTAAGATAAGAGTCAATAATAAACAAAGCCAAGCTAAACTAAAGGAACTTTGGGAGTCTTTGTAAGACATTAATAGAGTAATCAGTTCCAACAGTTCTTACTGTGATAGCACAAAGATGGCTGATGTCCTTAACTTGCTGTTCTTTCCAGAGTGACTGCAAGGACTGGCTGGAAGTTGTCCAGTCACTAAAGCCCTAACAGGAGTATTAGTGACTCCAGCACTGTGCTGATGAAGCCTTAGTGTTTTGAAAGAAATGCCCTAAAACTCCCATTTTTAAAAGGGGTAGAAAGAAAGACCTGGGGAACTACAGACTGGTTAGCCTCACCTCTGTGCCCAGAAAGAACACAGAACAGATCCCACTGGAAGCAATGTCAAGGCACATGAGGACAAATGAGGTGATCTGAGACAGCCAGAATGGCTTCAACAAGCGTAAATCATGCCTGACCGATCTGGTGGCCTTCTGCAGTGGAGTGACTGCATCAGTTGACAAGGGAAGACCAACCTATGTCATCTACCTGGACTTCTGTAAGGCCTTTGACATGGTCCCACATGACATCCTGGTCTCCAAATTGGAGAGATATGATAAGTGGACCATTCAATGGGTAAGAAGTTGGCTTGAAGGTCACACCCAGAGAGTGGTTCAATAATCAATGGCTCTATGTCCAGGTGGAGGCTGGTGATGACTGGTGTACCTCTGGGGTCTGTCCTGGGACTGGTACTGCTTAATATCTTTATCAATGACCTTGACAGTGGGATTGAGTGCACCCTCAGCAAGATTTCAGATGACACCAAGCTGAGTAGTGCAGTTGATACAACAGAAGGCAGGGATGCTATTCAAAGGAACTTGGAAAAGCTTGAGAAGTGGGCCCATGTGAACCTACTGAGGTTCAACAAGTCCAAGTGCAAGGTGTTGCACCTGGGTCAGGGAAATCCCAGACATGAGTATAGACGAGGAGAAGAACTCATTGAGAACAGCCCTGCAGAGAAGAACTTGGGTATTCTGGTGGCTAAAAAGCTAACATAAGCCAGCAATGTGTGCTCGCAGCCCAGAAGGCCAAATGCATTTTGAGCTGCAAAAGAGGAGTGGGCAGCATGTTGAGGGAGGTGATTGTCTCCTTCTACTCTGCCCTTGTGAGTTTCCACTTGCAGTACTGTGTCCAGGTCTGGGACCCCCAGCACAAGAAGGATGTGATCTATTAGAATGGGTTCAGAGGAGGGCCACAAAGATAATCAAGGGGCTGGAGCACCTCTCCTACAAAGGAAAGCTGAGAGAGCTGGGGTTGTTCAGCCTAAAGAAGAGAAGGCTCTGGGGTGACGTCATTGTGGCTTTTCTGTACTTAAAGTGGGCTTATAAAAAGACGGAGAGTGACTCTTTGCTCAATCAGATAATGACAGGATGAAAGGGAATGGATTTAAACTGAAAGAGGGGAGATTTAGATTCAAGGTTAGGAGGAAATTTTTCACTCAGAGGCTGGTGAGGCACTGTAACAGGTTGCCCAGGGAACATGTGGATGCCCCATCCCTGGAGGTGTTCAAGACAAGGTTATATGAGGCTGTGAGCAATCTGATCTTGTAGGTGACATCCCTGCCTATGACAATGGTGTTGTAGCTGCCTGATCTTTAATGTCCCTTCCAACCCAAGCCATTCTATGATTCTGTGGAAAACATCAGGAAAGGGTATGTGTCTGTGAATCCTGTTGGGATGTCATGCTATCACTAAACAGAGCAGTTTTGGAAGTGAAAAGTTGTGCCCTCAGTATTTCATATTAGTTAATTCTGGCATGTTCCTACTGATTACACTCGCTCTTGTGAAAGTTCTTCCAGAGTATTCAGCTTTTCTTTGCTTTGTTTAAGGAACCTGAAAACCTTGCTCAGAATGTATGATTTTCAACAGTGTTCATTTGATAAAATGATGCTATAAGCTCAGCATTATGATTCTTCAATCTTCTCTAATGGACTGTGTTGTCTAATACGGGGATTGTATCCCTTTTTAAATTCCTTTGTGCATCTTCTGAAAAAT
Organism: Netta rufina; assembly: GCF_964035555.1. Taxonomy (NCBI): domain Eukaryota; kingdom Metazoa; phylum Chordata; class Aves; order Anseriformes; family Anatidae; genus Netta; species Netta rufina. The sequence goes on from NC_140124.1 coordinate 99,634,403, forward strand.
CTCAAAGAATGTTTCCAAAATCACTACTGGTATGGTACTTTTTACAGTAATGCAATACTGGAACTATAACTACTCCTAATGTAAATTAAGCCCTTCCTTTACCAAAGAAATATAGGCACATCACAATATAGGCATGTCTATATATAATAAATATATATATGGATCAGTGAAAAGTACCAACATTTTTACACATTATTTTAAAAATCTGTGTCCCAAGTGCATGAACAAATACTTAGACTAAGGCTCATTTATTCTATTGTACAATCTTGAACAGTGGCACAACAACAGAAGTTTTTATAAAATAAGGCAGAGACAAGTATGATTAGACTCAGTGACATATACTTCCAGTTCTTTGTTCCTATTTTCTTTCCCCAGAATTTCATGTATAATAGCCTAAAGTCTGTATGAGCAAGGTGGAGGATTAAATTGAAACCGGAGTGTCATATAGGATAATTTTTCTCTTCAACCTATGCTGTAAGAATTACTTACAATACTTTACTTATTTCAGCTAAATGACTTGCAAAGGAAAACATCTAAAACCTATGTCAAGAACACAGGCATCATGTGGCGTGTAAGGGGTATCTGCTACTGGTAAGTGTTGATTTGATACTGCTGGAATTGGAAAGTATCAGTATTTGGGAATCCAACTATTCTGAATGTTATATGGAGACTATTAAACTATGGCCTCTAGCTGCATATAATAAAGTCTAAAGAGAGACAGAATACTTATTTTTATATTTAAAGTAATATTTAAAATCCATACACTGAAAAGCTTTTTCTTAATTAACTCATACCGTCTTCCAAACGATTATTTCATTTTGCAGATGAAAATAGAAAAATAGAAAGCCTAGATCACAAAAAACATTAGCATTAACCCTGTAATGAAATGGCCATCTGTCAGTTTACAGTTTGCTCAAGTTTCATTTGGTAAGTCAAAACTGTTTGAATGACAATAGATTTATTTTTTTTTCCAGAATTTAATATAGCTGGTAATAAGATACTTAGTTTTTCACCAACAATCTTCCTGACACACAAAAGATAAGACATATTAAAAGACAGTGGAAACAATCTTGGGAAAAAAAAATAAATAAAAAAATCCAGTTCTTGACATTGTAGTAATCACCACAGTCATCAAAGTAGTAATTTTCTGGTGAATAGTTGTGTCATAAAAACTTATTTGAAATTACAACATTAATATTTGTGATTAATTATTCAGCCAGGTAAAACTGGACTCACAAAAATAATTAATTTTACAGTATGTTGTTATTTCATGCAGCTCATTCACCTTAATGATAATTGCTTTTAGTGCTAATGAAACTTGTGTAGCTATAAAACCCCTGATACTGTTTGCATAACTCTGTGTGTACTTTAGGTACTAATAAATAAAAGTGGAGAATGTATTTTGGAATCTTCTCCTTTCTCCTGTTTTTGTTTCACTCTTCTTCTATACGTAAATACCTCAAATTATAAATTTCCTTTAATTGTCTAATAGCAGTTCGGATGTCAATCTCAATGAAAGCATTGGGTTTTCATGGGTTTTATTCCCAACCAAACTGCCAGTAGTTACTGGAGTGATTAATTCATTCTTGCTCAGTGAGATGACAATAGTCAATTGGCACAAGCTGGAACACAAGAGATTCCATCTAAATACCAGAAAGCAGTTCTTTACTCTGTGGGTGAATGAGTACTTCTTCCTCTGGTGAGGCTGCACCTCGAGTACTGTGTTCAGCTTTGGGCCCCTCACTACAAGAAGGACATCAGGGCCCTGGAACATGTCCAGAGAAGGGCTACAAAGCTGGTGAAGGGCCTGGAACACAAGTCTTATGAGGAGCGGCTGAGGGAACTGGGGTTGTTTAGTCTGGAGAACAGGAGGCTCAGGGGTGATCTTATTGCTCTCTACAAGTACCAGAAAGGAAGTTGTGTTGAGCTGGGGGTCAGTCTCTTCTCACAGGTAACTAGTGATAGGACTAGAGGGAATGTCCTCAAGTTGCACCAGGGGAGGTTAAGGTTAGAAATTAGGAGAAATTTCTTTTCAGAAATAGTAGTCAGGCATTGGAAGGGGTTGCCCAGGGAAGTGGTTAGCATCACCATCCCTGGAGGTGTTTAAGGAAAGGTTGGACATGGTGCTCAGGGACATGGTTTAGTGGGTGACATTGATAGTAGGGTGATGGTTGGACCAGATAATCTTGGAGGTCTTTTCCAACATTAATGATTCTAGGATTCTATGAGCACTGGCACAGATTGCCCAGAGAGGCTGCAGGGTCTCCCTCCTTGGAGGGATTCATATGCCATCTGGATATAGTCCTGGTCAATCTGTTCTAGGTTGAGCAGTGGGTTGGACCAGATGACTTTCAGAGGGTTCCTTCAAACCTTAGCCAATCTGTGGTTTTGTGGTTCTGTGATTCTGTGACAGTATCATTTCCTTCTGCCACATCAGGTCTGCTCCCTAGGGCTTCTCTGTGTGAAAACTTATAGGGATTGTTCTAGTCACAGATCTATTCTGACAAAAGTAGAATTATTTGGCAAACATCTTTCAATGTGGTTAACCCATATTTCTCACTGATTTTCAAAGACTTGAACCATGGCCTGAGTACAGTGTTGGAGTATGGCTTTTGGATTTAGGGAGGCCAGTTTCTGATACAATAACATCTCAGCAGGTGAGTTCCTAGGTATTACTCTGATCATAGCAAAAAAGCTATGGTCATTCTAAATTTTGGAATACTTGGTACTGTGTAAATATTACTGTCTCTATTCATGCTGCAGTAAAGGAAATAAATACTTTGCTAAGGAAACAACCAAACAAATGAACAAACAACAGATGAAAAGAAATGAGTTTATCATAAGATTACATCTATGTCCCCTGAATACAGACTGGAAGAAGAACTCATTGAGAGCAGCCTTGTGGAGAAGGACTCGGGGGTTCTGGAGGTTGAAAAGCTTGAAATGAGCCAGCAGTGAGAACTTGCAGCTCAGAAGGCCAACTGTGTCCTGGGTGGCATCAAAAGAGGCATGGCCAGCAGGTTGAGGGGGGTGATTGTCCCTCTCTGCTCTGCCCTTGTGAGGCCTCACTTGGAGTGCTATATCCAGATCTGGGCCCCCCAGAACAAGAAAGATGTGGAGCTGTCAAAGTGGGTCCAGAGGAGGGTCGAGAAGATGATCAGATGGCTGGAGCACCTCTCCTATGAAGACAGACTGAGAGAACTGTGGCTGTTCAGCCTGAACAAGAGCAACCTCACTGCAGTCTTTCCATACTTAAAGGGAGCTTATAAAATGGTTAGAGGTTGACTTGAGCTTATAAAATGGATAGAGGTTGACTTTTTTTTTTTTTTTCTTTTTTTCCCTTGGGTAGATAATGAAAGGACAAGGGGGAATGGTTTTAAACTAAAAGAGGTGAGATTTAGATTAGAGGATAGGTTCTTCACTCAGAGGGTGGGAAGGTAATGGAACAGTTTGTTTAGAGAAGCTGTGGATGTGCCATCCCTGGAGGTGTTCAACACCAGGTTAGATGAGGCCCTGGGCAACCTGATCTAGAGGCTGGCATCCCTACCCATGGCAGGGGGTGGTGGAACTAGATGATCCTTAAGGTCCCTTCCAACCCAAGCCATTCTATGGTTCTATGGTTCCATGGTACTATGATTCAATGACAAAAATAAATCCATATATTTTTATGCTGAAATAAATTACTGATGAAATATCGATTCCTTAATATGGATATGTAATTCAGACTTTGCCTTGTTGAGATTTAGGCACTTGGCTATTTGCCAGAATCTCATATTTTTTATAATATATTTCTGCTTCTTCTCCATATAGAAAAACAAGAGCCATGGAAGGCTTGTATAGAGTTCATTTAACCTTGCTTAAGCTGAGTGCCTGTCTTTTCTATTAAGGTTGCAAGAAATGCTAGCTCCCACGTTTCCAGCTGTGCTGCATCTTAAAACACATTTCAGAAGAATACTCTGGCCATGTTGCCACTTTTCATCTCTCCTGTAGCAGCTGTATAGGCAGAAATACAAGAACAGTTTTTCTAAACCATTTCAGGAATGTACTTCAGCAATTATGTTGTATCTACTGTTTGTTTTCATTTCATGTTTCTTTTGCTCTTTTTCTGCTGCTGTGTCCCATCACCTTCCTTCATCTGCCCAATGTGATGTTATGATCAATTCAATTTGTGGTATTCAGTTTGATACAACTACTAAATGTATTGTATTTCTGTCTTGTATCATGTCTTGTACTAAATCTGAGCACACAACCTGGCAGGCTGAGGTTAACATCTGAGATGTGGTGAATATTAGATATGTCCCTAACCCTAACCTTAACAAGTATAGGCAGAGTCTGTGCAGATATTGCTCTCTAAGAAAGATAGATGATACATGAAGATACACTCACCATAGGAAGTTACATGGGAAATACGCAGTGCATCATTCTGTTTCCTAACAGCAAATATTAACCACTGCTACTTCTTTATGAGACAAGTCAACCTGTTTACTTCACACTTACAATATTATTTCCCGGCTCCAAAGTATTATGCTAATGCACTCTAGCAATTGTATGGTAACTTAAGTGCCTTTCCAAGTCATACCTTTCTGTCTTTCTTTTCATCTACCTTATACATGTACAATATGAAGATCAGTTCAACTCATGGCACATATCTCTTACAAGACTGCAGAAAGTATTCTATATCTCTCTTGTACCACATTCTGTATCAAACCTGGGTTCAGTGTACTTTTTAAAAACATTCACATTTTTTCAAATAATTCAAATATTTATCATATATTAACATATATGATACTGTGATATCTTAATTGAACTTTGTATAGATACAAAAACAAACAAAAAACAACAACACTGTAGCCAATAAACTACTTGTTTTACAATTTCTCTGGCCTTTCATATCTGTTACAAATGAATGAATGAGAGGAATTTCTGTTGTACTAATCCAGATTTCTGTTCGTAAGTTGCCAAATTGCCCTTAAGTAGAGGACTTGTGTTTCCCAGACTCTTTCCGGTTCTCTAGCACCCATATTGGCTCTATAGAATTCTTTATGCTTTTTTTTTTTTTCCACAGGAAATGTACATAATTGTGAAAAAAATGTCAGCATAAAGGGTCCTATAGACCCAAATTTGGTCTTGACCTTGGGATGCTCGATTTTTAAGACAAAGTAATACCTTAAATATACATTTAACAAAATAAAAATTTGAGATTATCTCTGTTTGATTCACTGCTTCTTTTGTATATATGGCTATATTTGATTGGAATAATATTTTCTCTTAGATCCTTTTTTTTTTTTTTTTTTTTTTTTTTTTTTTTTTTCCTGAGTTAAATCCACCTCTATTTCCATAGACTCTATAGGTCAAGCATTAAAATTTATCTTACCATGGATCTAGCATCAACATTTGACAGAACTGCTAATTGTTAGAAATTCTTTCTGTTTGAAGATTTTTCTCTCTATACTGCATTTAAAACATTAACATTTTGCTGTTCTCAAGCCTATTATCTGGTCCTACTAATACTTATCCAGAAGGACATGACCATTATTCTTGCAGTAGACCATAACAGCAGACTCCTTTGCATATTTAGTGCTGATGGACACTATATCTTCCTGTCTTAGAGGCTGTTAAGATGACAGGTAAAATATCAATTATACTAGGAAAATTTGTACTTTTTGTTCAGTAAATACTAAGTACTGTTTGGTTTTGTTTGTTTGCTTGTTTGTTTGTTTTTCTCCTCCATTTGTGTTGCACAGACTTCACATTCAGTATTATATCCATATAGATCATGGGATGTTTTAATTAATTTATTTATGTATTTATTTTTGAAGGGATGGTATAAATCTCTGACTTCTGAGTCATGTTTCAGGAAACATATTTATAAGGAATGAGACCTTTGAATTCTTTAATATGATGCATAAAGCAAAGTTTAAAATGAGCGTGATCTCACTCAGAAATGCACTTTAATAAAGCGTACTAGTAAAATTATAATCCATTTGAGATTTCATTCAATAATACACATTATATAGTTATTCATCATGAAAAAAACACATTCCTGTCATTATAGTTAATTGTTTTCTTCAGGCTTTAAGAACAGGTTTAAAAAATCATTCTCTGAACTTCAGGGGTTGTAATGTTAACTTCTACACAAACTTCTCTTTTAAAGAGAGTTAAATTAGTTTTTGTTTTGTTTTGTTTTGTTTTATTTTGTTTTTTGTTGTTTTTTTTCATTGAGGTATTTGTTTGTTAGCATTGATCATGAAATCATAGTTTTTGAAGACAATAAAAGTCTAATCAACAATCTATGCTTAAAAACATACTTGTTCCTCAAGATATCCAGCTTTCACTTGTGATTTTCATTCAAGTAAAATATACACCAAAGGTCACCTTTCTAACCACTGAATTAATCTGTAACCATAGAAACAGCAGAACTGACCACCGGGATATTCATCCTGACAGAAAGCTCACCTATTCTTCAGACAACAGGCTGTTTGATGTTCAGCATTTTATGTCCACAGGAAATATGACAAACTCTCAATGTTTTTTAAGTACAAGGGGAAAGTGGATGCATGTATCACCATGTGTTCACACTGTGATATATTTCTCTAATCACTGAGCTGAGTAAGGTTTATTGCCTTTTCATCTTTTCTCAATTGTTACTGAAGCACAACAATGCCAGTTTTGATTATGACAATTAATAACATGAGTTATATTCAGAACTATCTCAGGTTGTGGTCAAAATTGAAAATGCGTACCTATTAAATAGTTTCTATGAATATGAACATTTTTCTCTTCAAATTCTACCAAATTTTCCCCACAGACATCTACTGAGGAATTCTTAAAGTGATATGTTTAATATTTAATAGCAAAAACAAACAAACAAACAAACAAACAAAAAACATTTTGTGGTCTCCCATTTCAGTGAAAACTGGGCCTTGGTGGTTACGAAATGCAAAAGATAATGGCATCAAAGACTGACTTTGAAACAAACAAACAAACAAACAAACAAAAAACAACAACTGTTAATCTCTTTAGTAGATGAACTTCTAAAGAGATTCTAAAGAGATATGTTTTTCTGCCTTTTTTTTCCCCCTAATGCAAAAATGTTGTTATTCCAGCCTTACAGCATTTCAGAATATACTCTAAAAATAAATACACCTCTAAATATTATCCTACTTTGTCAGAGTCAGGCAGCCAGGATTGCTCCCCAGTTTATAAAATTATTGTTGAACTTTTATACAATTCAGAAACTAAGCAAGTGTAAAAACTGGAAAAGCAAAGCAAACCAACCAACAAACAAAACAAAACAGCTTAATAAGCAGCTGTGTTTCTGGCTTCATATTGAGTTACCAAAAAAGCACTACAGCATGTCATGTAGTTTTACTCTGTGTCTTTATTTTCACAACAAGGTCAAAGTCATGCACCTGATTAAGAGGGGGAAAATGAAGTGTTCATTCGTGCTTGAAGCAAAGCTACAGAAAAACATATATTCATTTCCCATGGTTGCCAAAAAAAAAGATCATATGGAACTATTTCTCTGAAGTACAGATTTATATATGTGTATAGGTGTGTGTCTGTGTCTATAAATGTATACAAAAGGTTCATTTATTGCTATTAGATTAAAAACAAACAAACAAACAACAACAACAAAAAAAAAAACAACAACACAACAACAACAACAACAAAAACTTCTATTGCCAAACAGGCAGGTACAGGCAGGTTGAATTTAAGTATAATAAGCTGGTTGTAGTAAGTGGGAAACTAACGTCTGGTTGTTCCTTGTGTGTGTTTTTTAAAGTGGATCTTTTTACAAAACCTTTTGGTTTGGGGTCAGAGGAAAAGAGTGGCACTGAAAAACAGGTATTTAGAAAAAAAGCTCCCAAAAGGTAAATGAACACAGAATAAATAATATAGATATTAGTCAAGAAGTGTTTTTTCAGCCTAGAACTATTGAGAATCCTGGAATTATCAGAGCTACTAATATGAGATACAGTTGTTACAAAAGACTTCATTCCTGACATGAAGATATAAAAGTTGACTAGAATGCATTTATTTTATCCACATGGGAGGTATAAACTCTTACTGAAAGACAGACCATAATTTAAAATTAGTTTACCAAGATTAAAGAATAGTCTCTTGTATCAGAATGTATTCCTGAAAAATCTCTCTCCTCAGAGTACATTTCTGAGACACTTAATGAAAAAACAAAGCATGATATTAGTTTTCTAACTATGATCTCTGATATCATGTTTTCTGTTTTATTATTATCATTGTTGTTGTTGTGTTTTATTTATGCCAATTGAAGCCCTGTTCAGGGCCTCTCTGTACCTCCATGACAGACTTTGAAGCACAGAAAACTGCCCTCATAGGCAGTTACAGAATGCCATAACTCAGGATCTCTTTGCTTTGTTCTTTGTCTGTTATTTTTGTCTGTTTCTTGAGTAGGACCAAGGAAAAAGAGATCTAGAAATTATTTATTCAATGTTTTTATTACTGAAGTTATTAAGCAAAGAAACAAACAACCCTCTTGGTTTTCATCAAGTTAACAGTTTTAAAATGTACTGAAAGATAGAGCACAAGGTCAAAGACTAAATTCAGCTCACCAATTTTATACTGTATGACTGCAGGTCATAAAATCAATCAGGAGACCACTAAAGCTAAAGAGAGTGAAAAAGTAAAAGCAATAAAACACATACAAGTGGGGTTGCTGTATAAGTACCTAAAAACCATTTAACTCAAAATAAACTTTGGTGGCTCGTAGTCATTATTTGAACTTTGAGAATGGGAAGACTGTGAAAGGTTCATTCTGGTAAAGGAACAGAAATCTCACAGAATGGTTTCATGGAATTAATAAACAGGAGAGCAGCCTGTTCAGCCTCTTCTGTTAAATAAAATATCCTGATTGTCCTAACAACTTTTCCATCAAGGTGAAACACTTTGAATCTATAGGTCATGTGAGAAGCACATTAAATGGGTAGAATAAAATTTCAGAATGAAGACTGCAGGTTACTTCCAGGGTTATTTCTAATAAGAAGTTCATGAAAATTAAGAATAAACTGTAAGAGGCAGCTAAATTTCCTATTAAACATCACACATAGAATGAAACTCTTCATGTTCTTTTGCTCTTTATATGAGAGAACAACTGGAATGCATGGAGCTCTGCCTAAGAGGTGGATGAAAAGTGAGTTGAGATCTCATGAGTAAGAATTAAAGGGCAGACTACCATGGCTGATATCGTTGTGGATGTTTGCTACAGGCCATATGATTAGGAAGAGGAGGTAGGATGAAGCCTTCTTCAGACAGCTGGAAGTAACCTCCCAGTCACAAGCCCTGTTTCTCATGGGGAACTTCAACCACCCTGAAAGCTATTGGGAAGACCACACAGATTGGCACGAACAATCCAGGAGGTTCCTGCAGTGCATTGATGACAACTTTTTGACACAGGTGATGGAGGAATCAACAAGGAGAGGTGTGCTGCTGGACCTTGTATTAATGAATGAGGAAGGACTAGTCAGAGATGTGAGGCTGGGGGGGCAGCCCTGGATGAAGTGACCGTGGTATGATGGAGTTCAGGATCCTGAGAGGAAGCAGGGCAGAAAGTAGAATTATGATCCTGGACTTCAGGAGAGCGAACTTTGTTCTCTTCAGGAATCTACTTAGAAGAATCCTACAGGTTCGGGCTGTAGAAGGAAGGGGGGTCCAAGACAGATGGTTAATATTTGAGCATCACTTCCTCCAAGCTCAAGATCGGTGCATCCCTATGAGTAAGACGGCAAGCAAAGGGGGCAGGAGACCTGCATGGATGAGTGGGGACCTCCTAGTGAAGCTCAGACAGAAGAAGGAAGTTTACAGCAAGTGGAAAGAAGGACAGGCCACTTAGGAAGAATATAAGGACACTGTCAGAATATGCAGGGATGAGACAAGGAAGGCCAAGGCCCATTTGGAATTAATTCAGTAAAAAAAGAAAGACCAGGGAAAATGAAGACCCGCTGCTGAATGGGGTGGGTGCCTTGGTGATGAAGGATATGGAGAAGGCAGATTTGTTGAATGCCTTCTTTGCTTTCGTCTTTACTGCTAAGATAATCCCTTGGGAGTCTTAGACCTTGGAGACACGAGAAGAAGTCTGGAGAAAGGAAGACTTTCCCTTGGCCAATGAGGATCAGGTCAGAGATCATCTAAGCAAACTTGACATCCACAAATCCATGGGCCCTGATGGAATGCACTCATGGGTGCTGGCCAATGTTATGGCTAGGCCACTCTCCATCATCTTTGAAAGTTCGTGGAGAACAGGAGAGGTACCTAAGGACTAGAAGAAAGCCTGTCACACCAGTCTTCAAAAAGGGCAAGAAGGAAGACCCAGGCAACTATAGGCCAAACAGCCTCACCTCCATCCCCAGAAAGGTGATGGGGCAGCTCATCCTAGAGGTCATCTCCAAGCATTTGGAGGATGAGAAGGCGATCAGGCGTAGTCAGCTTGGATTTACCAAGGAGAAAGCATGTTGTTGTGGTTTAACCCGGCCGGCAGCTAAACACCACACAGCCGTTCGCTCACCCTCCCCCCTCCCTCTCTGGGGTAGGGGAGAGAAATGGGAAAGTGAAGCCTGTGAGTTGAGATAAAGACAATTTATTAAGACAGGATAATTAATAATAATAATAATAATAATAATAATGTATACAAAACAAGTGGTGCACAGTGCAATTGCACACCACCCACTGACTGATGCCCAGCCTAACCCCAAGCAGTCCGGCCCTCCTCCCCCCAGCTAGCCACCCCTATATATTGTTTAGCATGATGTCAGATGGTATGGAATACCCCGTTTGGCTAATTTGGGTCAGCTGCTCTGGGTCTGTCCCCCCCCAGCTCCTGCTGCACCTCCAGCCTACCTGTTGGAAGGACAGAGTGAGAAGCTGAAACGTCCTTGGCTTGGTGTAAGCACTGCTCTGCAACAATTAAAACATCAGCATGTTATCAGTACTCTTCTCAACCTAAGCCAAAACATAGCATTCTACCAGCTACTAGGAAGAAAATTAACTCTGTCCTAACTGAAACCAGGACACATGCTTAACCAATCTGATAGCCCTCTATGATGAGATGACTAGTTGGGTAGATGAGGGAAGAGCGGTGGATGTGGTCTACCTTGACTTCATCAGGGTAGACACTTTTGATGCTGTCTCCCATAACATCCTGATAGACAAGCTCAGGAAGTGCAGCATATATGACTAGACCATGAGGTGGACTGACAATTGGCTGGATGGCAGAGCTCAAAGCGTTGTGCTTAGTGGTGAAGTCTAGTTGGAGGTCTGTAGCTAGTGGTGTCCCCCAGAGGTCAGTACTGGGTCCAGTCTTTTTCAACTTACTCATCAATGACCTGGACGATGCAACAGTGTACCCTCAGAAAGTTTGCATGCTCAGAGGATTGGCTGATAACCCTGAAGGCTGTGCTGCCATTCAGAGGGACCTTGGCAGGTTGGAGAGATGTGCCAAGAGGAACCTCATGAAGTTCAGCAAAGGCAAGTGCATGCTCCTGCACCTAGGGAGGAATAATCCCAAGCACTACCACAGTCTGGGGGCACACCTGCTGGAGTGCAACTTTGCAGAGAGAGACCTTGGAGTCCTGGTGGACAGCAGGATCACCATGAGTCAGAAATGTGCCTTTGTGGCCAAGAAGACCAATGGTATCCTGGGCTGCATTCAGAAGAGTGTTGCCAGCAGGTCAAAGGAGGTGATCCTCACTCTCCACTCAGCCATGGTGAGGCCATACCTGGAGTATTGTGTTCACTTCTGGGCTCCCCAGTACAAAAGGGACATAGAACAGCTGGAGCAAGTTCAGAGGAGGGCTACAAAGAGGATTAGAGGAATGAAGCACCTGTCATATGAGGACAGGCTGAGAGAACTGGGCCTGTTTAGCCTGGAAAAGAGAAGACTGAGAAGACAGATTTATATGCATTAATGAGGTCTCCCCTCTGAGGGGAGGGGGTCAAGAAGATGGAACCAGACTCTTTTCAGCCGTGAACTCTCTTCAGAGCTCTCTTTTCACTCTTTTCTTGAGTATCGTGTTCAGTTTTGGGCCCCTCACAACAAGGACATCGAGGTGCTTGAGCGAGTCCAGAGAAGGGTGACAAAGCTGCTGAGGGGTCTGGAGAACAAGTCTTATGAGGAGCGGCTGAGGGAGCTGGGTTTGTTCAGCCTGGAGAAAAGGAGGCTCAAGGGCGACCTTATTGCTCTCTATAAGTACATTAAAGGAGGCTGTAGCGAGGTGGAGGTTGGTCTGTTCTCCCACATGCCTGGTGACAGGATGAGGGGGAATGGGCTAAAGTTGCACCAGGGGTGTTTTAGGTTGGATATTAGGAAGAACTTCTTTACTGAAAGGGTTGTGAGGCATTGGAATGGGCTGCCCAGGGAAGTGGTGGAGTCACCATCCCTGGAGGTCTTTAAAAGACGTTTAGATGTTGAACTTAGTGATATGGTTTAGTGGAGGACTTGTTAGTGTTAGGTCAGAGGTTGAACTAGATGATCTTGGAGTTCTCTTCTAACTTTTCTGTGATTCTGTTATTCTGTGATTCAGCTGTGCCCAGTGAGAGGATGAGAGGCAATGGGTACAAACTGAAGCACAGGAAGTTCCATCTGGGTATGAAGGGGCACTTCTTTGCTGTGAGGGTGACAGAGCACTGGAACAGGTTGCTCAGAGAGGCTGTGGAGTCTCATTCTCTGGAGATATGCAAAACCCACCTGGATGCCTTCCTGTGCAATGTACTTTAGGTGATCCTGCTTGGCAGGGTGCTTGAACTAGGTGATCTTCAGAGGTCCCTTCCAACCTTGGCCATTCTGTGAAACCCTTGAAGCTTCACAAAATAAGGCATAGTCAAGAATTAACCAACAGCATCTAAATTTGGCTGAGCAATTTACATTTCCAAAAAGGTTCATATAATCCCTTGCATTTAAGGTCAAGTTTAAGGCCTCACTGCTCCAGGAAAAATAACTTGTTACCTGACCATTCTTTGATATGCAAATAACTTTGACAACATTCCTCAAGAGGTCTGAAGTATTCCATGCTGAATTTCTGCTGGTTACCAGGATTTAAGAGCTTTGTGAACATGTCTGAAATGTTTCCCCTATTATACGCTCACAGACACAGTATGAATTATCTTCATACTGTATGGTTAAAGACCAGTTTTAAAGAACTGTTTAAAGAACAGTTTTTCAGAAATCATTCTTCCATGTGTGTGATTTTACAGATTAAAAAAAAAAAAAAAAAAAAAAAAAAAAAAAAAAAAAAAGAAAGAATAAAGAATAAAGAATAAAGAATAAAGAATACAGGATCATTTTATTTTTCAGTGATGTTAATACATCACAAGACTCATCTGCTTATCTGTGTAAATAATTGCATTTTCATTGATAAAACTCTAGAAATCAAAGAAGCTAATGTGGTTAGTTCCTTTCTATCTGTCATGGGTTTGTGCCTCTGCAGCTGAGTTGTATGTATAATTGTATGACACGATTTGAATTCATGTCAGTGTGAAGTCAATCATAACAGCTTTAATCTATTTTAATTGTAGTTGAGATACTTGTGCAGAAAACCAGATATACATAGGGCTCAGTTTTGGAACAGTAATGAATGGTCATGGGTTAGTAATAATTTCTGAAGGCCTTTCAAAACAATCACAAATACATGTCCTAATTTTGTGAATGGTAAGGTACCTTTGTCATTTAGCTTTCTGAGCTGTGCTTACAAAGTTTTTTCCAGTAAGTCAGGTTAATTCTGCCTGTGCTTCATGCCATGCAAATGTGTAGAAGTGTGGTAGTATACACTGATGGACTGGAGCTTATGCTTCCTGCCCCTCAGCATTGCTGCTAAGTCACAAACATTGCCATACAAATAACTGGCTTCCAGGCACTTCAATGTATAGGCAGATCAAATTCAGATCTTCTTGGAGCATGACCAGGACTCAGTTGCACCTGTCTGTAAAAATATGTGAGTCTACCCATAGATACTGCTCTTTCCCTGTCATTCACTGACAATTTATGTCCATTCACTGGAGCTCTGCTTTCCTGACCACAGTCCAGGATAAACCCTGCTTTCATCCCCTAACTTGTCTTCCAGTCTCACTATTCTCCTGGTCACTGTGCAAACTCCTTAACACAATCAATTTGTCTTTTTTAATATCCATGTTTTAACTGGAGAATGGCCAATGAAGGCTATCCTCCAAGTTGTCTTCTCCAGCGTTGTGTTGTTTCATTCTCACAAAGGTCTTCAACTATACCTGACTTTTCTCAGTCCCTATTTAAGCTCTTTGAACAGTAAAATATGCTCTGATTTCAGAGATCCTTGAAAATATTATTTCCAAAATCTAGTGGATCTCTGTTATACTTGTGATAATTGATATTTTTCAAAGCTATGTAAATTCATTTTTTTTTTCCTGTTTTCTGTTTTAAACAAAAAAGGCTTTTCTCTTTCAGTCTCTGTTTCAAGGCATGAACATACTAAACTATTTAAATGTATTAATATTAATAATCTATAAATATGGCAGACATAACATTTTCTTCATTTGATGCTGCTTTGTTCTTAATATGACTGAATTATTTCCATGGAAATACAAGAACTTTTCTCAAAATATAGAACTTTCATGGATAGTTTCAAATCATTAATGCTTAGTGAAATTGAATATTATGAAAAAAATGAATGTAAAATCCTCAATATACAAAGTACAAGAATGGTTATACAAACTATAATAATAGTAAGAAGTTTTGGTCCATTGTATACACAAAATAAATAACTTTTTATTGCACATATTTTGTGTATACAATGGACCAAAACTTCTTACTATTATTATAGTTTGTATAACCATTCTTGTACTTTAAGCAAAATACTATTAAAGTTATGTTAGAATGCAAAATCCACATTTGGTAAATAGGCATGTGCACAAACATGCCTATTCATGTTCAGAGAAAAAAAAAAAAAAAAAAAAAAGAAATAGAAGATTATATCCCAGCTTCTCTAATAAAACTGTGGAGAACATAGTTTAATAATGTCTCATATTAATAATATTTAATACCTTTTCTGAGATGTATTATCCTCAACTATGAACTAAGCTTGAAATTAAAGCTAAAATTTCAAGTGTGAAGTAAATGAAGAGAATATATTGTAGATGTATTGGCTTCCACTCTCCCCTCCCACTAAAATGTGTGTGATCTCATTTGCAAAACTCTATCATTCTTCTTCATTTCTAATGAGTTTCCCAAAGTCTCCTTTAATAACAGAGAATGCCAAAATAAGAAACCTTTAAATACAACTCCTGTTGTATTTAAATACAACAGCCTCAAATATAACTTGCTTGAGTGGAGGTTCCTTAACTTCTCTTATTTACATCATACTGAATTGAATTTCCTTGTGTATATTTCGGCTATATATTTCAAGGAAGAGGTCAATGGCAAAAATATGCAAATGCCAGAAAACTTTGATATTATTTCAACAAGAATGAAAGCCTGAACTTAATTTCAATGACTTACAGCCCAGCTTTCCCAGTTGGGTTATAGTACCTCGTTAAAAATAAAGTTCATAATAATAAAATGCAATTCATTTAATCAAATGGAAACATTCATGCTTTGTAGCCTTTCATTTTAAAATTACTTATAAAACATGAAAAAGAATTTTGATTTCTCACCTTCTGCTTCTTCAAGCCATTATAAATGCAATTTATTGTTTGTTCACAACAGAAAGATTGGTTTCAGGCTTAGAAAATAAAGATCTTTGTTATGCAAATCATAAAATCAGACTTTACAAGTTATGTTGTTATTTTTACCTTATTATTGTATTGGATTTACGTGGCAAGGTTTTGCTAACAGGTGGCATCTGTGAGAAGAATCCAGAACCTTCTACATCTTAGATAAGGGCCATCTCCAAAGCCCAGAGACAAGGCAATAGCAAACTTGTTTGCACCTCTATGAGAGCAGGTTTAAGAAAGGGTTAAACAAACTGCTGCACAACAGCATCTGGGAGAGAAAGGAGTAAGAACCAGCGCTGAAGACCCCAAGGTCAGTGCAGAAGGAGGACAGGAGGTGCTCTGCGTGCCAGAGCAGAAGTTCCCCTGTGGAGAAGCCCCTGATGGAGCAGGCTGTCCCCCTGCAGCCCATGGGTCCCACGTGGAGCAGATCTCCACGCTGCAGCCCGTGGAGGAGCCCCTAGTGGAGCAGGTAGATGTGGCCTTGGGGAGGTTGCAGCCCATGGAGAGTCCCCACAGGAGCAGGCCCTGGGCCGGAGCTGCAGCCCATGGAGAAGAGCCCACGCAGGAGCAGGAGCTCTGGGGGAAACTGCCGCCTGTGGGGGAGCAGTTTGCTCCTGACCGATGGACCCCATAATACAGAACCATGTTGGAACAGTTCTTGAAGAGCTGCTGCCTGTGGGCAGCCCCCGCAGGATCAGTTCAGGACAGATGGCATCCTGTGGGAAGGACTCCACATGGAGCAGGGCAGAGAGTGAGTGTGAAGGAGCAGCAGAGGTACTACAGACTGGTTGCAACCCCCATTCCCTTGCTCCACTGTGCTGTTTAGTGGGAGGAGGTGGAAGAGGGTGGATGGGGGGAGGCGTTTGTATTTTGTTTTATTTGTTTCTCACTTCTCTAACTTGTTAACAATTGGTAATATATTTCTCTAATTTCCCTATGCTGAGTCTGCTTCCCTAATTTCTCAAATCTTCCTACGCTGAGTCTGTTTTGCCCATGACAATAATTGGTGACTGATCTCCTTGTCCTTATCTCAACCCTCGAGCCCTTTTCCTCACGTTTTGTTCCCCCTTTTCCATTTGAGGAAGGGTAGTGAAAGAACAATTGTGGTGGATCTCAGCTACCCAGCTGGATAAAACCACCACACTTATACAGAGGTTTTGGGGATAAGGTAATATATCCAAATAAGATTTTATATATTCTACTGAGGAAAGGCAGGAAAAGGCTAAGAAATTAGAGCCAAAACTACTAGTGCAGACTGCAGTGCGTTAAGTGGGTACAACCATTATAGTTTTGATACCTTTGACTATGGAGTGCCATTTTTGTTAATATATACCAATCTGTGAAATGTTCCCTGCTATAACTGTTATCTACCTCTACACTTTAAAAAAAGTACCCAAACCGAAGAGAAAGGTAATGATTTAATTTCTAGAGTATTCTGATTCAAGAATCATTGCTTAGTCTCCCTTGTTTGGTATAAAATAGACATTATCCATGCACAGAGCAGTACCTTGCCTTATTTAGACTGTTTGCAGATGAGGCTGGTGTCTGCTGAAGTTTTCTGAACCATTTATTAATTGTTACTAATATTGGTGCCCCAAACTTTCACAGCCATGTAACAACAAAATAATCTTTCCTTGCCTACAGTATACACAGCTAGTATGAAGGCAAGGAGAAGCACAGGAATATTGTGCCAAGTAGTATGTCTATAGAGGAGAAGATTGCAGCCCTTTGATGCTGTGGGAAAGGCTTGTTATGCATTGTGTGGGGCTTGATACAACCTCAGAGACATCACTGCCCATTTTCATAGCCCCACATTGTATTGTATATGTGTAACCTCTCTGCGAAAGTTGTGAGGACATGTATTAAGACTTATACACATAAGCAGATTCCTACTGATACCACTGATCCACCACAGATGTGAGGAAGCTTGGTATTATTTAGGTCTCATCTGCTGCAAGTGAAGCTGAATGACTCTTGTAGTAATCGGGAATGCTGTTTGGGTGACACAGCATGACTTGTTAAATTGTGGTAGCTTCAGTGCATATCTCCGCTTTAAGATCCTGGTCCCTTTACAAAGGCAAGAAAAAATTAGGCAGAAACTTGAGAAGACACAAGTATATACACAATAAAAAACAGTAAATCTGCTGAATTTGAGACTACCTTAGACCAACACCCTAAAAATTTTTTTCATAATTACTTTTAACATGCTCAAAGACTACCTTCTGTGCATGTTCTATGATATTATATGGTTTCCCCGTCTCTCAGGTGGTGTACTTGGTGTCAGCTGTAGGTTTAAATCTAAACAATAATGATAAATATTGCACATTTCCAGTCTGCAAAACAATAAATGTCAGTTGCACTCAGACTGTAACTCAAGACAATTAACTGGAAGACAAAAAATTGCTTTTTCTTTCCCCTGCTGCCAGAGCTGTAAACTCTTTGCCAAATTACCTTTATTTAACTTCCCTACTGATTAGTTTGACTCACATTAATTTTAAAAAATATCTCTACTACAACTTACTAGGCTATAAAAATATCCCTTTTCCTAGCATTAAGCCATTGTGTTTATTAACTATATTTTCATCTTGATGATTTAAAAAAAAATAAAAATTTGAAATTCCAATAGAAATATTTTTTTCTACTTAATACTTTCTACTTTTCTACTTCTTCTTGTAAAAATCTCCCTCCATCTTAGATTTAAAAAAGTTACACTAACAAAGAAAGAAAGTGTTTCACTTTGCTGATTTGAAATCTGAGCTAAGTTTGTTATTTCTTCATAAGATTTTATCAGTCTTTTCTGATTGTATAAAGGAATACAAAATTTGTTTCCTGTTTGATCCGTTTTATGTATGGTGTTCCAAATTAGTCATAAACAAATACAAAGAGGTAATGGAATAAAGTTTTGTTTTGTTTTGTGTGTGCATCTTTGTATAAAACTAAGAATCAGTACTTTGGAAAAAACAAAGAAAGAAAGTGAAGAAAAAATAAATCATAAACCCTGATAAAGGAATAGGACAGAGGAACAAATTATTCAGCTTTGTCACTCAAAAGATTCTATAAAGGCACAGATGTACAGAAACAAGAGTTTCAAAATGGCTTTCTATAGTGGAACAGGAAGAAATCAGATGGAACTTTGGAACTGGAGAATCACTTGGAACTCCTTGGAACTGGAGAAATCAGCTAAAAACAGTGGGCTTATTGTCTTGGATCCTAGTCTAAAATACAGGCTGGTGGCTTTGAGTGTAATACACAGCCAAGCTGAAGTCAGAGAAAGGGAAAAAAGTGTTGAATAAACTGGGGAAAAAGTGGAGATGACCATTGGGTCACTGGTTAGTATGGTAATGCACCATTTAATATCTTGCTTTACTGATCTGTAAAACCGGACACTCTCTTTTTTACAATAATGATAACGTGATGTTTACACAGCTGTTCACTTTATTATTATTATTTATTTTTTTAAGCTATTTTGCTTAGCCAAAAAACAATACAGTAACAGAGTCAACCTCTTGTTTTTCCATGGTTTTCTTCATCTCAAGAGACAATGCATTTTTCTTTTAATATCAAGATAAGCAGCACCTAGGAATAAAGTACAACACATTTCTCTGTCCTTTAAAGATGATTTGAGTGGTTTCATTATCCTTATCTACAACTTATCAAACCTGACTTGTAAATAGCAGTGTACTTCATCAACAACAGCAAAGATTGCATAAATAACAGAGTTATGAGTCTAAAATGATAATTACCACAATCTAATGAATCACATAAATCATTTATAATGAACAGAAATAAACAATGACTCGGAAAAGAACACATTAATAACTGAGGGTGTTTTGTTTTGTTTTGTTTTTCGGTAGCAATGAGTAGTTTAATTTATATGGTGTGTACATAGTACAACTGGAATTCTATCAGTGAAGTAATTGGTAGTTAATCTAAAGGGATAAACTTTAGCTGAGACCAAACTGAAAAATGACAATTAAAAACATCATTAAACCTAGAACATTACTTTAAAATTTTAGTAAATGACCAATATAGTTGTAAAGAAAATAATGTATTGAAGAGATCATTTACCAAACACCTCTGATTCCCCTACCAAATAAAATAAAATAAAATAATGTTCAAAAATGTAAAATGGATACTATTTAAATAAAAAATTTCTTGTTGACCCATGGCAATAAAAATAATTAAAATGGCATTTTCATTGCCTACAGTTTCAATTAGGTTTATTGGGGAGATATGACCTGGTTATGATTCTTGTTGAAAGAAATTTTGGATTGGGGCCATTATATGGCATAATAATCATGATTCAGAGAAGCATGTGTCTTCTTCAGTGAGGTAAAAAGAAGGTGGACAAGGACCTAGAGCTCCAACAGAGCTATAGAATAGCCAATTGACTGCATTTCAAATATATATATTTGTAATGTTTTTTTGAGAAACCAGTTTCAATGTATGTGAAAAGATGACTGGACTTCCAAACCATTTACAATATTTAGAAGGAAACACTAAAGCAGCAGAGTATTTTTTACTTATGTATCTTGAAGAATTATAAAAATATGAATAACATTGCCAAGGCAATTGGCTCTGGGGCAGACACGTTCTGCAGTGGAGCAGGGGGTCGTGGCATGCAAGGGGTTTTCTGAGTCAGCTGAGGGAGCCACTGGGATCCAGCAGCCCTTGTGAGGGTGGCTGACAAGGAGAAGGACCTCCTTGTGAGGGTGACACCACCTTGTGAGGGTGGCTGACGAGCCAGAAACACCCCCACACCTCTGTCATACAAAGACAGCCCCAGGCGACCAGGAGCGCAGTGAACAGGGCAGGCAAACAGGGCATGGCAGTTTGCACAGCAGTGTGCAGGCAGGGCAAGCAGGCAGGGTGGAGGATCCCTTGCCACTTGGGATACCAGCTCACCTACCAGCTGTCTCCCAGAAGGCAAACCCAGCCATGGTCAGCACCAGGCGGCAAGCACTCGCCAAAGCACTCTCCAAAAGGACTGTGGCAATCCAGACCATGTGCCTGCCCAAAGACGTGGCCGTTCCCTGGTTGTAGAGAGTGCCTGAGCCTGTTGTTTCCAATGGTGGGTGGCAGAGACACTGCCTGCATGAGGTGTGCAAAGGAGGAGGATATGATCAGTCTGGTGGCAGAGCACAAGGAGGCAGTGGAAAGATTAAGTACTATCAGGGAATGTGAGCAGGAGTTAGGCTGGTGGAGCAACACCCTGCCATGCCTGACAGAAAGGTGCTGGGGTGACACCCCCCAGATAGTGGTGGACCCCCTTCCCTGTCGCTGTCAGGCAGAGGGAGGGGTTCTGAGAGATGGAGAGGAATGGAAACATCTCCGTGTTGCAGACAAGCCCTTCCCTACCTGCCTAGCCTCCCCAGCTGCCTTTACACAACAGGTTTGAGGTCTGGAGTTTGAGGGACAAGTTGATGAGGATATGGGGGAAGGTCCACACAAGAGGTTTTCTAGGGCAAGGATGTCAACTCCACGCCTCAAGACTTCCTCCACCAAGAAGGAAAGAAACATAATTGTCATAGGCAACTCCCTTCTGAAGGGGAGCAGAGGGCCCCATATGTTGGCCTGACCCTACCCGTAGGGAAGTCTGCTGCCTCTGTGGGGCCCAGGTCAGGGACACTGCCAGGAAACTGGCCTGGTTTGCCCCTCCAATTATTATCCCTTACTGATAATTCAGGCTGGCAATGATAACATAGGCCTGAAAACTATCAAAAGGGACTTCAGGGGATTGGGGCGGTTAGTGGATGGAGTGGGTGCACAGATGGTATTTCACTCTATACCTTCAGTGGTAAGGAGGGATACTGAGCAGACCTAGAAAGCCCAGCTGATCAATACATGGCTGAGAGGCTGGTGCCATCACAGGAATTTTTTATTTTTATTCTTTTTGATTGTGGAGAGATCATTTACTCTGCACCTGGCCTGATGGCTGCTGATGGGTCCCAGCTGTCTCAAAGCAGGAAATGGATCCTAGCCCAGAAGCTGGCAGGGCTTATCAAGAGGGCTTTAAACTAGGTATGAAGGGGGATGGGCATGAAATGAGGATTGACAGAGATGAACCTGGGGGAGCAATGCTAGGGTAGGGGGTGAGGGCAATGGCACAACTGAAGTGAATCTACACCAGTGCATGCAGCGTGCACAACAAACAGGAGGAGCTGGAAGCCATCAGGCAAACTATTGACCTAGTTTCAATCAATAAAACATGGTGGGACCACTCCCAGGACTGGAGTGCTGCAATGGATGCCTACAAGCTCTTCAGAAGGGAAAGGCAATAAAGGAGGGGCATTGGCATGACTGTATGTTAGTGTTTTGATGCTGTTGAACTC
This sequence comes from Netta rufina, assembly GCF_964035555.1. Lineage (NCBI taxonomy): Eukaryota > Metazoa > Chordata > Aves > Anseriformes > Anatidae > Netta > Netta rufina. The sequence continues at coordinate 99,656,446 of NC_140124.1, forward strand.
GGGGCTGGAAATGAAAGGTAAAATCCCTGTAGTTAAGCATAAGGGGGTTGGCCAGCAATGCAGGCATCCTTGTGGGGGTCTGTTATAGCCTGCAAAACCAGGATGAAGAGATGGACGAGGCTAATCTCATCGCCTTCTATGACTGGGTAACCCATCTGGTGGATGAGGGAAAGGCTGTTGATGTAGTCTACCTAGACTTCAGCAAGGCTTTTCACATGGTTTCCCACAGTATTCTCCTGGAGAGGCTGGCAGCCCATGGCTTGGACAGGTACACTCTTTCCTGTGTTAAAAACTGGCTAGAGGGCTGGGCCCAGAGAGTGGTGGTGAACAGAGTGAAATCCAGCTGGCAACTGGTCACCAGTGGTGTTCCCCAAGGGTCAGTGTTGGGGCCCATCCTCTAATATCTTTATTGATGATGTGGATGAAGTTGAGAACACCCTCAGTAAGTTTGCAGATGACACCAAACTGGAGGAAATGTCGATCTCTGGAGGGTAGGAAGACCCTGCAGAGGGACCTGGACAGGATGAGTCAATGGGCAGAGGCCAATGGCATGAGGTTCAACATGGTGAAGTGCTGGTGCATTGGAACAGCTTGCCCAGGGAAGTGGTGGAGTCACCATCCCTAAAGGTGTTCAAAGAATGTTGGAGCTAGTGCTTAGGGATGTGGTTTAGCAGGTGATGTTGGTAGTAGGGTGATGGTTGGGCTAGATGATCTTTTCCAACCTTAATGATTCTATGAAAGCTGTGCAGAGGAAAAGAACCTAAGCATGTTGGTAGGTGGTCACATGAATATGAGCTAGCAGTGTGCCCAAGTGGCTAAGAAGGCCAAGGGCATCCTGGCTTGTATCAGGAATGGAGTAGTGAGCAGAACCAGGGATGTGATTGTCCCCCTTGTACTCTGCTCTCATGAGGCCACACTTCAAATGGTGTGTTCAGTTTTTGGACCCTCACTACAAAAAGGACATTGAAGCTCTGGAGCAGGTCCAGAGAAGGCCTACAAAGCCAGTGAAGGGTCTGGAACACAAATCCTTTGAGGAACAGCTGAGGGAACTGGGGTTGTTTAGTCTGGAGACGAGGATGCTCAGGGGTCTGTTCTTTTCCATGATTCTATGTTTCTATGAATACACTAGAGTCTCTAAGGACTAAATGTAATAGAGTTTCTAAAGAAGGAATGGTATATTATGTACAACATTTGCCATATTATTGTATGCTTTTTAATTTTTTATTTTATTTTTTTTCTCTTGATAGCAAAACTGATCAGAACTGAGCACATAAAGCAGTCAGAGTTGATTTAGCCCAATGTTCCATTAAGGAGCTTAAGATCAGGAAGGAGATAAACAGTACAGGAAGACAAGAACATAGCTCAAATCATCACTTTTCTTTCAAACAGTGTTTCTCCTTATTTGCTCAACCTTATAATCAATTTTATCTTTGTTATTATCCCAGTCTTCTCATACTTCATGTGGACTGTGAAAATCACCAGTGAATTAATAGAAATGTAAGAAAAAATTCCAAGAAGGAAACAGTCATGGAATCTAAATCTGAAGACCACAAGCTGCAGAATCGTTGGTAAGCCTAGATTTTGCTGGAACAATTATGTACAGTCTGAAAAGCATGTGGAAGTAAATACCTGAAATGTCTTTCTGGTTTATAATAGTGATAGTATTATAATAGTGATAGTAATAGTGATAAAAGATTCTTAACCTGCTCTTTTAATAATAAAGTTACTCTGACCATTTTAATTGTTTCCCCTGTACAGGGGAGCAGTATAGCAGCTATAATAGCAAGTTATACTTCACTGTTTTTGTTATATTTTTTATCCCTTCTTTTTTTTTTTTTTTTTTTTTTTAAATTTGTGCATTGCTATAATGTATTTACTTGCATGTCACTGAAATAATCTGTAGGTGAAGGTGAAGGTCAGGTGAAGGATTTGCTTTAGGCAGAGATCCTCATTCGTATGGCAGCACAACTTGGTTTGGTTTCCAGCACACTCCAAGCTCTTAGGGGACATGTGCTGTGCGGTGACAAAGGATGCAAGAGAGCTCATGTAAGGTCTGGGGCCTGTATGTCGTGGATTTATCAAGGATCAAATTGCAGCTGAGAAACTGACAGAATGGTGAAACTTGCTCTGTCAGCAAGTGTTGGGAATTATTGGCATCCCAATGATGTAGGTTTATGTGGCTTGCATTTTAAAAATCTTATATTAAACAGGAAGAAATAAGATAATTAGGAGAGCTAGTAGTAATTAAACACATTAAAAGCATTTTGCCACTAAGTTCAAGAATCCTATTTTGGCACAGGATAGTTTAGAAATAGCTGAGAAGGACTAGATTAAATGTTGTTTGCTGGCAGGCAATTGTGCTAATCTTAATTAAGCAATCAGTATATTAACTGCTTGTGCATAAGTTAGTGAATATTATGTAACTTAATTTCTAAACAAATATATTTTCAGGCCTGATCTACCTTCAGTCACTGGGATGTTATGAATTTCATTATTTTTTCTTTTTCATTAGGGTATGATGTGATGGATCTTTATAATAAACTTAAGTCCCATGATGCTTACAACATTCTGAGAGACAATTTAATAGTCATTTTAAAAAGCACTTCACCATTTCACAGCCCTATAGCCAGATTATTCATAATACAGGCAGGATTTTTTTTTATTTGCTTACCTTTTTATTTATTTATTTTTAATGCAGTCTTTCGGGGGAAATAAATCTCTAAGGGGAAAAAAATTTAGTCTCATCTTTAAGGACAGGCATAGCAGAATTTTGATGTCTGGCTAAGATTTTGTTTTGTAACTCAGCAAGAAGAAGTAGGTCCTTTCAGAAAGATTCAAGTGGTTATAAATTGCAGCTAATTTCAGTCTTTCAGTGTTTTGTGACCCGCAGGTGCAAGTGATGTCTCATGTCAATAAAGTGCATGTATCATTTGCCCTTTTGCCTGATAATGCCATAAGAGAAATATATATTGTACTAGAATAAAAAATGCTTCTCCAGTCACATTAAGTGGTAGGCTTTTTTACTGTGTAGGGTGATATTCTTCACAAACAGTTTCTGAAAGGTTCAGCAAAGATGCATGTAGGTGCTAACTGTTAGCATACATTTTATAACTTTATTGTTCACTGGAGCATGAAGGATCTAACAGGATGCAAATGATCATGTCAATAGATAGAAATTGATCAGAAAAGTCACAACTTGAGACCTGCTAGTGGTGAATTACTGTACAATGTCATTCACTTGAAACCAAGTGAGTTTTTCTATAAATGAGAGAGAAGAAATATTGGGCTTTGTGAGAGCTAAATTGCATTGCATGGTGGTAGTCAACCTGTCAGTAAATGAGATTAAAGCAATTCCTATTGTATAGATCTGTCCAGAACTATAATGCAGGAGAAAATGCTCAGATGAAAACTATAAAAACTGCAGTTAAACTGTAAATCTAATCAGCATTGATTGGTTGCAGCTATAGAATTTGTGCACTAAAACTTTTCTTATTTTAATAGGTCTTACGGTATGATTTGGAGGGAACAAACACAATCATCATTGATTTTTCTTTTTAATCCAGAGCCTACAAATATTTACAGAAATATGATTTTTTTTTCATTTTTCCTTCTCCCTAATTGTTTTCCATCAAGCCCTTTTTCACTGTCAACACCCAAACGTACTAAGATTTGTAGTCTTTACAGTATTGTCAGATTTCTGTTTTAATTACATTAAGAACAGGCCATCAATCTGGTCACAAATTAATTTTACTTAGAAATATTAATTACAAAATTGAAATTTGACATTAATAGGAAAAATTAGAAATATCACTTTAACTGCATGTTTTATACCTACTTGTGAAGTATCTTTGTCCCTACAAAACAACACAGAGGTAGAAGTTTTTTTTGGTAGTGGACAAGTGCTTAATGTATTTTTAAACTGTTGTTCTGAGTTTTCCTGTGTAGATATATTGTATGGTTGATTCTCGGTTAATTATGATTCTAATTAAGATTAGAATAACATATGGAGCTGAGTATTGGAAAATACTGACCTGTGTTCTTGACTCTGCAAGGATGTATAGCAAAATGGTCATCACAGAACAGTTCAATACAGATGTTTGAAATATTTGTTCCAAAATTCTGTGAGAAGTACAGATATCACTGTAGTAAACCAGTGATCTATGTTTAGCTTGTGTCCTCCAGTGTTGTCCTGAAAATAGTTTGAAGTAGTGGAGTAACACAGAGATAGAAATACAGAATGCTGCATAGTGCTATGACAAAGGCTGATAGGGAACTGATCATCTCAGTATGTGCCAGAAATTGAACGACATTTTCACGTGCCAGGAAACCTAGAGTAAGGTGGACCAATGTGAGGTGGATAGGTCTGCCATAAATTGCAGTGGATTTCAAGGATAATGCACCAAAGGTGTCCTGGTTTCAGTTAGCACAGAATTAATTTTCTTCCTAGTAGCTGGTGGAATGCTGTGTTTTGGCTTAGAATGAGAAGAGTGCTGATAACACCCCGATGCTTTAATTGTTGCAGAGCAGTGCTTATACTAAGCCAAGGACATCTCAGCCTTTGCTCTGTCCTGCCAACGGGCAGGCTGGGGGGTGCAGTAAGAGCTGGGAGGGGACAGACCCAGGACAGGTGACCCAAACTAGCCAAAGGGGTATTCCATACCATCTGACGTCATGCTAAACAATATATAGGGGTGGCTAGCCGGGGGGAGGGGGCCGGACTGCTCGGGGTTAGGCTGGGCATCGGTCAGCGGGTGGTGAGCAATTGCATTGTGCATCACTTGTTTGTACATACTATTATTACTTTCGTATTATCCCCATTGTATCATCATTATTATTATTGTTATTATTATTTTTGTTATTTTTTTTTCCTGTCTTATTAAACTGTCTTTATCTCAACTCACGGGCTTCACTTTCCATTTCTCTCCCCCGTCCCAGAGAGGGAGGGGGGAGGGTGAGCGAACGGCTGCGTGGTGTTTAGCTGCCGGTCGGGTTAAACCACGACAAAAGGAAATGTCCAGAAGAAGCTTATCTTATGAATGACCGCTGTACAAAGCTTTCAACAAACACTGTGCTGTTTCCCTTCACTGATAGTGGTGGTTGTCAGTATGGGTGGTGAGAAGCCAGAGGAGTTACCTGCTGCAAGGAGAGAACTGTTGCCTAATTTCAACCTGATGTTGAACAGTTGGGATGGACTTCTGACACTTGACAATGTTTTCAAAGCCCTGAAAAAAAAAATAAATGAAAAGCTGTTGTTTAATCCAAAGTATTAATTTAATGAAACCACTCATGCTGAAATAGATGAGTGAGAAATAGATGAATGAGAACAATAGTTTTTGAAATATACTGTATTTTGTCTCTGAACACCTTTGATCAGTACAATTAAATATATAACAAGAAATGTTCAGTCTGAATATGTTAAGAAAAATGATGAGTTAATCTGCTGGAAGTGGGGAAAGAGTTTTGTGCCAATATTATTGCTTTTCTATATTCATTTCTCAATTTACTGTATGCCTGCTGTTTCAGGATTGAGCTACATAAGGAGAGACTGAAAAATCTAAAGAAGTTTAAACTTTGAACCATGTATTGTTATCAATATGGATTACTATTAAATTGTAATTTTAATATTTAAAAGAAAATTATTAATGTGTATTTTCCTTGTGCCCTAATTTAACACTGGAAACTTAATGCATTGCTACAAGGTTAAATTTCTTTCAAGGTATCAGAAACACAGAGACTTTAAAAGTAACAAATGCAATAATGAAGATAAATTACCAGAAACATTTTTCTCATGTGGTTTTATAGCCTGAGTTTAAGCATTTCCATTATAGTCTTACAACTGAGAAGAAAAGTTCAAAACCATTTGTAATCACCAGCAAGTAGAAAAGAAGCTGAACGTGAATCAATCAAAAGAAGTCAATGTCACAATGCCATGGAGGACTTCAGTGCTGATGAAACTTAACTATCTTGCTGTAGTTTTTGCAAATTTCTCAGATGAATTCTGTGTGTGTATCTTTAGAGTGCCCTACAGTTGGCATTGCCAGGGTAGAAATGGACCTCACAGCTTTCTCTTGCATGATTTCTGTCACCAGAGCACTGTTTAAACAGTCTCACTGATGGAATGCTCTTGAGAACAATTTAATTCAGTTTCCATTTATTTCACCATCCGTCTTTTAGTATCTGTAGCTGAACATGTACACATACTTCAAACAGTCTGTACATCAGGCCAGCTGTCCCTGCAAATGGACCAAAAGTATCTCTGAATATGATACACTTATCTCCAGATTGTTTGGAAGATGAAGAGGATGAGCCTATGAAAAGAAAAAAACTTCTCTGACTCTTCTTTCTCTTAGTCTTTAATCATTAATGCTTGATAAATTGCATGTTTGTTCTTTGTCAGTGGTACAAAGCTACTGCCAGAGTAGACTCAGCAACAGCAAGCTCTGTGGGTGAACTATGACAATTCTTGAATAATTTCTTCTGTAATTACAACTCTGTTGGTGAGTGTTGAGTGTGCTGGTTTTGGGGTTTAAGAATACTTCTGGGCAATTAATGAAAATAGGAGGTTGTTGACTCATGATTAAAATGGAGGATATGAATTGCACTCTCTCCAAAAGTGAAAAGATACTGATAGCTGAAGTAATAAGCAGTACTGAACATAGTCTTTATCTACAGTTGGTTGTATTTATTTATTATTATCTACAGTGTTGTATTTAGATCCCCTAAAAGCAAATGCTATGAAAGTGTTTGGGGTACAATGAGGAAAAAAACAGGTATGGAGGGCAGAAGTATAAAGATATTCTGCAACTGCAGTGTAACAAGGAAAATATCAAAGAATTGGCAAGAGACAAATGTTAGTCTAAACAGAAAAGAGTAATGAGGTAAAGGAAATATGTCTCATAGAAAAATTGTTTCTGAAAGAAAGAAAGAACAAAGAATCATTCTGCTGAGACTTGACTACATCAGGGAATTATGTGAGATATTAGATTACTACGTATAAAGGATGTAGAAAGGACGAACAATGGTAGGAGGAATGATAATCTCTCTAAAGAAATAAATGACTTATTCACCAATCTGAGTGAAACGTGGCTGTTGCTATTCCTCAGAGCCCTATTCCAGGAAGAATGTTTTTTGCTGTTCACAGTAATTTCTTAAAAACAAAACAAAAAAAAAAAAAAAAAAAAAAAAAAAAAACCACCTTTGACTGTTTTGCTTAAGCATTTTTCATCATTTGTTTAACATCTCCCAGCCTCAGCCACTTCTTTTTAGAATGACTATTCAATATGATGCAAAGAATAGATTTGGAACTTGAAAACACTTTATGTACTTAGTAAAACAGATGTTTCACTGGAATACTGTAAAATAAGAGTGGATACAAACCAGAAAACTATGCTTTGACTTTGGTCGTGGTAATGCAAGTGCTAGTCACAAATGTCAGTGTGTAATAGTTGCTGGAGGTGATGTATTGAGATTAAAGGTGTGTCTACATCTTAAGATAAGGTTCAGCATTGAGAAGATTTTCAGGGTGAGATGTGGCAGATATGCAAGGAATCTGTTTCATGATAGTTCCCTTGGCAACGTACCTTGCAGCCTTAGATATTTGCACCACCAGTGCTGGTGTGCTGCCTCAGAGAAATAGCACAGGGGGTGGAGTGGAGTGAAGATGCAAAGCTCTGTGATACTACCACAGGGATGGGAAACTTTGATGGTACTATGGAACTGATAGATTGCATGGCCATCCCTGATCTGAACACAAAACAAAATCATGTCTTGTGGGTGAACTTTGCTACTTATAATCTCATTATAGTGCCAAAACACACCTCCAACACAAAGTCTACTTGTCTCCAAGGTGCCACCACCTGTCACTGAGTATGCGGTCTGAATTTCTTTAACTTATTCCTTTAAAGCAAAAGTGAGAAAACTTTATACTAATCATAAGGAAGATATGTACAACTAGTCATTCAAGCTCCACCTAAGAGTAATAAAATTGTATAAAGATGTCACAAGAGAAGAAAAATGTTAGGAAAGATATCATCACAGAGAGGTCGTGAGGACATCGATGACCTCTGGGATCAGTTGATGGGCTGACCCTCTCCATAGGGACACTTACTGGGTGAGATTCAAACCCTCAGTTATACTGAGTGCTTCCCTGGGAAACCTGACATTTTCTGTAGAGTTGTTTCATAAATTAACTTATATGTAGTTGGTTGTGTTTGTCATATTCTTGGTATTTCCACTTGCTTTGCAGCCAGTGTTTGTCACCAGCAATCCAAAAGAACCTCTGCTCCTGTTGTTACTATAAACTACACCAATCATTAATCTTCTAGACTGAAGGTGCACTGCACTATGTGTGCACTATCTGTGATTGTGGTACTTCAATATATTGAATGCGGTTGGACTTCAGTGCTGAATCACGCATCACTCAGAATCTAAGCCCAGCCAGCCCCTGCCCCTCTGATATCTGAAGACAAGCTGGAACTCAAGGGGTACTAGGTCTTGCCCTTTAACACAACACCTCACACAGAATGAAACTTCTTACAGAAGGGATAAAATCCATACTATGTGAGTCAGAGCTTTCTCAGAAGCTGGTCTGAAACCATGAACAGTCATTGATAGACAGCAAACCCGCCACAAAACACGAAATACAAGGTGTTACCTTTTGGCTTGTCTTCTCCACAATAAGCACAGGTCAGTGTGAGCATTTGGTTCTCTCAACCCCTTCCTCCTCATCCTCTTTGGAATATGAAAAAATAAAATAAAATAATAAATGTCAAAATGTCATCTGATGTGAAACCACAGAATAATATCATTGAATCAATCATAGAACTGTAGAGGCTCATAGAATCATAGAATGGTTTGGGTTGGAAGTGACCTTAAAGGTCATGTTACTCCAACACTCCTGTCATGGGCAGGGACAACTTTTACTAGACTGGGTTGCTCACAGTCCCATCCAACCTGACCTTGAACACTTCCAGGGATGGGGCATTCACAACTTCTCTGGGCAACATGTTCCGGTACCTCACCATCCTCTGAGTGAAGAATGTGATCCTAATCTCTAATCTAAATCTCCCCTCTTTTCATTTAAAACCATTCCCCCTTATCTTGTCATTATCTGATTAAGGAAAGAGTCACTCTCCATCTTTTTTATAAGTCCCCTATTTTACAAACACTTAGAATATTAATGTGGAATGTTTGGGGAAGGAAGACACCCATGCAATCTCGGGAAAATGTTCCTCTTTCACACATGATATTTATGTATTCACTGATGTCTGCAGCTTGAGTGATACAAGTTATCAGTACCTCTGAGCATTAGTGATTGAGATTTAATAATGTAAATACAGAGTAACTTTAGGCTCCATTCTTGAAAGATTGTCTTCGTTTATCCATTTCACTGGATGAAATATCATATAAAAATATATGTGGGGATTTCTTTGAGACTTTGCTATGAGACTTTTATGGGGGGAAAAAAAAAGTAAAAAAAAAAAAAAAAAAAAAAAAAAAGGTTAATGAGGAACCAGTAGTGCTTCAACGCTTAAATTTACCAGGAAATAATTGTTCTTCATGCTATTCAACTCAAAATCAAAAATTTCTTTCTAATGGCTAAGCAGAGAGCCATGGATAGTTCTGGAAGAAGTAAAGCTGATAGCACTCTATATCACATATGCATTGTAGAATGAAAACACTAATAGTGCAGCAAACTTGCTAAATTTTTAAATATACACTGAATAAGAGACATCCACAATATGAATATGCCATATAATGTTTTTTTTACTTATGTTATAAGAAGGTTCCCAACTGGCAATGTGACCAAACTACAGTAGCCATCAGTGACATAGCTGAAAATTCCTTTTGTTAGGAAAAACCTAAAACAAATTAAACAAACAAACAAACAAACAAATGAAACAGAAATAAAATAACCTTCCAAATTTCTGTAGAATAGAAAAATTCTCCCTCAAATACCATGGGAGAATATGAATTTTCAAATTCATGTGTCCAAGGTAAGCACATGATTTGTTTCCTTATTGAAAGATTTGATGCTAAAATCTTGGCTTTTTGAGATGCTTTGTCAATGCCTCTGAATATTTATCTGTTAAAAAAAAAAAAAAAAAGTACTTTAACATTTAATATGAAAATTCTTACTTTCAGGTTGAAAAACAAAAGGTACATTGCTAGTTGATAATTTAACACACTTTTCTTCCATTTAAGCTGACATGTGCACTGTAACAAATTAAGGGGAACACTGCATCAGTTTGTCATAATTCTATACTACACATATATTGGGGATCCAATATGCAATTTAATCAGTAGGACAGTTTAAAGTCTTACAACAGTAAAATTATTTTCTTTAATACTATTATTAACTCATTTCCCTACTTTTCTTAACTTTTCTTTCTAGTTTTTTTGATTTTCAGTTGTTTTTCCAACTTTTTCTTAATTTGCGTAATAAAATTTTTCTAGTTAGATAATTTTCAATGTAGTGGCAACATGTTTTTATGCTAGTGGCATTCCCAACTAACTCAGAGTGAAAAGATAAGCAACTTAGGAGCTTAATGAAGAATCTTGCTTTGTAAAGCTACAAGCTTTGTAAACCTATCAATACCCTATTCTTTTTTGGATAAACTATGTTGTTGAGCACACAGTACGATGTGCCCTTCTTTGCTGCATCATGAAGACTTTTATTCCTGCTAGCAGTAATTTCATGAGAAACGGATTTGAACTCAATCTTTGTTTTCTACACACAAACATCCTCAATTAACTGAAAAATGGCATGAAATATTTTGTAATATCTGACAATTTATTATGCATGCATTTGAGGGTCTCAATTTAATTTGAGCTCATATTGTCATCTCTAATTAACTGTTCCCTTCAGTTTGTAAACAGAAACATCCACTAATCTTTTCAAGAAATTAAAAGGAAAATAATGAAAATTAATGGAGAGGAGAAAGAGAGGGGAGGAATTCATATTGCCATGACACTTTGGAATAGTAATATCAGAACACACACACAATCTTTCAATAGCACTGTAAATTAAAAAGTTATTTGCTCACCTTTAGCAATTTTATTGAATATCCATAATATTTAGTGTTTCCTAACAATATATTTAGAACACAGACTTAAGAAATCTCACTCATTACACAAAGCAAAGCTTTATCATTTTATTTTCAGAATACTCCTGTTTAAGGAAGAATAAAAATATTGTAACATATTGTATACATGAATCATTTAGGTTGCAAAAAATCTCTAAGATCATCAAGTCCAGCCTTTAACCTAGAATTGCCATGTCTACTACTAAAACGTGTCCCTAACAACCACAGCAACATGACTTTTGAATACGTCCAGGAATGGTAATTCAACTACTTCCCTAGACATCCTGTTCCAATGTTTCACAGAACTTTCAATGAAGAAACTTTTCTTCACTGAAGGAAAGATCTACACCCACCCTTCCACAACCTCCTTTAAAGTAGTTATAGGGAGTGATAGGTCTCCCCTGAGCCTTCTTTTCTATAGGCTAAATAATCTGAGTTTCCTCAACCAGTTCTCATAAAACATGTCCTCTAGACCTTTCACCAGTTTTGTTGCCCTCTTTTGGACATGCTCTAGCACCTCAATGACCTTCTTGTAGTGAGGAGCCCAAAACCAAACACAGTATTCAAGGTGCAGCCTTACCAGAGCCAAGTACAGGGTGAAAATCACTTATCTAGTCCTACTGACCACACTATTTATGATACAAACAAGGACGTTGTTGGCTTTCTTGGCCACCTGAGCACTCTGCTGGCTCATATTCAACAGTCATTGACCAATTTCCCCTGGGTCCTTTTCTACCTGTCTGGTTTTCATTCACATTTTCCCCCAGGCCTGTAACATTGCTTGGGGCGTTGTGCCCTAGGTTCAGGACCCAGCACTTAGCCCTGTTCAACTTCATACAGTTGGCCTAAGCTTGTTGATCCAGCCTATCTGGATCTCTCTATAGAGATTCCATCCAAGTCTTGAACAGTTTCTCCAGAAGAATGTTGTGGTAAAGAGTGTCAAAAGCTAAAATCTATCTAGACTGAAGTCTTCCCACATCTACAGCCTTTCCCTCATCAGTTAAGGGTATCACTTTGTCACAAAATAAGATCGGGTTAGTCAAGCTGAACCTGCGTTTCACAAACCCATGCTGATGGCCCTGATCACCTGGTTGTCTTGTATGGGCTGCATAATGGCACCCCAGGTGGTCACCTCCATAACCTTCCCAAGCACCAAAGGTAGAGTGACAGCCCTACCTTTCCCAGGTCCTCCTTCTGGCCTTTCTTGTAGATGGTCAACACATTTGTCACCAGTCAGCTGGGACCTTCCCTGATAGCCAGGACTGATGATAAATGATGGAAAGCAGCTTGGTGAGCACTTCTGCCAGCTCCTTCATTACCCTTGGGTAGATCTCATCTGGTCCCATGGACTTGTATATATATCTAAGTGGTGTAGCAGGTCAATAACCATTTTCTCTTGTATTATAAGGGCTTCATTCTGCTCCCCGTCCTTATCTACCAGCTCAAGGTGCTGGATACCCAGAGAACGACCAGTATTACTACTAAGGACTGAGGCAAAGAAGGCATTAAGTACCTCAGCCTTTTCCTTATCTCTTATCAGTCTGCTTCCCCCCACTAATGAATGGAGATTCTCCTTTGTCCTCCTTTTCTTGTTTATGTATTTATATTTATAAAAACATTTTTTATTTAGCTTAATGGCAGTAGCTGGATTGAGCTCATGTTAGGCTTTGGCTATTCTAATTTTCTCTCTGCACAGTCTCATGACATCTTTATAGTCCTCCTGAGTGGCCTGCTCCTTCTTCCAAAGATCATAAATTCTCTTTTTCTTCCTGAGCTCTACCCAAAGCTCTCTGTTCAGCCAGGGTGGTCTTCTTACCTGATAACTCATCTTTCAGCACATGGGGGATAGCCTACTCCTATGCCATTAGTATGTTTTTCTTGAAGAGTGTCCAGACTTCCTGGACTCCTTTACCCTTCAGGACCGCCTCCCAAGAGTACCCACCAACCAGCCTCTTAAACAGGCCAGAGTTTAACATCTGGAAGTCCAAGGTGACAGTTCTGCTAACCTTCCTCCTTACTTTTCCAAGAATTGAAAACTCTTTTAATTCATGAATGCTGTGCCCAAGTTGACTTCCAACTTTCACATCAACCACAAGTCATTCCTTGTTCACAAGCAAAAAGTGCAACAGGGAATTTTCCCTGGCTGATGCACTCGCCAGCTGTGTCAGTTATCTTCTACACAGTTCAGAAGCCTCTCAAACTGTTTCCTCTCTGATGCATTGTATTTCCAGCAGACATCTGGTACGTAAGTCCCCCATGAGAACAAGGGCTAGTGATTGTGAGACTTCTCCCATCTGCTTACAGAATATTTCATCTGCCTCTTCATACTGGTTGGGCAGTCTATAACAGACACCCTAGAAATAAATCAGGTTCTCACAGGTTTATAACCAAATTTCATCATCTCACTCCAGGTGAGTTAATATATATACATATATATCCCACCTTTTTTATGATCTGAAAATAATGATAACAACAACAATAATAATCACAGAATCACAGAACTGTAGGTGTTGGAAAGGACCTCAAAACATCATTGGGTCCAACCCCCCACCAAAGCAGGTTCCTTAGAGCAGGCTGTCCAGGTAGGCATCCAGACGGGCCTTGAATATCTCCAGAGAAGGAGACTCCACAACCTCCCTGGGCAACCTGTTCCAGCGCTCCATCACCTTTACCATAAAAGTTCTTTCTCATGTTGGTGTAGAACTTCCTGTGCTCCATCTTGTGGCCATTACACCTTGTCCTGTCCCCACAAACCACTGAAAAGAGGTTGGCCAAATTAATAATAATAAAGCATTCATAAATAAAGCTCCTACCTTGTCTTTTATGAAGATGAAATTGAAATTCCTCATCCAAATTATTCTGGAAGACACTACTTTCAGAGATTTAAAAGGGAAAGACCATTACATCTCCAAGGTTGTAAAGGCCATTACAAACTGATAAACTGAACTGTCAGCTCTCAGGCTACAAAAAGTTTTAATATTTTCTTTTCAATGTGGATGAAGACACTGGTTAAATTATATGTATATTCTGAGATTGAAAAGAAATTCCATCGTCATTGTCACTTGCACTTGATTTGCAAGGAAACAGTGGGAGTTAAAATCTAAATCAGCAGATACAGGCACAAATTTTGGCTTTGCTTCATTGGACTACAGCATTTTTGGTAAATATGAGCAAGATTACAGAGCAGTGACATAAATTCTGCATTGTCTTAGATCTTACCAAGAACCATCTGCACTGCTAACAACCAATAACTTTCAGTAATTTAAAATGTACTTGAATAGATCTCACTCAAAAAGCACAGTCCAAGAAGGCTATCCCTTTATTCTCTGAAAATTGTAAAGAAGGAACCATTTACTTAAGGTCATGGTATTTTACTCATAAAACTCTTGCCACTGCAAATTTGTTTAATTTTGTTTTGTAAACTAAAACCCACAACTTTGTTTATTTGTTTAAATAAGTTTAAGATGTTTTGACCTTTCATGGCAAGTTTGAGTTTGATAAACATGTATCTTGTGGGGATTTGCACTGCTGAAAAGATGATTTTTAAAGGTTGGGTTAAAAAAAAATAAAAACAAAAACAACTGAACTTAAATTGGCAGCTTCATTGTTGATTTTAGACTGAGAAAAATGAGAATAACAATGTTAATTTTTCTAGAGTGGAATACCTTACCATTGCCAGTCATAATATGCATATTAATTTATTACCCCTGAGTAATCTATTTGTTCTTTGTATCTGTGTTCTTTATATCTAAGTCCTTTTGTTACAAGTAAAATAAATGATAGAAATAGCTGTGATCTCTATAGCTTCTATTCATACTGTGTCAACAGATCAAAACTCACATTGGGTTTTTAATGAGGGGAGAGCTTTGAACAGACAGGGAGGTCTTAAAGCTTATTTTCTGATTATATATTAGCGTTTCTCATCTGCTAAAAGAAATGAGAGAATCAAAGTGTTTTACTGTCATGTTTCTTAGTTGAAAAGTACCCCACATGGTATTACTCAAACTTTTTGTCTAAAGAGCTTAGATCTCCTTTTGTGCTCTCATTATCTCACTGCAGTTTCATATATTATTTTTCCATGCTTTTTATTATCTCAAGAAAACATTAGTAGAGCATATCAACTAATAATATTATTCTTCTGCTCATTAGTTGTTTCTGAACACATCAAATTTAAAATAGTGGTGTGTGCTTGCAAATACAGACAATTCTCTAATATGTTCATCAAATGTGTACCTAAGCAGGTTAGACAACTAAAATATGCTGACCCCATTTATACCAGCTACTTGGTATTGCTCAGAAATTGTCTTAATATTATATTAAAAATCTATTAGCTTTTAAGCCACACAGTGGCTAAACTGGGAAAGCTGATGGGAAAATAGTTGTACAGTTGATATACATGTATATACTTGTGTATCATAAATATATATGTACACGTACATGTACATATATGGTTTTAAGTATAGAAAATAATTTTATTTTGACAGAAACAAAGTTGGTGTAAGTCAGTCAAAACGATTATCTTCAAAACAAAATGGAAAGTCCTTCTTCTGACTGAGAATTTTTAAGCCATTGTGATATGAGATGTCTAAAAATGTCATTATTATTGAATTTGAATTTCAACTTTAAAGAAAAAAAAGTAAACAATTTTTTTTTTTTCTGAAAACATTGCCAGAAAATCTGAAAGCTGCATTTGGATAGGTTTAACTGGAGATGTGGGACAGTAAGATTTACTGAATTCAAATTGAATTAAAAATTACAGCATTGTCACCCTCCATTTAAAAAAAAAAAAAAAATCACAAGCAATATTACCCAGCCCTAGTACGCAAATGGATCTTTAAGAACCAAAACCTGTAATAATTTCACTCATGCCACAAACACTACAAAAGATTCATAATACAGGTGTTATTGATAGATTGCACATTTAGAACTAAAAAAAAAACAACTTTACATGTTGGATTGTAGCACTCTACAATTATAGGTGTACACAACAAATTTAAAATGTATGTAATTTATTTTTTTAGTGAAACTGAAATTTTAACAAATAATTTTACTGCAACCTCCTACATAGTTAATTCAGCCCAATGCTTGTATTGAACTCATATTGAACACATTGAGAACTTTTCCTGAATGGCTGAAGAAGCAACCAAGCTGTTTCATTGTCATTAAGAAACATTCCAGTACTGGTCTCATTAGTTAAACTTTTAAAATTAAGTATAATTGTACAAAATTAAGGATGATTTTTGAAATTACTATCAGTTATTCAGTCTTTCTGTAAGATCTTCTTCATATTGATCAACTATCTTGGATGTTTTTCTATGCCTACACAGACTTGGCACCAAGGTCAGGCTGACAGGCCTGTAGCTCCCCAGGTCCTCCTTTTGACCCTTGTTATAGACGGGCATCGCATTAGCAAGTCTCCAGTCATCTGGCATCTCTTTGGATAACCGAGACTGCTGATAGATGATGGAAAGTTACCCAGCAATGATGTCCACCGATGCCCTTAGCACCTTCAGGTGGATCCCATCTGGCCTCACGGACTTGTGATAGTCCAGGTGGAGCAGCAGGTCTCTAACTGTTTCCACCTGAACTGTTGGGGGGTTCTTCTGCTCCTCATCCCAGACTTCCAGGTCAGGAGGCTGAGTACCCTGAGGATAAGTGGTCTGGCCAGTAAAGACAGATGTAAAGAAGGCATTAAGAATGTCAGCCTTTTCCTTATCCTCAGTAGTCATATTCCCCCCTGCATCCAGTAAAGCATGGAGATTCTCCTTGGCCGTCCCCTTACTGTTAATATATTAAAAAAACACTTTTTGTTATCCTTGACCATAGTGGCCAGGTTGAGCTCATGCTGGGCTTTGGCCTTCCTGATTTTCTCCCTGCATGTTCTGGCAACTCCCTTGTACTTTTCCTGAGTTGCCTGCCCCTTTATCTACTGCTCTCTTTTTCACCCTGACCCTCAGCAAAAGATCCCTGTTAAGCCATGTAGGTCTTTTTCTCCACCGGCTCATCTCACAGCACTTGGGGGAAGCCTGCTCCTGAGACTTGAAGACTTCCTTCTTGAGGAGTGCCCAGCCTTCCTGGAGCCCTCTGCCCTTCAGGACTGACTCCCAAGGGACCCTCCCTAACAGTGTCCTGAATGATTCAAATTTTGCCCTCCAGAAGTCCAAGGTAGGAGTTCTAATAACCCCCCTCCTGACTTCACCAAGAATGGAGAACTCTACCATGTCATGGTCACTGCCCGAGACAGCTCCCTACCACCACATCTCCCACCAGTCTTTCTCTGTTCGTGAACAGCAGGTCTAACAGGGCACCCCATCTCGTAGGCTCACTAACCTGTTTCAGTACAGCTCTCTTACTATCTTCAAATTCCATCAAGCTACACAGTTTTGCTGCAGAGAACTGTGAAACACTAGTTGTTTGCAGTGAAACACTAGTTGTTTGTTTTTGTTTGTTTGTTCTTAAAGTACATCCCCAATATGAATATGAAAGTTTTTGTTTTCTGCCCAGAAATTCGCCTATGTAAGATTGTTGCTTGGTATCCACTTATGCCAAAAAGAAAAATAAACTAAAACAAAAGATCAACCCAAGGTTCACTGCATGGTAGTCAAAGGAAAAAGGATTTTCTTGTGAGTGTTAAAGCAGATGGAGGAAGGCAGCCAAGTCACTGTTATAAACATAATCCAACCTGACAAAGTCATTTCCAAACTGACTAGATGAGCACTGCCATCAGATCTGGGAAGGCTCCCAGCACAAACTGTCAGTTCTAAGTACACACATTATACTGAACTGAAGCTGGAAGTCAGTGGATCTCAAGTCGTAAGAAGACTTTGTGGGAAACCCTACAGACAAATTAACCCTGTCCTTATTTAATATCCAAATCACCAGAAGTTTTGATATTTCCAGAATTAAATTCATATTTTTTTATATATATTTTTTAAATACTATTTATACTGTGGTTTGGTTAACCACATCGTTCTTCTTAAAATATTAATGTGGGGTATGTTTTCATCATTAAAATTTTTATTTAGTGTGATGCAGCTTCTCTAATTCATTAATTTTAATCACCAATAAAAGCAATAGGCTAAATCCACATTCCTCATCCTTAAAACTCCTTCAAAATAAAAACTCTACTGAAGGAACAGAATTTTGAAGTGACAGAGAACATTAAGAGAGAAAAGGGGGAAGGATGGGGGGGGGGAGGAGAAGGGACAGAGTATTGAGGGAGAGGAAGAGGGAGAGGGAGAGGGAAAGAGCACATTGGGAGAGAGGAGGGATGCAAGAGAGAGGGAGCGAGTGAGAGGGGGCAGGGAGAGCATTTAGAGAGAGTTGGACATTGAGAAGGAGATGGATATTGGGATGGTGGGCTTTAGGAGAGAGGAAGAGCATTGAGAGAGAGAGCATTGAGAGCACGGGTACTGGGGAGGGGGAGAGTGAAATGAGAGAGCTGGCATTGGGGCAGGGGACAGTGTTGCAAGAGCTGGCATTACAAGACGGAATGCATTGGGAGAGCAGGCATTGAGAGAGCATGTTGAGGAAGGAGGTTGAGCATTGCATGAGAGGGCATTGAAAGAGCTCTGGGCATTGTGAGATAGTGAGTGTTGCAAGGGAATTGCATATTGAGAGAAATTTGAGTGTTGGGGGTGGAGAGACTGTTGAGAGAGGGGGCGTTGAGAGAGCGTGGGCATTGAGAGAGAGCAGAGAGAGAGAGAGGGAGACAGTTGAGAGAGAGGGCATTGAGAGTGCATGCACATTGAAAGAGAAAGCAAGTGCACACAATGCTCAAAACCAACAACTTCTAATTTTAATGGAGTCTATGTAAGCGTGCCTTTTATGTTTCCCTTCTTTTGTGTAGGCTTACTGTTTCCCCAGGGGTGAGGGAATGATTAGTAATAACTTTTGAATAATTAACTGAAAGGAATAGACTAGATAGTAGTTGTTTCTCTCAGGTTGCAAACCCACCACCTTGGTTTTCCTGTACTCCATTAGGAATGTTAAAACATTCTTCCTTGTCCTATCATTATCTGCCCAAGAAAAATGTTAACCTCTATCCTTTTAATAAGCCCCCTGTAAGTATGAAAAGACTGCAATGAGGTTTCTCTTGTCCAGGCTGAACAGCCCCAGCTCTCTCAGTCTGTCTTCATAGGAGAGGTGCTCCAGCCATCTGATCATTTTCCTGGCCCTCCTCCGGACCCGCTTTCAGCTCCACATCTTTCTTGTGCTGGGGGTCCCAGATCTGGATGAAGTATTCCAAATGAAGCCTCACAAGGGCAGAGTAGAGGGGGACAATCACCCCCCTTGACCTACTGGCCTGCCTCTTTTGATGCAGCCACCCTTCTGGGCTGCAAAGCATGCACTGCTGGCTCATGTCCACTAGAATTCACAAGGCCTTCTCTGCAGAGCTGCTCTCAGCAAGTTATTCACACAGTTTGTACTCATGTCTGGGATTGCCCTGAACCAGGTGCAGCACCTTGCACTTTAACTTGTTGAACATCTTTAGGCTCACATGGGACCATTTCTCAAGCTTGTCCAGGTCCCTGATATATAATTGATATAACTAATATATAATTAATATAGCACTTTGTCTCCTTTTTAACTCCTACTATTTTTTTTACAAGATTTCAAAAATGTGTAATTTGATCATTAAGGATATGTGATGTACTTGGAAAGAGAGAAAATAGAATGTAATTCAGTGCAAGACAGTTAAACAGGGAAAGAGTAGGGAAGCCATTTAAATCTAGGAATGTATCACTTTTGCTCATAGGTAGAGGTATAGGATGAAAGCATCAAAAAAGAGAAAAATAAATAAATAAATAAATAAATAAATAAATAAAAGTAGATAGATAAATATCATCAAATAGAAACCAAACAAATTATTAGTTTTTGAATTCAGAGAAACGTTGTTCATTCTGTAGTATGACTTATCCCAAACAATTTTGTTTTAGAAAAGAAAAATTACACAAATACATTTTCATATTAAGATAAATTTTAACATAAATTCTCAAAGTGGGATTCCCTTTAAAATAATTATGTTGAAGCTTAACATTAGCCATTTCTCAATGGATGGGTATACTCTTAAGACTCACTACTTAATTGTTTTTATTTTCAGCAGAAGAAGACAAGGTCATTTTGTTCCTTGGACTTAAAATAAAGTCATTAAAGAAATGACACTATGAATCAGACTGCACAGATTGCATTGTCTATTTAAGCATCCATCTCATAAGAGAGAAAGGGAATATTGAGTGTGGGTTTTTTTAAAAACAAACAAACAAACAAACAAAACAACAGCAACAACAAAAACTACCACTAAGGAGCTACATTTATCAGGAAATGATGATCATTTTAAAAGAATTGCTAAAAGCCAACCAACCAATCAACAACAACAACAAAACCAACAAAAAACGGTTTCCTGGACACTATCTTCTTATCTTTCTGTTTCTGAAGAGTCAATAACAATTTTGTTTGCTTGTAAACATGTTTTACAAAACCTGACTTCCAGAAAATTACAGATTTTATGATAGTAAGGAAAGAGAAAAAAAAGAAATCAAAGAATTAAAGGAAACTTGTGCAAATATCTCTCTATAATAAACAAAAAAATATGAAACAGGATTTTTTCAGTATTCTTACAATATACTTACAAAAAAAAGGAAAACATTAATAATGATTTTTTATTTTGCATTATAGTTTACTTTAAGAATATCATGCATTTTTTTTTCTTTCAGTTATAATACTTTTAAAACTATTCAGCAGAACTAAATAGCTATTAAAAAGTTTGATACAGACAGTTTTGAAATTGTCACGATATTTTTATTTCTTAGTTTTTAGTGTGAAATCATGGCCCACTTGTCTTTATGAAAAAGGGACCACTTTTTGCATCTCAACTTGCCATCTTGTCTGTTATAAGCCATAAAATATGCAATGCAAATTCTGGAGTAATAAGAATGAAAGCTTCTGGAAAAAGATAGCTCTCTTTAAAGTGCTAGTCAACTTGGAAATTAAATGTTTCATTTATGTGGTTGCCTGTTTTGATGATCAGGAGAGAAAGTCATGTAGAACACACAGCATTACATTGTATTTAAAACATTTGAGAGATTACTGTCTCATCTTTTATTTGGACAAATCTTGTGGTGTAGCTCTCAGCAGTTTCTGGGAGATACGGATCCAGTTTATATTTTATTGTCCCCTGTAAGGATGATTTCACATCCTCTCATGGCAATCTTTTCCATTAGTTAAATGTCCTAACTGTCATAGATGGTCTCTACCCTGACATTTAACCTGTGTGTTAATATAGCTGGAGCCTATAGCTGCTTTTGAGGCCTCATTTGACTTCATTTTGAAGCTTTTGAGACACAGAAGATTATTTTAGACCTTTTTCAGAAAGCTTAGACCACCATCTATCCAAATAAGACAATTACTTTTCATCAGTATGATCCATTCTCTTATTTATCTTTCACATATTTTGGCATTAGATTTTTCTGATTGCTGACTGTTCACATTGAAACTTCAGTGAGTTCATCACTATTCTATATGATATAGGCTACAAAGTTTTGCTCATAATATCATATACATACACACATATACATATGCGTATATATGTATGTATATACAAAAATAGATAAAATAGATTCATTTATTCCATACTTCCACTGCCTTGTTTTCTTTCTTATGCTTGGGAATATGTACTGCCTTTTAGTACAATACTATTTTGGGGTGGTGTGTTTACTTCTAAATGTTATGTATTTACATATGTGGGTCTGTTTTCTTACCACATTTTCTCCTTTCATAGATCTACAGGTTAATGGAGATAATGACAGAATTAAAATTATAAGAATCAGTCATACAGGTCTGGTGATGCACTGCGTTATCTCATCTTTTAAAATTCATCTGACTAACCTTTAACAGAAGTTTTCACCAAGACTTTACACTAGGCACACAATTTTTTTCATATTTCCCACATGGAGTGGTTGTGTTAGGATTTTCATCCCACTAACCACTTTTTTTTTTTTTTTTTTTTAGAAGAAGAAGAAGCAATATAATGCTTACAAAACTTTCAAGATGTGGAAATTATACTTAATAATATATGCAATGAAGATGTTATTCATGAAACTTGCATAATCTGAATTCAGTTTTTGAACCATGCTGGTTTTCAGGCTTCCCTAGATTTTGCTTTGATACATGCATATGACTCTGAGTTCAAATTTATATCTCCAAAGAAACAGAAGTGCTTAATTTGGTATGTTCCATTTTCTCCTGAATTCACTGTGAATGTCAGGGAATAAAAATAAAACAAAACAAAACAAAATATCATAAAATAAAATAAAATAAAATAAAATAAAATAAAATAAAATAAAATAAAATAAAATAAAATAAAATAAAATAAAATAAAATAAAATAAAATAAAATAGCCAACATTTATTCTAATAAAGCTTTGTCAAGGTGATGACTAAGTTGAAAACTGGGGAAATACAAACCAAGCATATGTAATTCTATGTCTATGTTAAGTTTAATATAAACTTCCTCCAGGTTTTGGTGTTTAGTAATGAAGATTAATAAAATATTTATTCAGTGGCTCTCACTTCTGCTTTTGTTGTTGTTATTTTGTTATGATGTCATTATTGTCTTCTCTCAGGTAGTTTTATTTGTAATTTGGTTTATGCTGCTATTCAAGAATTGTGATCTTTTCTCCTTCCTGAGACTTTAAATTTATATGTCCCTTCATTTTCATTATTTATTCAATCACTCCTCTTGGGTTGAATGGTGTTCTTCATCAAAGTACGCTGATAAATATTGTAAGATATTTATTGTGATATTGTGAGAGGGATTGAAAATGCCTGAGTGGTTTGTGGTGTAATTGCCTGAGGTAACTAGGAAAATAAAACTTAAAGAAAATGTACAGCATTGAAGAGGCTTTCAGGGTAGGGCATAGCTGCATTACCTGAGCGTTCCCTAGGCTTCCAACCTTAGATGCTATCGCACTGGGGAAACCTGGCATGCTAGCTCTAAGGAACAGTACAGGGTGTAGAGTGGAGTGGAGACACCATGGCTAGGCTCTGTCATGCTGCCTTCCAGCAGGACCTAAATAGGCTGGAGAAATGGGCCAATAAGAAGATCAACAAGGAGAAGTGTAAATTCCTCTATTTGGGGAGGAATAACCACAGGCACCCGCACTTGCTGGGGCCATAAAGCTGGAAAGCAGCTTGGCAGAAAAGGACCTAAAGGTCCTGTTGGACACCAAGTTGAATATTAGACAGCAGTGTGCCCTAGCTGCAAAGGCTTATGGTATCCTGGACTGCATTAGACAAAGTATTGCCAGTAGGTCAAGGAGGTACAGCACTGTTGAGGCAACAGCTGGAACAGTATGACTACTTCCTGGGCTCCCCAGAACAAGAGAAATGTAGACTTACAGTCCATGGAACGGCCAAAAATGATGAAGGGACTCGAGCATCTCTCCTATGAGAAAAGCCTGAGAAAGCTGTTGCTGTTCAATTAAGAGAAGTCTCAGGGGGATTTCATCAATTTATATAAATAGGGAGGGTGTAAAGAGGACAGAGACGGGCTCTATTCAGAGATGCCCAGTTACAAGTGGTAAGGGGCAAAAACTGAAACACAGAAGGCTCCATGTGAACATAATGAAGCATTTACTTTGTGGGTGAATGAGCACTGGCACAGTTTGCCAATAGATGTTGTAGCGACTCCTTCCTTGCAGATCTTCAAAAGCTGTCTTGGACATCTGGCTCTAGGTGGCCTCTCCTTCGTCAGCTGGGCTGGACCAGGTGACCTCCAGAGGTCCGTTCCAACGTTAACCATTCTTTGATTTTGTGAAAACCATTTACATGTGTACTTTGAAATAACAAAACTATTAGATTTAGAATTGTTTTAGAGACTATTTCTGACTTTTTGTAGCTACTACATGTGGCACATCATTAATACTGATGACAAACTTGGTGTCTCCAGTACTTTGTTTCAACCACTTTGTCTTTTTTTGTCATTTTCAGAGATTTGACATGTCATACTTCATCACTTTGGTTTGCTTCTATGCTTTAGTCCTCTCCATCAAATGTCTATTAAAAGTCTGTACAACAATTTTAGCTCACTACATATTAAGCTTATGTCTGACTGAATAAATTATTCATGAATGAGCAACAAACAATCCTTTGGCTATCTGAATAACCAAGAGTGTAAAAATGAGCTCAGTGGTTGTGAAGAGTGGCTTACCTGTGCATTTTTATTTTATAAAAGAACTCTATTTTTAATTGGAATCTTGTAACAAGGTCTTCAGAATACCGAATAACAATACCTAGTATGAATTTCTTGAAATGGTATCCCACCTATTAAATAATACCCTCAATATTTTTGGACAGTACTTTGCTACATATTTTCACATAACTTCTAATTCTAATAGGGATTACCTTGAATTACAAATAATACATATATATATATTGAGAATACTGAGTTTGAAAGTTAAGAAGAATTCAGTATAACTTCATGTATCTGATTGCTTATGTTTTTGCATTAGTGATACACTTCTGTGATACAATTCCATAGTATATTTTGAACTGTCGTTCACAGAATAATTATTATTCAGTATTTATATTTATTTTCTTCATGTCTTTCCCATATATTACCTTCTTAGCTTCATATAAACCAACACAAAATACGGAATAACTGGAATCTCTCTCTCAAGGCATCATCTTTCTCTGATGCATCATCTTCAGTATCCTTCAGTATTCTTATTCCTTTCTAAAACTATCTCCAAAATACCCCTGTAGAGTGAAGGATTATTATTCTTATTTTCTGTAACAGGGAAAATAAACCAAAGAGAGTTTAAATCCCATGTTGTTAAAAGTTTCTAATAATTTTGGACACAAAAGGCCCATAGGAGCATTATACCATACTTGGTATTCTGTGCAGAGTTTTCAGTGACCAACATCAAAGATAAGAACATGTTGCATTTCTGTAAGTTATACCCCAGGATTCTCAAAATAAATAGCAACAGCCTGTGAAAATATTTGATATGTGTTGTCTTCTATCACAGAGGATTCCATAGCAGAGACTATATTCCTCCAGGAAGACATTCTTCTAAAAAGCAGTCTTTTCATACAGAGCCTCCAGACTCCACAAGAAATGAAATAAAAATATTTCTTTTTGTGAAAAAAAAAAAAATCCTTAATATACTGCATATGTGAAGACTCTCTTAAGAGGAAAGATTTATTTTCATGAGAGATATGCCCAGTCTTAAAGGTACTCCATAGCATTCTCAAGGCGGCTAGGGGACAGAGGGCAGAGAGAGGAGCAAAGAAGATGTAAATTTCCTGTAACTTGCTTGTTTTCTTTAAAAGAATATTTTGGTTGAAAATAACACAGAAACAATTAGATAAGAACACTGAAATTCTTCTAATTCTTAGCATTATTTCTTCCACCCCTTTTTACACTTTGCTGAATGCCCATAATGTCAGCTAATGAAAAAATAAAATAGAAAAATGTCAGACATTTCCATTACATATGAGTTTCCATTCATATGTAACCCTTTCTGGTGCCCACAGGAAGGTGGCAATTTAGATGTGCTATTTAGAGATTTATTTCACGCTTCTCAGACCTACTCAGCCTTCACCACTCATTTTCTTTTCCCCTTGACTCACTTACAGACACAGATATGCAATGAAATAATGTATCATCATTTGAAACATGATCTCTGTATTATCATTCCAATTGACTTACCTCCCCTGACTGGAGTAGCTTGACATTTTTATTTTTTTTATAGGTGTCTAATTTGAATTGCTCCTCATTCCAGGCCTGCCAGGTTAAATAGCAGAAAACTGTCGTGCTTGGAGAACTTTTCTTTTTCAGAGCTCTCAAATCAGAAGGGAAGGATGCCTACTGCGGCTCTCCTAGTGAAGCAGTTTTTCCTCTCCAATCAGAAGGCATTTCAATTTTTTATTTTTATTTTTGTCAATGAGGAGTTATAGATATTTTGACTTTTGGGGACTCAACAACTCAGCTAGCACACTGTTCAAAATATGACATAGTGTAATACTGCTCATTCAATATTTTACCATGTTTTAAAAAATGTCTTAGCTCTGCGTCTGTCCTTATAACACTTTGACAGGAAATTCATTGTTAAAATGTAACACCATGAATTCAATTAACTTAGAAAATATGTAAGACAAGTCAAATGTTTTTAAATCTGTTAAAAATCTGTTGCTGTTTTATAAAACACCAAATGATTTTCCCCATTTAAAACAAACAAAAAACAAACAAACAAAAAACAAACAAACAAACAAAACTTTTGCAGCCACATGCATGGTTTTAAAATTATTCTCATGATGGTCATTTTCTGACCTATAACTGTTACAAAAATCTTACTGTATTGGTGCTATGGACTTCTTTAAAGAGATTACGCTACTTGTAGCTTGCTTTAATCCCTGCAGAGACTTATGTGTTGTTAAAGCTTTATTGTTAGCCCATGTGTCAACACGAAAGCTGTTTTACAGAGAATTTGAAAATTGCTCTCTCTCATTACGAAAGCAAGCAGAGATACAGAAAGAGTTAACAAAACAGTGTAATTTCTGAGTTGCAAATGTAAGAGCTATGTGAGTGTCTTCAGGAAACATACTCTTATTCATTGATAAATTTTCTTATGTGTCTGAATAACAGGGCAGAAGCCAGTAGCTTTAGTAAGGTCAACAGAGGCAAAATTAATTGATCTGGAATTAATCGTCATAGTATATTAATGATGCTTTGTTTTGATATATTGACATTGTATCTTGACAACTGAGAAGTAAGAACTGACTAAAAAAATATTTGTTGCAATTTATGTTAATGTACTGGGTCTGGCTGGAATGTTAACTTTCCCTGCAGCAGCCCATACAGTGCCGTACTCTGCACTTGTAGCTGGAACAGCAGTGTTATCACACCAGTGTTGTGTCTACTGCTGAGCAGCACTGGCACAGCATCGGGCCTTTCTCTAACCCTCCTAGGGGGTGGGCAAAAAAGTGAGGAGAGAAACATCACTAGGGCAGCTGACCTAAACCAATCAAGGGGATATTCCATACCATGTGACCTCGCACTCAGCAATAAAAGGTGGAAACAGGAAGACCAGGGGAGGGGTGGGCTCTCGTTGAGAAAACATCGGTCCTCCTCTCGAACACCGGCTACGTGTGTTGAGGCCTTGCTTCAAGGACGTGGTCAATCATCGCTCATTTGTGGGAAGTAGAGAGTAATTTCTTTCCTCTGCACTTCCATATAGCCTTCATTTGTTTTATTTGTTTGTTTTCCTCCCTTCTTTTTATTTTTCCCTTTTCCCCTCCCTTTTCCCCTTTCCCTTTTTATTTCCCCTTAGTTAAATTGTTTAGTTCATAATAATCTTTATTTAATTATTATTATTATTTCCCTTTAATTAAATTATCCTTATCTCAACCCGTGAGTTCTTTGCTTTACTTCTCCCCCTCCTCATCTAAAGGAGGGGGAGTGAGAGAGCGGTTGTGGGGTTTAGCTGCCCAGCACGGTAAAACCACCACAGTTAATCTTAAGGAAAAGAGAGATTTTCTCTGATATTCTTCACTTTTTTTTTTTTTTTTCCAAAGTTTTTTAAAGTAAACTCTTCTTTAATTCTGCTAAAACTGTTTAGAAAAAAAAAACTTTATTTTTTATTTATTATTTTTTTTATGAGAAGGGATGGTTCAGTTCAAAAAGGAAATGTTACAGATGATTAAACTGTGAGAGTTCAAAAAATTGTTCAAAATTTTGCTGGAAACAAGAACATTGGCAGAACTAAAATTTCTTATAAAAAATAAATCTATATTTTGTTATATAGTGAATACACAATGAATAAATACAAACATACAAGCTAAAATCCCTTAGTTGAGAAACAAACAAACAAACAATTTACTGGCTTTAAATCAGACTTTCAGACTTTATATTTCCTTCTTATAATACACTAAATTCAATGTACTTTGAAAGGTAAAAAATGTTTTATTAATTTTATGAGAGCAAATGAAATTCATAATTTTATCTGAATAATCCTGACATGTTAGTATTACATTTTAGTTAGATACAAACAAAAATGATCTACTTGTTCCTGTGTAACTGGGTAATGTTGTATTGAATGAACTTTATTAGAGATATTTGAAGTGAAACATTCCTTGAAAAGTTTCCATGTAGAGCAAAAGAATCCCTGAGGTATTAATACACCTAGTGTTCTTTAATGAAAAAAATGCTGATGCTGATGATATCAAAAAATATCTTTCCTCTTTTTAGAATCATAGAATTATCCAGGTTGGAAAAGACCTTCAAGATCATGAAGTAAAACTATCTATCTGTCCTACTGATTCTCATCACTAAACTATGTCCCTTAGTGCTACATCAACGTTTTAAATACCTCCAGGAATGGGGACTCCATCACTTCCCTTGGCAATCCAGTCTAGTGCTTAACCACCTGCTCTGTGA
Source organism: Netta rufina (assembly GCF_964035555.1). Classification (NCBI taxonomy): domain Eukaryota; kingdom Metazoa; phylum Chordata; class Aves; order Anseriformes; family Anatidae; genus Netta; species Netta rufina. Next base: position 99,684,969 of record NC_140124.1, read on the forward strand.
AGAAATTTTTCCTAATATCCAACGTAAACTTCCTCTGGCACAACTTGAGACCATTTCTTCACATGCTATCACTTGTCACCTGAGGAAAGAGACCAACACCTTTGATGCAACCTCCTTTCAGGCTGTTGTAGAGAATAATGAGGTTTCCCCACAGCCTCCTTCTCTCTAGACTAAACAATTGTATTTCCTTCAGCTATTATTGTAACTCATTTTCTAGTTCTTTCACCAGTTTCATTGCTCTTCTCCACAAATTCTTGAGCAACTCAATAACCTTCTTAAGTGCCCAAAACTTAACACAACATTTGTTGTGTGGTCTTAACAGTGCTACATACAAAGATACATTTATTTACATGTATTTATTTGTTTGTTCATTTGTTTAAAATAAAAACACATAGGATCTTTTTTGTCTTTACTCAACATTTCAGAAATGCAATTATTTAACAACTTTATGCCCCTAGCTTGCTTCACTGTCCACCTAGGTAGTGCACTAACTTGTGCACTAGCTTATGTGGCTTCAGTCATTCAGCAGTGTGTTGCAATATGTATGTGCAAGGTATGGCCACCTCCACACCAATAAATAAACAAATAAATAATAATAATAATATGAGTTTAAAAAATAATAAATTCTCAGGACAAGGCTTGTATCACAAAACTGCTTCCCTTTCTGGCATTTGAATCTCCCTAGGTCTGCAAATCAGGTCCTGCAATGCCCTGCACTTTCTGTCCTGGAAATAAGGAAATACCAGAGTAGGAGCACCAGGAAACATCAGGGAAGATATCTGCTGTGTGCAGCATAAGTGGGCTGCTGTGCAGAAGACACTGACCTGGGGTCACCTGAGCATGGAAAGCAGAGCAGGTCCAGAACACAGTCCAGCCACCACTAGCCAAATCCATAAGGGTAATGAAGTGCCAAGGTCTCACAAGGCAGACTGGGCAGAGGCAGAAGGATCCTGGTCAGGCACAGCAAGCACACACTCCTGCTTACCTTAGAAACAACTAAGTAATACTTCTTTGAATCTCCTCCTTAGTGTGCCAATGACAGTTGTAGGAAAACTATAGTTTGAGTGGGAGCCAAATCATTTTGTTGTTGTTGTTGTTGCTATTACAATAGTTCATTAAAAATAATCCCTCCAAGATATTTTGTTTCTCACTGAATAACAAGAATTGCATTTTGTCCTGGTTTCAGCTAGGATAGAGTTAACTTTCCACATGGTAGCTAGTATGGTGCTGTGTTTGTGATTTAAGATGAGAATAATGTTGATAACACACTGATGTTTTAATTGTTCAGAGCAATGCTTACACTAAGCCAAGGACTTTTCATCTTTTCGCTCTGTCCTGACATTTAGCAGGCTGGGGATGCAGCAGGAGCTGAGAAGGGACAGACCCTGGACAACTGACCCAAACTGGCCAAAGGGTCCATACGATACTTCATGCTGAACAATTAATATGGGGTGGCTGACTGGGGTGGAGGGAACCACTGCTTGGGGACAGGCTGGGCATCAGTCAGCAGCTGGTGAGCAATTGCATTGTGCATCACTTGTTTTGTAAACATTATTAGCAGTAGTACTATTCTCATTATTATTTTTCCCTTTCTTATTTTTCTGTCTTAATAAACTTTATCTCAACCCACAGTCTTTCACAACCCCCCACCCCCACCCCCCAATTCTCTCTCCCATCCTACTGGGCTCGTGGGTGAGGGGGAGAGGCTGAGCAAATAGTTGTGTGGTGTGTAACTGCTGGCCAGGCTAACCCAACAACACATTTGAAGGATATCCTGATCACAAAAGGTTTTATCAAATGTGTTATTTTTCTCGCTACATCTTCCATTAGGTGCACATGCACAGATGCTCTCTCCCCACGAGGCGATCAGCTCCAGAGCAGATGCGTCCTGCAGCAGACTGGGGCATTGATACAGGCAGGGCTTTTTTTCTAGCATCAAGACCACTCGAGGCAGCCGAGGGAGCCTCCAAGACCTGGCAGCCCTCATGAGGGTGGCTGACGAGGCGTGGGCAGAGCTGGCAGTGGTGGGCAGGCCATTTACATTGGGCGTTGCCGCCATTTTGCAGCCACTCGCCAAGGTAGCCACCCCCTGGCTGTATAAAAGTAGTCCTTAGGGAGCACCATGGAGTGCCATGAACAGGCAACACAAAGAGGAGTGGCTTGGTAGTCTCCTCTCCTCTCCCTAATGATGGTGATGAACTGGGGGATGGGGGCTGATGGCAAAAGGTCCCTGCTCGGCATTACCTGCATAGCAGATACACCCGCCCAGTGATTCCCCTACCTCCCCAGCTTCTCCTGCAGAACAGGTACAGTGTTCTGTGAGGACAACTGGACGATGGCGAGGGTGATGGTCCTCCCTACTTGGAGGTGTTGCCAAAGTCTAATAAGGCTACCCACTGTATTAAAACCTCCTCAGTAAGGAATAAAAGATGGGTCGTTGTCATTGGTGACTCACTGGTGAAGGGAGTAGATATCTGGCCTGATATGCAGACCAGACCTGCTACACAGGGAGGTCTGCTGCCTCCCAGAGGCCTGGGTTAAAGATGTAAGGAAGAAACTTCCTGCACTAGTACAGCCCTTGGATTATTATCCTCTTTTGTTGTTTCAGGTAGGCAGTGATGAAATAGGAAGAACTTCCCTAAGGACTATGAAGAAGGACTTCAGAGCCTTGGGAAGACTGGTCAAGGGTTTGGAAGCACAAGTCGTGTTCTCTTCTATTCCTCCAGTTCTAGGAAGTAGTGAGGGACTGGACATGATGAGCCAGTGCATTAATATTTGGCTCTGAGCCTGGTGTCACTGGCAGAGGTTTGTTTTTCTCGACCTTGGGTTGATTTACATGAGACCAAGCCTGCTGACAACAGACAGGAATAGCTTTTTTTTCACCAGCAGAAAAGGGTTTTAGGATGGAAGTTGACAGGGTTCATTGACAGAGTTATAAAATAGGTATGAAGGGGAATGGGGGTGGAACTGGGGTTCACTAGAAAGAAGCCTGAATGTAACATGCAAATTCTTGTTGGTGAGGAGTGTGCTAGTAAGACCTTGCAGTCTTCTGTCTTGGTGAAGGATGAGAATGACATAACATTCTGTGCAGGAAGGACACAAGGGTTGATGAGAAGTTGGTTACTATGGAAACACTTGAGTGTGATAGGGCATCTCCCTCCCAAAAGGTGGGCCCAGCTGAGGTGCATTTACATTAATTCATGCAGTATGAATAACAAACAGGAGGAGCTGGAGGCTACTGTCCTAGTAGGAAACTATGATGTAGTTGCCATCACAGAAACCTGGTGGGATGATTCCCATGACTGGAGTGTGGCTGTTGATAGCTACAAACTGTTCAGAAAGGTTAGGCAAAGAAGGAGGGGAGGAGGAGTTGCCATCTGTGTTAGGAAGTGGATAGATTGTGAAGAGCTGTGCCTGAGAAACAGCCATGACCAGGTTGAGAGCTTGTGGGTGAAAATCAAGATCAGTCCAGTAAAGGACATCTAATGGTTGGGGTCTGCTACAAGCCACCTGATCAGACACCAAGCTGAGTGGTGCAGTCGATACAACAGAGGGAAGGGATGCCATCCAGAGGGACCTGGACAAGCTGGAGAAGTGGGCCCATAAGAACCTAATGAGGTTCAACAACACCAAGTGCAAGGTGTTGCACTTGGGCTAGGGCAATCCCAGGTATTTATATAGACTGGGAGAAGAGGAACTTGAGAGCAGCCTTGCAGAGAAGGACTTGGGGGTTCTGAAGGATGAGAAGCTGGGCATGATCCAGCAGTGTGCACTTGCAGCCTGGAAGGCCAACTATGTCCCGAGCTGCATTAAAAAAGGGGTGGCCAGCAGGGAGAGAGAGGTGATTGTTCTCTTCTACTCTGCTCTTGTGAGACCCCACCTGGAATACTGTGTGCAGGCCTGGGGCTTCCACCACAAGAAGGATGTGGAGCTCTTGGAACAGGTCCAGATGAAGGCCACTAAAATGATCAGAGGGCTAGAGCATCTCTCTTGTGAAGAAAGGTTGAGGGAACTGGGTTTGGTTAGCTCAGAGAAGAGAAGGCTCTGGGGAGACCTCATTACAGCCTTCCATTACTTGAAAGGAGCATATAAACAGGAAGGGAAAGGCCTGTTTGTGTGTGTTGACAGTGATAGGACAAGGAGGAATGGTTTTAAACTAAGACAGGAGATTTATGTTAGAAATTAAGAGAAAGTTTTTCACTCAGAGAGTGGTGAGGCACTGTAACAGGTTGCCCAAAGAGGTTGTGGATGCCCATCCCTGGAGGCATTCAAGGCCAGGCTGGATGTGGCTCTAGGCTTCCTGTTGTAGTGGTTGGCAATCCTGCCTAGAGCAGGGGTGTTGAGACTAGATGATCTTTAAGGTCCTTTTCAACCCAGGCCATTCTATGATTCTACAATTCTGTGACTGAAATGAGGCTGATCTTGTTCCCAGGGTCATCTTCTTGACCATTTTTGAAGATGGGTGCAACATTTGGCTTTCTACAGTGTCCACAAGTCTCTTCAGTCTTCACAGCCTTTCAGAGATGATAGTGGATTTGCAAAGGCATTGTCTATTCTGTGGATTCACACATAGGGAGTTCATTGATTGAGATATCTCCAGAAGCCTCTAACTCAGTTCTCATCCATTGCTAGTCACTATCCTTCTCTTTGAATCCTGCCTCTGATCACAGACATCTGGGAGACTTTCCTAGCAAAAGCTCAGGCAATTAAGGTAATGAATGAGTGCTTCAGCCTTGGGTGTGCCCACAGTTACTGCATCACCCACCTCACTCATCAATGGAACTCTATTTTCTTACTCAGTGTTCCAAACTAATGCAGTGGTAGAAGCTCTTCTTGTTCTCAATGTCCTGTGTAAGTCTCAATTCCATCTGAGCTTTAACTTTCCTAATATCCCTACATGTCTGGACAATGCTTCTAAACTCCTCTCTTGCAGCTCATCACTGCTTCCACAACATGGATACTGATTTTTAGCATTAAAGCTCAGTCATGTCATTTCTGTTTAGCCAGATTTTTGTCCTGAAATGTCTGCTTGTTTCCTACTTGCAAGTGTATGTAGAATTATACTGACCAACAACTCAACAAGGCATGTGAATGTGTTTAAGATATCAGAAAAAGGATTATTATCAGGAGCCAGAGAAGACATCTTCTAAAAGAAATGGTTAATACTTAGCAAAAAAAAAAAAACAAACAAAAAACACAACCTTTGCCTTGACCTTCCAACCCTGTCAATATGTGAGAAACAGAAACTCAAGCATAGCTTTTCTATCTCCTGAGTTGGAGGATGAAGGAGGCGAGCTGATGGCAGAGACCTGCCTTGGGATAAACTATAAAGAAGGAATGACCTACGCTAGCTGATATGCCACCTGATATTTCCTGGATGTTAAATACAATGAAGTCATACAACCTTAAAATTTTATTCCCTTTATACTCCTCTTTTTTTTTTTTTTTTTTTCCTCCAGCTTTAAGGGTAATTAATTATACAACAGAGATAAAATTCAAATTTCATGACTTGGTTAACTGAAACTATAGTAAGTTATCATTGCCTGTTAAATTTTATAGCACTTTTCTGTAAGAAATTACTTCAAATGAAATGGCAATTAAATGTATTATAAAATGTTAGGTTAAAGTAGATTTTATAATGGCACAAAGAACAGGTACTTACCAACTGACACTACAGTCTTTTGAAGTCCTTAAATGAAATAGAAACACAACCACCCTGAAATTCTTCTGGAAAACTAAGTATGAATTGTTCTTATCTTTCTAAACAAAGAAAAAGAGCAGTCATCTGAGGTAACTATAAGATTAAGATTATAAGTGTTGTGGGTTTTTTTTGTGTGTGTTTTTTGTTGTTGTTATCATTGAAAGGCTGACAGGCAGACGAGACATATGGACGGAAACATTCAAAGCAAATACTGCAAACCTACAAATTTAATGCACAAGCCATTAAGGATACATTTCCTACTGCTGATACTCAGCAGGACACTACACCATCTACTGAAAGACCACTTCATTGCAATATTTTGAGCTATATGAAATTATTAATTTACAGTATGCAAGTTAATGAAATCTTTTTGAAAGATTAGCATAGTATGTTTTAAAGTTTAATCATCCCATGCAGTTTTGTAGTACTGATGCATAAATAAAAAGTGCCAAGAGAATCAAAATATTGGCAGAAACACCAAAGTCAAGACATTTATTTTTTAAATTGAGTACAGCTACATTAAATGTTTGCCAATATTTGCTAGCAAGCTGGCCACACTGCTGATGACTATATAGTCATACTATATACAGTTGCTGAGAAGACTAATCAAAACTACTGAATCCAAAAATAAATATATTTTTTCTGTTGTGTTCAGTGGACCAAATTTAGTCTTTGTACTATGAAGCATATTTTGAATATTTGCATTTTAGAGATAAAATCCTGACTTCACTGTATTCTCTTGGAAGTTTTCACAGATTTATTCTGGCTCTTCATTTCATATAAATTGTTCTTACCCTTTTGTATCAGTAACTCTGACTTAATTGTGAATAAAAATTGGTGAATTCAGGCACTTTTTTTTTTTTTTTTTTTTATATATATATACTTCTTTTCTGCCCAATTCTCTCATGACTGGTCATATTTACAGGTAATTTCACAGTCCCTTTTGCTCTTTCTGCACTTGAAAACTTTTGAGTACACTTTTTGGAAAGCAAGTATCAGCATCCAACTGAATTTGAAATACATATGGTGTTATGTGATTTTATGAAGGAAACAAAAACACAGTCAGGCACTTTGTCAAAAATTCACAGCTAGGGTTGATTTTAACATGGTGGGATTTTAACTGACTACAAACCTTTCTATGACAGAGTCATATTTTTGTAGAAACAGATTGCCCTTCAAGAAAAAAAAAAAACACATTCAGTGTTTTCTATCAGAAAGCCTGTGAATTGTGTTACAATCACATCAGAAAGGTAATCTGATAATCAGATGAGACTATGATAAGGTTAGTTTTCAAAACTGGTTATAAAAAAGTGATGACAATATTTGTAAATAATGTTTTATTTTTTAAATGTTTAACAGTGTTTAGACATTGTTTTTGTTTATTTGTTGCTGGTTTTGTTTGTTTGTTGGTTGTTTGTTGTCTTTGTTTTTCTTTGCCCCTTGATGTCTCTTTTTAGTTTGGCAAATGCAAGTCACAAAGATTAGGGAATTTCTGAGAAGACACTCATTAGAAATAATTCCACTGATACCCATGTATTGAATGGAATCACTGGAATTCTGTAATATCTGTGTCTCACAACTGAAGGATGATTTTTGTTTATTTGTTTGTTTGCTTGTTTTTAAATCTTGTTTGTTTGTTCATTTTTGGTTTTGTTTTCAGATTCTCTTCCCAAAGGAAGAAAAACAGTTATTTGGCCACTTATGCCTTTAACCAGCGTCCCTACATGCATATGAATGACTGAAAGAGCAGATATAAACTATTTAAGGAATAATGAAATTTGAAAATTGACAAGAAAAATCAAGGATAAGGTGTTTATAAAACTGGGAACTCAATAACTTTTCTTCAGCCATAGTGAATTTTACCAAATGCTGAAGATAGTAATGAACTCTTTGTTCATTCTGAATCTCTGTCCTTTGGACAAAGGATTTCAACATGCATCTACAGTAAGGGAAGGCTATCAGACAAATTGGTCAATGTCTTGATTGTCCTTACTGCTTCATTTTTGTTAGAGTTTTAATACTGTTGCTAATCACAGAGGCTACTGAGCACTTCTCACCTAAAATCAAACACAGAATCCCTTGTGGGTTTCTGCCCCTCAATACTGACAAGCAGAGAAGTAACTGCTTATGGGAACCAGGTATGAAGTATTTTATCCATTTTTTTTTTTTTGGCAGTACTTAAATAGAGTTTCTGCTAGTGTATTTGTTCCCTTGCAACTGCTCATAGATATAAACTTTGTGGATACATTTGTCAGCAATTCATTTCAGGATTAGGCAAAATCTTATTAAAATGTAGCAATGTAAATTGCAGCCTACATAATTAAAAAGTTAAAAATGTAAATTAGAACTTACACATTGACAAAGCAACCTATTTCCCTGTCTATCAATTAAATGCATGTTGGTCCTTATTATTGGGTCCTTTAGTCTTCATACACTGAATTTTTGCCTGAATGAATTTCTACTTGTTTTAAATTTTGAGAACCATATTTTTTAACTGTCACATAATTCATACTGGCAACAAGACATGTTGCAATTCTGTATGTACATTCACCATTGCCTTTCCAATGACATTTTTCCAATGAGTGTTGATCCTCAAAGCAAATTTGTAAGACAGTAGTCAAACATTCAGATCCACTTTATAGACTGAAATACCCAGTCCGTGATGAAAACTTGTTAGAATTAAAGTCATTAAATACTTGATTTCCATCAGTCTGCACTTATACAGGTCATCCCTGAAGGGTGTTTTGCTTTAGAAGCCTAACAATGCAGAAAGGTTCCTAGTGGGATTTTTATAACAACCAATTCCCATCAATTCCAGCTTGAGTATTGTGGCTGTCTTGGCATATGGACTTGAAAGTTAGAAATCTACCAAAGCCACAAGCAGATGTCTACATATCTTCTGAAGCAAATGCCTGAGGAAGACACACAAGGTCTTGTGTCATGGTATGGAATGGATTAATAACAAATGCCAACAGCCATCAGAGAGGTTAACAACTCCTTATGCCTAGAGCTGGTTTGAAGAGAGAATAGCTGCATTTAATATTATGGTAAAAACAGAGAGAGAGCATCTGACATGGCAGGAGTGCTGCTAAACAACAGCCAAGAAGTTGTACAGCATGTGTGGGCGTGCACAAGACTGCTTGGCCACAAGAGACTTTCTGGCAAATGTTGCTCACAGGGAAAACAAGACACTTTACAACACTGAATATATAAAGAAAAAGGAAAATATAAACAGGAGAATGAAACCTTATTCAAGCCCTTTTTCAGCTTCTCCTGACACCACAGGAATGGGTCAGATTTAAACACACTGGGAGAAGCAATGGTGTGGCAGCTCCAGCCCTGATGTTCTTCTTTGGGACAGTACAGCAGGGACTACAGTGAAAGCTCTTTGTAAAGAGGTAGGTCATCTCTTGTAATACATCTAGCCTATGTCAAATTATGTCTGTTGGGTGATATGGACAGAGGTGATGTAGAGAAGACCTCTCTCTGACAAATAAAGATGTTCATGCACATTTATGCACCACATACACATGCTCTGAATTACCTTGTGATTTCTGATAATAGTTATGCTTAAATAGCTATCCCAGAATGAGAATAGTCAACTCTGTGAAGTTATCTTCTAAACTGCAAATGCTATTCCAATTTAAATGCTGAAGTATATGTAGAAGGAGAATGTATACTCCTTTAAGGCTATCTGATCAAGGACCTTTTCTAGTCCAACAAGGGAAAATAAGAAAAGGAGGAAGTGATGGGAACCAAATGGTAATTCACACAAATTAATAAGAGCATTTGAGAATGTAGGAAGTTTATTCTAACAGGGTTATCTGGCTGAGGACTTGCAAAGGGGAAGACAATAACAAGAAACAAACCTCCCAGTCACACCAGTTGTAACAAACCTTAACAAAAAGCCACTTCCAGTAAGGCTGGGCCTTGCAGCTGATAAGCGTTTTGTACTGGAGGCCCCAGACTGGGAGGGTGCAGAAACTGCAGAGCTCTGCAAACCCATGGAGGTGTGCAGGGAAAATGGGCAGCAGGAGGAAAAAGAGTGGGAATTGGTAGAAATGGGTATAAAGTGCCAGTTGCATGTAAAACGGGGCTAGCCAATGTGCTTGTCTAGCTGAGCCCTGAATCTGATCATGGTAGTCTGTCCTATCTTCTTATCTTTTCTCATTAAATCTTTTCTCAAGTATCCCTTTGCATATTCACACTCCTGTATGTACGTGTGCTGAAGGACTATGCAATAGCTCCTGGCAAGAACTATGCGTGTGTGAGTGAAGGCTTGTGCCAGATAGTGGAGTAAATGCAGGGGAGCAAACACCTCAATGCATGTTGTCAGCTACTGGAGCAAGTGCAGGGCTTTCAGCACCAGTTGCTGGCAAGTTGTGTGTGTGTGCAAGTGAAACTGGTGTTAATTACTGGAGTCAGGTCCAGTAACTAACATGGGGTCCATGTAGACCCCATGGCCTATGGTGCCAGCTAGTGGAGCAAGCGGGGTCCTAGTAGTAACAGCTACTCGAGAGAGTGGGGTCATCTACTCCTGCATGGGCTCCTCTTCATGGGCTGCAGCTACACTTCACAGAGTCTGCTCCTGGAGGAGCTCTCCATGAGCTGCAGCCTTGTTCAGGCCACATCCACGTGCTCCACCGGGGGCTCCTCCACAGGCCGCACGGGAACTGCTGCTGCGTGCCTGGAGCACCTCCTGTCCTACTTCTGCACTGACCTGTGGGCCTGCAGGGCTGGTTCTCACTCCTCTCTCTCAGCTGCGGTTGTGCAGCAGTTTTGTTGTTGTTGTTGTCTTTGTTTTGTTTTGCTTTGTTTTGTTTTCCCTTTCTTAAATCTGCTCTCACAGAGGCACAGCCAACATTGCTCTGGCAGTGGTGGGTTCCTTTTGGAGCTGAGTGAAACTGGCTCTTGTCTAATTAACATGGGGCAGCTGCTGAACACTTCTCACAGAGAAGTCCCCCTGCTACCAAACCCTTGCCATATAAACTAAATGCAGCTACCAGGTGAACATGGGAAAGTAGTAGGTGCTTCCTCCAGCTTGGACAGAGACCCTGGGTCCCCAAGCACTGGGCTGGGCCCGAGCAGTTGCACAGTTATCCTGGGTTAGAGCATGGTGAGGAGGCATATTCATCTTTATCTCACTTAACAGTATATACATAATCTTATACCAGAATTAAATTCACTAGAACTTGGAAACAGAAAAACATAAAAAATAGTAAATATTTGTTCCTGAGGAAATCAGTTTAAACAAAATATTTTCTGTAAACGTTGTTTTATATTTTAACTTAATTTATAACTTGTATTCTATTGAATAACATGCTCTAAATGATTTTTACTTATTGTCTACGAAAGTAGTTTGGTTCTGAATATAGTTACTATAGAGTTACAGGTTAGAGATGGAAACACTGGCAACTTCTCCATCAAGGAAGGAAGAGGCTAGACCAGGAAGTAAAAAGATTTCCCATCCTTGATACACTCATCAAACCCTGACAGAGCGCTTGTAATAAAATGGAATTTGGAAAAGAGATTGACTAAGGAACAGAGAAGCAGGACAGGAAAATGGAAGAGCTTCCTTCCAGATTGCTTTCATCATTCCCATTTGGTTGGCCCTTTAAACACAAGTAGGTTGCACAATAAATAAATAAATAAATTTGCTTTTTCACTAAATTATAGTGGGATTGCTACATGTGCTGTACAATACCAATGAACGGCCATACATCAGATTTTAAGGCAAGCAACATCCTCCATATTATGCCACAAGGCTCATTCATCTACTGCTAAGTCATCTGAATTATTTTACAGTCAAATTATGTTACAGATATCGTCTTGAAAAATTGAAGAAATCCAGGGTTAGCTGGACTGAATAATAGCAGTGCCACAGTGCACTTTATTTTTTCCCCAAATTTAGTGTACTGAGAACTATATAAACACTGACTTGTGCAGCTTCTACTAATAAATAATATTGTGTTTAAAATTTCTCTCCAAACATCTGAAATCATCTCAGAAATACAAGAGACATAATTGTTGGTAGGTTTTAAAAAATATATTGGAAACACAGCTGTACACCATATTAATTGCTGGATTGAGTTAGTAACATTTTATTTAAATATTTTTCATTATTAATTACATTTCGGATCATGGTTTTATTTTTTTTCAAGGTACTTGGTTGGGAGACAACAGGCTGAAGGTACAAGTCACTGCTTGACCCAGTTCAGGTAATTCCTTAGACTCCAAATCTTTTAAAAGTCTCTCTTAATTAACCTGATTGGAGATATGCAACTTTTCAATACTATTTTTTATTTGTTCATAGAACAGTACTTTAGGATTGCATCTGGGATGCAGGGGGGTAATTTTTTAGTACCCTATGCTGTTTTATTCAGATAGTTGCAGAACAAACTTGCCCAGAAAAGGGGGAGTGAGGGGAGCGGGGATGGAGTGGGGAGTGGTAGTCCATTATTTCATTCTAATAAATATTGGGGGGAAAAATTGAAATTGAGAATATTTTCATAGGAATGCTAAACACTTAATTTACCCCAGTGTATATGTAACATTATGTCTTTTTCTCTTCCTTGGTAGGCAAGAAATCAGTTTGAAAGATGCAGTACAAGCAATTTCACACAGAGATTCCAAGCTAAGTAGGAGGGCTCACATCAGCATTTTCAAAAATGACAACATTCTCACTTTTCAGTGTGTGCATTAACAGTGATAAATCCACCTGGCAGAAGATAACTGCAAAATTAGTAGGAAATAGATTTGGTAGTTTCTGTGACAATTTAAAGCTTTTGCATGCACCAGTCAGAATGAAAATTTTTAATGAAGAATGATTAAAGGAAGGGTAGTAATATGACATATGCAGTTGTAGTCATCTAGAATGGTAACATTAGGATTTCACTATTTATTTTTTTTTTAATATTCTGCTTCAGTTTACATCACACTCACATTTTTATCCTACCACAAGTCACTGGTCCAGCATCTCTACTGTAAACTTGTATTACTTCCAGTGGTGACATCTTACATCTTTGAATGCCATCATCTGGTGGTTTTATCACACCCACTTCCAGATAATTCTGCAATTGTCCAATCCTGTGCTCTGAGCATTAGTCACCATTTTGACAACTTTATCATGTGTATTTCCCCATGGTTTCTCCTCTGAGCTGCAAAGATGCATAGTAACAAGAAACAAGGCCTCTTCTCTGCTCCTGATTTTCATACAGCTCTCTGATTTATCATCTTCTGCTAAACTAGGAAGAGCAGCGAAGTAGCAAAGAGTCTGTGGAGTTTCATTGTATTCAAATACTCAGTCCTCTGCATGGAAGAGAACCTGTACAGAAAATGGGAAGGAATACCGAAAGAGTAGAGAGTTTTCCACAACTAACAGTGTGTGCTTCTATAACTCACACGTAATCACAGAACAGTTAGATGTCTGAGTCTCATTTAGTGGACAAGGACAGAGCTACCAACCATGGTTTTGTATATAGTTGTTCAATTCTTTTTACTGATGCTTTTAAAAATTATTTTAATTATTTTACCATCTTAACAAGTCATTTCTGGCACGTGTCTATCTTTAAGCAAATGACTAGCTTTTCTGCATTTAAAGTAGGGCTAAACATACCTTTTAAAAAAAAAAATTATCTGAAACTGACCTCAGTTTTTTATGCTGCAACAGTTATAGATGACTACTCTTCTCTTTACAAAAGCCTTGCAAAAACATTCTGCAAGAAAAGTCTCAAGACATTTAATCACTGTTCGTTTGTTTGTTTGTTTGTGTGTTTGTTTTCTCATGATATCAGAGAGAACAATATTGTACTTGCATCTTCCATATACACGTTTCTCTGAAATGCAGCAGGTTAGAGTTTATCATTTAACTGGTGGTTCCTGACAAACCAGTAACAGTAGAGCCCTATAACCAACCGAACCAAGGGTAGCTGCGTTTTATTGTAAAATTCCCTTTAAAATAATAGCACTATTATGGATAAAATTTTCAGTTAAATTTAATGAAAAATTAATACAGGTCTGTGCCAGGTAATTTTACATTTGTACAGTATGAAATAACATCCTATATATTATACATTTTCAAGAAAAAAAATGCAAAATACCATTTACCCATGCACGTACAGGTGCACAAATGCAGCTGCACTGACAATACTGTATCTAAAAATGTTGCTTTCTGTCTCCTTCCTAAGGTGGCAGATTAATGTTGTGATTTATTTTTTATTACAGTTACCCAGCAATTCCAGTAACAGTACATGCTGCATGGGAATAAACTCATACATAACATTTTTCTGCCTTTAAGTATTTGTAATGGATTGTTTTAAAAATAGCTTTGATAAACCTTGCATAAGACCTATGCTTTATAGTCACCTATTTTTCTTTCAAGGTTGCATTTGTTTGGATCTCATTGTGTTGACAAGGTTACACAATTGCACTCTCAGTACAGTTTGGAACAGAACTCTTCTGTAGCCTCATTAAAAGGTTTCTGAGCAATCATTCTAAAGCCCTATTTATAGTCACTGAACTAGTAAAAATTCTTGCCTGAAGAATTTCTTTATTTCCCCTTCTCCAGCCTCTTTGAAACTCTACTTCCCTCCCTCCCTTAATATATAGTTAAATGCTGATCCTCAGCAATTAGATAAACCATGCTTGTGCAGAAACAGTAAAGCAAAATTTTCAGTTCATTTTCATAGACCACAAGCTCCTCAACCACGCTTTGAAATTAAAATAGATTCCCTTGTGTCCCCAACTTTTATTTTATATATCTTTGCAGCACATAGACACAAAGATCTTCCTTGCTTACATTACAGTGAATTCAAGTGTTATCCAAATCTTAGTGTCACATCCCTACTTTAGCTATTTGTTCAGTTGAAGCTGTCTGTACACATGCATCCACACATTGACAGAGTTGAGGTCAAACCTGTTTAATAATAAACTTACTGATTTCCAGCATGCGTACCTCTACTTTAAAAAAAAAATAAATCCTTAATTTCTTCTGTGGTACATCTGAATATTGCAGATGAACTACGGTTCATGAACATTAGAAAACTACCACAGCAAGGGGAGTGTTATCATCACAGCATCCTCAGAGAGGAAATATGAATTTTCACCACACCTCACATTGAGCATAAGCCTGTCTGCAGCTCAGTATCCAAGTAAAATGGACTAAGAAGGTGGAATTATAAGGCTGTTCAAAGTTGTATACACGTGCAACCCTGATCCCTAACTAACCAGTTGAGAGAGAGGAAGCAGAATAAGGTACACCTTGACTTCCTTGCACTGCTTAAAGGGATTGTGATGATCTATTTGTTGAAATAATCATAGGCTATTGTAAATGCAATATCTTTAACTAATTATTAAGTATTGGATTGAATGGTTGCATACAAATTCAGATACATTGGGGATCCTGTATACATTCTTTTTTTTAATAGAAAGAAAAACATTTTTAAAAGTACATTTCCAATTTTTCACATTTGAAATAAGTCTTCATGCTCTCCTATTCTTCTACTTCTATTCACATTGATTACAGTGGAAACAGAATTGGTCCCTTGATAAAGATAACTGGAGACGTTGGTCTTCTTGCTATTTCTTTAATATGTGAATGAAAAAAATAATGCTATAGTACCTTTCTCTCACATCTTTCCACGTAATAGAAGAGGGACTGCAGTGCATGAACATTAGAGAACTGCCACAACAAAGGGAATGTTATTATACTAGCCTACTCGGAGAAAAAAATATATATATATGAGAAATATCTGAGGCTGGTACTGGCAGGAGGCATTAGTGATAGTTCATAAACATTTCTTCTTTAAATCTCAATTTTCCTGTTTTTTGTTTGTTTGTTTGTTTGTTTTTAATTTAGCTTTTTTTTTTTTTTTCTGTGAGCTGAAACTGGTCCACAAAGTGAGCCAAGGAGCACTTAATAATCCATACAGTAAAAAGAAACTCGGGAAAAACTGAATGCCATAATAGTTCCTTATACAGGGTTAAATAGACACACATAGACAAGGTCTAAAGCGCATGCTATAAATAACAGGTATGTTCTAATTTAAAATGTCAGAATGACAACCATTTAAAATTGTTTTAAATTCTTCATAGGAACAGAACCTGCCCATTTAGATATGTATCAGCATGAAAAGTGCTAACTGTTGGACAGATGAATAAAATTCATGTTGACAGCTGTTTAAAGCTCTTTTGGCTGTTATTTATAAAGAGGGGATACAAATCTGTCTGTGTCAGCCTAGCTGTTTTGATTCAACTATTGCAGGTGATGGTGGTAACCTATTACATGTGGTAGATGCTTAATAAATTAAGCATAGTGTCACCAGCAAGGGGTACCCGCCCTGTTATCAGCACAGACTAGCTGAAGAATGTGATTCACAGCCATTAGTGTATTCTTTCGTGTTTTGTGTCTAGATCTTGACAGTTACACTGCAACTGTCAAGTTTCACTTCATCTAGCAGAGTTTCTTTCACAAGCTTGGAAAGATTGTGTCAGAAGTACATCTGAGAAATGTTAATTTCTTGTAGCCTATTGTTTTTCTAATTTGCAGAAAACATCCTGATTATCATGTTCAGGAAAGGGAAATTCAGTGATGGGAAGGATATAGTAGTTTTTCCTGAAAACTATTTTTTTTTTTTTTCTTCCCTGCAGTATTTGTTGATAAAATGTGCCAGGGAATATGTTTTCCAAAACTTACTGTAAATAAGTATTCTATTTCAAGACTTTTTTTGCTTATATACAGACTATATTTATATTTCTTAGTATTTTACTCTTTGAATTGTTGTCTTGTATTATGCTAAATACTTCACGTCTTCTTTCTGTTTGTATCCTTTTGACATTGATAGCCCTAGTAAGTTTAGACAGCACTACTTAAAAAAAAAAAAACATATTAAACTTTTCATAAACAGATTGGGTCAATTACAATAGGCATGTTCTGTATTCATGCAGCAAGAAAATCCTTTCCTTTCCTGTGCTTAGAAACATATAAAACCTGAAATTTCCAATAGCAAATATATTCAATATAATGGGTTGCCATGTGAGTTCATTAGCTGATATGTTAAAATATCTGTATTTTTAAGTGGGAAAAAGCCATTAAAACATGTTCTTTGTCAGGCATATGCAAATAATTCCAAAACATATTTTTCACATTATTTTCTTGTTCTAGTTTCTTGTATATGCATTTTGCACAATGCCCATAGACAAAACAGGTCAGAACATTGAGATTTTATATAGAGTTGCAGGTAGAATCATTAGGGTTGAAAAAACCTCCAAGATCATCTGGTCCAACCATACTGCAAGCATCACTACCACCCACTAAACCATGTACCTAAGCACCACATCTAATCTTTTCTTAAACAACCCCAGGGATGGTGACTCCACCAACTCCCTGGGCAATTTGTTCCAATGCCTGACTTCTCCTGAGAAGAAATTTCTTCTGATTTCCAACCTAAACCTCCACTGGTGTAACTTGTGGTCATGCCCTCTTGTCTTATCACTAGTTATCTGTGTCAGAAAACCAACACCCAGCTCCACACAACTTTCTTTCAGGCAGCTGTAGACAGCAATATAGCCTCCCCTGAGCCTCCTCTTCTCCAGACTAAACAATCCCAGTTCCCTTCTCACAGGACATGTGTTCCAGGCCCTTCCCCAGATTTGTAGCCCTTTTCTGGACATGTTCTAGGCCCTTGATGTCCTTCTTGTACTAAGAGGCCCAAAACTGAACACAGTAGTCAAGTTGTGGCCTCACCAGAGCTGAGTACAGGGGAATGATCACCTCCCTGGTCCTGCTGCCTACACTATGCCTGATACAAGCCAGCATGCCGTCGGCCTTCTTGGCTACCTGGGCACACTTCCAGCTCATGTTCAGGTGAGGATTGACCAATACCACTAGATCCTTTTCCTCTGCAGTTTTTGAGCCACTCTGTAGTCCTGCATGGGGTTGTTGTGGCCAAAGTGTAGAAACAGCACAGCCATATTGAACTTCAACCCATTGGCCTCTGCCCATTGACCCATCCTGTCCAGGTCCCTCTGCAGGGCCTTCCTCTCCTCTGGCAGATTAACACTTCCACCCAATGTGCAAACTTATTGAAGTTGCACTCAATTCCCTAATGCAAGTCATCAATAAAGATATTAATGAGGATGGGCCCCAACACCGACCCCTGGGGAAGACCACTGGTGACCGGTCACCAGCTGGATTTCACTCCATTCACCACCACTCTCTGGGCCAAGACATCCAGCCAGTTTTTGATCCAGGAAAGAGTGTACCCATCCAAGCCATGGCCTGCCGGCTTCTCCAGGCATATATTTGTTATTCAACAAACATGTGAATGGACATACTGCTTATACAACTTTTCTTAGCAAAAGCTTTATGTGCACCTGACTTTCATGTTGGCTAGTGATGTACTGAACTGGTGGAATAAAATCTATTGTACAAATAAGATGATTAATTTCTATAAACAAATAAAACTAAGAGCAATCTGGGAAAAGCAATAAATGTGTAATCACTCCAAGGAATCAAGCCAGCTACTTATTATGAAGTCCTTCAGATTTGCCCTGAACAAAAGCCAAATTCCTGCACTGCCTTCTTCTAAATGATCTACCTGAAGCCATACATTCACGCTTTTCACAGAGAAATTTTCTGCTCATTTTGACAACACTATCAAAAAATTGGCATAAACCCATCTTGCTCAGCAAAACTTATGGGGAAGAGGAAATTCTAGAACAAGGGAGGGAAAAAATCTGCACAATTCTATGTGAAAATGCTTATTGGAGAAGGGAAATCATCACAGAAATCAAAACATTTAGATTCAGGCACATGTTATGTTATGTTATGTTATGTTATGTTATGTTATGTTATGTTATGTTATGTTATGTTATGTTATGTTATGTTATGTTTGTTATGTTATGTTTGTTATGTTATTTATTTTACTTCATTTTTTTAATATTGTAAGAGTGTCTTGGCATTACAGGTTAGTGAAGTGATTGTGCTGACTGCTAGCTTGGCAGTAATCACATAACTAGTAGCCTTGGAATTGGTTAAGAGGTCTCCGTATGAGGAGCTGTCTGAAGCTATTTGTTCTAACTTTGGTGTTGCGCCAAATTAATTCATTTATACTGCTTTTGAGACTCAAGCTGCGCAGTGCTACCTGTACTCATTAAGCCAGCTGATATGCTCCCTGCCCTTGATACCAGCTTGTCACAGGGCAATTAAATCTCTGAAACTGAAAGAACAATTTGCACAGAAACTGGTGTTTGAATCAGGTGCTGGCCAGCACAAGGGATATTGAGTTCTACTATCCATTTTCACATAAAAACCATGCTTAACCTAACACAGTGACAACACACGGTCACATGTCAGTACCTTAACACATTTAGTGACCCCTCACTACACAGCCACCATATCTCTATCCATCAGTGATTGTGAGTAGTAGCACTACCTCACCACCTGACTCGGAAGGGGTCCCATATGGGTGGCAGGGATGTGTGTCTCTCTGGCAGGCTTCCAGCTTCAAGAGAATGCCATGTAGATGACTCTTTGCACTTCAGCTTCACACTGCAACAGGCCCTTAGAGATGCAAAAGTTAAAAACAAAATTAAAATTAAAAAAAAGAAAAAAAGAAAAAAAAAAGAAAAAAGAAAAAAATGCAAAAACACGCAAACACAAACAAATGTTTAATGAAATCTAGTATCTTGCCTGCTGGGTCATAGTTTGTAAGTTAAATTCTCTATTGAAGGACTCTATACACTGCATGCCCATACTCACGCTTGCTTTGTTTCTTTATTGCTTCAGGTCCACAAGATTACAGCTACACATGAATAAGAAATAAGTAGGGAGTAAACATGACAATCATTTCACCTAAACTACAGCTGTGTAGAAATCAGATATTTATTATCTAGTCATTCACGATCCCTCTCTAGTCAGTGAATACCCACTCCCAGGTAGCATTCAAACCAATCCAAAAGTAGGTGTCTAATTTAGAATGTTTGTCCTTTCAATATGGATAAAGTCTCTTGGGTTAAATGCCAGAATGTCTCATCTGTTGAGACAGTAAAATCAGGTGATATAAACTTTACACTTCTAAAATTATTGCTGAAACCCATTAGAATGGATCTTACTGCATTTTAGAATTAGGGAAAATACTGTATAGAATAATAAAAACTATTTTGTGAAGATGGCAATTTGGTTTCATGAGGAGAACAAGGAGACTAATTAAATTTGAAGACTTGCTGATGGGTAGTTAAGAACTGTAAACAGGGAGTTAAATAAAACCCAGTGACAGGGAATTTGTTTTCAGATAGTTTTAATCCCATGGGGAGAAAAAAAAAATAAACGAGATTTCCTGTCATTTATTTAAAGTATGCCAGTTATAAACAATGGCCTTTTTTTTTTTTTCTTTGAATCTATCTTTTGTTTAGCTCTTATTGTTATATAGGATTAAAGGATCATTTATATCAGAAAATACTTTTGGGGGTCAGGTGATCAAAACACCTTCTTTAAGCAGGGCTGAAAAAAGGCCCTTGCCCAGCTGTGTTTTGAATATCTGTAATGACGGTAGTATCTAAATTGCACTGGGCACTTGTTCAGTGTTTGATCATCCTCATTCATAAAGAATTTTTTTCTATGTCAGGTAGGAATTTCTGTTCTTGCAAGACAGCCATTGCATCTCATTCTTACACTGTGCAATTTGAAAATAATCTGTCTCCTCTGTAGCCACCAATTAACCAGCAGAAAACAGGACACATCTTCCTTTTCAACTCTGTGATTGTGCGCAAACTTTTAGTTCCTCCTATACTTTTTTTCCTATTGTGAGTATGCTTGTGTCAATGCACTGGAGCTGGGCGCACTGGTTATGCTACTTTCCCAGGGCGGCTATGAGAACATTCTCCACCATGTCATTCTCGGGACAGTTCTTCCTTCTTTCCATTTCTGTTTCTAAACCCATAGATTGAGGGTGAGTAGAGCTACTGCTTAGGTAGTTTGAACAGTATATTTTTGTGCTTGCTGAAAAGCTGAGAGTAAATGTGGCTATGTGCATTTTTTGCATTTTGGGGGTTTTCCTCTTACCTTGTTAATTGTTGGCAAAAGAACAGTCATTTCAACAATATCTGCCTAAATAATGCAGTGTAAGTACATCTCTGAATTATGCTTTTGGAAAATAAGAGATTTGTGTTGCCTATATAAAATCCACAATTATTTTTTTTTATAATAAACCTTCTAATATGTCTGAAAAAGTCAATAACTATCATACAGATAACCTGGTGTTATAATCACAGCTAGTGTTATCACTTGCTTCATTAGGCATGGAAAAGTGTCATGTAACAAAAGCGTAGTTAAAAATCTTCATCATTTACTAGTCTTTAATTATAACTATATTTTTTAGTCTTGGCTTGGAGGTACCATTTTAGGAAAAATAATTTCCTTCACTGTCATTATTCAGTATAACAACAATAATAATAATAAATATAAATAATGCAAATAATTAACCCCATCAATATATTCTCAGTCAATTTTAATTCAAAAATAAACTTCTGCCAATTAGTTATAACAATAATTTTATTATTCATGAAATCAAAATTGTGTTAACACAGTTTGTATCTGTCAAATCCTGCAAAAACAGAAAACAAAGCATATTCTGCTTAAAAATCAAATCAAAACAAACAAACAAACAAAAATGTAAATTCTACATCTTTATTCCTGTAAACACTATTGAACATGTGTAAAGTTAAAAAAATTATATATTAGCTGTGGAGTGAACTATGGAGATTAAGCATGGTAGGGACTAAGTAAACAAGCTCAATATCCAATAAATAACTGTTGATTTGTACATAATATGTATATATATGTATGTGTACATATATTTATGTACAAATATAAACATATATGCTGTCCTTTCTGGAGTTTCATTTTGAGTTCTGAGATTTAAAGAGAAATTTATATGCTGTATATACTTATTTTGTGTTTTTATTTAGATTAAGTCCCAAATTTAATGTGCATTTACATCTCCCCTCCCCCTCTTTCCAGAAACCCCACATAAGAGGGCGAGGAAATTTCATTCTACTTTCCCCTCTATCACTCCACCCCCAAAAATCTAAAATCATTGAATGTCTATTTCTGCAACTCATGCTATGCACTGAGGACCTAAACAGTATCTGGGATTCTGGCACAGCACAGGTGAAGGAGACACCTTAGCTGCTGCTGCTGTTTCAAGGTGGTAGACATGAAGAGGAACAGCAGTGGCTGGGGTAACAAGGTTAAAGATAGCAAGCAGTTAACCTGTCTTGCTATTTTCTATTTGCTATTATTCCTGACTTGCCACAGAGATAGCCTGGATTATTGTGACAGATGTAGAAGAAAGTGTAATACTTACCTAAACTAAGCAAAATGATAAAGTTTTTGGCCAGACATTACAGGAGAAAAAGAGCAGATTATTATTATTATTATTATTATTATTATTATTATTATTATTATTATTATTATTTATTATTTATTATTATTATTATTTTCTGCTCCTCCCTCCTCCTCCCCCCAACCATTAAATGAAGAGATAAATCAGAAATTCTTGGAAATGTCTCTACATTATGTGAAATATTGTCACCAACCTGGTATTCTTTTTTATTGAGTTTCAATTCCTGAATTTCAATTATTTCAGAGATAGAGCACAAGATTCTTAGATTATTTACTCAACTGTTCCATAGTCACAACCTTATAGCAAGAGAATTTTGGAGACTTTATCATTTCTGACTGAGCAGTATGGATGACTCTGCTAAAACTTTCAACAGTAAGATAAATTTTACTGTGTACAAATCATTAGTATTCAAAGCTCTATTATCAGCATTTCTAGATGGCAGAAATCTCCAAAGGTACTGAGAGAACTGGCAGAAGAACTGGCCAAGCTGCTTGCCATCATTTATCAGCAGTCCTGGCTATCAGGGGAGGTCCCCGTTGACTGGTGTCTAGCAAATGTGATGCCCGTCTACAAGAAGGGTCGGAAGGTTGACACAGGAAACTATAGGCCTGTTAGTTTGACCTCAGTAGCAGGGAAGCTCATAGAGCAGATAATCTTGAGTGTCATCATGCGGCACTTAGAGGGCAAACAGGCGATCGGGCCCAGTCAGCATGGGTTTATGAAAGGCAGGTCCTGCTTGACAAACCTGATCTCCTTCTATGAGAGTGACGCACTTGGTGGATGAGGGAAAGGCTGTGGATGTGGTCTACCTTGACTTCAGCAAGGCTTTTGACACCGTTTCCCACAGCATTCTCCTCAAGAAACTGGCTGCTCGTGGCTTGGACCGGCGTACTCTTCGTCGGGTTAAAAACTGGCTAGATCGCCAGGCCCAAAGAGTCGTGGTGAATGGAGTCAAATCCAGTTGGAGGCTGGTTATTAGTGGTGTTCCCCAGGGCTCGGTACTGGGGCCAGTCCTCTTTAATATCTTTATCGATGGGCCTTAAAAGACACTTAGATGTAGAGCTTAGTGATATGGTTTAGTGGAGGACTTGTTAGTATTAGGTCAGAGGTTGAACTAGATGATCTTGGAGTTCTCTTCTAACCTAGATGATTCTGTGATTCTGTAATATGTATATACACATAGGACTTTTAGGACTTGCTATAGAATCCACAAGTTAAAGCAGTATTTTTTTTGTGTGTATTTTGTGGTCTTTACCTCTTTGTATGTTTTCTGTTTGTAAGACTGACTGTTTGGAGAAAAGGCCTACAATACAGTATACTTTGAAGTGTTGTATAAAATACCACTAGTCTGCTCCAAACTAACTAACTAACTAGCTAAATAAAGAAAAGAAAAGAAAAGAAAAGAAAAGAAAAGAAAAGAAAAGAAAAGAAAAGAAAAGAAAAGAAAAGAAAAGAAAAGAAAAGAAAAGAAAAGAAAGGAAAGGAAAGGAAAGGAAAAGAAAAGAAAAGAAAAGAAAAGAAAAGAAAAGAAAAGAAAAGAAAAGAAAAGAAAAGAAAAGAAAAGAAAAGAAAAGAAAAGAAAAGAAAAGAAAAGAAAAGAAAAGAAAAGAAAAGAAAAAAAGAAACACCTTCAGTGATGGTCTGTGCATGCTGTGTAGAAATCAGAATATGAAGTACGATTATAATAGGGAAATGGCTGCAGTAACATTAAGTGAAATAATGAGATTTCTCCCTTAATATACAGATATTCCTGTATTAAGAAAATCACTGCCACACCAGAGGTGCGTTAATAGAGATTAGCTAGGAATTGACACAGCATTATTTTGAAAATGGAGGCAAAAGATTAGAGTCACATAGCCAAGGAAATTTGATGTGTATGAAAAGAAATGGTTCAAAAGTATGTGAAGCTGTGAAGAGCAGATTGTTTGCTCTCATCTGTAATGACATAAGAACAATATGAATGCAAAATAGACCTTTTTTAGGTCTCAAAAACAACAACAAATAATATAATATGGTTTTCCAAGAAATGCAGCACTCATTGTCATAGAAAGTAAGCAAAGCAAAGAAAGTAGGAACTAGAAATTTGTACGAAGTGGTAAAAATTCTTAATAGAAAAAGTAAGGATGGGGATTGTCTACACATTTAAAATCAGTGAGGATTGCTAAATTTTCAATTTCATACTTATGCCTCCTTTTCAACACTGGGATGAGACTAAAGGCAGGAACAGGTTATTGCATGCTGTCTACTACAGGCTTCTTTAGTCTTCCTCTGAAGCATCTTGTGCTAGCCCCCCATTGGAACAGGTACTTAGATCTGAATTTGAAATTTCATCTGAAATTTTTCTAGTCTTCTAATCCTGTTTTATATTTTTCCAATCCCAGCTAAACTATTCAAAATAGTCTGAGGATCTGTCTCTCAGAAGCATAAAGTTAAGGGAACAAAAGACAAAACAACCCATACACAAACTTTCCAAATAAGATTGATTCTTTTATAAGTCAACTTAAAGTCTTCTTATGAGTTACCTTTTTCATTGCAGGAAAAAGATGGGATCTGAAGATTCTGTTCTATAAAGCCCTCTAAAGAGCATCACAATTCTATGCAATAATCTATAACTGTATTTTCATTCTAGATATCTTTTATTTTATAGTAGCATTTTAGATTCCCTTGAGTCATGAATCAAGCACCAGAGGCAAAATTCATCTGCTGAAGATGAAAAGAAGCAGACAACACCCCTCTGGAGTACATAGTTGATATTCTGTTTCAGCTGTAGAAACTGAGTAGTTATCTTTCAAGAATAAAGATGACTTTTTTAGCACTATTATACACAATTATTCTCTCTTTTAAAGTAAAACTGACAGAGCAAAGTCTTTGCAAGTTCTTGTGAGATGTGTGTTTGTATATAAGTATATGTTTAATTTTAAATAACTTTTTGTCTAGCAACAGGACAAAATTTAGGGTGAAATACTTATATTTTCTTAAGTAAAAATGATTTTATTTCTCCTTTCTCCTTATTTCATCACAGAAGCAGATTAGAGTAACGAATTCAAAATGAGAGGTTTTGCAAAGCACTGCAAGATATAGCTTTAGTCAGATTTATTATAATTTCTAACACTCAATTAAAGAAAATAATCCTTCTACTAATAGTCCAGTGAATAGGTCTATCAGCCCACAAGTGTGGCTATTGGACCAGCCTTGGGACTTTCAGCCCTCAAACCAGCTGGAAAACAGACTATCATACAGAAAATGTTCTGAGACTCGGGGAAAAGATATATAGAGTGCACTGTGTTTCTGTGTTCCCCCAGCAGCTGCTTATAGAGTGGTAAAGCAATCTCAGAGGAGTCTGCCTGCCATTTCACTTGTAGGGTGACTGCAACTATCACAGCTGCTTCAGTGAGATAAATAAAGAGGAATGGAAGGGTACAGAAGTTAACCCTTAAGTGATGTAGCTGAAAAAAAAAAAGAAAAAAAAAAAGTTGTACAGGCAGGGATGCTGAGTTGACTACCAACTGTGGGAAAACAATCTCTCTTGAAATACATATACTAAATGAAGATGTTGAATGACACATGGTCCATTTTCAATGTTTACTATAAAAATCTCATTTGCTACAGATATACTTTTTTTTTTTTCTTTTTCTTTTTTTTTCTGGAGATATACTTATGTGTTGGCTGGTGAGCAGTGTTTTGGTGTGAAAAGAAAACAGCACAAACTGAAGAATTCATCTCCATATTCATAAACTGTATTTGATTAAACACAAATCATTCAGATAAAAAGCAAACAATCAAAAAACAACAACAACAACAAACTAGAAGATGCTTTGTTATTTTCTAATTAAATAACTATTGTTTAACCTACAGAAATCCTATGCATTTTGAAATATCATTGCTTCAGTGAAGAAGTGCCTAATTCACAGATTTACTTTTATGGTAAATGAGGTTTAAATGTCTGTTGTTAGCTACCATGGAGAGAGGGAAGGGAAGGGAAGGGAAGGGAAGGGAAGGGAAGGGAAGGGAAGGGAAGGGAAGGGAAGGGAAGGGAAGGGAAGGGAAGGGAAGGGAAGGGAAGGGAAGGGAAGGGAAGGGAAGGGAAGGGAAGGGAAGGGAAGGGAAGGGAAGGGAAGGGAAGGGAAGGGAAGGGAAGGGAAGGGAAGGGAAGGGCAATAAGTGAATAAGTGTTCATGAAAAAACTGGTTGGTGAAGAAGTTTTGATCTCACTGAGCTAAAAAATGACCAGTGAGAAGCTTCTGCGAAAGGAGAAAAAAAAAAAGGGGGGGGGGGGGTTGGAGGAAATACATTTATTTTGTATTCCCTATTGCTATATGTGGCTGAAACAGTGGGTAAGTAACCCACCAGCTTGTGTCTTGGAAGAAAATTAGACATTGTTTTATACATTTGATGTATATTTCTCTGTGTGTATCTGTGTATATACAGGCATGTATATGCTTGTTATCTACTGAACTCATGGTTTCATGACCCTCCTTGACCAGGGCAATCCTAAGCTAAAACAAAACCACTGGTCCACCTATCTGGGCTTATTTCTATAATTCTGGTTAAAAGCAAAGTATATATCACACTAATAAAATCTAAAACTATCAGCCAACACATGGAATTATGTCAATATTACTTAAGGGTAAATCAGCAAAGACAAGTCTATGCATGATCTATGATAAACGACTTTTTAGACAACAAAGCCATGTCTCAGGGACCTGTGGGCACCAACAGGTTTTCATTGCCAGCCTCAATCGACACTTTCTAAAAAGTGCTTCCTACCCATGGACCCAGGGGCTTAAAAACAGCCTAAGCTGAGAAGTAGGTAGTGCTGTCTGGTTCTGACTTGCTGACTGAATGTGGCAGATTGACCATATCTGACCTTTGTGACAATCTGGTCCTGTGACCAACCTTGCTTTTCTCAGGTACTGTGTGTCTGTGCCATGTTTAGTGGCACAATGTTCTGCCTTGGCTGTGGCCACAGTTTGGTTTCCCAAGTGGAGCAGCCCCTTATTTCTTGCTCCCTGATACCAATTCAAATAAGAAACACAACACAATAAACTCCTTTTCTTTTGGGGAGGGAACAAAAGAATTAAAGAATCACAGAATCATGGAATCATAGAATGGTTTGGGTTGGAAGGGACCTTAACAATCATCTAATTCCAAATTCCCTTCCATGGACAACAAAATCTTCCACTACACCAGGCTGCCCAAAGCCCCATCCAACCTGACCTTGAACACCTCCAGGGATGGGGCATCCCCAATTTTTCTGGGCAACCTGTTCCAGTACCTCACCAACCTCAGAGTGAATTTCTTCCTTATATCTAATGTAAATATACCTTATTTTAGTTTAATAAGGTAACTTCTCAAGCTTGTCTAGGTCTCTTTGGATAGCATCCCTTCCTTCTAGCATGTCAACTGCACCACACAGCTTGGTGTCATCAACAAACTCCCTGAAGGTGTACTTGATCAATGTCCATGTTACCAACAAAGAGGTTAAATAGCCCTGGTCCTAATACTGACCCCCTGAGAAACAACACTTGTCACTTGTCTCCACCTGGCCACTGAGCTGTTGACATCAACTTTTTGACTTCAAACATCCCATCAATTTCTTACCCAATGAGTGGCCCATCCATCAAAACCATGTCTCCCCAATTTAGAGACAATGATGTTGTATGGGCCAGTGTCAAATGCTTTGCACAGGTCCAGGTAAATGATGTCAGTTACTGTTCCCCATCCACCGATGCTGTAACCCCATTGTCGAAGGCCAACAATTTGTCAAGCATGATTTGCCCATAGTGAAGCCATGTTGGCTGTCACCAGTCACTTCTCTGTTCTCTGCGTGCCTTTGAATAGTTTCCAAGAGGATTTGCTCCATTATCTTGCCAGATGCAGACGTGAAACTGACTGGCTTGTAGTTCCTCGTCTTTCTTTTCTCCCTTTTCGAAAACTGAGTTTGCTTCTCCTCTTCCAGTCAGTGAAAACGTCATTGGTTTGACGTGACTTCTCAAATATGATGGATAGTGATTTAATGACTACATCTGCCAGTTCCCTCAAGTACCTCAGATGCGTTTCATCAGGTCCCGTGGTGTTGTATACATTCAGGTTCTTTAGATGGTCTTGAACCTCATCTTCCCCTACAGTGGGTGGTTTTCCATTCTCCCCTTGCCTTCTGGGTCTTGATATTTGTGGCTAGAGGTCTTGTCAGTGAAGACTGAGGAAAAAAGTCACTGAGTACCTCAGCCTTCCCATATCCCAGGTGACCAGGTCTCATACTTCTTTCTGTTGAGGGCCCACAATTTCCCTAGTCTTTGTTTTATCACTGACATACTTAGAGAAGTCTTTCTCGTTGCCCTTGAAATCCCTGGCCAAGTTTAATTCTAACAGGGCTTTAGCTTTTCCATGACTGCTTGGATCTCAGTATTTCTCCCAGGCTACCTGTCCTTGCTTCCACCCTCTGTAGGTCTCCTTTCTTCTGTCTGAGTTTGTCCAGGAGCACCTTGTTCTTCCATGCAAGCCTCCTGGCATTTTAACCTGGCTTCCTCTTTGTTGGGATGCATTGCTCTTGAGCTTGGAGGAGGTGATCCTCAAATATTAACCGTCTTTCCTGGACACCTCTTCCCTCCAGGGCTTTTTCCCATCTAGTCTGCCAAGCAGATCCCTGAAGAAGCCAACGTCTGTTCTCCCAAAGTACAGGTCTGTAAGTTTGCTGTGCTACCTCCTTGCTACCCTCAGGATCCTAAACTGCACCATTTCATGATCACTGCAGCCAATGCTGCCTTTGTCTCACATTCCCCACCAGCACCTCCTTGTTGGTAAGAATGAGGTCAAGCATAGCACCTCTCCTTGTTGGCTCCTCTCTCACTTGGAGAAGGAAGTTGCCATCGATGCATTTCAGGAACCTCCTGGATTTTCTGCTCCCTGCTGTGTTGTTCCTCCATCAGATAACATACTGTGTTGTCCTTCCAACAGATATCTAAGTGGTCAAAGACCACCATGAGGACCAGGGCTTGTGAGGCTGTTCCTTTCCATCCATGGTGGGTCTATCTGCTTGGTCAGCCTATAGCAGACTCCCACTATAATGTCACCTGTTCCTGCCCTCTCTTTAATCCTGACCCATAAATTCTCTGTTGGCTCCTCATCCACCCCCAGGTGGAACTCTCTGCACTTCAGCTGATCACTGACATAAAGGACCATGCCCTCTCCTTGTCCTTCCCCTGCCTGTGCTTTCTAAAGAACCTGTATCCTACCATTCCCACACTCCAGTTATAGGAACCATCCCACCTCAACTTTGAAATGCCAATGAGTCATAGCACTGCAGACATGTATACATGGCTTTTTTTTTTTTTTTTTTTTTTTAACCCAGAAGATAACAAATGTAAAGTTTTATGTATGTTTATAAGTAAATCTTTGGAGGATGTTCATTGAGTATTTACACAAGATGGCCAGGCCTAATGTCTGATGTCTAATGAGGAGTTTTTCCAATCTGGAGCCCTCTGGAGAGTACATCTCTTATAATACCAGGTTAGAAAGACTAGAACAATGCAGTTGTTTTGCCCAGCTCTAATTCCTGATAACTTGTTCCTCCTGTTAAGTCTGATCAGACATATTCCCCTTTATATATGTAAAACACCAGCATCCAGGCCATTAAGAATTATGGTGTCCCTTTGATCAGAAAGTACAACCTGAACAGTCAGAGCTATGCAAGAAAAAAAAAAAAAAAAAAAAAGTTCCATTAAATTGTTTTTGGTTCTGTCTCTTGAACAAATTTATTTTTGTCAGGTTTCTAAAAAGTGGTGAATATGTGTACTGGGTCTGGCTGGAATGTTAACTTTCCCTGCAGCAGCCCATACAGTGCCGTACTCTGCACTTGTAGTTGGAACAGCAGTGTTATCACACCAGTGTTGTGTCTACTGCTGAGTAGTGCTGGCACAGCATTGGGCCTGTCTTTAACCCTCCTAGGGGGTGGGCAAAAAGTGCGAAGAGAAACATCACTAGGGCAGCTGACCTAAACCAACCAAAGGGATATTCCATACCATGTGACCTCGCACTCAGCAATAAAAGGTGGAAACAGGAAGACCAGGGGAGGGGTGGGCTCTCGTGAAAACATTGGTCCTCCTCCTGAACACCGGCTACGTGTGTTGAGGCCCTGCTTCAAGGACGTGGTCAATCATCGCTCATTTGTGGGAAGTAGAGAGTAATTTCTTTCCTCCACACTTCCACATAGCTTTCATTTATTTTATTTGTTTTTTTTCCTCCCTTCTTCTTATTTTCCCTTTCCCCCTCCCTTTTCCACTTTCCCTTTTTATTTCCCTTTAGTTAAATTGTTTAGTTCATAATAATCTTTATTTAATTATTATTTCCCTTTAATTAAATTATCCTTATCTCAACCCGTGAGTTGTTCTTTGCTTTACTTCTCCCCCTCCTCATCTAAAAAGAGGGGGAGTGAGAGAGCGGTTGTGGGGTTTAGCTGCCCAGCACGGTAAAACCACCACAATATGGTACTCACATTACACCTACCTCATCACAATTGTGGCTTGAAAGGATGTTCCTTCCTGAGATTCAGTTGTTATCACTTATATCCCAAAGCATAAAATTATCTCCCTCAGCTCTTATCATTTTAAACTAACTGCAGATGATTCACATTTCTGCAGATGTCATGCTTATCTATCAAATTTATCATATTTCTTAAACTAAGGTAAATGAATATCTGTCATTCTGTTTGTCATATTATTTTTTTCACCTTACTAACTTTAATAGAAGAGATTTTTATTTCTTTCAAACAGAATATATCTCATTGAATTAATCTTCTCATTACTGTGAAATTTACTGTCTTTTTTTACTATATATTTGTTGAAAAATAACTAATACAACAAAATATGGTGGGTTTAGAACTATGTTTTTAGAATTATTTTTTTCTTAATTTATGTTTCCATCATTGATATTGATTTTGGACTGCACACGTTCTTAAGTATATGACTTAAAGGTTCTTTAGTGATGATATTTATCAAATATTTTCACTCTAATATTTTCATTTTCCTTTTACTTTGATAAAGCATAGTAATATGATCATAGTGTATGTGAGAATCAATCTCTGGGTGTCAAATTGTCCATAATATCTGTAAAAAGCAATTATGTATCATGTCCACACATACCAAAAACATAGAGATCAGAACCTTTCATCCATACAATTTTTATATACTTCATATAATAATAATAATAATAATAATAATAATAATAATAAATATTAATCTGCATAGCTAGTTTATAGCAGTTGACAGTTTGTCCTTTACAGAGTGGTCACCAGAGGGGGATAATTATGACAATAGATAATACTAAAAGTAAACTCAGAAGTTATAATTTTCTCTAAGGAAATATTTCTAAACCTATACCCATATTGATTTTTTAATTTAAAGTACATGCTGACATGTACAATCTACAGTAATGCAGACAAGTAGTGAAGACAGAAGACAGGTGGAAAGTACAGTATTTTATGAAGTTAAGAAACACAAATCTAAAAATTATTCAAAAAAAATCTCACTAAATTTCGTAAGACTATTTATAATCATTTACCATGTGGTAGGTTGACTTAATATTAAAAAAAAAAAGGAAAGGAAAGGAAAGGAAAATAGTTTGAATGGAGTCTCGGAAAATATAGTGCCTTCTCAAGTTAAGCCACAGCATCATCAGAGTAACATGTATGTCACAAAATGAGAAAGAATAAAAAAAAAAAAAAAAAAGACTGATAGCAATTGACAGCTAGATATGAAGCTGTAGAGATGTATTCTCTAATTTACAGTAGCTATATAAGTTACGTATGGCAGAGCTAAAACAAATAAAACAATGATTTTAACTATATAAATACAGTACCTTTACAAGAAACTCATTTTATTTGTTCACTATGCATGATGTGTAATTTTAAGGATACTTTTTACTCTCTAAACACCATACAAAAATGAAAGATTTGGGAGAAAAATTTTACCACGAATTTTCAGTAGCTCATAAGTCTATTTATAGAATGACATAGCTAGGATATTCAGTAAATATTTTCCCTCATCTGCTTACTCTGAAACACTAAGTGTAGGTAGACAAAGTATGTTGAGATATCACCTTTTGTGTAACCTACGTGTATTTCTTACATAACCATGGAAGAAAGATTAAATTTATTAAAATAACAACAACAACAACCACCTTTAGAAAAAATTACTTTTCCTACAACTTAAGTTATGCTGTTATTGAAGAAAAAATATATCATTCAAATTATATCCTAGGCTTTTAAAAAGCTTCTGTTCTTGAGTTGCAATCACCTAACTGGATTGTGTGACAGAAATGTAAGAAAGCAATATCTGAGATAGTCCAAGAGTGGCTTGGAAACAGCAAAAAAGAGTGCCAAATAGCCTTCATTGACATAGTGTTGGCATAATTTATGTCAGAGTTTGTTGTTTGCAGAGTAACACCTGGAATTTTATACTGAAATAAGTGCTAAACAAATAGGGTGCTTTGTTCTTGAATCTTCTCTCTTGTAGAATGCTTCCAACTTCTTTTTCACTGTATGGGAAAAAAAAGTGATTCTGAGAAATACCCATTTTCCACTGTTCTCACTTAGGATGCCAACAGGTAGGAGCATCCAGCTGTGAAGTTCAACAGCCTACTAAGTTACTGCATTAAATCTAATGTTTCTCTCTCTCCCACCTCTCCCCAAAACAAAGAATCCTTGTAGTAAGGCCCCCTACTCTTGTGAAGTTTATCTTTTCTCAGGTATGCAATACTGCTAGCATCTCTTGGTCACTTCTAGATTTTAAACAGTGATTACATTTGCTATTTGCCAATTTCTTGTTTGCGTGACAGTAGAAATAAATACAATAATGCAACCCAATAAAAGTCAGTATCTGTTATAAAAAACTTGCATTCTGAATACTTGTAGAGTCAATGAGAACCAAAAGCTCATGCAACTGGGACTAAGACTGTGCTCTAAGAGTCCAAATCTAGTGATTTACTCACTGAATAATTCACTGACCTTTTAAAATTTTTCTTATTATTTACTTGCATATGTTTAGATGAGTATACAACAATAGATCATTAAAAGCCCAATGATGTTGTGTTTTAAGAGGGAGGCCACAGTACTGAGAGCTTTCCTTGGAGGGGTATTCACTATTCTAAGTCAAATTGGAGGTGCTTGATTTTATCAGATTATTCAGCATTTTATAGTGCTTGTACTTTATATGTTCACAGCAGATCTCCCACTGACTTCGGTTGCACCCTGAAGCTTCGTTATTTTGCTAATCAGACTGCGGTTGTCTCAAATAAGGTACTCTATTGTATAACTCCCAGTTAGACGTTGTAACTGTGAAACTTTGATTTATATGCCAAGTATCTCAGGAAGAAAATCCATTTGTTAGGAACATTATTTTGTTATTTAGGAGACAGCTGTGAAATCCATTAGAAAACTGAGTGACTCCACCCACATGGAGTGAAAAGCTCATATACCAGACGTATTTCTCACTACCTTTTTGGATAATAGGATCTTCAGCCTGTTGACATGTTCTCCATGACAGTTCTCCATGACAATACGTGTTTTCCAATTAAAGATGTATTTAAAGGAAAAACAAAACCAAACTCTTGTGGTTTAACCCAGTAGGCAGATGAGTATCACAGAGCCATTTGCTCACCCTCCAGTGGGATGTGGGAGAGAATAGGGGGAAAAAAATTAAAAGCTTGTGGGTTAAGATAAAAGCAGTATAATAGGACAGAAATGAAAGAGAAATAATAATGATGACAATAATAATAATAATAATAATCAGTAATAATAGTAGTTATTACTAATTACTAATTAAATAGTAATTACTACTAATTGTTACAAAGCAAGTGATGCACAATGCAATTGCTCACCACCCAATGACCTATGCCTAGCTCATCCACACCCCCACCCCAACCCATTTCTCCAGAATATTCTGGAATATTCCTTTAGCCAGTCTGGATCAGCTGTCCTGGTTCTGTCCCCTCCCGGCTTCTTATGCACTCCTCACTGGCAGAAGCTGAAAAGTCTGTGACTTAGTTTAATCACTGCTCTTGCAAAACTAAGAAATGGAAGCACATAAAACCAGGTAAAAAGGAAACTGTGAAATAAATCCTTATATAATCAGCAACCATTGATCATTCCATTCCTTAAGAAACCAACTGTAGAAGTTGCCTTAGTGGACAGTACTATCATCACTCATTCTAGCCTTTTACTTAAATTGGAATGCAGGGATTTGTGAGGATGGGAAAATTTGGCAGAATTTCTTCTCTGGTGAAGGCTCCTCATTCACATTCTATGATTTTTGAAAAGTAGTTCAAAAATTCATCACCAAAAAGTATATGTTGTATTCTCTGCAAAAGTTAAATATTTTCTATACTTTATTTCCACTTTTATAGAGAAACTTTAGTATTGGGTTGCTAGAACATATTTAGTGTTTTTTAGTATCTAGAAGGTCCTTACTAGACAGGTGGGATATCTCTGTTATGGTAACAAGAAACAAATGCCAGAAGACTAATCAAAAGACTTCAGTGCAATCCATGTGTCCTGACTTTGTACAGGATAATTTTACATGAACCTTGGCTCTTGAAGTTATATCAGATAATAATTGACAGTTCTGACACAGGAACCTATGGGGGTTTCTTCTTGTGACTGTCTACTGAACTGACTGAATCAGCACCTGTCTATTGTGACAACAGAAGACAGATTGTCATATGATAGAAGTCAAAGTAAAGAAAATGAACGTTCTTATAACAGATTTATTTTTTTAGTCTTGCATGGGTGTCATTATTTTCTTTAACATTATAATCATGTGATACTTATAAATAATTTTAGGTACAATTTTAAACTGCAAGTTAATCAAACCTTCAATTTATACAAATAGATATCTACATATTAGATTTGGTCCATTATCTATAGTTGGATTTACCTGTAGACACAAAAGAATGCCTATAAAATTGAAAACTGTGTTGACATAGTTTAAAATACTTTGTAGAAATTGAATCATTACAACAAAGTTAAAAGGAAAACTGGAGGACATTAGTCTGTTCATGTCAGGAGGTGAGAACAGCAGAGCTGGAGAAATTAAGGATAATCACCATTTCTAAAAAGGGGAGACAGCTGTCACACGAAATTGCAAATGTAATGGTAAGGATTTTTAAGAAGTCTATTAAATCAGAAGGGTCAGTAATGATGCATTTTCCCAGTTGCAGGTCCCATCTTTGTTATTCTCTAATTGTAAGAAAAAATGTATCACAGAATCACAGAATCACAGAATTTCTAGGTTGGAAGAGACCTCAAGATCATCGAGTCCAACCTCTGACCTAACACTAACAAGTCCTCCACTAAACCATATCACTAAGTTCAACATCTAAACGTCTTTTAAAGACCTCCAGGGATGGTGACTCCACCACTTCCCTGGGCAGCCCATTCCAATGCCTCACAACCCTCTCAATAAAGAAGTTCTTCCTAATATCCAACCTAAAACACTCCTGGTGCAACTTTAGCCCGTTCTCCCTCATCCTGTCACCAGTCACATGGGAGAACAAACCAACCCCCACCACGCTACAGCCTCCTTTAAGGTACCTGTAGAGAGCGATAAGGTCTCTACCCTGAGCCTCCTCTTCTCCAGGCTGAACAAACCCAGCTCCCTCAGCTGCTCCTCGTAGGACTTGTTGTCCAGACCCCTCACCAGCTTTGTCACCCTTCTCTGGACTCGCTCGAGCACCTCAGTGTCCTTCTTGTTGTGAGGGTCCCAAAACTGAACACAGTACTCAAGGTGCAGCCTCACCAGAGCCGAATACAGGGGGACAATCACTTCCCTAGCCCTGCTGGCCACCCTGCTTCTTATGCAAGCCAGGATGCTGTTGACTTTCTTGGCCACCTGTTGAGGGATTTTTGAAACAGCAAAAATCCCATGGCTTGCTGTAGCTGAGCAAATCAAGCTACCAGGGCAACTCTGAGAAGTTCCCATGACAGTGTTCCCACATCGCCCAATTGAGGAATGCAGAAAAATATTGTTACCAGTAGTTGGCTTCAAGGACAAGGTCTACGTGACTGCTAATCACAAGGGGGTTGTTTTCACAGAATCACAGAATCACAGAATTTCTAGGTTGGAAGAGACCTCAAGATCATCGAGTCCAACCTCTGACCTAACGCTAGCAGTCCCCACTAAACCATATCCCTAAGCTCTACATCTAAACGTCTTTTGAAGACTTCCAGGGATGGTGACTCCACCACTTCCCTGGGCAGCCTGTTCCAATGTCTAACAACCCTTTCAGTGAAGAAGTTCTTCCTAACATCTAAGCTAAAACTCCCCTGGCTCAACTTAAGCCCATTCCCCCTCGTCCTGTCACCAGGCACGAGGGAGAACAGACCAACCCCCACCTCGCTACAGCATCCCTTGAGGTACCTATAGAGAGCGATAAGGTCGCCCCTGAGCCTCCTCTTCTCCAGGCTGAACAAGCCCAGCTCCCTCAGCCGCTCCTCGTAGGACTTGTTCTCCAGGCCCCTCACCAGCTTCGTCGCCCTTCTCTGCACCCGCTCAAGCACCTCGATGTCCTTCTTGTAGAGAGGGGCCCAAAACTGAACACAGTACTCGAGGTGCGGCTTCACCAGAGCTGAGTACAGGGGGACGATAACCTCCCTAGCCCTGCTGGTCACACTGTTCCTGATACAAGCCAGGATGCCGTTGGCCTTCTTGGCCACCTGAGCACACTGCTGGCTCATATTCAGCCGACTATCCACCATCACTCCCAGGTCCTTCTCTGCCTGGCAGCTCTCCAACCGTTCCTCTCCCAGCCTGTAGCTCTGCTTGGGGTTATTGCGCCCCAGGTGCAGGACCCGGCACTTGGCCTTGTTAAACTTCATGCAGTTGACCTCAGCCCATCGGTGCAGCCTATCCAGATCCTCCTGCAGAGCTTTCCTACCCTCAAGCAGATCGACACATGCGCATAGGTTGGTGTCATCTGCAAACTTACTGAGGGTGCACTCAATGCCCTCATCCAGATCATCGATGAAGATATTAAAGAGGACCGGCCCCAGCACCGAGCCCTGGGGGACGCCACTAGTGACTGGCCTCCAACTGGACTTGACTCCATTCACCACGACTCTTTGGGCCCGGCTATCCAGCCAGTTTCTAACCCAACGAAGCGTGCGCCAGTCCAAGCCTAGGGCAGCCAGTTTCTTGAGGAGAATGCTGTGGGAGACAGTGTCAAAAGCCTTGCTGAAGTCAAGGTAGACCACATCCACTGCCTTTCCCTCATCCACCCAGTGCGTCACTTTGTCATAGAAGGAGATCAGGTTCATCAAGCAGGACCTGCCTTTCACAAACCCATGCTGACTGGGCCTGATAGCCTGCTTGCCCTGCAAGTGCTGCGTGATGACTCTCAGGAGGATCTGCTCCATGAGCTTCCCTGGCACTGAGGTCAAACTGACAGGCCTGTAATTTCCCGGGTCTGCCCTCCGGCCCTTCTTGTAGATGGGCATCACATTTGGTAGCCGCCAGTCAACTGGGACCTCCCCCGATAGCCAGGACTGCTGATAAATGATGGATAGTGGCTTGGCCAGCTCCTCTGCCAGTTCTCTCAGTACCCTTGGGTGGATCCCATCCGGCCCCATCGACTTGTGCACATCTAAGTGCCGTAGCAGGTCACCAACCAGTTCTTCATGGATAGTGAGGGCCACATCCTGCTCCCCATCCCCTTCCACCAGCTCAGGGTACTGAGTATCCAGAGAACAACCGGTATTGCCACTAAAGACTGAGGCAAAGAAGGCATTGAGCACCTCCGCCTTTTCCTCATCTCTTGTAACTAAGTTTCCCCCCGCATCCAGTAAAGGATGGAGATTCTCCTTAGTCCTCTGTTTTGCATTAATGTATTTGTAAAAACATTTTTTGTTGTCTTTGACGGCAGTAGCCAGATTGAGCTCCAGATGAGCTTTAGCCTTCCTAATTTTGTCCCTGCACAGCCTCGCTACATCCTTAAAGTCGTCCCTAGTGGCCTGCCCACTTTTCCAAAGCTTATAAACCCTCTTTTTTCTCCTAAGATCAAGTCATAATTCTCTGTTGAACCAGGCCGGTTTTCTTCCCCACCAGCTCATCTTTGGGCACTTGGGGACAGACCGTTCCTGCGCCATTAAGATTTCCCTCTTGAAGAGCGCCCAGCCTTCCTGGACCCCTCTGCCCTTCAGAACCGCCTCCCAAGGGACTCCACCAACTAGTGTCCTGAGCAGCTCAAAGTCAGCCCTCCGAAAGTCCCATACAGCGGTTTTACTGGTCCCCTTCCTGGCCTCGCCAAGAATAGTGAACTCCACCATTGCGTGGTCACTCTGCCCAAGACAGCTCCCAACACTCACATCCTCCACCAGTCCTTCTCTGTGAAGAGAAGGTCTAGCGGGGCACCACCCCTGGTAGGTTCACTAACCAGCTGCGTCAGGAAACTATCTTCCACGCTCTCCAGAAACCTCCTATACTGCTTTCTCAGGGCTGTGTTGTGCTTCCAGGATATGTCAGGGAAGTTGAAGTCCCCCACGAGTACAAGAGCTGACGATTTTGCAACTTCTGTCAGCTGCCTGTAGAGTTCCTCATCCGTCTCCTCATCCTGGTTCGGCGGTCTATAGCAGACCCCGACCAGGACACTAGCCTTGTTTTCCCTGCCGATCCTAACCCAAAGGGACTCGACCTTGTCATTCCCAGCCTCGAGTTCTACAACCTCGAAAGACTCTCTAATATAGAGAGCCACCCCACCACCCCTTCTCTGCTGCCTGTCCCTTCTATAGAGCTTATAGCCAGGCATTGCAGCACTCCAGTCATGAGACTGGTCCCACCACGTCTCCGTGATGGCAACCAAGTCGTAGCCTGCCTGCCGCACGATGGCTTCCAGGTCCTCCTGTTTGTTACCCATGCTGCGTGCATTGGTGTAGATGCACTTCAGCTGGGCCATTGCCTTATCCTTCGGCCTTGCCATCGTTCCCCCTGGCAGTTTTCTTGCAGGTGGGGTTGTTTTCTTGTAGTTGTTTTTCTGAGTGCTTTTGACCAATAATCTTGTGTGAGACACTATCTGCCCCTGTTAAGTTCACTATAAAAGTTAGGCTATTCGGGCGATAAAATGGAGCATGATCTGACTCTACTGGTGTCTGTCGTGCTTTTGGCTGTGCTTCCTGCAACAGCCACCTGAGCACACGACGGGCTCATATTCAGCTGACTATGCACCAGTATTCCCAGGTCCTTCTCTGCCAGGCAGCTTTCCAACCTACTTTCCAACAACTCCCAGCCTGTAGCTCTGCTTGGGGTTGTTGTGCCCCAGGTGCAGGACCCGGCACTTGGCCTTGTTGAACTTCATACAGCTGGCCTCAGCCCATTGGTCCAGCCTATCCAGATCCTCCTGCAGAGCCTTCCTACCCTCGAGCAGATCGACACACACACCTAACTTGGTGTCATCTGCAAACTTACTGAGGGTGCACTCGATCCCCTCATCCAGATCATCGATAAAGATATTAAAGAGGACTGGCCCCACTACCGAGCCCTGGGGAACACCACTAGTGACGAGCCTCCAGCTGGATTTGACTCCATTCACCACGACTCTTCGGGCCCGGCTATCCAGCCAGTTTTTAACCCAACAAAGTGTATGCCAGTCCAAGCCATGAGCAGCCAGTTTCTTCAAGAGAATGCTGTGGGAAACAGTGTCAAAAGTCTTACTGAAGTCAAGGTAGACCACATCCATGGCTTTTCCCTCATCCACTAAGCACATCACTTTGTCATAGAAGGAGATCAGGTTTGTCAAGCAGGACCTGCCTTTCATAAACCCATGCTGACTGGGCCTGATCACCTGGTTGCCCTCTAAGTGCCGCATGATGACACTCAAGATTATCTGCTCCATGAGTTTCCATGGCACTGAGGTCAAACTGACAGGCTTATAGTTTCCTGGGTCTGCCCTCTGGCTTTTCTTTTAGATGGGCGTCACGTTTGCTAGCCGCCAGTCTACTGGGACCTCCCCCGATAGCCAGGACTGTTGATAAATGATGGTAAGCGGCTTGGCCAGCTCCTCCGCCAGTTCTCTCAGTACCCTCGGGTGGATCCCATCTGGCAACATCGACTTGCGTACATCTAAGTGCCGTAGCAGGTCGCCAACCATTTCCTCATGGATAGCGAGGGCCACATCCTGCTCTCCATCCCCTTCCACCAGTTCAGGGTACTGGGTATCCAGAGAGCAACTGGTTTTGCCGCTAAAGACTAGAGCAAGGAAGGCATTAAGCACCTCCACCTTTTCCTCATCTTTTGTAACTAAGTTGCCCCCCACATCCAGTAACGGCTGGAGATTCTCCTTAGTCCTCTGTTTTGCATTAATGTATTTGTAAAAACATTTTTTGTTGTCTTTGACGGCAGTAGCCAGATTGAGCTCCAGATGAGCTTGGCTTTTCTGATTTTGTCCCTGCACAGCCTTGCAACATCCTTATAGTCCTCCCGATTAGCCCGTCCTCTTTTCCAAAGATTGTAAATCCTCTTTTTCCTCCTAAGATCAAGCCACAACTCTGTTCAGCCAGACCGGCCTTCTTCCCCGCCAGCTCGTCTTTGGGCACATGGGGACAGACTGCTCCTGCACCATTAAGATTTCCTTCCTGAAGAGCACCCAGCCTTCCTGGACTCCTCTGCCCTTCAGAACCGCCTTCCAAGGGACTCTACCAACCAGTGTCCTGAACAGTTCAAAGTCAGCCCTCTGGAAGTCCAATACAGCGGTCCCATTCCTGGCTTCTCCAAGAATAGAGAACTCCACCATTTCAT
Organism: Netta rufina; assembly: GCF_964035555.1. NCBI lineage: Eukaryota > Metazoa > Chordata > Aves > Anseriformes > Anatidae > Netta > Netta rufina. The sequence goes on from NC_140124.1 coordinate 99,725,852, forward strand.
GGTCGCTCTGCCCAAGACAGCTTACAACCATCACATCTTCCACCAGTCCTTCTTTGTTTGTGAAGAGAAGGTCTAGCGGGACACCTCCCCTGGTAGGCTCACTAACCAGCTGTGCCAGGAAGCTATCTTCCATGCTCTCCATTCTCTGGGCTGTGTTGTGCTTCCAGGATATATCTGGGAAGTTGAAGTCCCCCACAAGAACAAGCACTGACAGTTTTGCAACTTTTGTCAGCTGCCTGTAGAACTCCTCATCAGTCTCCTCATCCTGGTTAGGTGGTATATAACAGACCCCCACCAGGACGCTAGCCTTCTTGGCCTTCCTGCTGATCCTAACCCATAGGGACTCAACCTTATCATTCCCAGTCTCAAGTTCTGTGACATCAAAACTCTCTCTGATATAGAGAGCCACACCACCACCCCTTCCATGCTGCCTTTCCCTTCTGGAGAGCCTATAGCCAGACATTGCAGCACTCCAGTCATGAGAGTGGTCCCACCACGTTTCTGTGATGGCAACCAAATTGTAGCCTGCCTGCCACATGATGGCTTCCAGGTCCTCCTGTTTGTTACCCATGCTGTGCGCATTAGTGTAGATGCACTTCAGTTGGGCCATTGCCTTCTCTGCCAGCCTTGCCATTGTTCTCCCTGGAACAGCTCTAACAAGCCTTCTTTCAGCCCCATCCCCCTTCTCACCTAGTTTAAAGCCCTCTCAATGAGCCCCGCCAGCTTCTGGCTCAGGATCCATTTTCCCCTTAGAGATAGGGACCCATCTGTGGCCATCAGGCTGGGTGCCGAGTAAAGACCCCATGGTCATAAAACCCAAAATTTCTGTGTTGGCACCAGCCTCTGAGCCACATGTTTATCAGGTGGGCTTTCTGTGTCCTCTCAGTACCCCTCCCTGCCACCGTAGGGATGGACGAAAACACCACCTGTACTCCCGCCCTATCCATTAACTGTCCCAGTCCCCTAACGTCCCGTTTGATGGTCTTCAGGCTTCTCTCTTCAATGTCATCATTGCCAGCCTGGACTATTAAAAGAGAGTAATAGTCAGAGGGGAGAACCAGGTTGGGAAGCTTTCTGGCAATGTCCCTGACCCTGGCCCCAGGGAGGCAGTAGACTTCCCTACAGGTAAGGTCAGGCCAACAAATAGGTCCCTCTGTTCCCCTGAGAAGGGAGTTGCCCACAACAATCACCCTTCTTTCTGTCCTGGTGGAGGCAGTCCTGAGGTGTGGAGTCGACTTCCTCGCCCTAGGCATCCTCCTGGGTAGACTTTCTACCTCGTCCTCAGCTACCAGTGTCTCAAGCTCCAGGGCCTCAAACCTGTTGCGTAAGGGCACCTGGGAAGGTGGGGCCGGTGGGGGAGGGCATCGCCTGTGATGTCCAGCAAAGATCCGTCTCCATTCCTCCTCAACTCCTAGGTTCCCTGCCTCTGCCCGACAGCAACAGGGTAGGGGGTCCACCCCCATTTGGGGTGTCTCACCCCAGGACCTGTCCTTCAGGCTGTGCAGGGAGTCGCTCCACAAGTCTATCTCCCGCTCACACTCCCTGATATCCCTCAACCTCTTGACCTCCTCCTTGAGTTCTGCCAACAATGTGGACCAGGTCATCCACCTACTCGCACCTCACGCACACAGTCTCTCTGCCCCCCGCAGGTGGTAGCAACAGGCTCAGGCACTCCCTGCACCCAGAGACCTGAACTGCTGCAGTTTTCAGTGGGCAGTCAGTCTGGCTGTATACAGACTTCCTGGAGAGCACACTATGCCTGGTGTACGACATTGCAGCTGAGCTAGCGGTAGACCACTGCTAGAGGAGGCGTTCATATGGGCAGGGGGGAACACTCTGCCCTTCCTGCTCGCCCTGCCTTCGCGAACGGCCACGCTAACTGCCGTGCCACTCCCTTCTGATGCGCCACGCCCTGTTTGCCCATCCTGGTAGCCGCGCTCCTGATCGCTCGCGCTCCCTTGGGGCAGCTTATGAACGGCCGTGGAGAGGGCGCTGCTGGCTCTGCCTACGCCTCGTTCTCACCTCGTTCACCTCCCTCGCTAGGGCTGCGGGGTCCTGGAGGCTCCCTCGAGTGGGCTCAGTGCTGGAAAAATTAGCTCTGCCTGTCTGATCCCCTGCTCCGCTGCAGAATGCGTCTGCCCCGGAGCCAATTGCCTCGGCAAGTGACTAAGGTGTGAAAAGCTTTTGGATGAATTTAGACACTTCAAGAAAACATGCAATGAAATTGATAGATGAAGGAACGAATCCAAAAATGGATCCTGCAACCTCATCTCATATTCTTTTTTTATTATGCAAATTATTTTATGGAAGAAAGATAGGAGATAATTCTTTTGGGGGTTAGTATTTGACATAACAGGAGAAATAATAAGTTAGTATTTGACATACAGGAGAAATAATAGCAAAAATGAAGATCAAGATGTAAAGGCTTACAACATAGGTTAAAAGGTGCTTCTAATAAAGATATGTTATTCTGAGAGAACAATAGGTTTGGACGAATGTTTTTGACAAGGATGAAGTTTTGGTGTATTTAATATTCAAATTGATGAAATTGACAAAAGTAGTTGAAGTTTGCTGACTAAACATACAGGAAATGATTTTGTTATGCAATAGAACAGGAGAGGGTGTGAATAATATGTACATGTATGAAGAACCATATCAATCTGTATTATGAACTGAAACATAGTTTACAAAGCAAGGGTAGGTTTCAGTTTAAGGTTATGTTTTTACAGTCACTTTTCTCAACTGTTCTCATTTGCAGATATTCTTAAGTGTAAATGTGAAAGAAAGGGAAAATCCAGGATATTATTAGCCTTTTGTGGGATGGTTATCCTGTGGAAAATAAGCATAACTGTAAGGAGGTGGCCTTGAGGGTATGAGGTACATAATGAAGACAATCTCATTGTCAATATTGTAGACAATTCTGGCTATATATGGACATAAGAGCAAATAAGCACAAGCTGGGCATTAATACATTTAGGTTGGACTTCAAACAAACAAACAAAAAGTTGTAGCCACATGATTAGTGAGATTTCTGAAACAAACTTCAATAGAAACAGCGTGGACCGGAGTATGACAATTAAATACTAAGCTTGAAATAAATTATAGGCCTACATACTTCAGTATAGGATGGGATCTGAAGATCAAGCATGTCTGTTTATAATACTTATTATAAAATGCAACCCTGCAAAATGTAATTAGATGATGAAATATGCTTATTGGATGGAAGGCCATTTTAAAATTTTGGGTTTTGGGGAGGTGTGTGTGTTGGGGGGGGGGGGGGGAGGAGGGAGTGGAAGGGAGGGAGTATTAACTCTTGTTGTATTTTCTTTTTCTTCTATGGCCAGGAAGGTTTAAAATTTACTTTTTTCTTCAGCTTCATGATCTATTTTACTCAGTATCACTTAATAATAAATACATGAATATATATATGTTTATATTAATCATTCCTTGATTTTTCTTCCATTGGAAAAAAAAAAAAAAAAAGAAAAAAAAAAAAGTAGAGAGAGATAGAATAAGGATGTTTTCCATAAATTACCTGGAAAGCAAGCTGCCCTTGAATCTCATCCAGACGTGATATCACTGTCATGCATGGAACACAGGACTATCAGCAGTATACACTATTTCAAACACCTTTCCTAAACAATGATCTAACTTATCAACAGAATAAGAACCTAAAATAAAAATATTGTAAGAACTTGTTACATTCTTTCAGCAAATAAATTCTCCGAAGAATTCTATCTCAGTCAACACAGAGAAGTTCTCTTACATCTTCACAGATGTCAGATAAGACATTCCCTAGTTTGTCAAGTGACCAAAACTATGACACTTCATATCATATTGAAATAATTTCAATAAGGGATGTTTTGTAAAAAGGAACCATATACGTATGTCTCTAAACCTAGAGAAACGTTAACCAAAAAATACTTATTTATATACTTACTATATGATAATATAATAAGTATATAAAGGGTTGTAAGCTTTTGCTTACAACCCTCCAAAAAGTTATCTTCCTTCCAATGGGAACACTGGCATTTTATTTCTGTCTATAAACTAGATTTTTTTTTTGTTTTCCCCTACTGATACTACATGTATATATTTAAGGATATACATATATAAAGGTAGATACCTTACCTTACTTGTATGATATTGCTGATGTCATATTTATACCGCAGTACTATATCTTTCCTCATCTCAAGGCCATTTTTTTGTGGAATAGACTACTCAACAGAAAATGGAAAACAACTCAGAGAAGGTGGCACAAAAGGGAGCATTTCTTCCTCACTGCAGGCATATAAGAACCTTTATTTTACTTTTGCCTGTGATATCCTTGTTCAAGAAACTTATCTTGTTCCACAACCCTGCCAGCTGCTCTTCCAGCAGCTCTCCATGCCTGTCACAATTTGCTATGACTAGTCATATCATCATAATGAACAGCTATCTGTTTGGATCCTTGGCCAGTGATACATTTAGAGATTTCAGTCTGGCCACTAGTAATGATCTGTGACATTGGAAAAGCTCTAAAAGGCACGGGAGGGATTTACAGGTAAAGAGGAAAATGATTCAACTCTGTAGAAGCAGCATGGAGTTCAGCACCTAGATGTTTTCTCCCAGGTCACTGGGCTCCCTCATCATGAGGGTGCCACCCCCTATCCCCTTCTACAGTTTCATCAGATAATAGTGCCTGGTGATTCACTGTGGTGACAGTATTATAGATGGGTTACATGTCTGGCTCTTTTACAGCAGGGATATTTATTTGTTATAATGTCATTTTGCATACCCATTCGCAAAGCTGGGGAGAAATGAGTGTGGCACCACTATAGGGTTGCCTGCTCCACATGGGTATTTAAAATACTATTCTCCTTTACTTTTGCCTGGCAGTTTAACTGTGTGTCTTTGATAGTTATTCAAGTTTGTAAGTGTAGTCAAGAATAGTCAAGGCTTTTACACAAGGAGTGCCATGAGATTAAATTCCCAAGACTGTGTGGACAAAATCTGAATGCCTTGCAGTCATTATCACTAAACAGAGATAATAGAGGTGCAGAAAAGCTGTTTCAAAATAGAAAATTAAAGATGGGTGACTTGTGGCCTATTCTAATGTACTAGCTATCACATCATACTTTCCTTCTTAATAGTCTTTGGAGAATTAGTCCCTGCTCAAACATTTAAAAATAAATAAATAAGTAGATAATTTTAAGGTCTAAAACATAATAATAATTAAATAATAATTCAAACTTCATTGAATCTCCATTGACTTTCTGGATTGCAAAAGAAATATGAGCTCATCTCACTAACAGAGAGAATTATTCATGTCTCTGTGGTCATGAAGAGGTGTGTTTGCAGTAGAACTAGCATGGTTTTCTTTTTGAGTAAATGTAAAGGACATGAGTTAATGAGGTTAGTGGGAAAAATGTATAAAATGGTAATACTAAGCTAAAATTACTAAATGTATACTACCGAATATTCTGTATTGTAAGTACAAGGAAATAATAAAAAAGGTTGCTTATAACACTAACTGCTGTGTTGTAAAATAGTTTATTATGTTGTGAGTATTTTATTTTATTTTTTGTTGCCAGGAAGAAAGTTTTATTTAATAAGCAGCATTTTGCTGCCTTTTGCAACTTATTATGGGCATTTGTATACAGCACATACCTAGAAAAAAAATAGGCCTATAACTAGAGTATGCAGATTGAATCTACAGCTAATCGTCTCTATATCTTTGTACTTAAAGTACTGAATTACAAATGAAAACCTAGGCAAAATGTATTACTTCCATTTTTGTTTACCAAGATTCTTTCTGTACCCGTGAGATTCATACGAAATTAGACGATGTCTGGAAAGCTAGGATTTGTAATAATGGCCAAGATATTATACGGATTAGAGGAATTTGAATGAACAATCCCTTAGCTCATAAAAGAAAATGATAAAGGATAAAAGGTAGCATTAACTGTTCAAGGGTCTTGGCTATGTACTCTACTGCAGCTGCACAAAATTAAAAGTCACTCACTAGATCTCTTAACTAAATACAAAGCAAAAGGTCTCACAAGCAGGATGTTAATGAAAATAAAGTTATTAACTGTGTATTTAATTCTTTTTTCATGACATTGGTTTAGGTAGTGGCCATTCTCTAGCAGTTTTGCTTTTGTATGTTTTAAAATCAGTTTAGGATTATTATTCCTTCACTGAAGTCTTATGTTAAGACTCATATTGCTAGGTTGGGGCAATGCTTTGGCCACAAGGCAGAGTCACACAAAGGATATGTTAAATAATTTGAAAAGAGTAATTAAGAGATATTGCAAAGTACCAGGTATTGCTTCATCCCACTTCATCAAAGTTATCAGTGGCACATTAAATAATGATTAAATAACAAATGCTGTCACTATTGAAATGATAATCTGTTGCAGCATACTGTAAATTAGCTTATATTTTCTTTAACTAGAAAAGATGGTTAACACAACTCGTCTCCTTACTTCAGAGTGATTTGGAGGCCAGCAGAACCCAGGTCTTTGTAACTTTTGCATAAAATAGAGCTGAAAGAAGTAATTTAAAAGTGGTAAATTTCTTCCAAGAGGTCAGTGGAAATCCTTCAGTCCAGGGTTTCAGTTTGAGGTTATTACAGAAATGGTTATAATTGTGTCATACATATATTTTTATAAGACACTTTTAAAAGTCTGATTCCCATTGATAACCATGCTCTGTCTGTAACTTTCTCTCAATAGAGTAAAGCTCATGTGATTTTTCTTTTATATAATACTGTATAAAATTACAGAAATATTTGAAGTCATGGGAAATACTTGATATTATACTGGTATATTAGTAAAATACCTATACTACATTGGATATTTTATTTCCAGACAAAAAAAAGTCTGGAAAAAAACTCTTTTTCATAAGTAAAAGTTTATTTCAGCTTAGAAACCACTGCCTGTTACAGGGGTTCTGAATTATCAAATATATCACACAGTTCAAAAGACATACTCAGAGAGGAAATATGCAAATAAAATGTGGGTAAAACATGCAAATAAAATGTGGATAAGTAACGTGTAAATGTGAATAAGTAAACGTGCAAATAAAATGTGAGTAAGTAACAAGATAAACCCTTAACAATAACAATAACTAAAATAACAAAGTAAAGCATTTTACCAAAACCTTATACAAAGTCTTATATCTGGACAAGACTTCTTTACTGTGATGATGGTGAGCCCAGAGGAGCTGTGGATGCCCCAGCCCTGGAAGTATTTAAGGCTAGGCTAAATGGGGCTTTGGGCAACATGGTCTAGTGCTACGGGGGTTGGAGCTAGATGATCTTTAAGGTCCCTTCCAATCTAAAACATTCTATGGTTCTATGAATAAAAAACTTAGATACACAGATATTTTTATGAATTATTTGTTAACTTGTGCCCACCAAGAAAAATAATCAATGCTATCTGATGTAATAACCATGTCTAAGACGGACAGTTGGATGGACAGATCAGTGTGTGTATGTGTGTGTGTAGAGACTGACAGATGCATCTGAGACAGAGAGAGGTGGTTACCTGTATATCTACCGGAAATGATTATGGATTTCCCTTCTCTGTGATATGTTACTGTCATAACTTGTCAGTTAAAACAAATTTCAAAAGTTTACATGTCTTTTTGTTTGAACAACATTGCTCAACACAGCCTCATTCCCATTTATTACTGTTCAATAATAACATTGAAGCATGGAATCCAATACCTCCCACCAAAATAGATAAATAAATAAATAAATAAAGCAACAAACTAAATGAATGAGCTGTCAATAGATTTGTTCAACAATGCAGGAATTGGTAAATTAAGCTTTGAAGAGTGATATGATGTTAGTACTGTCTGTCAACCCAAGAAGAAGCTATAGAGGGATCACTGCGTCTTTCAGCATCACTGTGTTAACTATTAAAAAGAGAAAAAGAGTGCATGTATAACTTCTATAATATGTATATATGTGCAAAGAGAAGCAATGAGTTATGCAGGTGCTTTGACTCCATGTCTTTATCATTGCACTTGGGCTAGACTGGGATGGTAAGCAATGGTAATCTATTTTATTCAAGAATGCTATGAGAATAATTATAAAACTCTAACAATAAATATATAAAGAAGAAAAAACACAGCTTCAGATGAATATAACTGAGTAGAAATAACACGAGGGATTGCACACAAGTTAGTATTTAAGCAGATTGATTATTTTTTTTTTAAAAAAAGCCTTTTTTAATGTGAAAAAAAGTCAGATTACACGTGTTAAAAGTATTATATATAGACAAAAGTATTCAGAATACTTTGCTAGATAGTCTTTCACAGGTAACAAAGTAACCATCTTAAGTAGCAAAGAAATACAGACTTTTGCTGATAAACATCTCAAAACAGTATAATAGAGCAAACATGCATGATTTATTAATTAAGTAAGAATTTCAAATAAAATGCTACAACAGGATAACAGTAAAAGATGCAGAAAGAGACAGTGGATGCAACAAAGGAGGAAGTCAAGACTAAAAAATAGATTAAAAAGATAACTGGGGGTGGTTTATAATGGTCCTTATTCATTGGGACACAAATATGTTCTGGACTGCAGCTGTACAAATAGTAAATTTTAACTGGAAACCAAAACAAGTATATTTCAAGCAAAACATTTTTTTTTTAATTATTTTCAAAGTTCATTTAATCTTCTATATTCTACCTTTTAAAAATATTTTTCAGCTTAAAAATGTAACTGTAAAATTAACTGTAAATATAAAAATGTTAAAAGTAATGATTTTGGTTTAGTTTTGTTTCTAAATATGAAAAAAAAAAAAAAAAGACTTTCCAAATATGAGTAAATAAATGAATAGTAAACACCATGTTTTTAAACTAATCATCTTTGCCAGTTCAACCCAATTTGAGAACAAATTTGCTTCCTTAAAGCTGCATTTTTCCTGAAAGCTGCATTTTTTCAATATATGGCTTATTTAATAGGGGTCGGGCAGAAGCATTTATCTGTATTAATCTTTAACCCCGTTCTATATTACTTGCCTGGAGTCTGTCCAAAGATTATTGCAGTTGACTTCAATGTGTGTTTTGATCAGACCCTGAGTTGGGAAATATTCCTGAATCAAGGTCTGTAAGAGGAATCTTGTTCAAGGTAGAGAACAAATTGTGAAGGTGAAAAATGAAAGGGCAACTGAGAAAAAGGTCTGATAGACTGGGGAAAAAATAAAAATAATAATAAAAAAATAATAATAATAATAAAAAAGATCCAAGAAGCTCAAACATGAGAGAAACTAGACTGAAAACTGGAGATTTGTGTCTAACACGATGAATAATTTACTTACTTGGTTTGGTTCACAATTAGACAACATAAATATGGCTGTAGTAATTCTGCTGTGCAATAATGCTTTATAAACAACTAGCAATGCTTAGCTTTTTCCTATTATGATATAGATTGGTTGACATTAATAATATTCTGAGTCTGAGGCAAGGGCAATGTTTTTAAACTTCCTCTCCTGTATATACGCTACTACTTAGAATCAGAAAACACCAATATATAATCTAAGCTGTGAAGTTACCTCTGAAAACAGTGACAAGTCTGTGAGTCTATAATACGTGAAATAGTCATGGTTATTCTAGGACTGATCCAAAACATATTATAGATTTTTCTGGCGAAGAGCACAGAGTTTGGACTGAGCTCCAGTACCATGAAACACAGTGAAATAAGAAAGGATGATTAATTGCAAAGGCACTTCTGCAGCTGTTGCAAAATGTTGTATAGAAGAGGAGAGACTCTTTGTTTAGAACAATGCAATTAAGATGCAAGGAATGAAAAATAGCACCTGAGCTAGCATTTGTTTATCACTAGACTAAATGCTTGCATGTAAAGAAGCTTCAAGTTGTGAATTGTGAAATGAATTAGGAATTCAGTGAATACAGCCTTGCTTCACAAAAAGGATGATTTTCAGTGAGATATGTCTGTACTTTTGAAAAGAACGTCACATTATAACAGTATATTGCTATCTTATAATGAATAGGACACATGAGCAGGATTTGGGGAAAAATAATGTTTAGAATATTTTATGATTATGAGGAGTATTGAAAGGGAAAGTTACTTAGAGAGTATTTGGATTTTAGTAGAGAAAAAGGTACTTTTGGATACAGAAAATTGATACATATATCTCTGATTCCAGATAGAATTGAAACTGGACTCAAATGACTCAAGTCCCAGATCAGGGAAGACTGAGATACTTCCTTAAGGTTAAGAGAATGCTTGTGTTCCCTTCGTAAATAGATATGAATTTAAATGCATTCCTGAATCAAAGCCAAGGATACTAGTTTATTTTTCCTTGGGCCTCATCCTGGAAAGACTTTAGTGCAATAACTTTTGAAATGTAAAATATGTGAATGATTGCACACATAAGCAAGTACACACACACATGCTGCTGACTTTGAAAACTTTTGAGATAAAAATCTCAGATTAAATACTCTGACATATATTTATATACTTAAAAATTATTAATTTTAAGAACCCCCCAGATAATGAAAGGACTTTCTACAATGTTCTCTCTCTCTCTCTCTTTTTTTTTTTTTTTTTCCTTCCAGAGTTACTCCGTTGTAAGGCATGAGAAGAAGCATTCACATTTTGATTTTCACAGTGCAAAAAGCAAGACGTACTACTGCATTCATTGAATTTAGTCCATGTTTGGTGTAAATAAGGTATTTCCGAATAGTTTTGTAAGACTTCTTTCATAAGCATATCTCGCATAATAAGAATAATATGAACACATATTTGGTATTCCAGCTAAATCATATTTAGCAACCAATAAAGAGAATAGACAAAAGATTCTGATTAATATTATTGTGTTTCATACTTATCTATTTCTCTATTTTTATGATAAATGCATTCAAAAAATATCCTCTGTCACAATGCAAATACTTTTTTTTTCTTTTTTTCTTCTCTACAGTAATTATCAGTTCAATATAAAAAGTTTAGCCTTTGGACAGATTTATGGAATCTTTAGAATATCTACTTTTAATGCCAGAAATGTGATACAGGTGTGATATATTTGAATTTCTGACAGGAATAGGATTGAGACTAAATGGAATGTGAGAATTTTGTAAGGATTTGAAGAATCCTTAAGGAAGAAGAATGAACTGCAACTATGTGCTTAATCTGTGAATTTGCCAGATTTCTAAATAAATTGGGGGGGGAGGAGAGTGAAGAAGGGGAGTGAAGGCGGGAGGATAACAACTAATAATTGATGTTATTAGTATATTATTAGTAGCTTGGAAAATTGGAACCAAGGCCTTAAAAGACATCAGGAATTTGATAGGAGCCAGCAAAAGGGCTGGATATGGATTGTAGCACTCTGTACTTCAGGAAGCCTAGCCATTCAGCTTTACATATAATTAAAGTAATCCAGCCTAGTGGGAAGAGAAAGTTAGTAATGTCCTTTTATTTTGTACAAAGTTTCTGTGCAAACTAAAATTGAAATAAAATCATTTTGGACACAAATGCTATCAGTCCTATAAACTTATCAAGGTATACAAATGCAGTATTTATAAGAGCATTACTTGGATGAAAGAAAATTTGTGCTTTATTGGTGAAGATAGGAATTGGCCAGCACTGTGGAAATATTCATTCCTTTTTTAAATTGACATTCTGTCATTTATGATTTGACATCACAGAGAAACAATTACTCTATCTGGAACAGATAATTTCATTATTTTTAGAGCGATTGTTGTTGCATTAGATGAAAAATAGATGAAATAAATGAATATTGTTTTTCATTTTCTTAACACACGATTCTTGATCAAATTAATATAAATGTTGTGCATTATGTACTGTCATGTAAAACTAAATCGAATAAGATTAAAAACATAATGCTTGAAACTTAGATTTTTATACAAATCCAGTATGATTTAACAAAAATAACTTACCTGCACAAGCTTATGTTACACTATAAATCTCTGTCAACAGATATAGGAAAACAAACAAACAAAGAAACAAACAAAAACGAAACACCAAGATTAAGAATGTAACTGGTATCTTTCTGAAGACAAATGAGGAATGATTTGAAATTACACCTTCAGAGAGATTTTTGTTAATGAAAGCAAACAGTTTGTTTTGGTCCCCTGAATTTATTCAATTCAAGTTCATTTAACAAACACAAAGCACATGCAAGCACTAATATAGGCTGTTTCTTTTTAGAATGAAGCTACAGATCATGGAAAGATTTTTTTGATTAATCTAATATGTCTTATACATTACATAATAATTAGAAAAAGAAGAAAAAAAAATATCCTCGTGTTCCTACAGGAGCAAAAAGAATTGGTCTTGATGACAAAGCCAAAAGAGTAAATATTTAGAACTTATCGTGACCTTTTATGAGTCTCTATTCTATTACACCCTCGTATTCAGCAGAAAAATATTCTATTTAACTCACAACATAGATTTACTAAGTAGTACAAAATATACTTCACCATTGCAATGCCAAAAATAGCACATTCATAATATTGCATATTCAAATGCCTCTGCAGTCTCAGAGGATCTTTCGTATTGCATCTTGGTGAGTGAAAGACTTAGAAACAGCCTTTAAAAATTCCAGGTATTAATGATGGTTTTCTGATAATATCTTTATTGCCTCCTATTAAAAACTTTATTACATCAGTCAGACACAATGCTACTATATTATTGCTATAACACAATATGATGAATGAGGGCTACCTCTCCCTTATTACATTAACAATATATTAAGTTAATCAGATGCAGTCATAGCTTACTATGATGGATGAGATGTACACTATTGTCAGCAATTATGTATGAAAAATAAAAGTTCATAACATATATTCTCACATTTTTTGCTTTAAAGAGAGTTATATGCAGTTCACAAAAGTAAAAAGAAAATCTAACACCAGTTGTTTTTCACATTTATCAAAGCACTCTCAAAGTCTTCATTTAGAGATGGGCAACTAAAAGCTGATGGGATTTACTTCATGTTGTTGAGATTAATTGCAGTGTTGTGAACAGAACTTGTGATTATGAACTCACTAGCAACTTGACATAGGTATAGCTGTTATTGGCTGAAAGTGGAATCCCATTGAAGTTAATGAAATCAAAAATGTCAATTTTTTAGCATTATCCTCCATTATTCATGGTATTTTTTCACCTCATGAGCATTCACCATCACACAGAGGTACTTTTTAGCTAATTCAGGAAGACTAATTCACATCCAGAGAGATCAGCAAGATGTTTTTCTCAGGTTACAATGGCATTACACGTTATTATACATATACTTTATAATATAGTATTTTGCTTTGCAAGCTTATTATTTCTCTAATATCTGAAAGCAATAAGCATTTATAAAGTTTAACATGTGCATAAAGGGCATAAAGGATATAGAGACCATTTGCACGGTTTGACATTGATAAATATGTGAAAATTATAAACTTTTAAGATTAAAGGGTAAAATGTTGCTGGAAAACTATATTTGAGTGGATGGAGGTTACCTTTGATGGAGCCAGGGGAGTTTTAGGTTAGATGTTAGGAAGAACTTCTTCACTGAAAGGGTTGTTAGACATTGGAACAGGCTGCCCAGGGAAGTGGTGGAGTCACCATCCCTGGAAGTCTTCAAAAGACGTTTAGATGTAGAGCTTAGGGATATGGTTTAGTGGAGGGCTGTTAGCATTAGGTTGGAGGTTGGACTCGATGACCTTGAGGTCTCTTCCAACCTAGAAATTCTGTGATTCTGTGATTCTGTGACCTCAGAGCAGTGCATGAGGTTCTCGATATCTTAGTGATTAAAAGCAGAAACAGTTCTGGTCTCTGTGAAGACATCATAGAACAGGCTGTTAATAGTATGCTTAATTTTAAACATGCATGGCATCATTCACACTCACTCTGGTAGTATCATATTCACACAGTCTACTGAAATTAGGTCCAAAGTGAAGAAAATTAAATAAAATACAGACAAATATTTGCATTAAAGTACAAGTTATTCACTATATTTTATATACACTTTGTGTTCTTTTCTGCACTAGAATGAAGAATTTACTCAAAAACAAAATTTCAAAATCGAATGTACAACATTTGTAGAAGCTAGAGCTGAATATTTATGTCTTTGGGAATGTATATTTATATCATTCTGAAACAGCTATCTAAGAAATCACATTGTCAATCAGCTCATCAAATGTAGCAGGGAAAAAAAATGAGAGAGAGAGAGAGAGAGAGAAATAGCCATAAGAGTGAATACTTACACATAGAAAAGACAGAAATAATTTCACACATTGACTTGATTAAGCCCAGAATTTAGCACCTGCTCAACATTAACATTAAACCCTCTCAAAATTGTAGAGATTTAAAGCCACTCTTAATTGTTGTGCTGAATAAATACATTTCCAATTATTTGATGTTAAACATTTCAATGTTTGATTTTGAGTCATTAAGAGGAGTAGAAATGATTGGCTTGTTATTAATAATGAATAATTTCACCAGTATTATGTATATCCTAAGCAAGGGAAAACTTCCAAGTACAGCGACTAAATGTCTTATTACTTTCTCTGTTATCTGAAAGAAGGAAATTCAAGGCCTGAGGTTTTGATGTTTCTAGGACCTGAATAAGGAAACAAACAGAGTGAAATTACACTTTAACATATTATATTGCTTTTGCCAGTAAAGATCAACTTTAGCTGATTTTTGTACTTTTAATAGATATCTCAAACACAACATAATAAGATGTTGTTCAAATATATGTGTTCAAAATGAGACCTCCAAGATAATAACTTTAATTTATTTTAAAGTAACATTACATATACTTGATTTTATCATTACTAGATTTTTTATCATTACGCATTCCTTCATTAAGTTCTCTCCCAATGATTTTTGTGCAGGTAGTATTTAACATCATACAACTGTTATTTGACAATTACTAATGATTGTCCTGTGGATTAACCATGATTTTTATTTACTGGGAAGAACTAGTGGATACCGAGAATCAATATTTATTATTATTATTATTATTGTTGTTGTTGTTGTTGTTGTTGTTGTTATTATTATTATTATTATTATTATTATTATTATTATTATTATTATTATTATTATTAAGTAGATCTTTCCTGGGAAGCAATTTAAAATGGAAACACAGCTCTGATCATAGAACTGCATTCTATTTCAGGGTGAATTTTCTGAAAGATACATAGAAAGGCAGCTCAAAAACAAAACCACAGTAAAAACATTCCTAGCAGAACAAAACGCTTTGTGCAATGCACTACTCTCCCTTTGGAAAAGGAATCAGAGTAAGAATGCATTGAAAATGTGAAAAACGTCAGCTATTTTAGTAAATGCACTACTGACAGGCACTTAGATTTAAGAAGATTTAAGAATGTTTATAGGGAACATGGTACTAATGCAGCAAATGGCATTACATTTCAGGCTATAGTAGTTTATTGGAGCTTGTAGACCTCCATCTCCACATATATTTATCTTCATAAGAAATTCTGTACTTTTTTTAATCTCAGATTGTAAATTTTCTGTCAGAGACTAGATAAACATCAGCAAGAAAACAGTACAGGTAATAAAAGTTCTCTGAATTCATGATATTGGAACTTAAAGACTAACATCCGTACCATAAAAAATAGCAGAATCGACTTTGTCCAGGTTTTCTATTGATAAGTTTATCCTTGGGGCTATTTATTTCTAGACACTCTCTTATTTTGACAGAAGGTAAAAAGGGATTATATGTACTCTGGCTTTCTTTAAAAGCTATAAGCAAGATTATTATTATTAATTATTATTAATGTATAAAAATTAGAAAAAAAGAGAGAAGAAATAATAATTTCAGCAGGACAGATGCATTCACTAGCTTTTCTAAACCATGCTAAAATTGTTACGTCTGTATCTCCTGATCTGTTTATAATTATTAACCTAATTCTGTTTGGTTTTCAGTGCATGCATTGGGAGTTAACACCTTGAATATCAGTAATTGATGTGAGAATACTTCTCTCACCTTACACATTTTCAGGCTAGGGGGAATGATATTGCAATCAGGTATTAGCAACTAGACTATAACATAAATAAGTGTTATTTTTAAACCTAGTACTAATGTTAGTAGATTTAATAGCCTTTCAGCTTTAAATTAGAAAAATATTCTAATCAGAACGTGGTTTATATCCTTAAATATTTCACCAATTATATTATTTCCCAGTCTGAGCTTGTTTAACAAAATTATCTGGTCAATGGCTGACCATGACATTTCACACACAAGACCAAAGAAATTTTACCCTATAATTTATTATCAAGGTACTAATACATATTTAGCATGATTTTATTATTATTGTTGTTGTTTTTGTTATTATTATTGTTGTTGTTGTTATTATTATTAATTTCTATTATTATCTTTACAAGCACTCTCAGAAAGATGTCAATGTTGGCAAATGCAGGTGTATCCAAAGACAAACTTTTTTTTTTTTTTTTTTTAAAAAAAGGACCAATGAGATGAAATTTGATTTATGTATATATTAACTCTATTCATATTAGTGCTACACAGTGCTATCTGAATCTCTGATATGCATAACAAGTACTAACAGACTGACATTAAGTGAAAAGAACCTATTAAAATTTCAGTACACAGTTCACTGGGTATTTGAGTAAGTGTGGGTTTGAACTCTACCTCATTAACCTCCTCCTTTTGGCTGGTGTGTTATAGGAGGGTAGAATATGTCCCTTAGGCAAACATTCCAGGGCAGGGCATGCTTTTTAAAAAGTACCTCTAAGAATCTTTTATTTTTTTTCCTATCAATTTTTGGAAAAAGGACTTCTCTCCCTGCAGGTGACTTCCAGCACTGCCGGAGACACTCCTTCCCATGCTTCACCTCCTCACCTCACGGCAGTACTAATCTTTCATCTTCTCACATGCACAGCATGGGTACTCCTTGCCTACAAGCATGAGAAACAAGCAGCACTGCAGGAAAGGAAGGATAGTGTCCAGAGACCTTCACCTACTCACTCCATTCCTGGTTCACAAAAACTGTGGAGAAAACTCTGGAAGAGGGAAGGAGGCAGTTCTGGAGTCAAAGCAGAGTTGGACAATACAGGACTGTACACCAGACTAATATCAGTGCTTGATGCTTAGCAGTAATGCTAAGTATTATTTATGTTTAGAATTACAGTAGCACGGTGGTAGAGGGATGTCATGCACCACGAATCTATGAAGAGAAAATTAAAAGATTTCCTATGGGAATATTCATACTGCTGGGATCAGAAATGTTCAATGTCACAAGGATGGAGAAAACTGGTAGATTGGAAGAGAAGCAGCAGTACTGGTTTGTTCATCTATTTTACTCTTCAGTTTCAGAGGGACTTATACTGACATAGTTAAACTTACAAGAAAAGAAGGGACCTGTCATCTGTTTTATGACCTTTCAGTGAGATAGTGAAGTGTAAAATTTACTTAGAGGTAAATTGATATGGGTAGTAACTCTTCTCCTTCTATTAGGACATGGACGCATACTTCTCAAGGAGGTAGCCTGCTCACTTCCACTGTGTTAAATTCAGAGGATAACTCACTTGCTCTTATGGAGATTTCCATTGACAGCTTTCAAAAATGGGGGGGAATGGAGAGGCCATTCAATACTTTTTCAAACACACCACAACTCTGCAGTATATGCATGTAGTAAAACCATGTCATGTACACATTTTTAAAACCTAAAAATATTGCCCAACATTTTGGGAAGGATATTGAATAGAAAAGAGTTCTGTTTGTCTCATTTCTTCCACTTATGAAAAATCTTATTTTGTTGTTGTTGTTCTTTGAGCTCTCCAAAGGCTTTTGTTATATGAATCTATACCAAAGGTTCTACATAATTTTTCTGAAGTCTATTTTTCTTTATAAAAACACTTGCATCTATAAGTTTTTTTTTGTTTTGTTTTGTTTTTTGTTTTTTTTTTTTTTTTGTTTGTTTTGTTTTGTTTTGTTTTTTTTTAACGTTCTTTTATTTGAAATAAAGAACATGGTGGCTTAGATATACTTTAAGATTCTGTGCAGATACTTAGTGCATAAAATAAAAAAAAATAATAAAAATATTAAAAATAAGTCCCTCAACCACACAGCTTTCATAAAAGCAGTACTCTAAAAATATATATATTACAGTGTCTGAGCTGGTTATGCCATCCTGATTACAATTTGTACAAAATTCATTTATTCTCCCTAAGAAATATACTGGTTAGTATATTAGTATCTTTGGTAGAATATGCTAAATTGACTGAAGCTGGTTTAAAGATGAATAAATTGTACCCCTTGTACCAGATTTGCATTTTGCATCCTTAACAGATATTCACCCTGAAGAAGGGCAAGTAGTTTTTCTGCTGTCTTTTCTCTCTAGAGATGTTTGTTGTGATGAGGTGGCTGTAAAATTTGCTAAGTGTTTTCCAAAAATTGTACCTGTAGAGAGCATGAAGGGATGCTGCAGATCTGACTGTCACCACAAGAGCTCTTCTCCTGAGAACGCCTCCCTCTTTGAGTTGTGTGAGTTACATTTTGAAAGGCAGGGCATCTCATCTTTACTTGGAATATAAATGAATTTAAGTAAAGCTTTCCCTATATTCAACTTTTGCTGAATTGCCTAGTATAATTTGATTCCTGATTGAGCTATGACTATTTGGCCTTGGAAATGCAGGAGAAGAGCCTTTTAAACTCTCTAGCTGAATGTGTGTCTCTTTGGAATATTGCCAAAGTTTTAATACATACTTGTAATTATTCTGTGGCATTTAAATCTATTTGGCTCATTCTCTTTTATTCTTCTTGTGAAATTGTTTTCAATCTGAAACATAGTCTATGAGGTATTCTATCCAGTGAGTTCTGAGTACAGAGTTAATTGTTAGTAACAAAAGACCCACTGACGACTCATGAAAAACTTTGAAAATCATTCTATTTGTTGTTAATTTAGAACATACGCATAACTTACATGTTTGTGTACTGGGGTTACGTGGCGAGGTTTTTGTAGCAGGGGGAGGCAGGGATGATTTCTGTGAGAAGAATCCAGAAGTTGTCCCATGTTAGATAAGGGCCAGTTTCAGCCAGCTCCACAGGGACCTACATCTGGCCAGAGCTGAGCCAATAAGCAACGCTGTTTGCACTTCTGTGAGAGCACATTTAAGAAATGGAAAACACTGCTGCACAACAGCATCTGGGAGAGCGAGGATAAAACAGCCCTGCAGACGCCAAGGTCAGTGCAGAAGGGAGGCAGGAGGTGCTCCAGGCATGCAGCAGCAGTTCTCCCACAGCCTGTGGAGAGGCTCCTGGTGGAGCAGGCTGTCCCCCTGCAGCCCATGGAGCAGATCTCAGCCTGTGGAGTAGCCCCCAGTGGAGCAGGTGGATGTGTCCTGGAGGAGGCTGAGGCCCATGGAGAGCCCCTGCAGGAGCAGGACCCAGGCTGGAGCTGCAGCCCATGGAGAGGAGCCCACGCAGGAGCAGGGAATCCAGGGGGAGCAGACACTTGTGGGGACCTGTGTGGGAACAGTTTGCTCCTGATGGATGGACCCCGTGGTACAGACCCATGTTGGAGCAGTTCTTGAAGAGCTGCTGCCTGTGGGCAGCCCCCGCAGGATCAGTTCGGGAAGGATGACATCCCGTGGGAGGAAGATTTTTTTCCCAACATAGCCTTATTTGCTTCATTCTGATTGTTATATTATTTTTCCTCTATTTCATAGCCAGTCTGTATTAGCCATTGTTACTAGATAAAAGCAAATTTGTCTTCCATCTGGAAGCCTTGCGTTCTACATTTTTTATTATAAAGAGTTCTTGTAGGAAAATAATCAGGGGAATGTTCTTACTGTCTTGTGCACGTGAAATGACTAAATGACTGGGAAAGAAAAAGAAAACCTTTTTTTTTTTTTTTTTTTTTTTTTGCACTAGTCCTGCACCTAGTGAGGAATAACCCCAAGCACCAGTGTTGGCTTGGGGCTGACCTGCTGGAGAGCAGCTCTGCAGAGAGACCTTGGCGTCCTGGTGAACTACAGGCTGATCAAGAGTCATGTGCCTTTGTAGCCAAAAAAGGCCAACGGTATCCTGCACTGCATTAAGAAGAATGTTGCCAGCAGGCCAAGGGTGGTGATCCTTCCTCTCTACACAGCCCTGGTGAGGCCATACCTGGAGTGTTTTTCTGGGCTTCGCAGTACAAAAGGGACATAGAACTGCTGGATCAAGTTCAGAGGAGGGCTACAAAGAGGATTAGAGGAACGGATCACCTGTTGTATGAGGACAGACTGAGAGAACTGGGCCTGTTTAGCCTGGAAAAGAGAAGACTGAGGGGAGACCTCATTAATGTATATAAATATCTGAGGGAAGGGTGTTGAGAGGATGGAGCCAGTTCTCTTTTCAGCTGTGCCCAGTGAGAGGATGAGAGGCAACAGGCACAACCTCAAGCACAGTAAGTTCCATCTGAATATGAGAGGGCACTTCTTTACTGAGATTGACAGAGCACTGGAACAGGTTGCTCAGAGAGGTTGTGGAGCCTCCTTCTCTGGAGATATCCAAAACCCATCTAGATGCCTTCTTGTGCTATATACTCTATGTACTCTAGGTGATCCTGCTTGGCAGGGGGCTTGAACTATATGATCTCCAGAGGTTCCTTCCAACCTCGACCATTCTGTGATTCTGTGATCCCCATGTGCTGAGTAAAAAAAAAAAAAAAAAAAAAAAAAAAAAAAAAGGGTTGTGAATTTGTACAGAGATAGAAAATGAGCTCTCTAATCCTTCAGAAAACCACTGTAGTACTAATAGGTGATATGATATAGAACAATAGCTTTATGTGCATCATCAAGAATGGTGTTGCTATTTGATCAAGGGAAGTGATTGTCCCACTCTGTGTTGGTGCTGCCTGATCTTGAATATTGTGTGCAGTAGTTTGGGGCACAACAGTAAAAGAAAGATATAAAACTGTTAGAGAGTGTCCAAAGGAGGTCAACAAAGATGGTAGAGTCTAGAGTAGAAGATGTATGAGGTGTGGCTGAAGTCACTTGCATTGTTCAGCCTGGACAAGAGGAGATTGAAGGAAGACGTCATTGTGGTCTACAACTTCCTCATGAGGGGCAGCAGAGAGGCAGGCACTGATCTCTTCTCTCTGGTGACCAGTGATAGCATCCAAGGGAATGGCATGGAGCTGTGACAGGATGTTCAAGCTGGATATTAGAAAAAGTTTTTTCACTGAGAGAGTGGTCAGGTGGAACAGGATCCCAAGAGAAGTAGTCACAGCACCGAGCCTGATGGAATTTGAGAAGCATGCTCTCAAACACATATTTATTTATTTATTTATTTATTTATTGGGTGGTCCTTTGGGGACCCAGGAGTTGAACACGATGATCCTTGTGGGTCATTGGTCATCGTGTGGGTCATTGGTCAGCGGGTGGTGAGCAATTGCATTGTGCGTCATTTGTTTCGTACACATTATTATTACTACTACTACTACTACTACTACTACTACTACTACTACTACTACTAATTATTATTATTATTATTATTATTATTATTATTACATTATTATTTCTGTCCTAATAAACTATCACCATCTCAACCTACAGGCTTAATTTTTCCTGATTCTTCCCCCATCCCAGAGAGGAAGGGGAGAGGGTGAGCAAATACCTGTGTGGTGCTTGGCTGCCGGCCAAGTTAAATCACAACAATATCCTATGATTCTATGATTCTGTGATGATTCTCTTTTCCATTGGAGCCATTCTACATTTAAATGGAAGATTTATGACATTTTAATTAATTCTAGGTGTCAAAATATAAATGTCTCCATAATCTAGTCCTTATAGATTTATCTGTCTTATCCTTCATTTTATTTTAAAAAGTTGTGCACTTATTTGTCAGAAAATATTAGAGTTAGGAGTCTTGCTGCCATGCCAGATTCAATAACCCCATGGATATATTTCCTTTCTCATGGGAGAGCTAATGTAAAACATTCTCTTTTTCTCAATTCCTTTAAGTCACAAAATATATTTTGATAATTCTAATATTTTTATTTATTTTTTACTTAGAAAAATATATATTTTAATATTATTGTGGTTATTCAAAACAAGTAATGTAAATAATAATAATTATCCAGTGTTACTAAAATAATATTTTGATTTAATGGGACAGAACTTAAATACCTTTATATCAAGGGAGTGAAAGGTTTATGATCTAGTCCTTAATGAGTCTTTTGAAGTATATTTATTGTAAAATGATTTAATTTCACAGTCTTGCACTTTAGAGAATCTAATGGAACAACTTATCAAGAACACGACAAAGTCTGTAGTCTTACCCATGAGCTGATCTGCACTGTTAGATTTTAACAGTGAGAAAGAGAATTACATCTATATTATGTTTTATACATGTATAAAGAAAATTAAACGTTCTGTTGGAACGCTATTATATGTAATATATTTTTATGAAAACTATCTGCAATTTTAATTAGCCTGTATCCCCTTGAGATCTGAAAGATCTAAAGAACAAAGACTCAAATTCAGGAAAAGATGCTTTGGTTTTCATTAAAATATAATGATACCCTTAATGCTTCTTGATTTCTTTCACAATCAAAGAGTAACAATAAAAGATTGGAGAGGGATACAGACTTTTTTGTTCTGGGGTGTCATATTAGAAACATAAACCACTTTTGCCTATGAGAATAGTAGTATGATATGAATAGTAAATATGAGAGAAGGAAGGGAAGGGAAGGGAAGGGAAGGGAAGGGAAGGGAAGGGAAGGGAAGGGAAGGGAAGGGAAGGGAAGGGAAGGGAAGGGAAGGGAAGGGAAGGGAAGGGAAGGGAAGGGAAGGGAAGGGAAGGGAAGGGAAGGGAAGGGAAGGGAAGGGAAGGGAAGGGAAGGGAAGGGAAGGGAAGGGAAGGGAAGGGAAGGGAAGGGAAGGAGGAAGGGGGAAGGGGAGAGGAGGGGAGGGGAGAAGGGGAAAATATCTTAAAAAAAAAAAAACACTGACTAATAACCCACATCTGTAGAAAATTTTTCAGCAATAGGAAAATCGACTCTGGGGCAGATGCATTCCTCAGCGGATCAGGGGATCAAGGCGGGCAGGTTTTTTTTCCTGCATTGAGGCCACTTGAGGCAGCTGAGGGAGCTGCTGACCTGGCAGCAGCTCCCTCGGGTGCAGCACAAGGGTGGATGATGAGGCACTGGCAGAACCAACAGTTCCTCCCACTACAGCAGCCCCTGGGGACAGTGAGCAACCAAGAGCATGATGAACATGGCGTGGTGCGTCAGTCAGGGCCTTGTGCTGCACTTGGTATAGCAGTTTGCATGGCAGTGCACACAGGCAGGGAGAGCTGTGAGGCTGGGCAGGATCAGTCATATCTGTGTATGACCAGCCCAGACGCTCAGTTCCAGGGAGCTCCAGTCTCTGGAGGTCCCCCTAGGGTCTGAAGACAGAGGAAGATGTCATGGGTGCAAGTGTGCCCAGCTTGATGAGCTCTTCAAACAGATGGCTCAGTTGCAATAGGAGCTCACCAGGCAGCATACCATTTGGGAATCTGAGCAGGAGATTGACAAATGGTATTACATGCTGACACAGGCCGAGCAGAAGCCCTGCCTGAAGTCCAGGCAAGGAGTAGGGAAACAAGTGTGCAGCCCAACACATTTAAAAGACTCACAGGATGAGGGAGAATAGACCCTTGTCTCTGATCTGAGATGGAGGAGGAGTCTCCCCCTGATCCTGAAGTGCTCCTGCACAGTAGATGCGGGTTTCTCAGGCAGGAGAAAGGTGACTCCAAGGGAACTAGTAAAGACCCTAGAAAGACCAACCACATGGAACTCAGAAAGACTGACCACACAAAGTCGGCTCAGTCTCCCAAATGCAATAAAGCCAGTGCCACAAGAAGGCTTGAAGGGTGTTAGTCATTGGACTTTTCTCTCAGAGAGGCACTGAGGCTCCCATTTACTCTCCAGACAATCTCTCCAGAGAGTTTTGCTGCCTGTCTGGGGCCTGTATTTGTGATATTACGAAAAGGCTAACGAGTCTGGTAGGTCCCAAAGACTACCACCCCTTCCTACTTTTTCAAGTAGGATCAAATGAAGCTGTAACGAGGAAACTCCTAAATATCAAAAATGATTTTATGTTGTTCTCCTCAATCCTCCCATTTGGTGACTGGGACCCAGGAAGGAGACAAATGAGACTAGTGAATGATTGGCTGAGAAACTGGTGCCATGCCTAAGGTTTTGGGTTCTATGACCTTGAGTGTGCTTTTGAGGGACCAGACATGCTGACATCGGACGGGGCACAGCTGTTCACATTAGGCAAGAGTGTTCTGGGCAGTAAGCTGTCTGAGTTTATCAGGAGGGCTTTAAACTCAACTTTGTTGGGGAAAGGGAAGCACCTCTGAGCAAAGAAAGCATACACGAGAACACTATCATTCTAAGCAACAGCAGGGAAATACTTGCAAATTGTCCCAGTGCAATCAGGAAGGACTCTAGAAACACGATATGACTGAATGCCCAGCTGAAATACCTCTACACTAACACACACAGCATGGGAAACAAGCAAGAGGAATTGGAAACTTACCTGCTCTAACTGGAAATTTATCTGCTCTAGGGAACCTGCTTTGGCAGGGGGTGTTGGACCCGATGATCTCTGGAGGTTCCCTTACAACCTCTACAATTCTGTGTGATCCTATGAAACTATGGAGCAATTAGACAAATATGAGCTGATGGCTATTACAAAAATTGGTGGGATGGATCACATAACTGGAATATTGGAACAAAGGACTACAGACTCTTCAGAAGAGAAGACAGGGAAGGAAGGGAGGGGATGTTACTCTCTACATTAGGGAAGGAATTGATTGTGAAGAGTTGCCTTTGAGAAACAACCATGGACAAGTTGAGAGCTCAAGGCTGAGAGTTAAAGACCGCATCAATGAATGACAGCTTGTGGCTGGGGTCTCCTACAGGCTGCCTGATCAAGGGGAGCCTGTGGATGAGGCATTCTTGCTTCAACTACAAGAATCGTCACACTCACATGCTCTCATCCTGATGGTGGACTTCAACCACCCAGATGTCTGCTGGGAAAACTACACAGAATGCTGTAAGCAATTGTAGAGTGCATTGAGGATAATGTCCTGGTCCAGGTACTAGACAAACCAACCAGAGGTGAAGTGTTATTTGACCTGGTGCTCAGCAACATGGAAGAGCTCATTAAAGAGGTCAAGATTGGAGGCATTCTGGGCTGCAGTGACCATGCCCTAGTTGAGTTTGTGATCTCGAGGAATATGGGCCTGGCAAAGAGCCAAGTCAGGACCCTAAACTTCCGAAGAGCAGACTTCAAGCTATTTAAAGACCTAGTAGCTGAGATCCCTTGGAACACTAACCTTAGGGACAAAGGAACTGAGCAGAGCTGACAACTCTTGAAGAATGCTTTCCTTAGAGCACAAGAACTCTCCACCCCTCTTTGTAAAAAAGCAGGCAGGGAGGGCAGACAACTGGGATGGCTGAACAAAGACCTGCTGGTCAAACTGAGGTGCAAGAAGGAAGTGCACAGGTACTGGAAACATGGCCTGGAATGAGTATAGTGATATGGTCCGGATGTGCAGGGATGGGATAAGGAAAGCCAAGGCACAGATGGGATGCAAAGAATAACAGGAAGGGATTATATCGGTACATTGATCAGAAAAGAATAGCCAAGGAGAGTGTACCCCCTCTGATGGATGAGAAGGAAGAACTGGTAATGACAGACATGGAGAAGACTGAGATACTCAACAACTTCTTTGCCTCAACCTTCACTGCCAATCAGGCTTCCCAAATCTTTCGTTTTCCTGAACCCATAGACAGAGGCTGGGGGAGCAAACTCCCATCCACTGTAAGTGAAGAGCACGTTTGAGACCACCTGATGAAAATAAACAGGTATAAGTCTATGGGGCCTAGTTACATTCATGCCTGGTTCCTGAAGGAATTGGCTGATGCAGTTGCCAAACCTTGCTCCATTGTATTTGAAAAGTTCTCACAGTCAGGTGAAGTCCCTGGTGACTGGAAAAAGGGAAACATCAATCTAATTTTTAAAAAGGGAAGAAAGATGGTCCTGGGGATCTACAGACTAGTGAGCTTCATCTCTGTGCCTGGCAAGGTTATGGAGAAGGTCCTCCTGGAAGCAGTGTTAAGGCACATGCAAGACAAAGAGGTGATCCAAGACAGCCAGCATGGCTTCACCAAGGGTAAATCATGCCTGACCAATCTGGTGGCTTTCTATGATGGAGTGACTGTATCAGTTGACAAGGGAAGACCAATCAATGTCATCTACCTGGACTTCTGCAAGGCTTTTAATGCAGTTCCACATGACATCCTAGTCTCCAATGGATTTGATGGGTTGACTATTCAGAGGATAAAGAATTGGATTAAGGGTAAGACTTGTTCTCCAGACCCCTCACCATCTTCATTGCACTTCTTTGGACTTGCTCAAGCACCTTGATATCCTTCTTGTAGTGAGGGGCCCAAAACTGAACACAGTACTAGAGGTGCAGCCTCACCAGAGCTGAGTACAGGGGGATGATCACTTCCCTAGCCCTGCTGGCCACACTGCTTCTTATGCAAGCCAGGATGCCGCTGGCCTTCTTGGCCACCTGAGCACACTGCTGGTTCATATTCAGCCAACTATCAACCAATACTCCCAGGTCCTTCTCTGCCAGGCAGCTCTCCAACCACTCATCTCGCAGCCTGTAGCACTGCTTGGGGCTGTTGTGCCCCAGGTGCAGGACCCGGCACTTGGCCTTGTTAAACTTCATGCAGTTGACCTCAGCCCATCGGTGCAGCCTATCCAGATCCTCCTGCAGAGCTTTCCTACCCTCGAGCAGATCGACACACGCACCTAACTTGGTGTCATCTGCAAGCTTACTGAGGGTGCACTCGATCCCCTCATCCAGATCATCAATAAAGATATTAAAGAGGACTGGCCCCACTACCGAGCCCTGGGGAACACCACTAGTGACGAGCCTCCAGCTGGATTTGACTCCATTCACCACGACTCTTCGGGCCCGGCTATCCAGCCAGTTTTTAACCCAACAAAGTGTATGCCAGTCCAAGCCATGAACAGCCAGTTTCTTCAAGAGAATGCTGTGGGAAACAGTGTCAAAAGCCTTGCTGAAGTCAAGGTAGACCACATCCACAGCCTTTCCCTCATCCACTAAGCGCATCACTTTGTCATAGAAGGAGATCAGGTTCGTCAAGCAGGACCTGCCTTTCATAAACCCATGCTGACTGGGCCTGATTGCCTGTTTGCCCTGCAACTGCTGTGTGATGACACTCAAGATAATCTGCTCCATGAGCTTCCCCAGCACTGAAGTCAGACTGACAGGCCTATAGTTTCCCGTGTCCACTCTCCGGCCCTTCTTGTAGATGGGCATCACACTTGCTAACTGCCAGTCGACCGGGACCTCCCCTGATAGCCAGGACTGCTAATAAATGATGGAAAGCAGCCTGGTCAGATCCTCCACCACCAGTTTTCTCAGTACCTTGAGAAAAAAGCCCTGCCTGCCTCGATCCCACACTCCACTGCAGAATGTGTCTGCCCTGGAGCCGACCGCCTTGGTGGTTGCTAAATGGCGGCAACCAGTTTAAAGGGCCTGCCACTGCCACTGCTGACTCCACCCACACTTCATCAGCCTCCATGGCCCAGCTGGATGCAGCCTCTAGGATGGCACTTCCCTGGTCAGCCTGTTGTAATGCCACACAACCCTTTCAGTGAAGAAGTGCTTCCTAATATCCCACCTCAACCCTGGTGCCACTTGAGGCCATTTCTTCTTGTCCTGTCACTTGGTGCCTGGGAGAAGAGACCGACCCCCCACCCCGCTACAACTGCCTGTGAGGCAGCAGTAGAGAGCGATAACGTCTCCTCTGAGCCTCTTTTTCTCTTGGCTAGATAAACCCAGTTTCCTCAGCCTCTCCTCACAGGACTTGCTCTCTAGACCCTTCACCAGCTTCATAGTCCTTCTTTGGACATACTCCAGCATCACAATGTCTTTCTTGTAATGAGGGGCCCAAAACTGAACACAGGTTGAGGTGCAACCAAGAGTCAGATCCAAGTACAGGGGGACAATTGCTTCCCTGGTCCTGCACGCCACACTGTTTCTGATACAAGCCAAGAAGCTGTTGTCCTCTTGGCCATCTGCCCATACTAGCCAGCACACTGGCAATTCCCAAGAGACACAAAGCACTGCAAGGTGCTGAGGTTTGGCCTATGCCTACCGAGATGCACTTGTGAGAAACTAAGTTTTGTTTTTGCAGTAGAGAACCAGTTTTCTGTATTCAAAGGTAGTTGTGTAGTCGTAACAAGGAGAAATGCTAAGTAGGTAAGTGGACAGTAGGAGGCCTCACTGTTCCAAAATAAGGTAGAAGCTTGAGAAAAACAGGAAGAGCAGTGTGAGAACAGTAAAACAAAGACCACAAGTTCTCAAAACATAAAAAAAGGAAAATGGAGAAATTAAATGGTTGAAGAAAAAAAAAAAGGTACACATATGGTATAGAGGAGCATCAAGTAGTTTGTGAACCTGTAGTACTAAGCCAATAAGGAAACAGAGGAGGTGATAAGGTGTCAGGTAATAGGGAATAAAAGGTTATGATTTGTTTACTATAATGCGCTCCTGATTGTCAGGATGCCCACCATTGCAATCGTGAATAAAATAGCTTCACAGAAGATCCTGTCTGAAGAAAATTATTGAGATTTTTCTCACACACTCAATACTGATCCAACTCCACAGCAGACCCTGCAGCCACTCCAACCCTGGAAGACCCCAGCTGGGCCCAGAATCTGCTCCTGCTTGTGCCACCAAAGCCCCTGAGCACCCCACCAGTGCTGTGGGCAATGTCACAGTTGCCCCACAGCCTGTGGGAACAACACGGAAGGGCAAGCACGTGTCCAGGGGGCCTGGGCAATGACCCTGCACTGCCATAACTCCTCCTCACTGAGCATTTTACTGCACAGCCCCTTGCCCTTAGGGCTCCAGCCCAGGTCCCAGTGTCAAGACAAACCTGCAGTAGGGGGGGAATGGTTGTGGGAGCAGTCAGAGGAGAAATTCAGCTCCCCAGGCCCTGCCTCCTGGCCAAGACCCTCCCCTCTTGCGGGGTGCCCCACAAAGGCCTGTGACATCACAGGGCCATTGGGGACAGCATTGTGGGGCTGCTGACACCATCACCCACTCATCGTGCAGACAGTGGTGCTGCTAGTGACTAGCTGAGCTCAGGCCAGGGTGACGGCCAGAGATTTGCCTTCCTTGAGGTCAGAGCTGGGGAGGGGGTAGCACAATGCTCAGCCTGGGGCTCTTTGTGCTCTGCATGGCCTCTCTGCTCCCCAGCAGCCTTGGCTGTTCCAGCCGGCCCTCCTGCTCCACGGTCATATGGGATGTGGCTCCTGAGGACCTGGAGCACCAGGACATTAGCACAGGGTGTCAGTGTTCCTACTTGCCCTACCTGCTGGACAAGCTTTGGTCCTCCCTGGCACTGCTGGATACAACTTTTGGGTCCATTGAAGTGCTATACAGAAGCAGCCCAGCCCAGTGCCTGCTCAGCCTGCTCAGGTTTTCTTGCAGGGATTTACATATGGAGAAAAGCCAGGAGATGCCAGAGAGAGGTGAGTGGGTGACAAAAACAAAACAAAACAAACAAACAAACAAACAAAAAAAGAGCACCAGATATGTCACTGATACCTCAACTGTACATGAAAGATGTCTTACCAACTTTTCTATGAAAATCAATAATCTATTAAGTATGTGCCATACTCTGAAATACTCTTGTGACTTCAGATTCCTCTAAAGAGCTAAAAACAGATTTTGTGCATAGCTTCTTAGCTGCAGTTATAGATTGTTGGATTGTTTTTTTACAACTATACAATTCGCTTTTTTTTTTTTTTCTTCCTGTTTTCAGTTTTACTTGCCATTTGTTCTGTTTTATTCTACTTTGTTCTTCCAAGGTGAACACTTTTCAATATTCCATGAATAAATCATCATCACTTATTATTGCTCAGTGGGTCCTTTGGTATCTATAGCTTAAACTCAGTAATTAAAAGAGCTCAGAAAATCCTTAGCCTAAGCTTTCCACAAAGCAGAAAAGTGAATTGTTCCCCTAGTGTCTGTTGCTGAAAGGAAGGAAGGAAATTGAGGAAAATGGACAATTAAACTTTACACCACTACCTCATATTTTATTCAGTATGATCAGAGAATACTTAGCTAGTTCACCACTGTGGGGAAATTTTTCATGTTGATTTATATCAGTAGTTCTTAGTTTTAACTTGAAAAACTAAGATTTAAAAATATGTAATGATTTTGAACTACTTCAATGTAAAAGGCTGTTTAAGGAACCAGCTCTCACTCCAGTACAATCTCTAATACAATTCAAATTCAAATGATAAATCAGGAAGTGACTGATCACTATTTGAATGCATAGTAACTCCCAAAACCTGAATAAGTACTTCAGCAGATACTGCTATTCTAACTCATAATACAGTTTTTTTTAAGGGCTTTCATGTATAAGCGAATCATTCTGTTTGGTTGTCAATCATTCAATTAAATTCAAAATATATCAAAACAACTTAAACCAGACACCTAGGGAAGAAGACATTCTTTTCATCTGATTTCTGTTTTGATTTCATTGCAATGATTAATTAATATTCATATGTTGATTAATATTCCTTATTATTCTAAGCTCATAATGACACAGACAATGTGGAGATTTTCAGGGCCTTTGGATAGTATATTTATCTGCTTAGATGGAACATTTAAAAACCAGTATCTATCTGTTCTCAGATATTTGGGACTGCACATCTGCAGAGTTAAGCATGACAGTAAGTATTCCGTGGGTGTGCATCCAGTTTCACACAATCGTGTATTTTATGTAGTGAAATGCCATGAATCAGGTCACTAAATAATATATTATTATATATGTAATATAGTGTACAGGATTAAGATTTTTTTTTTTCTAAATTTGATTATTCATTTTGGCAATCAAAATTCCTGGTGTACTGTGAATATACTGATTTACCATCTACCTTGAACTACTGTGTTGTCCAATTTTGCATCACAAGATGGACAATGCATTCTACACTGCAGAGAGGGAAACAAATTTTTTGTAATTAAAAACTCTTTCAGAGTCAAATACTTAATATATATTTATTGATACATTAATAAGTTTGTTACAAATTTTCCCTACTGATATAAACCCTTAAGATTGTTGAGCAAGGACATGTTTTAACTCCACATTATGATTTTCTAATGTAAAGTTAGAAATTATCCACCATTGAAGAGGACTTGGACACATCAGAGGACCTAAAATGAATGTAATTAATTCAACCACAGTTAATAGGAAGACTAATGTCCAGGAAACACTATGTGCATCACTGATTCAGTACAGTGTCATAGATGGTTTACAGAACTCAAAAATTTACTCATGTTGCAGTTTTGTTCTTTAAAGCTTATTATTATAAATATATACCAGATTATTATAAAATGTAGTACACTACGTTGGCTGTAACACAGTATACAATATGAAATGAAAAAGTCCTAAAAGCCATCAGTACTCTTATTAATCTATCCCTACTTGTGCAACCAAAGTAAAAGCCCAGTTGATCAGAATATTTTCTCTCCAAATAAATGTTTGATTTCACTTCCTTCTTAACTCATTTATATCAGCTTTTTTTTTTCTAAATTAAGTGGTATCTATCCTACATTGAAAATACTCAATACTGTTCAGAAACAAGATATGTTACAAGTATTGTTAAAAATATTTGGAGATTGCAATTCTTCAATAGTATTTTAGAATAGTTCACAACATTGATCAAAACAAACATTGACTGTTAAAAAGTGTCCATGAATGAAAATAATTAATCTCATTTAGAAATTTTGTTAACTATAAAATATTCATTGAATTTCATAACAGTTGATTCATGTAATATCTATCAATTATTTTCATCCTTATTTGTTTTCAATCTCTTTCAGGTTCCTCTTTCACACAGTACTCCTTTGTTGGCAAAATATTGAGTCAAATTCAAAATCTAGATCATTTATTTATTTATTTATTTATTTATTAATGCTGAACAATACCTGCAAAGTATTTTTGCTATTTTTTGTTTTGAATTTATGGTTTTGACTACTTCTAACCTGCCACAGTTATCATGACTGCCAAGAAAATAAAAATAATTAAAATGAGGAACAGGCTACCATAGATCATATGGAATATTTAAATTGATTGCGACCTCAGAGGGAAAAATTATAAATATATGTCAGTTTTTGTGTTTCATTCCTGTGTCCACAGTACTGAAATATCACTGAAGAATAAGCTGATATTTTTACAGATGGACAGAAATAATCAATATATGAACTGCTAAGTAACTTACTCCCCATTCCACATTTCTCTTCCCCTACCTCCCACCCTCACCTACCCAAGAAATAAGACATACTTACTTGATAAAGTTGCAGAAGTGAGACATTGCACTTTTCTGCTTTAGAGCAGAGTCCAGAAATTACTTCTAGTTCTCTCACTGTTACAGGGAGACTAAAGTGAAAACATTGCACTTCTCTTTATTTGCAAACAAGAACATTAATATTTACTGTGTACTTCTCCAGGTTGCTTTGAGGTTTGCTTAATGCTTGTAAAATACTCTGATGTTCTTTGGCAAATCTTTCCTTATCCTGCTTCACAGCTGCAATTGAAGAGTCATGGTGTTTCTGAAAATAAAAGGATTAAAAAAAAAAAAAAAAAAAAAAGTTTCCTAGGCCAGGTGAAAGGGTTAGGTGAAAACTTGTGTGCTGTGCTAGTTCAGATCGTAGTTAAAGTAAATGATAATTTTCAATTCATAAGGAAATCTAGAACTCTCTTTTTAAAATAATTGTTTTATTACTTTTAGCTGAGTAGTAGCAGTACTTGCAGTGCAATTTTTAAGGACCCTAAAAAGCTTAATGTTCAGATCTGCTGGACTCCAGCAAAGGTGGAAATCCACCATACTATGGTTCTATTTGTGATACTTCATACAGAGTACGTCTTCTGGGTACGTGTTAAACCTGAGATGCCTCAACCTCATACTATGACAAGACCCAAATGTGGACCAGTGCTCTTCCTCTCCTTTCCCGTCAACACCCATTCCTTTGCTCCAAGGGAATAGCTTGGAGCTACTGTCATAGGTTTTGAACAAGTATTGGTTTGGCTAACTGGAAGGAAGCCTCTGAGAAGTACAATATCATGGAATCACAGAACGCCCTGGGTTGGAAGGGACCTTAAAAATCATCTAGTTCCAACACCCCTGCCATGAACAGGGATGCCACCCACTAGATTAGGTTGCCCACGGCCTTGTCCGACCTGATCTTGAACACCTCCAGGGATGGGGTATCTACAACCTCTCTGAGAAACTTGTTCCAGTGCTTCACCACCCTCTGAGTGAAGAATTTGCTCCCAGTATCTAATCCAAATCTCCCCTCTTTTAGTTTAAAACCATTTCTCTTTGTCATGCCATGCTGCCCTAGCAAAAAGTTTCATTCCATCTGTTTCATAAGCCCCCTTTAAGTACTGAAAAACTTCAATAAGATCACCCCAAAGCCTTCTCTTCTTTAGGCTGAACATTCCCATCTCTCTCAGCCTTCCTTCATAGGAGAGGTGCTCCAGCCCTCTGATCAACTTTGTAGCCCTCCTCTGGACCTGTTCTAATGGAACATTCTTCTTATGCTGTTCCTACAGCAACTGGTATTCCCTGGTATTATCCAAGCCTGATCATGCTTTGCTTCCAAAATCAGATGAAATCAGGCTTTGCCAGGGTGGTATGGCCATAGATATGTACCAACATATACTATACCGAACCAGCATAGGTTGCAGCCTGCAAAAAAGCCTCCAAGATAACACTAATTTTCTCCTTTTTACATGTGAGGTAAACCAAAGATGGAATATTTCTGTGAATTTCAGTTAGGAAGAACAATTTGTGCTGATCAAGCATCATTTAAAAAAATCAGTTTGCTTACAAAAATGCACATAGATTTTTATTCCTGAGTACAAACTGCCTACCTCAATTAAAAACAGGAACTTGTTTCAAAACCCCTTATCTTTCAAAGAGTTATAGGCAGGTTGTTCATGCTGTAAAAGGTGTTTCTCTCTCCTCTTATTCACTCTTACACACCTCCTCTGCAATATTATCAAGTTGGCCTAAGACATTGAGTTTCTGAACAGTCCTAAGTTTTCTTGGATGGAATATGAGTGCTAAATATATCTTGAACAAGGAAAATTTTAAGTTTCAGAAAACCTCAATACAACATCCATGGTAGAATTACTTTTTTATTACTGTCACATAGTCTAAAACACATTGATGATTGTTGACCTTGAGATCAGCTGATACAAATATTGGTATTTGAACATGATCTCAGATAAACTTCTATTCATCAAAATATTTTCTTTTTTTTTTTTTTTTTTTACTACTTTAATTTCATTTCTTTTCTCCTTCCCTAAATGCACTAATAATCTATAATAAATTAATAATAAATAATGTATTCCAGAATATATAATCCCATGACAATGTCACCAATCCAATCTATGAGGTGCATAATATAAATTATTAAACACTGAACAAATATATATTAAATTAATATCTGGAATTAGCTCCATCTGATAAAGTTATGTTTTGCTACATTTTACTCTCTCTCAGTAATTTATTGTACATACAATATTAATTCTAGAGTGAGAGGAGGAGAAAAACAGGAAATATATTAAATATATATTTCATCGTACATGAAGCTAATCGGTATTTTAATTTAATTAAACATTCCTAAGCAGTTTAATTCTACTTGCTTCAAAACTTCTAATTACAAACTGGTTGTCTTCTTATGCACTCTATTAAACAAAACAAACAAAGCCAAAAATAATAAAATAAAATAAAATAAAATAAAATAAAATAAAATAAAATAAAATAAAATAAAATAAAATGTAATCATAATGTATTCAAAATGTATTCAAAATGGTTCAGAATAGGATATGATATTGAGAACATAATTATTCTGTAATCTTCACCTGACACAGATTCATTCTGAACCAAATTTGGATTTTACAAATCAAATTTCTGTTGGTTTTCCTTTTCAGTAGTTCAAGCACAATTACTTATTGTTCCTACATCCAATGGGATTGACTGTTAAATTAAATCACAATTTAGCTGTTCAGTATCTCACTAATCATGGTTGCAGAATTTTTACATTAGATGGAGTCAGGCCAAAACTGCAATACCTTCAGGCAATGGGAGTTTTAAGTAGTGACAGTAAATTCTCAAGTGAGACCCACAGAGTGATTTTTCAGGTAGGACTGTCAATAACAGTTATGAATAATAATAATAATAATAATAATAATAATAAATAAAAAAAAAAAAACATAGAAATATTTGTCACTACTTTTTCCATTACATTTTATTCATATTTACAGGGTAGGAAAGAAAGTGATGAAAATAAAAATCCCCATTCAGAGAGTCCTGTCTGAAATTATACTTGTAAGGATAAACTTAAATTTCAGACTACTTGACTCTTTGCATTTCCTGAAGTGATACTGCAAATGATGTCACCACAGTAACAAACACCTTTCCTCTCAGAGGCTGTCTGAGCTCAGGCACTGATTCAGCAAGAACAGTTTGACACTTTAGGACATTGTAATACCAGAAACTAAAAACTGCTTATTTAAAATAAAATTCAGACTTTTGAATTATTCAACAATAATTGATTACATTGAGTAAGAGAAACCCTCACTAGAACTTACACACATTAGTGTATTGGAAGTAAAGAACACTGTCAGAATAAAAGTATAACTGCAGCTAAATTTGCCATCAAAAGTACTTTGCACTATACAGCAAGGACTGCGTAATTGGATAGTGCAACCTGGCAGCATGTTAAGTGTTGTGAACATGGAAGATCCATCTAGTGTTAATTGTGCCTAGGAAAGCAATCCTTATGAATAGCCTTTCAAGTCTAGGTATTTTTATAAAGAAAATTCATCATGGCATTTACATTCTCATCTATTGGCATTGTGTCATAAAAAAGCAAGTCGATTTGAAAGATGAATCATATGCAGTTTTTCTGTCATGATTATTGATTATCTTTCAACCTATAAAGAATATGTAAGGTTAAGAAGCTCTTAGAGATTTATTATTTTTATTGATCTATCTTTTCTGTGGTGGTGAAAGTAAGCATAAATCTCTGTTTTACTAAATGATACATTAAGCATGATTGCTTCAAAGAATTAAAAACACATTAAACATAAAGAACTAACACTTTTTTTTTTTTTTAATTTAAGCATAGATTTGGATAAACATTTTAATGCTTTGAGAGCTTTAAAAACATTTCTATTTTGCCCTTTGTCAGAATGTATGGAAATGTTATTTAAAAACCAATTACATGCAGAAGCCTAAAAACTTATTGGGTTTTCTTCTGCATTCATAAGGAGATGGGGGGAGATAAGTAGGATAGAAGGGGAACAATAACAAAAAAAGTACTTAAAAAGAAGCAAGAAGAGATCACCATCAACTGAGTTGAGCCTTCTTATCAACTGCTAATGCATTTCAGAATCTATAGACATTGGCAAAGTAATACAACTACAGGCATATATGAAACTTGCAAACAAGGCCAAGAACAATGATCTATTTTTGGTTGACAGCAGTTTCCCATCTACTGAAGGTCATCCCTTCTCTCTATGCCTGTAGAACAGCTACTGTGACCATTCTGTAATCAGTTTCAGTTAAACTTAGTCACATCAGCAAATTTTAATTTTTAAAGCTGTTTAAAATAATCAGGATCATTATTTCTAAAATGGACTAGGTCTTGACAGCAGCTGTTCCTAGGTTATGAATGACAGCCAGTGGTGAACAGGTTCCTACCCATTCCGACATATCCAGAAAGCTATGGCTGCCCATACACAGTAAAGTAATTATTAAAAGGCAAATTTAATCTTAAACTTATTTTTTTTTCTCAACGTTCTCCTTCTTCTACTCCATGGTATTGTACACACAAAAGCATGCCCAGTCCTAATTTAATCCTTATGTTACAATAAGAAAATGATCCAGTTGCTACTCTATTTAATCTCCTATTAGTACACACACAGGTGTTGCTGATAGGGGATTAAGAGCTGTTCTTGAGAGATGTTTGCAAATGTAAAGGAGATAACTGAAATGCTGCAAAAATGTTCAGTGTTGTTCTGGACAAAGAGTAAACTCTGCTCCTCAAAACATCGTTTACAGTGAGATCATTATAGCTTTATAAACTTACAAGTTTATAGGGCTTTATAAACTTACAAGTCTTTTACTTCTTGATCACCCTCAAGAATTTGATTCAATTCAGTGGAAATTATCCAGTGAATAATGGTAGCTCCTAAATTAGACATTTTGTTAACTAAAAATCATAATAACCCAAAATCACCCTTTGCACCAATTTCTAGATTCAGACAGAGTGCCAAGAACAGTACAGGCCATGGACAATGATCATTTTAGATCAGGCGTGATCTATATGCTGGAAGAAACTGTACACAGGAAATCTGACATACAGAAATAAAGAAATACGTTGTTTAGTAGCATAATGCATAATATCTGAATAACTAACTAACTAATCTAAACTTCTGTTAGAAGTTTATATGGATCTCTGTTATGTACATGTACATCAAGATCTATTGTATGCTGGAAAATCCCTTTTTATGGAAAGTTTCAGGTCATAAATGGGATGAAAAGTTGCAAGTAATGTTTTCTCTTAGTAGTTTCAAATAAAGTAAAATCTATTTTTTACTCTTAAGAGAAATGTTGTATGGAGGCTGCTTTTAACTTATCTAAGATTAATGTGTATTTTTGTCTGTCTGTCTATCTACCTATCCATCTATCTATCTGTCTAATCTGTGTAGATCTGTATGTGGATTACATGTTGTATGTTGTTTGTATATATTGTTTATATATATATTGTATTGTTGTTTGTATGTATATTGTATGTTATTGCAAAATGTAATAGATTTTTCTTTTGTGGTATCATTTAGAAATAGAGCAGATTAATATAAATACATAACATATCTTTTATTACTGTTCTCTTTATTAGTACTTCAGAGATGAAACAGATTTTTTAAAAGAGCCCATAGAACTAGGTTTATAGCATTTGTTATGTACAAGCCAGAGATGCTTGAATATTTCTGGGAATCCTCTACATTAACAATTTTGTTAGAATTGATATTTACTCTCCATTTGTTTCCAAGTTACATTTCTCAGCTCTCTAAAACATGTCAACCATTTTTTCCTTCTTAGAAAACCTCATTTTAAACACACTAACAGTATTGTTCTGACCTTTCCATGACTTTTCACTTTCTCATAGACCTATTTGAGAAAGTAACTTTGATCTAGCCTTAAACCACTTTGCTCCATGGTTATTGTTCATCTTTTTCAGTCTGGATTTGGTCTTAGCATAGTAAGAAAACAGCCCTTCTTTGTGCAAGTAACTATTATTCATTGATTTCCATAAAATATCCAATGATTGTATTCTCTGTCCTCAACATCTTACGTGTCTATGTATCAGCAGCTGTTAGTAAACTTCTACTTCATCTACTCATCTACTCTTTTTTTTTTTTTTTTTTTTTTTTTTTGTAATTGTCATTCATACACAAAAACTGACTTTACAAGTAGGCCCAGATATTTGGAAGACAAATTGAAAGGTATTAGATCTTTTTGCAATTTTCCTAACTTGCAAGAAACAACTTCCTTATTTCTCACAGTACCTAGTAGGTTGCTATTCCTCCCTGAAATTTCACTGTAGTTAGATTAAGTATCCCATGAATCTCTTCAGTTTGATACCAAAGAGGCAAGATGATAGTTTCCACAGTAACTATGAATATATTAAAGTTATGCCAATGATACAAGTTTTCTCTTTAGTGACTGGACAGACAAGCATTGTGAAGGCTGAATCATCCTGTCCTAAACAAATGGCAAGTATTCCTTTGAAGATTCCTGTCCGTTTCCTTTGATGGTAGAAGGAGTCCAGGTAATAAACTTGAATGATTATAGAGATGAAATTAAACTTATCCTGCTTACTGTACAGCTATTAATATTTTTATTATACTTATCATTTAAGTATGAATTAAACTCAAGCTTTGGGATGTAAAGAGTGAATCAACCCATTCAGTTTCCTTCAGATATCACCTCAATTAATTTTTTTCTCTCTAAGTTTCATCCTTCCTTTGTTAAAACATTATATTGGGTTTCCAGATGGAAGAGTGAAACCACTGAAGCATTTTTTTTTGTAAAGTATCTTTGTAACATTTTGCAGCTCAGGTCAAAGGTTATTTCAACAGACATCAGAGAGCAACATGTATGTGACTTGCTAAACAGTAAATAATTATTACTTAAAAATATGCAAAATGCAATAAAAATTACATACTGAAACTGATCTGGTGGCTTTCCTTCCCTGCAGTGTGGTTGTCTTCTAGCTACATTCCATGTCTGTTTTATAAACCACATCCTAGCTCCCATGATGTGACAAACATCCCAGGCCCTCATTTCAGTGATAAACACTCACTCATATTTAACTGTCTCTGTCAACCTCACTTTCATGTTGCGTGACTTAATGCTTTAAAGCTCTTTAGGATACCATTTGTGTTAAGGATTCCCTACAAAAATAACAAATGTTTTTATCCTTGGCAATCCCAACAGACACAGTAGGAGGAGGAGTAGACATTTCGGGCATGGTAATAAAATACAGTATCTTTCCCTGCTTCATAAGTCATTGCTGTTTAGGCAATTAGGCACCTTATGTTATTCACAATGGCTGTGTAAGCGTTTGTCATTAATTAAAAAACAAAACAAAACAAAAAACAAACACACAAAAAAAAACAAACCACAGTATCAGTCCAATTCCTAGTAAGTACATCTGTACATTAAAAATTATAGTTGTTATTGTTAGTCACTTATGTTGACAGTTTTAGCAGAAAAGCCAAGGAAATAAATATCTATTAAGACTGGATTATTCTTTCAGCCATTGGAAGGGCTCCTAAATGTTAGAGTGAGAGCATTGGTTTCAAAAAATCTTGCTTTTTGCCTATTTCTGTGTGGTTTCTCCTACACAAGCATGCATATTAATATAAAGTGTTTCATTCCGGGACTTCTGCTTTCATAAGCTGCCTATTTGGCACATTTTACTATATAAGTGCAATAAGTGCAATGTGTTAGTTACATTCCCTGAGATAGGTCTAATCTTCATAATTCTTTTTTTTTTTTTCTTTTTTCTGTAAGCAACATAAACTATATAAAAACGCTAAATGTAATAGATTCTTTTCTTATCTAACAATGTTGGCAAGTACTTGTATCTGATTAAAAGATCACATTAAAATTCTTAAACTCACTGAATTTATATAGAATAACTGCTAAAAATATGTCTGTCTAGGAAAGAAAAAAAATCTGTATATTTATATACTTTTTTTTTCATGTAACCACTTTGTCAACTAGCTATCAGTATTCAAAGAGTTCATCTGCCAAGAAATACGAAGAAGAAAAAGATATCTGTTTCTCAGTCAGTGACATTTTGATGTTTTAAGAACAACAAAAACGTGCATTTAAATAACTTTAATTAACTCTAATTAGGTTCTTTAAAAATCCTACATGCATTTAATTGCACCATCGTGCAATTTTGCATCATGTTTGTTTGTTTGTTTGTTTGTTTGTTTATTGACAAAAAAATATAATGGGACATTTTAACAGTTTATCTTGTGAAGCTACCTAAAGGCCTGACCTTCTCAGAAAAACCTTTGACTAGATATTCTTCATTTGGGTGATCTTGACTGCAAGAAAGCATAACACGAAGCCATGAAAAGCCATGTACTTACAAGGTTACTGGCAGTATTGGTGTGTCACCTGCTGGATGTCTTAGCTTTTCCTTATCCATCACACCTTCCAGAGCATGGTATATAAAAGAAGTGTTCAATGATGGACATAACGGACAGAAATAATGAAAGATGAAGTACCATCTCATCTTATGTGGATTCATTATAAATAAACACACCAGTTACATTGGTATAGTTTGTAATGTCCAGGTTAAAGTCACTTTATATGACTGCTTGTGTTTGAATATTACAGTCAGTAAAGCATTGAACTGAATTCCTTTCCAACTTTATTAGGGCTGTATTTTCCTCACTATGTACATGAACAAAGCAACCACTAAGAATTTAAATTTAAGCAAACAAACAAACAAATCAGATATTAGTAATCATAGAACTTTGTATTATGAATCAGGTATGGTTTTATTTAGGAAAAAGGATTACTGTGAATATTATTACTTCTTTTTAAGTATATTTAATTAAAAGCAGAAAAAAAAAAAAAAAAAAAAAAAAAGCTTATCCATACTTAGATATTTATACTTAGATATTTTTAATTTTCTTGTCAGATAAGCTTCATTTCAAAGTAGAGTATTTACAGTCTTACATGACTTTTCTGTACAGTCATACAGCCACTCTTTACTTTTGTGCTCCTAATATTTTCAATTTAATTTAATTAATATTAAAATCAAAATGCCTAGATTTCTGTTGTTTCTCCTAAGTACTTGTCTTCTTGGAAGAGTGGATAGAGCATGCTACCATGGAATAATTTTTTTTCCTTCTAATAAATTATTTTCCTTCTAATTTCAGTTTCTTCTGGTTAGTAAAACTTGTGCATGCAAGAAGAGTTTAAAAAACAAAACAAGCAAACAAAACTACAACAAAACACAATCCTTTATGGTACTTTTTTTTTTTTTTTCTAAATTACTAATTTAGCAATAGTAAATAACTATGTAAAAAAAACACTAATTAATTGTATTGATTATTTATAATAAAAGTTTGATGGTGATGGTGATGATGATGATCTCCTTGATCTTCATTACATTGAAAAACATCTTTTCATGCTCCAGTGAAACTTCTGTCAGTGGGAGAAAGAATTTTGTGCCTTCTCACCCATCAATATGTCTTTTCAACTGTTGATACAAGAGATTGGTACAATTTTGTGTTTTCAATTTTCAGTAGACTGAAAGTTCAGGCAATGTTGTTCTGTTTGGTTGTTCTGTTTAAGACAC
Organism: Netta rufina; assembly: GCF_964035555.1. Taxonomy (NCBI): domain Eukaryota; kingdom Metazoa; phylum Chordata; class Aves; order Anseriformes; family Anatidae; genus Netta; species Netta rufina. The sequence goes on from NC_140124.1 coordinate 99,767,860, forward strand.
ATATCTCACCATCTCTTTTCTGGCCAAGTATCCAGACTATCTTTTCCAGAGTTGTTGTCTTCTCCTTTACTTCTGACTTTATCAGCCTGCTTTATATCTATTATGTCTACATCTATGTGTCCCAGAAAGAAAATGAGTCTGGTTCTTGTAACCATAATCATACTTAATAAAGTTATCAGAGTTCTTTGTTAGAGTGAATGAGTACAAGACAAAACACAATCCAATTAACCTACTGAGCTTTGCAAAGTCTTGCTATGAAATCTGAGCTGTCAAGAAAAAGATGGAAAATATTTACATTGATTAATATGTAAGATATTTATATTGATTAATAACCGACTAAGAGGTAGGAAATGAAGGAGAGAAGTTAGTGTTGATGACCTGCTATCAGATCAGACATTTATAAACATCCATAAAGCATTAATTATTAGAAGATTGACATTAAATGAAACAAATATATTTATGATAACACACACTGAAGTTAATGAAGGAGTTCTGGAAACATCTCATGATATGAATTGATCATGATAGATCATGATCATGGTAGAGACCAACATTTTTTCAATCAAATTCTCTTTCTCTGTTCTCTTCTGTGTGAATCTGACTTTTTTTCTCCCAAAGTAATATTTTTGCCTTCTTCCACACTGCATTTTGGACAGTCTGAGTCTTTTCTCTTCAAATATGGTCCACTGAAAACAAATTATATCCTTTTACAGCTTTCTTCATTATTTCCTTACTTTTTTAATTGAAATAATATCCCATGTCTTGTTTTGTCCTTTACAGTAGGACATGGAGGGGGCAGAGGGAAGACAGTATTTTATTATCTACTTGTAAAGCACCGTGTAGTTTCAGTGCCACATGTCCAAAATTTAATAAACATATGATACCATAAAATTAAAAAGTCATACCGTTGGCAAGGTGCTCATTTGGCAGAAAATCTAGACTCTGGGTCCAGATGGGTTCTGCATTATGAGATGACTCCCTTATTCAAATTTTGATAGAGGCGCCCAGAATGTGTATTTTGATACCCTCTACAGGAACTGCTTTTGGTTTGTGTCTCTGTTGCCAAAACAGTTGATGAAGTAACAGTAGGTTCTCTCTCTTCATGTGTTTTTGTACCGGGAAGTCAGAACTTTCTTCATCTGCTACATGTGAAGAAAAAAAAAGAAGAAAAAATATAATAAAATAGTAAATAAATCTTAAATAGCTGTGTACTTTGTTCTTGCATACATTAATTTCACCAAACATTGTCATAGCTCAAACGTATCTAATTCTACGCTTTTACATAACTAAGACTGAAAGAGTAGTGCCCTAAGAAAGACAGTTCAAGTATTTGGTGGTCTGAACTGTCTCCTGGAGAGGTCTAGCTGTCTCTATTGCCTATGGGAGAAACTTAGTGATGGTATTTCTAGGTCAGGTGGGTGTCTAAATTTGTGTGGATTGAATGTACATATCTGGATAACTCCCTGTTACTATAGTACTATAAAAATGCATTTCCTTAAAAAGAAGGCTCTTTTTGTTTGTTTGTTTGTTTGTTTGTTTGTTTTTAATGTTATTATTCTATATAAATGCAGGTTTTGCAAAATGCAAAACAAACCAACAGATTTCATGCAAACCATGCAGATTTCATAGGTCTTCTTCCTGCAATCATTAAAATACACTCAGGTATTGCATACTAACTTCATTCCTCTGGAAAAATATAATTCTTGTTTGAATAAAAACAAGACCAACTTACAGATCTTCACTAGTAATGAGTTTAGATGATTTACAGAATCAGAATGTTTTATTCAGTTCCTTTGTAATTCCATCTGTACAAATCAATGAAAGACACTGACAATACAAAGATGAGATAAGGATAAAAGGACAGAATGGCTAGAAATAGAAAGTAGTAAATTTCTGAAAAGAATTGAATGTGATATGTAAGAGATGGATTATATTGTGGAAGTACAGAATTCGAAAACATTTATTTTCTCGTTCAACACATTCTGAATGAAGTCTTTATACATGTACATTGATAAATTGAACAACTCATTCAAGTTTTAATTTATCTATATATACATCCGAGTCTTCCTTGAGTGGCCCTACCCACACAGCAATACCATGAGCCATAGTACCTTTATAGTGCTTTGCAGATGTACAGTTTCATAGGAAGAGGAATGGCATATCTAAAACTGATCCTCATAAAGGAGAGTCAACTTTAACCTCTCTCCCACCCATGACGATAGCAGTGAAAGTGGAATACTTGGAACAGCAGGCAAGAGGCAGCAGCAATAGCTTCAGCTTGGGCTATAATGTGAACCCCTAGTAATAATCTAAATTAAAGTTGTGCACCACCAGACATTCATTGCAGTTGTTAGCTGTGTTAGTCACAAAATATTAGGGTGTTGGAGGTATCTCACCAGAGTTATACTGTCTAATAGCAATGAGAATATCAAAACATTACATAGCCGTTGGATATCCATTACCAATAAATAAATATCTGGGTAGAATTTCTTTTGAATTTACTTCTACTTTATTTTAAATACCATTAAGAGCTGAGAAGCAATGGAAGGAGCAAGAAAAAGTAGCAATTTTCACAAAAGGAAAATTCAAAACCAAAGGAAATTCTCAATATTAGCAACTTAAATTTTAACTTTTAACTACTGAAATTGGGAACAAGAACAACAACAAGATAAAACCAGTAAAAAGTTTAGATGGCAAAAGAACTTGAAGAACAGGATTTGAGAGACCATATAGACTAAAAGTCATACCAATTGTACCACTGTTACAATGTACATTGTAATGCAAATATGTAGATATAATATACATAAATAGTAATAATAAATATTTAGATAAAATTTAGTGGATGAAATGTATAAACATTTTATTTAATAATTTTATACTGTTTTGTGAAAATATTAGTCTACATATGTGATATAAGAACATTATTTTGCACCTTGGAAATGACTAAATTCTAAACAGATATGAATAAAGTTTGTAATGAGAAAGTACAATACAGCAGTGTTATGTGCACCATGTGTTGTTAATCACTTTTTCATTTGCTTGATTAAGAAAAAAAATATCTGTTTGGTAAATTATAAATATTTTGAATATCATTAAGTACAGACAATGTTCCAAGAATCATTGATTATAGTAGTAAAGAAAATCATATTAACAAAAAGCTTAAAATTTTAAGCATGGGTAAAGAAAAACAGTGGCGAGAGAGCAAAAGAGCTCTGATATTAAATTTATTTTTAAACTGAGAATGAAAATAACATTTATTGCCGTATGATATTAGCTACTAAAGCTATCATTAATAGTGAAGTGGAAAGGGAAATGACACAAAGCGAGATCATAAATGTAGACATAATTGAAGAGATCTTTACAAAGAAACAATCTCAAATACTACTAGCTAGGATTCTGACAAGGAAATTATATATTGTAATGCAGGTGAGGAAAATGGCCAAATACACGGAAGGAAAATGATGTAAGCCATAGACAAGAAAAGACTCCAGAGATAAACCAGGAAGGTACCTAAATCATAAACATAATCTAACTATAAAGACAGAAAATAAATAAAATATATAAAGAAGATATTAAAAATATAAATAAACTATGAATACAATTTTAACTTATGAATTTATTTTATTTCATTTTATATCTTTCCAAGCATTTTGTATGATGAACATTTCTCCTAATTAGAAAAGATACTGGGTACTCACCAGGATACTGTAATTAATAGGATTTTACTGTAAGAAATACTTGCACACTATGGTGAGACCAAAGTTTACAAGTTAAAGATGAGAAAAAGGAACTCTTTCACAGCCTTGCTAATTTGAAGATAAATGGGAAACAGAAAAATGAAGGCTTGAGACTTTCATTAAAATGAGATTATTTTTGATATCCCAGAGTTTGGAAGCATTCTATGCAAACATATCTAATCTTAAGAAAAAAGTTGTTCTAAGGGGTCTTACAATGAATACTTCTCTTGTTTTTTTATTTCTTTGTTTTTCCTATAAAATTTTATTTCGTGTGTGTGTGTTTACTGTTGTTGTTTTAAATTTTATATACATGATAAGTGAGCAGTCTCAGAGTACATGGTGTCTGACTAACATGGTTTGGGCTGTATTTTGAAATGAATTAAATGCTCCTTCACTGAATGCATCAATCTAATGGATACAAGGGCTATTTGAAATTTGCGTAACTTAAGACCATGTCAAAAAAATTATTATGAAGTACGTTTTCCTTCTTACCCTACATCCTTTTCCTGCAACTTCCTTTTCTGTTTCTAAAAACTAATTGTGAAATGTGCTCATTTTTTTACTACTTCTACTGATTAAATTGTCATTATAATGATCCCAAAAATAACATCAATGATGTAATGCCATTACAAGGAACTACGTTTTGGTTGAAGGGAATACTTCAGACCCTATGTATATTGCGTTTCATATTTTCATAAGAGATAGTCGTAACATTGGTAAGAAAGCAGGAATTAATGGTTTTGAATTTATGAAAGAAGAACTTACAGGAATCCTATGGCCAGAACAGTGCAAGCTGACATTTTGATAACAGGGGTGTTTTCAGGTACAGAGAAACTTCTGAACATGTTGCATTATGGAAGTGAGATTTTTGAGTTCAAACCTCCTATCTTGTTTTGGAATTCTTCTCCAAATGCATCTGATTTATTTATTTATTATTTTTTATTTTCCATGTACAAGCTGCAAAAACAGAGACACACGCTTTGAGAATACAGCACCAATGAGCCGGGCAGCACCACTTCAAGAGAGGCAGATGGCTTGTCTAAAGATTTCCTTAGTCTAAATCTTTGTCTAAAGATTATTTTAGTGCAATTTCAGTGGAAGGAAAACCCATCTGGACTACAGTTTTACTTTCTTTCAGGTTACCTACCAACTGGAAACACACTGCAGGCAACAGTAATTATCTCCTTTAAAACAGGTACAGGAAGTTGCCCTGATAAGACATGACTTAGCAAACACATTTTAAAGTATAATTTATATGAAGAACTGAACAAGTTTTACCATACATACCTACATCCTATAGGGAAGCTTGCACAAAACTATCCATCACTTTGTTTCCTTCAAATACACTTACTGCAAAGTGCCTTTTTCTTTTTTCTTTTCTTTTTTTTTTTTTTTTTTTCTCATTCTACTTTCTAGATATATAGATGACTTCGGGAATTCAGATGCAATTAATACATGATCTAGCAATATCCTTTTTGAAGTGGAGTTTTCAGGTCAAGTGGCATCATTTGCATTTGTAAGAATATGTAGTTAGTGAATGAGAAGACATTTTTGTTCAGGTCTTCCAAGGAATGTAAGTTTTATATATCCTAGCTCTTATATTAGTACAGTATGTAAGACCTATCTGGTAGGCAAACAATTGCTATAACGAGATTGCCAGTCTATTGCATGATTTTATAGTATTATTAGGAGTGTACTTACTCCCACATATGTGCTGGCATTTTTACAAAGAATCCAGCAATGGCTATTTATCATCTTGTTACTATGAATACATAAAATGTCACCTTAATAAGGTATTACTCTAAATTTTAATATTATAGTTATGAAAGTCTATTTTCTCTTTTCAGTTAGTTAGTGCTTTCAATTCACAATTCATTAAAGAAAACAAAATTATATATTTTATCATAAGATTTGCCTTTTCTCCATTTTATTGTCTTTGCCTTCCTCAGTAAAACAGTAAATTCTAAATGGCCATCTGTCTAAAATTCTCTCATTGCACAGGTAGAGCTGATTTATTTACAAGGCACATCTTGGCAAGCATTTTTAGATCTCACTTAGGATTTCAGGAAAACTGGGACTGTTTTATAATTCACAGCTATCAAGTGAAAGAACTTTACACTACTTTGTGTTGCCTGCACAGGGTATATAAAATATTTAGATGTTACAGTGGGGCTTGGCAAGCCAGTATTGTCACATCCATTTGGGCATTTTCTGTTACACATGGTCACAACAAACAGTCAACACTTAATCCTCAAATGCATATTTTGAGGAAGGCAAAAAAGAAAAAAAAAGTCCCGGAGGTAAGAAAGGAGGAATGCAAAATACTAGTATCAAACAGGCAAGAGAAATGAATAATCCCTGAGTTTTATAGATATCATAGATATCAAACCAACTAAAGAAAACAAACATATATATGCATATATTTATTTTATTTTATTTTATTTTATTTTATTTTCACATTAGGTGTTCTTCTTTCTGCAGTAATAGACAGAATACTGCATGTTAACATTAAGGTACGCATGAAAAAAATATATATATTTGATGCAAAGTTAAGCTCAGAGTGGAGACTAAGTTTTTAGTGTATGATAGACCAATGAGCTCCACTATTTTAAGAGGGACAAAGTAATGTTAAAAATTATCCGAAGATACTGAGAGTTAGTTTCCGCAGATGATCAAGATCAAGATCAAGTTTCCGCCATAATCAAGAGCCAACTATATAGACCCTAAGGCTTATAGGACATTAATGCAAAATGTAATTTGGAGAGTCACTACACCATAGTATGAGGCCCAGGTCCAGACTATTGCTCCTATTGGAAAGGACATAAATTCAAAGGAATAAGGGAGCAGGAGTTAAGCTGAGAGCTGGAAAATGGCATCTTGCTCCTTTTGGCAAGATGAGAGTAACTGATGTCTCCAGGGTGGGCTACTATTGCTGTCAGAGCACTATGCTTCAAACCATTCATTCTTGTCAGCCAACATCAGTCAAGTGTATACCCAGTGAAAGCAGCTGCCTCTGGTACTTTGCTGCCCTGGGTCCTGCTTTGCCTACTCAACCTAAGCAAGGCACACGGCATTGCCCCAGGAATGCTGTTGCATTTTATGTTGAATTTTAATATTTTCTGAGATGTCAGGAGGTTAAGAGTACGACACCATGGATGAGGACATTGCAAAGCTGAATGTAAGTGAAACTTAAATGTCTTCTGGAAACTGTGATGCAGCAAAGAATTCCTTACAGCAGATTAAGAAATTAATCAGAACATACAAATGGTCAGTTAAGACTGATAAAAACAGCAGTATCCCTTAATTAAGAGTCTAGCTTGTGTTCACAAAGACAAAAACATTTTGTCTGCTTCCTTGTTTGATAACCTGTTCCAGACCTATTTGCAATTATTATTATTATGTAATATTACATCTGGAGTAATAACAATCATATCTATTACTAAGATGAATAGTGATATTTAAAACTGTGGCTGAAGCAGGCTTGAAATGAATATCAGCTCCCTTAAGCCATGTAAACCCTACAGAAATGTGTGGTATGTTCTATAATTGATTCTATAGTGATAGAAATACCCAGTAACTTAAGGAATTCACTTTGTAGGTACAGTTAGTACTGAAGGTTTAAAGAACAGACATAAATAAATAAGAGGGGAAAATAAAAAGAAACCAACCAACCAAACAAACAAACAAAAAACAGATTGGTGCATTAGAGGAAATTTAATAATGAAAGAATCCTGAACTTTGAATTAAGTGCCTAAACACCAAATTTATTGAATATATTTATATATTGGAAGTATATAAGACACAGAATACAGAATAAGGTATGTTGGCTTCTGCTTTTTATTCCAGTCTAGTATTTCACTCCATTCTAACATTAAAACACTCCAATATTAAGAATTTGTAGAAGCATTATTTAGGTTTTATTTATTTATTATTTTTTAACTGTGGTCTGGAAAGGAAAAACCAAGAGAAGAGCAGGGGCGGTGCCCGTCACAAGGTTAATAATCAGTTTTTTTTCAATTTTATTAGCACCAAAAAGCTGTTACTGCTATATATATTTTGACTTACATATTTTATATATTTAAAAGAGAACTCATAATGCATGTATGCATTGATCTGAGCCATTTAATTGTATTAAGTAAAAATAACATTTATTTTAATGAAAAATTCAGTCTGGGTTTTAAACACTTGTCTCTACTTGCAGCACCTCAGAATAGGCTCTCTGTTTGTTTTTCACTCTGACAACAAAGACCAAGAATTTTTTCCTCTTTTGCATCAAGGCAGGTGGCAGTATTAAAAGTGAAGAGAAAAAGAACAAAGAAAAAGAAGAAGGAGAAGAAATAAAAATCACCAATTTGAATAATACTTCAGCTGGGTTTTTAGTCTTAAAGGCATTCCAAACTCAGATCTCTTCATCTGTAAGATAGACTGTAATGTCACTTGTGAACTGGATCTTTAGCTCTGAATTCCTAACCTTGTCAGAACAGCTCTGCTCAGAAAAAGGAAACCTTGGAACTCATCAAAACAGTATAGGAGAGAACAAGGTATGCTTTTACTTTTGTTTTGTAGGCCTGTGTTTTGCAAACCTTCTGGACAGTGTCAAGGCAGGTGGCTAGCATACAATTGGTTGCCATTAAAGGAAGGTTTTTTTTATATAAGTACATGATTACTTACATGTATATAAAATATCAATGGCAATATCAACTCAGCAGAATGTCAAGACCAGAATTAGGTGTTTGTAACACCATGGCCTAAGCAGAAATTTCCTGGGAGCCAGCTTAGTCAGGAAAACTCCATTGGTGATGGTACAGCACTGAGAAGAGATTGAACCTGACTACTAACTCAGAAATAGGTCTCTCAGAAATAGGTATTTTAGAGAAGTAGCTTCTGTTATCTACATATATGCTTATTACCTAGAATGAACTTGTTTTTCTTCTGAAACAGTAACATTCTTAGCATTACTCTTCCTAAAGATAAATCTCAATACCACAAACATAGCACTATGTAGACCTTAAAGAAAAATAATTCTTAATGGAATATAGCACAGCAATTTGTGTTTGTGTGCATGCATAAGAGAGAGAGAGAGAGATTGAGTAAAACCTATACATAATCCACTCATTAGTTTATTTTAATACAGATTTTAAGTGGCTTTGCATTTTCCGAGTTCTGAAATGGAGTAAAATTCCAGCACTTTGTGCAATCATCTTCAAATTCAACCTGCTGGAGCAGGTATTCAGCTGGAGCAAACTGATGCAAATCCACTGTTCCAGTAGTGATAATGGAGCTACGTCACACCTGATAAAGATCTTTGCAATATATTAATTAAATTCACTATGGGTTTTTGTAGGACAAGTACTCATACTTGACATACAATTCATAGAATTTTTTCTTTACATTTTACATGCCATTTAAGGAGGAAAAAAAAAAGGGGGGGGGGGGGTGGGGGGGCTTTAATAAAGGTTCTCATTAGTCTGTTAGTCTATTGGACCAAAAAAGGTTTTCAGTGAAATATAGACACTTTCAAACTGCTTGTACCAGGAGTCAAAGCATTCAGGAGACAGTGGTGACTGAAAAATCCTAATCATTATAAAAAAAAAAATCCTGATAATATATTCTATTTTTTTTTTTCCTTTGTGTCATGAATTGTAAAATATCAGCACTTATTTTCAGGTCGCACAAGTCAAGGCTAGCAGAGGAGTAGAGGCTTCCAGCGGGGATGATGGGTCAATCAGACACCTCTAGTCTCAGCATGAAGCTTCTACTGCAGTGAAGGTAAAGCAGCCTTGGCCTGGAATTTTCCCAACAAACCAATGTTTTTTATTGGATTGACAGACTTTTTTTTTTTTTTCCTGATATTTTACAAGAGAAAGCATAAGTAATTTTGTCTAATAGGGAATTGTTTAAGGTTCCACATTGGTAAAATGTCAGTACCATCTGAGAAAAAGTACACATTACCTTTTTTAATGACGGACATACTGACATTTTTTAATTATTTTTTTTTCATTTTCTTGGGTACTGTGATAACATATTTGCCCTTGAAAAGTCTGTTTAGGTGCATGTAATTTATTTTCAGCTATATACAGTGTAATGAGATGAATCAGAAGATGAAAATACATACCGCTTTCTGCATTTGACATAGCATTAATAATAAAATGAAGCAGGTCTCAATCTATGAGAAGCAAATATTTTAGCTCCAGGCATTTTTCCAGAGGCATACAGATTTCTGAGTCCTCTGTTATGCTGCTACTATGACATCATTATCCCTCAAAACTTATCCTTGTTGTAATGCACACATGGACACATATAAAAGCTGCATATAGTGAAACATAGCTGGTGCAGAAAATGTGCAGAAAAGAAAGAGAGAGAAAGAAAAAGGAGAGGAATTTGCTCATGAAAATCCTGTCAGTCATTTGGAATAGAATGACAATTACAACAGTCTTATATTTAAGGTTTAATTGTCTGCTTGATGAGACAATGGGAGGGGCTCTGATGATAATACCATCCTTTATTCAGACACCATAGGTAAACATTGCATTTCTCTGTCTTTTCTGCAACCTAGAAAATGCAGTATTATGCTGTTGAGAATAATTATTGCACAAAACAAACAAAACCAATTTAAATGAAAACATGATTAAGCTATCAGTAGTGCTACATGTCCACAAAGATACTATACAACTGTGTAGAAAAGCATTGATCTGGGTTTACCATCACTATGTACAGCTCCTGCTCTGTTTCATTTTATAGTCCTCTTCCAACAGCATCATTAACTTTTCCATAAGACAGGGTCTATGACTAGAGTAGTTCACTCTACTAGTTGCTCGGTAATAATGATTTGTGTTGCATATTTTAGGCTCTCCTGCTGCTGACCTGGCTGAATGAATTCCATTTAGGGCACTTGATAGTAAGTGTACATCAATGTATTCATCAGTTACACTAAGAATGAAAGCCTGTATTTCTTTCCTTGTTAGAATGAAAAGTCAGAGCGGTGCAAGGAAGTAAATTATATACAAGAAGGGAACACTATTTTTTTTTTCTTCCTCATTGCACTGATATATTTTACCACTTCAGCAAGTCACCCGTGTATTGTGTTGTACACACATACCTCACTTTTGACTTACAACACTGTATATTTCACATCTCCCTCTCATCTGCAGAGAAAATAGTGTTCAAGGAACACTTGCAATTTTCTCCACACCGGAAAGCAGTGTACGATCTTTACTGGATCAAAGTTCTTACTTCAGAAAATATATTCCAGGACTTTATGCAGAAAGATACTTTTATTATTCAAATGATAAATGAAGTCATTTCACTTAAAAATATCTCATATTACTCTTCAAGTTTGGAAAGTGTGATCCTCTATAGACAAATATGTACATTCATAGCAAAAAAACATTTCATTTCCTACAGAGAATATTTAAAAGTACTAGGTCTTTGTGCATGGTGCTCTCTATGGCAGTGGTGATCTCAGGACAAATATCAGAAAACATTTTCTGTGTATCATAATGACATCCTTTCAACAACAGCCCTAGAGGAGATCCTCTCACACACCCATAGATACACATAAAGAAAAAAATAAATAAATAAATCTCTGGTAATCATAGAATCATAGAATAGCTTGGGTTGGAAGGGACCTTAAAGATCATATAGTTCCAACCCCCCGTCATTGGCAAATATATCTGTTGATTTGTTAATTCAGGAATAGGTATTAGGAGAAAATTGTGCAATAAATATTCCTATTCCAAGGAATAGTCCATTATCCTATTCCAAGATAATGGACAAAATGAGGCAATCACTAATCTCAAGCAGAGAACTTTGACACCTATACTTTGAAAATCTTTTCCCCTCTGGACCTCCAGGCCTTCTGCACACATAAAATATGAAGAAAATAAGTAACTAGATATCTAAATACATTTTTTTTTCTTTGTCACTATCCATCTTGATTAACATGTGTAAAGACAGGTTTCCAGCACCATTTAAAAAGTCTAAGAGTATTTAAGAGTTCCCTATCTGCTAGCAAGCAGCTGACAGACAAGTCAAAGGACCTGTAGGAAACCCATCTCTTCAAATCAGTATCCTAGCAAGAATGAATGATGAGAGACATCTGATATGACACCAAACCTCTGTAAAGCCAGTCAACCCTTCTCTTCTCATGTGGTTGAGAAACAATAGACATGATGAAACAACTTCTCATGAACATTTAGCTTATATTACATATAATTTTTTTACATGTCATTTTGCTTAAATAGATTTTACTTTTTATGTTGTATAAATACATATATATATTGCAATTAGACAAAATAAGGTCAGTAAAGGCACTGGAAATGACATTAGTGTTTAAATTTGTGTAATAAATAAACTTATTCCAGATAACCATTTGAAAACCTTTTACAACTATTGACAATTCATTAACATGAATAAATATAAATATCAAAATACTTTTTTTCCCCTTTCTTTTGTATGTTCCTCATCTTCTAAGGCACAATATGTGTGATACTGATATATATATATATGTATATTTCCAAGAATTGAACATATATCTGCAGACATTATATACAATTAACAGAAAAGTGCTGTGACTATTTGCCTCTTTCAAATTTACACTACTTGTATGCTTGCTATTACCACATATGTTGTAAATATACTTTTTCACTTAATCACCATAAACAGACTATAAAGAACTATAGTAGCTTACATTTGATATGCAGTTTTTGTTGTTGTTGTTGTTGTTGTTGTTGTTTTGTTTTGTTTTGTTTTGTTTTGTTTTTGTTTGTTTGTTTGTTTGTTTTTTGTGTTTTTTTTTTTTTCCCCGGCAATATTATCTAAAAGCAAATTTAAGAATATTGTTAAAAGGAAATCTTTTTAAGAATATAGCAATATCACATGAATTGCTAGTTATTAAATATATGCATTTTTGCATCATTTATTCTGAAACAGATTGAAAAATGTATTTTAAAACTTTTAATATCCATCTGCAAGCTACAATTTTACTGCATTTTAGTGTCAGAAAAGCTAGCTTCATTCTTAAGAGAAACTGAAATCTATGACAGCCTAATGCTTCATTTATTGAAGTCTGTAACTATGCAGTATTTCGGAGACCATTCAATCAACTACTAAGACAGACGGATTCCTATCTGGACATTAAAAGCAACCCAACCAAACCCCCCAGAAAAGCAGCAAAGAAAGCTTCCTGGAGAAACAAAGAAAGGATTAAAAAGTAGTTGTTTGAAAGTCTTTAGATCGGACAAGAACAAAAGTTTCTGTCCTTATTTACCAAATAAATAAATAAATAAAGAGAGAGAGAGAGAGAGAGAAAAAGACTTTTTCCTCACGTAAGCTTTAGACATTCAGCAAGTATTTCTCAAAGTTCAAAATACTACTAACATCGAATGTGTTTCCTAGTTGGATTCACAACTTTGAAAAAATACAGCCTGTAAGTAGCATGTATTGCTTTATGATTTGTTTACATGTTGACAGTGTAGAGTTTGAAGAGCTCAAGAAGGTAATTAAATGACTATATTTTAGATAGAAGAGGATGGCTTGCATAGCAGACTTTGAGATAAAGTTTTTCTTCATGTTCCATTCTTTCCTTCTGAAAGCATAACCATTCCTGACTATAGCATGGGTATGAACAGGTGAATCTTCATTTAGTACTACTTTAAATAGCTGTACATATTCATCACTAATCTTTTAGAGGATATGGGTTGTGCACGGAGGCACATATATATACTCAAACCTATCTATATGAAATACTATGAAGAACTTGTGACCAGTGAAAGGTGACATTAATATAGGAAATGCAAGTATGTTGGTACATAGTGGATCATCTGCCTTGTTTGCCTGACAGAGTATACACTAACAGACAAAACACTGAAGCAGCTGATGGTGTTCCTGCAATTTGTTTACTGGACAACTCGTTTAAGACATCACAAAAACACATATAATTAGAGGAAATATTATATGTATAATACTATATATATATATAGTATATATATAATCACAGAATCACAGAATTTCTAGGTTGGAAGAGACCTCAAGATCATCGAGTCCAACCTCTGACCTAACGTTAGCAGTCCCCACTAAACCACATCCCTAAGCTCTACATCTAAATGTCTCACTCTAGAGATGTAAACATGCCTACAGTGCTGTGACATCATTGAAATTATGGAAATGTGGATGGCTTCCATGACTGAAGTGTGAGAATGGAAGGATACAGGTTCTTTAGGAAGGACAAGCAGAGGAAATCAACAAGGACATAGGATCAACAAGCACATAGAGTGTGTGGAGCTATTCCTGGGGATGGATGAAGAGCCAACAGAGAAAAGGGGAAATGCAACCAACATTTTTAGAAAGAAAAATAATGTAGACCCAGGGAACCACAGGCCAGTCAGTCTCATCTCTGTGAGTGGCATGATCATGCAGCAGATCCTCCTAGAAGCTATGCTAAAGCACATGGAAAATAAGGAAGTGATTGGTGAGAGCCAACATGGTTTCATGAAGGACAGATTGTGCCTGTCAAATATGTTGGCCCTCTACAATAGGGTATCCACACTAGTGGATAAGGGAAGAGCAACTGATTTCATTTACCTTTACTTTTGCAAAGCATTTGACACTGATCCACATGACATCCTTCTTTCTAAGTTGGATAGACACTCAGTGAGTATGGAATTAGCTGGATGCTTGCAGTCAAAAACTTGCAGTCAACACCTGTCCAGGTGGAGACAAGTGATGAGTGGTGTTTCTCAGGAGTTGGTATTGGGACCCACACTGTTTAAAATTTTTTGCTGAAGACACCAAGATGTGCGGTATGGTCAACATGTTGGAGGAAAGGGATGCTATCCAGATAAACCTTGCCAGACTTGAGAAGTGGGTCTATGTGAAACTCATCAAGTTCAACAAGGCCAAGTGCAAGGTCCTGCACCTGAGTCAGGGCAATCCCAAGCATAAATACAGGCTGAGTAGAGAATAGATGGAGAGCAGCCCTGAGGAGAAGGACCCGGGGGTTATTACTGGATGAGAAGATCAACTTGAGCTGGCAATGCGCACTTGCAGCCTAGAAAGCCAACCTTATCCTAGGCTGCATGAAAAGAAGCATGGCCATGGCCATGGTGGATGGTTGAGATTCTCCCCTTCTACTCCACTCTCCTGAGACCCCACCTGTAGCACTGCATTCAGCTCTGAGTCATCCAGAACAAGAAGGTCATTAACGTATTACAACAAGTCCAGAGAAAAGCCATGATGATATCGAAGGGTCTGGAGTACCTCTCCTACAAAGCAGGGCTGAGAGAGAGATGGGGTTGTTCAGCCTGGAGAAGAGAAGGTTCAAGGGAGACTTTATAGCAGCCTTCTATTACCTAAAGGGGACCTACAGGAAAGCTGGGGATGGACTCTTTATCAGGGAGTGTAGTGATATGACAAGGAGTAATGGTTTTAAATTAAAAAGGGGTAGATTTTGATTAGATATTAGGAAATTCTTTACTCTGAGGGTGGTGAGGCACTGGAACAGGTTGCCCCAAGAAGCTGTGGAAGATTTCAAGGCCACGTTGGACGGGGTTTTCAGCAACCTGGTTTAGTGGAAGTTGTCCCTGCCCATGGAAGGCGGGTTGGAATTATCACAGAATCACAGAATGGTTGAGGTTGGAAGGGATCTTCAGAGATCATCCAGTCCAACTCCCCTACTAAGCAGGGTCACCTAGAACATGTTACAAAGGATCACATCCAAGTGGGTTTTTAATATCTCTAAGGAAGGAGACTCCACAATCTCTTTGGGCAGTCTGTTCCAGTGCTCTATCATCCAAACTGTAAAGTTCTTCCTCATATGGAGATGAAAACTCCTGTGGTTCAATTTATACCCATTAATCCTTGTCCTATCACTGGCCACCACTGAGAAGAGTATTCTTTACATCGTCTCTCAGGTATTTGTAGAGGTTAATGAGATCCCCTCTCAAACTCCTCTTCTCTAGGCTAAACAGACCCAGCTTGCTTAGTCTTTTTTCATAGGACAGATGCTCCAATCCCTTAATCACCTTTGTGGCTTCCTCTCTAGAAATTAGATTAGAATATAACTTCTAATCCCTCTCTAGAATTAGGTGATCTTTAAGGTTGCTTCTAATCCAAACCTTTCTTTGATTCTATGATTCTATATAATATATATAAAACTTCATAAATGGGGAAACAAAGTGGTCTTTTAGTAACAGAAGTTAAAGAATGTCTGCCCAACGTGTTACTCACTTTTTTTTTTTTTTCCATCAGTCATTTAGCTGTCATTTGTATTGAAGTTGCTTGTCATGATGCAGGGTGGAGACTTGCAGATTTATGAGATTCCCAAACTCATTTTGCAGATGGGAAAGTACAGTTGTTGTGTGGGCTGTGGGAGGGAAAGTTCTTACTTATCTACAGGCAATGGCAAGGGTCTTTTTAAAGACCTTTTTATTAAAACAATCAAAAATGTAATCTAAAATGTAATTTTGGATTTTTAAATAGCTTATAAGAATTTTTATCTAAATGCGTAAACAGAGATGGGCATCTTTCCCACTGGAAAATCCTGTAGTTTATTTTTTGTTTAAGGATGTCTGTTGAGAATGATAGTTGTGTCCCATTTATGCATCCTTCTTAGGGAGACTAACTCTGAAAATTGAGCATTATGATGATGGAGTAACACAGAGAACCAAATAAAAGGTAATACTTTTTCCAGTCTACGTTTTCAATTTCTTCACCGTGTTTATTCAATTTCTAATTAAAATTTCTTGTCCCAATCTCTACCATTTATATAGTCTTTATGGTTTTCCTATACTACTTTTCCTGTCGCTTAACTAAATAGGGTTATGTTAAAAGCCCCTTAATTTTTCCATTGAATATTATACTCCTACGCATTCTCTCTAAAATATTTCTGTGGCATAATAAGTACTTTCCCTTAAAGGAATGTAAGCACATTTCCTTAAAGGGCTCATTACAATCTGCATTTATATTTGGTTATATAACAAAATGGCTTTGATTAATTATTCAGGGCCAGTAATATTTGTTTCAGATGACAATCCATTTCATGTTGTTGCTTACTGCAACACAGGCATGTGATTATTTTCTATATCCCCAGGAAGACCTTCAAAGTCAGTGCATGTTCATGTTTACTCACACATCAGACAGCCTTTGTTGAAGAGTGTGTGGTATTGTGGTGGTTTTACTTGGTTGGGCAGCCAGGCTCCACCACAACTGCTCTCTCACTCCCCCTCCTCAAAGGGGGAGAGAACACAATGGAAAGGGCTCAAGGTTTAAGGACAGGGATATCACTCAACAATTATTGTGATGGGCAAAACAGGCTCAGAGTAGGGAGACAGTAAAGTTTATAACGTATTACTAATAAGCTAGAAAAGTGAGAAAAGAAAAAAAAAAAAAAAAAAAGGAAAGACAGCAAAACACCTTCTTCCCATCCACCCTCTCCCCCCGAGCGGTGCAGGGGAATGGCAAAATGGAGGTTGCAGTCAGTCTATGGCGCTTCTCCTCCACCACTTCTTCACAGTCACTCTCTTCCCCTCCTCCAATGTGGGGTCCCTCCCATGGGATGCTGTCCTTCCCGAACTGATCCTGCATGAGCTTCCCAAAAGCAGCAGCTCTGCAAGAACTGTTCCACATATGGCTCTGTACCATGGAGTCCATCTATCAGGAGCACACTGCTCCAATTTGGGTCCCTCACAGGCAGCAGCTCCTGACAGATCCTCTGCTCCTCAATGGTTCCTTCTCCACAGGCTACAGCTCCAACACAGAATCTGCTCTAGCAGAGGTTCTACACAGGCTGCAGCCTCCTTCAGGCCACATCCACCTTCTCCACTGGGGGTTCCTCCATGGGCTGAAGTGTGGAGATCTGCTTCGCTGTGGGATCCATGGGCTGCAGGGGGACAGCCTGATCTGCCATGGGCCCCTCCACAGGCCGCAAGGGAACTTCAACTCTGGTGCCCAGAGGACTTCCTCCCCCTCCTTCTTCACTGAATTTGGTGTCTGCAGGGCTGTTTCTCACTCCTCACTCTCCCAGCTGCTGCTGTTCAGCATTTTTTTTCCCTTAAATCTGCTCTAATAGAGGTGCAAACAATACCGCTTATTGGCTCAGCTCTGGGCAGCAGCAGGCCCTTTGGAGCCAGCTGAAACTGGCCCTTATCTAACATGGGACAGCCTCTGGATTCTTCTCACAGAAGCCATCCCTGCAGCCCCTACTACCAAAACGTTGCCACATAAACCCATTACAACCTTATAAGCTGAATTTGAACAACACCATTTCAGACACTTGCTGGTATAGTTATACAACATTCGCCCTTATGTTTCAGTAGATTAAATTAACCAGCATCTAACTTCTCATCCGGGGAATTCAGTTTCTGTTCATAAGAGACAAACTATCTCCTCTAGTGTTTTTTGTAAAATCTACTTCCCAGTTTGAGGGCCCAATAACGAAGTCAGAGGCTAACAAAATAAACATTTTGAAGATGAGATTGCTAGGAAATTCTTTGGTATACAAATAATCTACTCTGATATCAGAAGAATTTTATGGCAACCAATAGGCACCTGTTAAAGCATTAGCTCCGTCTTCATCCAGCAATCTTGTGGTTAATTTATTTAATGGCCTTGCTCCTCTGGCATACTCTGTAAGGACAGTTATGCAATTACTTCTACAATAAGAGACAGGACTTCTAAGTGTTATTGGGAGCAACAAAGAGCTAGATATCAGAAAGCACGTGTGAGTGAGCTCCAGATATATCTTCTCAAGCCTACAAGGGATAAAGTTTATGATAAAAATTCCTAGACACCTGAAATAGTTTTAAGGTTTGTTGATCTGTCAGCTTGTTTAAATCACATCTCAATCTGTCTGAATAGTCTTTATTTTAGATTTTATGGTGCCATCTTATAAGAAAAATAAATTCAGAGAGGAATTGTTTTGGTACTGAGAACTAATCTTAAATAAATACATTTCTTTCAGATGTTACAAAAGTAACTTTGTCTGTTCATTAGATGGCTGTTTTAGTTGGAATAATGCTCATCAGTGCTGCTGGTTCAACACAAAGTCTGCTGAAGGAAGCTGAGACTCCAATGTACTACAATGAGTTCTGGATCAAATAAAAGTACTTCAAAGAACTGACTAGTGCTCAAATATTCAGTTAACTATTATACTTCTTTCTTGCAGTTGAAAAACCTTTCAGAAAAGTTCTGTGTGCTGGTTATCCTCAGAGGTTGCTGATCGTCTGGACATAATGAAAGAGAAGTGTACTTTTCAGCCATATTTATGCCATAGCTACACTGCAATTACTGCAGTCAGTGTTGTTAAGAAAATCTGTCCAAAATTCTGGGCAGACGCTATCTTATGCTTAGCTTTTTCTGCTGTGGCTATGGTAGAACAGCCATACTGAGTTACAGTAGCACTATCCCAGATTCCTGAGTCTGACAGAGGCCTGACGGACCCTCTGGTGCATGCCTGCAGAGAAGGAATAAGGTGTGTTTTTCATCAGCAATGGATTGGTACTTCTGTTTCCTCCACCCTAGTGTTTCCAGGCAGACATGTTCAGAAAACAAAACAAACCCAAACAAAAACAACAACAACAAAAAAACATTCAGGAAGAACTAACTTCCTTCTCCCTCTCCTTGACAGATACCAGTAGCAGCAGCTTTGGAAAAACGGAGTAGATGAACAAAGCAAATACAGAATTACAGCTTCTGGTGCTGCAGTGTGGAAGTATTTTCTGACTCACATGGGGTATCACCTCTTCTTTTCTTAATTGTCTTTGATGGACTTCCTTTCATACTTATAATCACTTTTTGAATCCATTTATATGTTTGGCCTCCACAACATCCTGTGGCAATGAGTTCTACAATTTAATTACACTCTGTGTGAAAAAGCACTTCCTTTTGTTTGTTGAAAATTCTCTGGATGATAATTTCATTTAGTGTCCCGTGTTCTTGTTTTACAAAAATAGTGCATAATTGCTCTATAACCTGCTTATTCATGGCTTTTATAATTTTATATATCAAGATCATATCCCTTCAGTTACTTCTCTGTGTTAAAGATTTCTAATCTAATATCTCCTTCTACAGAAGCATTTCTAGATTTGATCACACACACACCCCTCCCCCCCCACCACCCCACTTTTCTCTGTCTCATTGTAGTTTTATTGTAGTCTTTGGCAGATGTGGATACCAGAGTTGCAAGTAATAGTATGCACATGGTCAACTTTCAACAGTGCACTGAGCACCAAAACAGTTAAACAAGGCTCACTGGTATGAATCTGTAGCATTCACAGTCTGCAATATGGGGATATTAAAATGTTTTGGTATGGCTTTTGTTTGTTTGTTTGTTTCCCTTCCTAAGTAGAAATCTGTACTGCCTGCCTGAGTCCTTGCTCTGAAGAATTTCCATGGTATTAGCTGCCAGGAAGCTAATGCCATAATAAAGGACAACTTTTTGATAAGCATATGTTTATTTTACTTTGATATCCCTATTGTTTATGGTAGCTTTTCAGGTAGCTCAGTAGCAAAATCTTATCTTCATTGATAGGAAAAACAACAACAACAACAAACAGAGAAATATTATGATAGCGGGTCATTTTTACAGAATAAGACTGCAAATAAGAATAGAATTTCCAAATGCCATGACAAAATCATTGGATTATTCCTTTTAGCTTAAATTCAGTGGTTGAAGTAGTCCATCATCATTTAGATGAGTTTCAAAGAAAAGATCTGAGCTTTCTCACTGAAGGGTTTTTAGTTCACCTCACACTATAAATGGCAGGACATTCCATCTGGAGCCCTATGCTTCATATATTCATTCTATTATCCCCTCAAGGAGGTTGAAAATATATTTTTTCCAAAAGTTGGAAAAAGAAAAAAACAAACAAACAAAAAAACAACAGCAACCATAATTTGAATTCCATAAAGATATATGACAATATAATAATTAAATTTGTATGTTGTCGGTGAATTTACTGCATCTGTCATTATTGGCAACATCTGTCATTTCCAAGCAACATTTGAGTGCCTCCTTCTGGATCATACTGGAGCGCCCAAATGAAGAGTTCTTTCCTAAGACAGTGTTCTTGGATAGCAATGCTCCCAGGATTCAAGACATATTGCATATTCTGATGAAGAGCAAGAAATTGCTTTAGTGAAAGGATATATATAAATATATATATAAATTTATTTATTTATTTATTGTATTGTTACTGTAAAGCCAAGAAGCACTCAGGTTTGAGGAAGCAAAGAAATAGAACTGCAACTGCAACATCTCCAAAAATAAAGCCCCAGATTACCACATCATTTGCATAGAAATCTTTGCATGTTTATACAGGTATAAAGTTTGAATCAGTTCAGATGCTTTGGAACAAATAGACAGTATTCCTAGATCTTCATCTGATTTCCTTCTAAAGGGATTCCGTTAAAAAACTGTGAAATTATTCAATAAATATCTCATAACTTGTGAGGTTGCCAACCATTAGAGATACTTTGATTATTATTATATATATATTTTTTAATCCTTTTTCTTTAATCCTTAGATGGTTTAAAAATATGCTCTATTTAAACTATAAGATCCAAAGCATTTTTCAGATTTTTGAAGATGTATCTTGTTAATACCTTTTGAGTGGTCAGGCACAATGTGGCAAGGCACTATAAGCGTAATAATTATCAAAAGACTCTTGCAATTTAATTACAGGAAATGACATCACATATCTGACTGTACTCAGCGGACTTCTGCTGTGAATTATAATGCCAATTGCACTGTATTTAACTACTATCCAGGTATCACAGTCTTCTTTTTAATGACTCCCTTTGTGGAAGTTCAAGTCTTTTCTTTTAATAAAACTATTTCACATTTTGTCCTTGCCAGTGTCAGTTTAAAAGAAATGAATACTTCCTATCTGTCTTGTTAAGGGAGATGACCTGTCCAACCTCTCAATGGAAGGTTTGGATTCCCATTAAAAGTTTTCAACTCTTTCTTTTCCTTTCTGTTACTATGTGCTTTATCTTTTGTAGATACTTTTTCAAAAAATAAATGACCCGGTCAGAAGTAGAGAAGATTTTGCCCCAAATCTTTAAATTTGTTACTGGGTGATACTTCTAGATCAATATTTGCATTAAATAAAGTGAATTGGTTGGACAAAAGGAGAAGATCAAAATGAAAGATGGTTACCTTGTACAGAATTTAACCTTTAGGACCCAAAACTGTTAGTGAATGTGTAGAAATTAGTAGAAAAATTGTGTGTTTTGTTTAATATTTCAAGATGAATACTAATACCAGATTTTGCTAATTGAAAAGAAGAATAAAGACATAATTTTCTTGTTAAGTGGAATGTTTATCCATTTGATAGGCCTGATATTGGTTAGCAACGCAGTTCATTTTTAGGAGGTGTTGATAATATAAATGTGGTAACATAATAAGTATTATTTAAATTTGTCAAAAGTAAATTATCTGGTCAATGAGAATTGCATTCTAATGTAATAGGCAATATCACTAACAGATGGTAAATATATGTTAGAGGAAATACATTAAAGGGCATATTGAAGATATCTCTTCCCCGGCATATATTTCTGTCTAGGCTTTACCTTTATTAATGCAAGTAAGGTGAGAAATTCTTGTGATGTTAGCAATGACTATTAATTCTACCACCTGTTTTCTGCTAAAGGATTTTTTCAGTAACTTTAACATAATATAACTGATCAAAAATATGTATAAAAGAGGTAATAAATGTTAAGTGATATATTTAAGTGTTTCTAGCTTAATCTAGTGAATAAAAACAATCACCTCTTTGTTTTATGAAAACAGCAGTTATGGTCAGAGCTAGACTCCAGAGTACCATCAAATCCATGGTTTCTGAGTACAGGAATCATATGACAAACCAAGCTAGTGGTGTCAAAGAGTAGGAAATTACAATTTATCATCAACAGAAATTAGAAATATAACATCAAAGGGTGCTGCCCCACAGCCGGATTGTTACTGCTTTCTACTGAATTTATTATTATAGAATCATAGAAACATAGAATCATTCAGGTTGGAAAAGACCTTTGTCATCTAGTTCAACCTTTAAACTAGTACTGGCAAGTCCACTACTAAATTATGCTAAATTCTACATCTACACTTTTCAAGTGGAGAATAAATTGTTATTTTTCTGACAGGAATCGTATGGGGATGAAACAAGACTAAGAAATGTAGATCTCAAAAAGAAACTTTTGGATACATATAACATTTTTATTTTTCTAGAATAATAATAAACTTTAGCATGTCATTTTGGATGGATATTCTCGGTCTTCAAGGGGTGTTTTGATTTGACATTTTCATGTCAAATAACATCAGGTGCACTTGCCTTTTATTGTGTATGTTGTGGGATACCTGCAGTTAACCCTTCTAACTTAGAAGCCTGATGGCTATATCATTTCCCCAAAGACTCGGTTTCATATCACACTGTCTGAAGTTTAAGCCAGGGTGGCCTTCTTCCAAGAGGAATAATATATTCTGAAATGAACTGGAAGCTTCAGCTTTGTGTAAAACATAAAACTCCAAACTGAAACTGATCAACAGAAAATCTTCGGCTGCTTTAGTAGTCAGGGCATTTTCACAGAACTTGAAAATTGTACATCCTAATCCCTCTGGTAACCTTAGTCTGCCCTACTTTATGCAAGAGGTCTAACTGCAGAGGTACTTAATAAAACAATGTTTTTTCGCATTTTCCTTCAGCTCTCCTAATTTTACTATTTTATTTTTATTTTATTTTATTTTATTTTATTTTATTTTATTTTCTGCTTTGAAAAAGTGTTTATCAAACTGTGTCTCTAAGATAAACAGTAATGATGTTAAGCAGGATCAACCCCAGAAGAGCAGCCTTCTGCTTTCAAAGAAAGGATTGAGGCATGATTTTCCTCTTGTTGAAAAAAAATATAAATAAATAAAAAGATATCAGTAAAATTATTTTTCATATTTTATTAAAATATGACTCTTGACAAAGATAATTTCAAACAATTTCAACAGGTGTTTAAGTGGGGTTTAATGATCTGTAGCTGCTTGGATCATCTGTAACAGCATTTTAAAATACAGTAACAACACTTAATTTACTTCTTAAGTAAATTAAGTAACTTCTTCTATTTAATTTTAATATAAAATTAAATATTTTTAGCAGCTGAACAACCTAGTTGCTCTGCTTCTGCAGAAACTAAATTTAAAGAGATGTAATACCAACGTTAAATTACACATATATCGACTTGTATCTACACCTTTTATTTTAATTTATTGTTAGGCTTTTTTATTTATTACTAGAAAAAGAAGTACAAGGTAAGCAACTTCTTAAACACAGGATGTGGTAAAGTCTAACAAACAAATTTCACTTTTTATTGATATCTCTAATTGTTTCCTTTCCCCATCACTTCTCTGGCATACTTTCTATCTTTCTCCCCATACTTCCCCTTCTGATACAGATTAAGAATTTCCTGATATTTGATCATTGCATTAAGTGTTTGATCTTTATTTTCATCTTACCCTTCTCATCTTCCTTCCTACATGTCAAGTGCCAAGGGCATGGTTCATTTGTTCTGCACTTTAGCATAATGGCCCCTGGAGGCAAACCAGCAGATTTTAGAGTATCCTTGAGACTACACTGAACTTCACCAGAAGCAGTAATGGACCTGGGATTTCTGAAAAAAAAAAAAAATATATATATATATATATATATATATATATATATGCAAATATATATATATATCTATAATCTTTGATCTTTGTCTTCACCTCTTCTCTGCTATGCAGATTTCTGTTACAACTAAAGAACTAGAAGCTAGTATTTTACATTGTGTTGAAATAGTATAACACAGATTTTTCTACCATTAAGTGCAAAACACTGAGCCAGAACAAATAGAAATGTTTAAGTAACAGTTTAATAATTCTGTCAGGACCACTGGATCACCACCTTTTCTTAAAGTAAAGATAGAGAGGGACTCTTCATTAGGGAGTGTAAGAAGAGGAAAAGGAATAATGATTACAAGTTAAATGGGGGTAGATTTAGATTAGATATAAGGAAGAAATTATTTACTCAGAGAGTGGTGAGATACTGGAACAGGCTGCATAGAGAAGTTATAATTTTTTTTTTTTTTTTTTTTCCATGTAAGCTACTGAGTTTTTGAAGACTATTAGGTAATACTTCTATAAAAGACTACTTGAATAGTCTGTGTTCAAACCTCAAGGGCTTCTTTTCTAAGAAAAGCTCCCTAGTGTAATCTGAAGGGTTCCCAGGAAAAAAAAAAAAAAAAAGAGGAAAAAAAAAAACAACAACTATCTACTTGGTGGTATCCAGTATTCAATAAAATATAGATATATATATTTATTTGAGGGTCTTTCCTTTCCTTTCCTTTCCTTGCCTTGCCTTGCCTTGCCTTGCCTTGCCTTATCCTGCTCTCTCCCTGCTTTTCCTCTCCCTTCTTTCCCTTCTCTCTCCGTTTCCAGACAAATGTCTGGAAACAAAATTCATGAACAAAAGTAAGCAACACAAAACCTAAGCTGACTTTAGTTCTGAGGCCATGTAGTTGTAGTCTATATGCAAGACATTTTTCAAAAGCTCTGGCTGTCAAATAATATTAACCAGGTTAAATTATACTTCATGAATATGTAGTATATTTCTTCATTATCATGTAATACACTTTCATTTATAAATAATGATCAGGTTTTATTGCTACCATAGATAAATATTAAAGGTATAATTTAAATAGTTTTATTAGCAAAGTGGTACCTACAGTCTTCACAGAAATACATACATTTTTATGCCACCATTTTCTATCATCTCCTTTTGTTCCTTTATTAAGATATGCCTCAAATCTATTAGATATACATTAAATACTTCATGTCTATTTCAGAGAAAATTAAACATGCATTTGGAAAGATGTATCGAAGTATTTTCATTCCAGAACTTTCACATTTTAAGACTAATCTTATTGTCTATGATTAGTCTAAATATGACAACCTTTACTGCTACCATTACAAAAGATTTACTGTTTAACTCTTCAGATAAAATAAATAAATAAATAAATATTATTTCAGTTCTTTTGACTTTCTGTCTGTAGTTTGATATGTTGACTTTTATTTTCTGGTCTTTCATGTGAAGTGATAGCACTCAAATAGTTAACCTCAAATTGCTAGAATGTTGAATTGTTGAAATGTATTTTGTTAAGCTTCCTGAAACTTAAGAAATACAATATTCAAAATGTCTTTAGCATTTTGAAGGCAGACATCAAGAATATGTATGGTAATTAGAAGCTCCTCAACTATAGTTGAAGACACAGAAATTTAAGCTTGTTTGCTTTGCATTTCGTATCTGATAAAAATCAGATAGGGTTACTGTCAATGTCTCATACACATTGTTGCAAATTTTCCTAGTTATATTTAATAATCATTAATAGATGATCTGTGCTTGGGAAAGATGCTGATCTTCTGGATATGTAGGTCTGCAGTCCTTCCCCAGTAGCACTTCAAAGCTTTCATAAACCCCCTGATAGCTTCTGCTGGCACAGGAGGAATAGTGGAGTCCATTAATACTGTTCTGCGGGATTGAAGAGGTGGCAAGAGGGAGACTGGGAACAACAAAGCCATGTTACAGAGCTCCCAGCTGCTGGAGACCCGGGAAATGGCAACACTTTGCAATTATTTGTATTTCTTTAGTGTTTAAAGACTCCAGCTGGGATCAATGCACCACTGTGCATTGTTTACTCTTACAGTGTAAAAGATGGGCCCTATTCCAAAAAGTTTAGGATCTGAAGAGACAAGAAAGCAAGATAAGAAAAAAAGTTTCTAAGAAGAGAAAGAGAAGACATGGTTGGCATGAATTGTTCCAATCTTAGGTATAAAGCCTATGTTTTGAGATTATTTTTTTTTAGATAATTAGGATTTTGGATGAAAGACAGGGAAAGATATGCAGGCAGTAGTATCTAAATGGCAGGAACAAATGGAAAGGGAAGACATTGATATGGAAAGCATTGAAATTCTATACTACCCATTTTTTCACTAATCTATAATAAAGTACCTAATCATCACCAAATATGGTAAATGTGTACATCTTTAAAACAAGTTTTTCAATCCATGTGGTTTACCTTTCTGACAACACTATTGTACTGCTTAGTCCAGCACAGTTGTCTAAGCCACTTATGGTGATAGAAATTACCAGAATTCATCATGTTTTCCTTTTTTATACCAGGATCTACCAGGTATATGAAATCACAGCCAACTAACAAATAAGCAGAGCAGATCTAAGTAGTGGTTTTGTTTTAAGTGGATTATACTACTGAAAAGTAAACCAACTGACATAATTCTGTCAAGAAAAGAAATGAAAAAAAAATATATATAAAAAGTACAGTAATAAGAGAAGGTAGTTTTGGTGATGTAGACAGGAATACTGTCCAGCAAATTACAACTATATATATATACATATATATATATATATAAAACAAATACCCCAAACAAACAAACAAACAAATAAGCTAACGTTAGCAAAACTAAAAGGTTCTAAGGTATTGCTCAAGTGCAATGCTATGGGTCCTGAAGAATTGCATATATCAAAACAGTTGGCTAGATTCTAGTGTTACATTTCCAGATTTGTTTGCTTGTTTGTTTCTATCTGAAGCTGTATATGCAAAGAATAAAACTACAGCATGCCTACAACAACTTGAATGTAATAAAACAGAAACAATCAATGAAACAAAATTAGATTGCTCTTTCAAAGTGACTTCCTTTTCTTTCTTATTGTATAACCATTAAATTAGTTACATTAATAGCCTGTCAATTTTTTTTCCTATATTGATAAGTGATTTTGAATAAAAGTTGTTATTATTTACCATTTCATGGAAAAAAAAAAAAAAGAAAAAAAGAAAAGAAAAGAAAAAAAGTCTTGAATAATTGTTTCATGCCCAAACATTTTTTAATATATTTTATTTAGCAAAAGTATTTATCTAATCCTTTTGAAAATATTGTGGCTATTTCTGTGTGCTTCTGAAACATATCACTTTGCCTTATTCTCCCCTAACGAATCTCCCATATTAAGGAAGGTAAATTTAGTGTTGTAAGTATGATGGGGAAAAAATAAATACATAAACACACAACCTTGACTTCAGCAGAGTTATAATGACATCAGAATTGATTACTATGTAGGATCTAAATACCAAGAATAATCATTCCTAGTGAATGTACATATGACATATGTACATATGACATAAAATTGGGAGGAGTGGCTGATAGGCCAGAGGGCTGTGCAGCCATTCAGAGGGACCTGGACAGGCTGGAGCATTGGGTGGTGGGGACCTTCATGAAGTTCAACAAAGACAAATGTAGGGTCCTGAACCTAGGGGGGGATAACCCCATGCACCAGCACAGGCAGAATAACCAGGAGCCAGCCGTGTGCCCTGGTGGCCAAGGTGGCTAATGGTATCCTGGGGTGCATTAGCAAAAGCATTGCCAGCAGGTCAAGGGAGATGAGTGATCCTGCACCTCTACTCAGTCCTGGTGAGGCCTCTCCTGGAGCATTGTGTTCAGTTCTGGGCTCTCTAGTACAAGAGAGACATAGAACTGCGGAAGCAAGTCAAGCAGAGGGCTATGAAGATAACTAGGGGACTGGAGCATTCATGACAGGAGGCTGAGAAAGCTGGACCTGTTTATGTTGGAGAAGAGAAGACTGAGAGGGGATCTGATCAACATATACAAATAACTGAAGAGAGGTTGTCAAGAAGATGGGACTGGATTCTTTTCAGTGGTGCCCAGCAACAGGACAAGAGGCAATGGGCACAAACTGAAACACCAGAAATTCCAGCTAAATATGAGGAAACATTACTGTAAGGGTGACAGAGCACTGGAACAGGCTGCCCAGAGAGGCTATGGAGTCTCTTTGGAGATATACAAAACCCACCTGGATGTGATCCTATGCAACATACACTACGTGATCTTGATTGGCAGGGGGGTTGAACCAGATGATCTCCAGAGGTCCCTTGCAACCTCAAACATTTTGTGATTCTGTGATAAAGGAGATCTTAATTCATCAGTGTTTAAGAAGAAATTTGTGATTCCTTAGGCATACACATATGAATTCTGACTAATTCTGATTTAACAGTACTAGGAATTGAACTTAATCCTAGAGTTAACCAGATTTTTCTCTACCCCTTCATTCAGAATTACCACATATGCTTTGGCTGTGCACAACTTCCTACAATCTGGTCATTCATTTACACAACTAGAAAATATGCTTTTCTCAGCAGTTCTATGGAAAATGGTGGTACTACATCACTGAGCTAGCTTTTCTTGTACATTACAGTGCAAACACTGCAATGTATTTTATGTTTTACTTTGGTCTTATATATTAAATTCACTTTAACATGGTTCCAGGAGGTGAAGGTGTTGCACAGGAGGTAGTTTAGAGGAAATCTTGGAATTTGAATGTTCAGCGTGTCTCAAAGTTTGATCCTCTTCTGTCATATCAGGTCAGCATCAAAGGATAAACTGAAAATATGAATAAATCTCCTCTTAGTATGGAGCCAGTGCATCAAATAAAATTTCAAATCAGTTTGTCTCCATTTGAGATGATTTTTTTCAGGGAGGTCATAGATGGAGGCTGTGATTGTTTAATTAGCATGTTATAGTCTTTCCAATAACACAGAAACAATAAATACAAAAGTTAGTAATGAATGGTAGCTTATTTAGGAGGTGATCATGAAAAAGGGGGGTTAAATTCCTTACAGAAATAGAATAACAATATCTGCTGCCCTGGACACATATTTTCAGATAAATAATATTTTCCTGGTCATTCTACATCCATTGTTTTCTATCATAAAAAGAGAGGGTTTAGTTCCTTTTGCTGAAAAGCACAGAAAGGTTCATAGAACTAGAATTTCAGCTGCATAGTCCCCAAAAGAGCAAGAGGAAAATAGCTGTACTGTTCCACTAAGCAATGTCTTTCTCTTTGTTTACATACAGTATGGGAATAGCAACTGCATTCTCAGTTTTCCTCTAGAAAATACATCTATCTGTTCCTCTTCAGGCCAGAAGTCCAAGTTATTATATTTATATAATTATTATATATCATTATAAAAATAATAATTATTTATATCTAGATATTATAAGTAATTGTGATCCTAATATATGATTTTAATTAATAATTATAATTAATGTAATAATATAATATATAATATAATGTAATATAATATAATATACCTATGTATTATATTACATTACATTACATTACATTATATTATATTATATTATATTATATTATATTATATTATATTATATTATATTATATTATATATTACTTCCTATAGTTTCAATTAAACTTTATCTATCTATCTTACAAAACTGGCACTTATATTTGTTGGAATTTTCATTAGAGGCTATGAATCCTGGGTATGCAATGAGTTTACTTTCTGGACAGTGGAGAAAACAAGATGGTTGTCACCCTCAGAAATTCAACCTATAAGTTCCTGTGTAGAGAATTCACATACTGACTCTTTAAACTGTTGTCTTCCACTGTAAGCATAAGCCCAATTACATCTCATGTCACAGCTAACTAGTTTACAGTACAGAAGTGACCTGTTTAAAACAAGCCTATTTACTTATCCAAAATTGATTTGCCCTTTTCTTTACTTCTAAGGTCTGATTTCCAGAAATTACCCTCAAAGTGTTCAGTTGGCATTATCTGCTTCATTTTCAATCAGTGCTTGTGCCAGTACTTTCCATCTTTATTGCTGCTCTATATTACTATAAACATGCTGAGCTCTCCCAGTAGTTCAGAGATGTGGAGCACAAGTGGCCTTCAAGGTGACTAGAATAGAAGGAAAAATAATTTGTTGTTGTTCTGTTGTGAAATATGACTTGTTTCCAACCTGGGTTTAAAGCTATTGAAGTACTTGAATTATTATTGCTTCTCTGACAGAACTAAAATACGAAGATGTATGTGTGTGTGTATGTATGGCAGCGTAACTGATATCTTCCTCATTAAAATGCCATCAGGTGCAAAGGAATACTTTTTTTTTTTTTTTTTTTTTTTTTTTTTTAACAGCTTGCAGGATAAAGAATAATATTTTTCTGAGAAATTTAGTTGTGCTAGAGGAGGGCCATGAGGATGATCAAGGGGCTGGAACACCTCTCTTATGAAGACAAGCTAAGGGAGTTGGGGTAGTTCAGCCTGTAGAAGATAAGGTTCCATACAGTGGCCTTCCAGTACCTGAAGGTGGCCTACAGTAAAGCTGGGGATGGAATTTTTGTCAGGGAGTATAGGGAGAGGCCAAGGGGTAATGGCATTAAAGTAAAAGAGGGTAGGTTTAGGTTAGACATAAGGATAAATTTCTGTACTCTTTCTGGGTAGTGAGGCACTACCCAGAAAGGTTGTGGCTGCCCCATCCCTCAAAGCTTTCAAGGCCATTTTGAGTGGGGTTTTGAGCAACCTGATCTAGTGGAAGGTGTCCCTGCCCATGGAATTGTATGATCGTTAAGGTCCTTTCCAACCCAAACCATTCTGTGATTGTATTATTCCATGATCTTTGTACAGGGGTCATGTCTTTGTATTTCTTTATTTTCTATGATTCTGGTGATTCTGTGATTCTTTGCTGTTGTTTCCTAGCTCCATGGACATATTTGAAAAACATTATTATTTTTGTTTTCCATAGAAGATCATAGAGGAAATTTTCATAATGACTGTTCAAGTCTTAGCAAAAGGCATCCACATACTATCAACAGAGACCTAGCAGAGTTAACACCTGAATTTGTTTTATGAATATGTCCTGTACTCTTAAATAACAGAAAAAAAAAGTGATGATATCTGCAGGATACAAGTAAACTTAATTTCGGATTCAGCTTAAGTTTGGTACTGACTGGTTCTAAAAGCAAACCATGTAGAGGAGAAAAAATGGTAAAAGATGACAGTAAGACTTTTTAAGACTTTTTATTTATTTATTTTTCCTCCTAGAGAGACAAATCAACTCGAGAAAAGGTATTGTATGTTTGGCTTTTGTTGTTTTAAATAATTTTGAACAATTATTCCATGTTTATAACTATTTTAAATATTTTTTTTTCTTTAATGTGATCTTCTTTACATCTGACATGAAGGAGACATGCAGTATTTACTACCAACAAAATAATTCAGAGTATAATTGAGACATTAATATCTGCAATACTTTAAGATTTACATCTTAACTATCCAGATTCTATTTTTAACTTATGGGCCAGTTCATGGATAAAAAAGAGAAGCCAACAAGAAATATATATATATGTATACACACACACACACACATATACATACGTTCGTAAAATGCCCATGTTTGCTCACTGTAACTGTATAAAACTCCTGCTTGCACTTGACAATGTATTGGTTCAGTTGTCACATGGCCCGAGGAAAGACCTTTTTTTTTTTTTCTTTACTTTCTCTGATCTTTACTATACCAATTGTTGATTCTTTATAAATACATTACTTTTCCAAAAATATGCAGGTTAGAAATAAAATCGTCTTTCCCTGTTAATATATTTATTGTTTGCTGACCAGTAACAGTTTGGGGATTGTCATTTAGAAAGGAGACTTTATGATATACTTCTACTACAAAAGACTTCCTATTTTTCATAAATATGCTATTACTCACATATTTTGATTTTCTGTTTTTGCTAACTGAACCAGTCCTTCTAGAAAGTCTAAACAAGCCTTTTCCAGTGGGAAATATAAACTCATATCACTTTTTCTCTGAGAGTTTCCAATTTTGTCCTATTGTTCTCATGATCCTCATCATTTTACCTATTCAAGTTTCCCTTATATTAAGTTTCTGGAGCATTTATAAAGTTAGATATAAGAAGACTTTTCAAACCATACTTATTCTTGATGAGCCCTAGACTACCCAGATGAAAGATTCCCATTCTTAAGGACTAAATCTAATAGAACTATTTTAGCATTCTGTGAAGCAAGTTCAAATTTAAAGAAAGTTACATGAATAACCAAGAAGAATTCAGTATGTCAGGAGGTTAATAGATATATTTAGACAATTATATGTATATGCACACTGACAATGTATATATTTTATATAATTTATAAATTTAAAAATATTGATATATATAAATTGTTAAAATGTTATAATTGTTTTACCAATGTATTTACATATGTAAATGTTAATGCTTTAAGTATGCAGGTTTCAAAATTATCTCCTTCAAATAATCAAATTAAGCTGAAGCACATAAAGCAAACTTCAGTTTCCTCTATTTTATTTTACTCGCTTATTTTCTACAACTAAATGATTTCTTCTCACCCCATCCCTCACAGTACCCTACTGTATGTGTATGAATGACTTGTCTTTGTTCTAACAGAAGTGTAGAGGAATGATCTCAGATTTTACAATAGTATAAGATGATTCTTGTAGTGTTTAAAAGTGAAGAGACAGTGAGTACTATCAGTGTATTATTTTGTTGTTTATTATAACTAAGGTTAGAAGTCACTCGAGCAGTATTCTTTTGCACTGAAATTTCTGTGTGATGCCTAAATTACAGATATTAAATAGCTGAAGTAACATAAGAAATATTAGATTAGAGGCATAACTGCTTGAAATTCATAGCAAGTAGGAGCATCTTGAATAGTGACTGAATTACATTACAGATTTACATCACAGATGTACGTTAAAGATGCATATAAGGATTTCATGTGATTTCTCAAGGTTATCCTGGTTCTGCTCAAAATTTAATTTCTACATTTGTATTGACAGTTTTCTAAGGTGATGAAACACTAAGTCTTTGTTCTTTATTATTCCTTCTGTTGCCACTGTTTATTCCCACCTGAAGTCAGATTCTCAGATTGTGGCATCAATCATAGCACAATGAAGAGTGATGTCACGAAGGAAGGATTATTATTTCAGGTGAGAGAAAGCAGATAAAGCATATTAATTTTTCAAAAACAAAGAAATCAGGTTTTCATACAAATGTCCTTTGCAATACCGAATAATGGAAATGAAATACAGTCAATATGTGTTGTGAACATAAGTAGATTTGTTTCTTAAAAGGGTGCTTTTCAAAGCTGTACCACATGAAGACAGAAACCTTAAAGGTGACTCAAACAAAACCAGATGAATGAAGGGTGGAATTGCATCTCTATGGAATGACAAAGAAGCTAGAAAGTTCTATTTCTTCGCTTGTTTATACTTTGTTATTTTTTTTCTTTTTTTTTTCTTTTTTTCTTTTTTGCTTTTATTTTCCTATTTAAATGATGTATGGCTTGTATTGAAAATTTAACTAAACTGAACAACTGAAAATTTAACAACTGAAAGTTTAATTAAATCATGACATTATCAATTAACATGAAAACAAAAATGCACAAATTCAAAAGTTTTTTTTTTTTTTTTAGGTACGTTGCAGTTCTTTCTTAGTATCTGGTTAGTTTAATTGACAGAATGCATAACAATGAGATGCATCTGAGATTTAAATGTATACCACTCAACAGTAACAAAGTAGAGGACCTTTTGGAATAGTAATTGCTCGTGAGAGTCTTGTTCAGCCAAAAACTCAGTATCACAAATATTTTGGACTACACTGAGTACAGCACAATGGGGAAGAAATTATAGATCATAGAATTATAGTACATCTGAGTTGGAAGGGACCCACAAGGATCATTGAGTCCAACTCCTAGGTCCCCAAAGAGGACCACCCAAATAAATAAATAAATAAATATCAGATTATGTATGTGAGAGTGTTGGCCAAACCCTTCTTGAACTCTGGCAGCCTTGGTGCCATGACCACTGCTCTGGGGAGCCTGTTCCAGTGCCTGACTACTCTTTGTGAAAAACCTTTTCCTAATATCCAACCTGAACCTCCCCTGCCACAGCATCAAACTGTCCCCTTGGGTCCTGTCACTGGTTGCTAGAGACATCAGTGCCTGCTTCTCTGTTCCCCCTTATTAGGCAGTTGTAGTCCGCAATGAGGTCTCCCCTCGGTATCGTCTTCTACAGGCTGAACAATCCAAGTGACTTCGAATGCTCCACATACCTTTTCCCCTCTAGATTCTTTGCCATCTCTGTTGCCCACCTTTGGACACTCTCTAACAGTTTTATATTTTTCTTATGCTGCGGTGCCCAAACCTGCACACAATATTCAAAGTGAGGCCTCACCAATGCAGAATAGAGTGGGACAATGATTTCCCCTGACCAGCTGTCAATGCCATTCTTGATTCACCCCAATCTGTCCTCCTTGCCAACAGGGCACTCTGCTGGCTCATGTTCAGCTTGCTTGATCGACAGATCAAAACTCCCAGATGGCTTTCTGCAGGGCTGCTCTCCAGCATCTCATTCCCCAGTCTGTACATATAACCAGGGTTGTGTCTTCCCAGGTACAGAATCTGGCACTTGCTCTTGTTAAACTTCATATTGTTGGTGATTGCCCAGCTCTCTAATTTATCAAGATCTCTCTGAAAGGCCTCACCACCCTTGTTGGAGTCAACAGCTCCACCCAATTTGGTTTCATCCATGCACTTGTACCAAAAAAGCTCCAAGTCCTTCATTCAAATCATTTATGGAAAAAAAAAAAAAAAAAAAAAAAAAGAGGACTGGTCCTACAAGCCCTGGGGAACCCCACTAGAGATAGGTCACCAACCTGCTGTAACCCTATTTACCAGAATCTTCTAGGCACATCCCATTGGACAATTGTTCATCCACCTTACTATGCTTTTATCTAAACATATTCTGGTCATTTTGTCCAGAAAGATACTGCGAAAGACTCAAAAGCATTACTGAAATCCAGAAAGATTACATCAACTGGCTTCCTTTGGTCAAACTAGCTGGGTGATCTTGTTGTAGAAGGAAATTAAGTTTGTTAGACATGACCTTCCCCTAGAGAATCCATGTTGACTCTGACAAATGACTGCTTTGTCCATTAGGTGTTTTTCAATAACTCCCAGATGAGTTGGCCTTTTAACTTTATGCAAACTAGAAAGGTATTGTACTCAGTAAGTAAGCTGTCTTTCCTTCTGGTTACACGTATGAGAAGATTGAGAGAAATAAAAACATGAAGAAATCAGAATTCCCTCTTCTTTCTTCTGTTAGTGCCACCGACAATAGTGCCACTGACAGTATTTTCAAGCAAGACATGGCCTTCACAGGAACTCCAGGAAATAGACTCATAAACAGTCAAATGTGACTGTAGTAACAACACAATTTACTTTCTTCTGTAGACGTTTTGGAACTCAGCAATTGTATACTATGTGGAATAGGATTTGTTTTAGAACCAGCAATCATTCTTGATTTTGGAAGAGGTCCTAGATGGAGGACTAGAACATAGGTCATAGAATAGGATGAGTCATCTTTCAGGCTTCTGTTGTTACATTACAAAAGACTTACCTAGAAAGATTTTATTATTATTATTATTATTATTATTATTATTGCTATTTTCAAAAACCATATGGGATTCCAAAAAATGTGAGAAAAATAAAAAATGTGGTAACATTTCAGAATTTCTCTTCATCACTAACATAAACTCAGCAGGGAGAGGAGGGAAGAAGTCTTGAAACTCCAGGAAGTGGAGAGGCATGTGAACTTATCAAAAAGGGATACATCTTAATGAAAAATCAATGCCATTATTATCTCCAGAAGAATGAAGCTTTCACGTTTTCCCTTTGTGTTCAGAAATCTTTAAAATAGTATAAAAGTGGATAGTAAAAAAAGCTGAGATATTTTTTCCTTTCTTATTTATTGTCTAAATTTTCTTTTATGTATTATACATAATACATATGTATATGTATTGGTATGTATATGGTTAGTTTGTTCAGTCAGCTACTTTGCTTGGAAATCTGCATCTTTAATTTCTGGTAGTTGTTGTCTCTTATAAAAGTCTATTTGGTTTAAATAATAGAAACCATGACTTCAACTGGTTTACTTAAGAGGCGGCTGTTTGATTTCTTTGAAAGGATTGATGTTTTGGGCCTCTTGAATACGATAAATAAGAAGTAGATTGTACGTTGGTTAATTCTGATGAATATGTAAATAGATTGCAGCACCTAGCCTTACAGGGGCCATCATAACATTAAAATTAATGTTAGTGCTAAGAATAAATGCAAAATAACAGTTACAAACAAAGTTTAAAATAATGTTCACTTTTAGACTCACAAAATCGTAAACAATAATATATGTTCTAAATATATATGTTCTAAACTCAGGGATTACCTTCCAGTTTTGTTGACACTTACAAAGAATAAAACACTGATTTCTGAATATTTGGGGCAGAGTGTACACTCTGAAAGTTTGAGGATTGCACAAAGCTGGGAGTGACCCAAAGCCTAGAGGGACCTCAACATGCTGGAGAAATGGGGCAATGGGAAGCTCATGCAGTTCAACAAGAAGAATTTTAAAGTCCTGCCCAAGGGGAGTAACAACCTTGTATCAGTATCAGTAATGTATCAGTAATGTATGAGTACAGGATGTGGGTCACACAGTTAGAAAACAGCTTTGTATAAAGTGATCTGGGGAACCTGATGGACATGAAGTTGAACATGAGTCAGCGATGTGCCTTTGCTGCAAAGAAGACAGATAGTATCCTAGGCTTCATAGGATAGGAATGGAGGCTTGCTCCATTACCAGCAAGTGGAGGGAAATCCTTCCCCTCTAATCAGCACTGATGAGGCTGTTCTGGAGAACTGTGTCTAGCTCTGGGCTCCTCAGTACAAGAGAGATGTACATATTGGAGAGAGTCCAATGAAGGGCCTCAAAGATGGTGAAGGGACTGGAGCATCTCTCCTATGAGGAAAGGAAAGGCTAAATAGCTAGGACTATTTAGCCTAGAGAAGACAAGGCTTTAAGGAATCTCATCAATATATATAAATACCTAAAGGGAGGAGCCCCGCCATTGCCTGGTTCCCCATTTGTGACATTGTGCCTGCCTCCCTGCACAGCCTGGTTCCGCAGGGTAGCAGTCACTTACACTTTCTGCAGGGGTCCAAGACGGCATTGGGCTGGCAGAGTGAGGTGAGCCTGGTGGCGTGAAAGGAGCAATGCTGGCAGCAGGGGAAGGAGCTGCTGGTAAATGCCAAAATTAATTATGAGAAGGAGAAGAAGCACAAGTTAAAAAACATCTGTGAGGTGAAGATATGTGGCTGCTTCCTGATGTGAATGAACATGTGAAACAACTGCAAAAGGAATGTTCTGTGCAGCAAAATAAATAAATAAATAAATAAATAAATAGAAATAGAAATAAAATCTGAAAAGAAGGATGACTTCACTGCTGTTTTTTCAGATTCTTCAGTTGAATGGGTTGAGTCAAATGTATCCCAGTCAGATAACAGAGAAAAGGCTTGGAAGGTCAACAAGCAATCAGATGTTGTGAAAGAACCCTCCTTGCAGAGAGAAGAATGAGTGAATTTAGACTTTGTGTCTTTGAAAACTGTGTCACTAGCATCTCTCAAAGGTGAAAGACAGAAAGACAAAATACTGATATGACAGAAAGCTCAATAAATTGAGCAGGTTATGTTTTTTTTTGTGAGAGAACTCAATCCCTATTGGAAAGACAGTGGTACATTTTCCACCAGTAGACAGTGAATCAGTTTCAGTCAAAAAAAAATAATTATGGTGGTAGAAGATGCTGGATTAAGTTGGTTACAAAAATCTTATCTCAGGATGAAGGAGCAGGCTGAGAAAGATAAATAAAATTTTGAGGAAATGTTGCTGAGAGATATGAGTCAATTGAAGCATTTCAGTCACAGTTAGAAGAGGATGAAAAAGTTGCACCCACAAAGGAAAATTATTATAGTGGTGGTAGATTGAAGCAAACTTTGTATTCAGAAAGTGAGAAGAAAGAACAGCATATGAA
The DNA here is from genome assembly GCF_964035555.1 of Netta rufina. Lineage (NCBI taxonomy): Eukaryota > Metazoa > Chordata > Aves > Anseriformes > Anatidae > Netta > Netta rufina. Next base: position 99,806,389 of record NC_140124.1, read on the forward strand.
AAACAACACACAACACAAAGATGGTAGGAACGTGTTTGGGAGACATAAGAGAGAGAGGTATAACAAAGGATGGATGCAAGAATACAGAGGTTATAAAAGAATTGGATCAAGAGAAGACCAAAAATGTGGACACGGTACCAGAGACTTGGAACTGGGAGGCTACAGCTCCAAAGCAGAAAAACACATGGATGAAAAACAAAGTCAAGAAAAGAGTATCACAGAATCACAGAATCACAGAATCACAGAATCACAGAACTGTAGGGGTTGGAAGGGACCCCAAAATATCATCGGGTCCAACCCCCCCTGCCAAAGCAGGTTCCTCAAAGCAGGCTGCCCAGGTAGGCATCCAGATGGGCCTTGAATATCTCCAGAGGAGACTCCTCCACAACCTCCCTGGGCAGCCTGTTCCAGTGCTCTGTCACCCTTGCTGTGAAGTTCTTTCGCATGTCAGTGCGGAACTTCCTGTGCTCTAACTTGCAGCCATTGCCCCTTGTCCTATCCCCACAAACCACTGAGAAGAGGTTGGCTACATCCTTCTGTCCCCCACCCCTCAGATATTGATATACATTGACGAGATCCCCTCTCAGTCTTCTCTTCTCCAGGCTGAACAGATCCAGGTCTCTCAGCTTTTCTTCATAGGGAAGATGCTCCAGGCCCCGTATCATCTTTGTGGCCCAGGGATCTCTTTCCAGGAGATCCCTGTCTTTCTTGTACCGGGGAGCCCAGAACTGGACACAGTACTCCAGGTGAGGCCTGATCAGGGCAGAGTAGAGGGGGAGGATCACCTCCCTTGACCTGCTGGCCACGGTCCTTTTAATACACTCCAGGATTCCATTGGCCCTCTTGGCCACAAGGGCACAGTGCTCGCTCGTGGTCAACCTGTAATCCACCAGGACCCCCAGGTCCTTTTCATCAGAGCTCCACTCCAGCAGGTCATCCCCCAGCCTGTACTGATACTTCGGGTTGTTCCTTCCCAGGTGCAGGAACAACCTAAGTGATATAAAACACAATTTTCTGAAACCCTCTGAAGATGATTTATCATCTTACAGTGTTCATAAGGACTACAAGTCACAGTAGTCCTCTTCAAAACTGCATGCTCATAGCTCTTTGAACAGTCATTTCCAAAAAATCTAATGAAGATACTGCATTGTGGACCAAAACACACACACAAAATAACAACAAAATTAATATCTGATCAAAAGTCTTCTGATGTTGTGGCAAAAATTGATGGTGAAACTCCAACTGATGAAAAAGAGAAATCACAAGAAGAGTACGCAACCAATACCCCGAGAAGAAATAAACACCATCTGATAGTAAAATACCATGTTCCAGGTTCATTGCAACTGGTACCAAGGTATACCTGTCTCTACCAAGACACCAGCCCCATATTGAAGGTCACTGCCTGATAGCCCCCTTACAGGACCACAGTGAAGCCAGACTTTTGGATGAAGACTTCTGGGAAAAAATCGAGATGTTCAGAACAGCTTTGGTGAAAATATTTGAAGCAAGAAGCTTGGACTGTGTCTTCATACAGGTATGAAGTTCTAGAACTTGACAGTCAACAAAACAATGATGTAGACAAAAGCCCATCCCAGTTGGAAGGGGTGCCTAAGGATTTAAAGTGTTTGGACTATACTCAGTCACACGATATGAATTTTTGGGTAGACCTGTGTGGAGCCAGGAGTTAGACTTGATGATCCTTGTGGGTCCCTTCCAACTCAGGGTATTCTATGATTCTATAAGGAGGACAAAGACAGGTTCTTTTCAGTGGTGCCCAGGGACAGAACAAGAGGCAGTGGGCAATAAGTGAAACACAGAAGGCTCAGTCTCAACATCAGGAAACACTTACATACTGTGCACATGCTGGAGCACTGGAACATGTTGCCCAGAGAGGTTATGGAGTCTCTCTAGTTGAAGATATTCAAAAACCATCTGGACAATGTCCTAGGCAACCAGCTCCAGACGACCATGAGCTTGGAGGACCAGATGATGCACAGAGCTCCTGGCAAAGCTGTTTACAACTCCATGGAAGATACTGAATGGGAGATAACAAAGCAAAATCATGGAACACCTTTTGGTTCTTCACAGTGTTGCAAACATTTAGGAACTTGTTTCAGTGCAGGATGGGGTTAAGTGGTGTAGCTTAACTGATCACAGAATCACAGAATCACAGAATTTCTAGGTTGGAAGAGACCTCAAGATCATCGAGTCCAACCTCTGACCTGACGCCAGCAGTCCCCACTAAAACATATCCCTAAGCTCTACATCTAAACGTCTTTTGAAGACTTCCAGGGATGGTGACTCCACCACTTCCCTGGGCAGCTTGTTCCAATGCCTAACAACCCTTTCAGTAAAGAAGTTCTTCCTAACATCTAAGCTAAAACTCCCCTGGCTCAACTTAAGCCCATTCCCCCTCGTCCTGTCACCAGGCACATGGGAGAACAGACCAACCCCCACCTCGCTACAGCCTCCCTTGAGGTACCTATAGAGAGCGATAAGGTCGCCCCTGAGCCTCCTCTTCTCCAGGCTGAACAAGCCCAGCTCCCTCAGCCGCTCCTCGTAGGACTTGTTCTCCAGGCCCCTCACCAGCTTCGTCGCCCTTCTCTGCACCTGCTCAAGCACCTCGATGTCCTTCTTGTAGAGAGGGGCCCAAAACTGAACACAGTACTCGAGGTGCGGCCTCACCAGAGCTGAGTACAGGGGGATGATCACCTCCCTAGCCCTGCTGGTCACACTGTTCCTGATACAAGCCAGGATGCCGTTGGCCTTCTTGGCCACCTGAGCACACTGCTGGCTCATATTCAGCTGACTATCCACCATCACTCCCAGGTCCTTCTCTGCCTGGCAGCTCTCCAACCATTCCTCTCCCAGCCTGTAGCTCTGCTTGGGGTTATTGCGCCCCAGGTGCAGGACCCGGCACTTGGCTTTGTTGAACTTCATGCAGTTGACCTCAGCCCATCGGTGCAGCCTATCCAGATCCTCCTGCAGAGCTTTCCTACCCTCAAGCAGATCGACACACGCACCTAACTTGGTGTCATTTGCAAACTTACTGAGGGTGCACTCGATGCCCTCGTCCAGATCATCGATGAAGATATTAAAGAGCACCAGCCCCAGCACCGAGCCCTGGGGGATGTCACTAGTGACCGGCCTCCAACTGGACTTGACTCCATTCACCACGACTCTTTGGGCCTGGCTATCCAGCCAGTTTCTAACCCAACAAAGCGTGAGCCAGTCCAAGCCAAGAGCAGTCAGTTTCTTGAGGAGAATGCTGTGGGAGACGGTGTCAAAAGCCTTGCTGAAGTCAAGGTAGACCACATCCACAGCCTTTCCCTCGTCCACCCAGCGCGTCACTTTTTCATAGAAGGAGATCAGGTTCGTCAAGCAGGACCTGCCTTTCATAAACCCATGCTGACTGGGCCTGATCGCCTGCTTGCCCTGCAAGTGCTGTGTGATGACTCTCAGGAGGATCTGCTCCATGAGCTTCCCTGGCACTGAGGTCAAACTGACAGGCCTGTAATATGATATATGATTGATATATAAATGATATATACATTTATCTGAGCTGCATACTTAACTATTTGTAACTCTGAAAAGTGCCCCATGAGTATCTAAGTGCTACATTAACCATTCATTTCAGGTGAAATTTAGATTATTTCCTTTTTTTTTTTTCCCTTTTTATTTTATTTATTTATTTATTTATTTTTACAAGGGATAACTTCAAAATCTTTCACTAGGGAAAAATGGATGTCAGGGAGCAGAAAGAGCAGGGCACGTCCTGTGGGTCAGGGCACCAGGAGCAGCAGGGGCTTACCACAGGGTCCATCAGGGCAACTGCAGGTAGCCAGGCCCCATCCCACTGCACAAGCAAGGAGTAGGGTAGCCCCAGCCACAGGAACCTCCTTGGGGACAGGGACAGGCCCAGGCCAAGGCTGGACTAGGACATGGTCCTGGGGGTAGGCCCAGACTGTTGGGACCCATGGTCAAGCAAGATAGGGCTGTGGGGAGCTAGAGCCAGGCCCTGATGCAGCCTTTCTGAGGCAGGGACTAACAGCCTGATGTGAGAACATGGGCAGGATGCCCTGAGGGTGGGCAGACATGGGCAGGCTGGTTCTTTAGGACCATGGCTGTAGAGAACACATACTTCTTGTTGATATGACATGGTAAAATAATGATAAACAACACATTAGAGACACAAGATGACCAAAAAAAATAAAAAAAAAGAATGCTGGAGAATAGAAGGATAGAAGGGATGCAATTTGATAAGTATTTGAGATAAATGACGTAGATCAAACTCTTTGGTGGAAGGCACCCAATATCAGTTTTGTTTTGCCCACAGCAGTTTTCCCCATCCATCCTTGATATTTCATTTTATACAGTCTTGCTCCCCAGGCTTTGTTTTCAGATTTAGACTAGAAGAAAACCAATTTCTTTTTGGTTGGTTGGTTGTTTTGTTGTTGTTGTTGTTTCTAACAAAACAAAACAAAAAACGAACACACATACAACCAAATAAAAACATTAAAACCTACAAATCTTCTGGTACACATTTGTAGAAACTGACATTGGATGGATTTTCTGTCTGAGTCCATAAATATCTTTTAAGCCTTAGCTCCTAGTTTCTCAGAGAATTCTTCCCCAAATCAGACAAATCACAAAATATCTCTTTTTTACTGTAGAATTACTATAGAGCACCTAAAACAAATTGTAGAACACCCAGCTAACTTCTGTGGTGGTTTTACTCAGGTGGGCAGCCGAGCTCCACCACAACCTCAAAGAGGAAGGGGGAGAAAATACAACACAGAGAACTCGAGGTTTGAGATGAGAAAGGTTTAATTAAAGGGAAAGGGAATGGGGAGGAAAAAAAGAAACAAAAGAAACAATAAGTCTGCACATAAGCACAGAGAGAGGGAAAAAAATTATTCTCTACTTCCCATCAACGAGCAATGATCGGCCACGTCCTGGGAAGCAGGGCCTCAAAACGCATAGCGATTGTTCAGGAGGAACAGCCCCCTCCCCCACAAGAGCCCCCCCTTTTATTGCTGAGTGTGACATCAGGTGTCATGGAATATCCCTTTGGTTGGTTTAGGTCAGCTGTCCCAGCAATGCCCCTCCCCGTCACTTGCCCACCCCCAGCCTGCTGGCTCTTGGGAGCTCAGAAGGAGTCCTGATGCTGTGCCAGCACTAAGCAGCAATAGACACAACACTGGAGTGATATCAGTGCTGTTCCAGCTACGAGTGCAGAGCACAGCACTGTGTGGGCTGCTGCAGGGAAAAGGTGACTCCAGCTCAGACAGACCCAACACAACATCGTAACTCATGAACTGGGTTACAGTACCAGAGAAAGAAGAATGTTTCAAGGACAGGATGAAAAGACAGAAGCCATTTGGAAAAAAGACGTCCACTACACTTTGCTATAAATGGTCAGTACTTTTTATACACTTTTTACACATATAAAGCACACACAGATGGTATACCAAACACACACATCAATGATATTAGGAGCACAAAAATATTTTTGTAAGAGTACATAGAAGAAAAATGTCTGCTCCTTTAAGGGTATCTGACAAAGGACATTTTCTGATGTAACAAGGGATAATAAGAAAGGAAGAAGTGATATAAACCAAGTCTGGTCAGTCACACAAATTTAAGACAGCATGCTTATTCCAGCAGGTTTATCTGATTGAGGACTTGTAAGGTGAGAGATAATCACAAGAAAAAATCTGTCCAGTCACAATAATTGGTGGGCTAACAAGCTACAGATACCTCTTCCAGGAAGGGTGAGCCTTGCAACTAACAAGTGTGTAAACCATGGGGCCCTGGACTGAGATGGTGCAGGAACTGCAGAGCTCTGCAAACATACAAAGGCTGTGCAGGGGGAAGGGAGAGCAGAAGGAACAAAGAGGGGATAGGTAGAAAAGGGTAGAAAAGGGCTGTTCGTATGTACGATGGAGCTGATCAGTACACTTATGTGGCCAAGCCCTGTGCCTGATCACCTCAGTCTGCCCTATCTTATATTTTCTTATTAAATCTTAACTATCTGTGTGTTTGCACTTTCTATACTACATGTATATGAGCTGCAAGGGTTAAGCATGAGCTACTGGTGAGAACTGAATGTGGGTAAGTGAATCTTTGTGACAACTACTAGAGTCAGTTTGGAGATGTGGGCACCCACAGCTGATGCCAGCTACATAGCTGTGGTGCCAGCTACTGGAGCAAATCTGGGGGTCTCAGCACCAGTTGCTGGTGGGACCTGTGTTTGTGCAACAGAATTGGTGCTAGCTACTGGAGTGAGTGAGAGTCCTAGTGTCAGTAGTTGAGGGGCCATAGCTCCCTTGATCTAAAATCATCTTGCAGACTTTGAGCCTGGAGTGCCAGCTACTGTGGGACTGGCATGAATGAACTTGATACCAGCTACTAAAGTGACACCTACTGGAGTCAGACCTGGAGGTGTAGGCCCTCCAGCCTGTGGTGTCAACTACTGGAGTGAATGGAGTTTCCTCCTCCCAGCCACTGGGGCAGGCGTGCTACTGGTGGGGATGGAGGTAGGGTTGTGAGTGAATTTTCTGCTAGCTACTGGAGTCAGGCCAGAGGTATAGGTGCTTGCAGGATGTGGTACTAAATACTGGAGTAAGTATTATCTAATAACTAGGCACTGGAGGGAGTCCTAACATCAGTAGTTGGAAGGGCCATAGCTCTCTGAAAGGGATACTACAGACTTTGAGTCTGGAGTACCAGCTACTGTGGGGATCAGTGTGAGTGAACTGGGTGCCAGCTACCAGAGTCAGACTGGGAATGTAGGCCCTGCAGCCTGTGGTGTCATCTAAGAGAGCAGGTGAGGGCCCTATCATCAACAGCTGGATGATCTTCTGTATACCTAGGGAGAGTCCCATGGACCCTAAACCTGGGGGGATCTGCCAAAATACTGGGGGATCAGTGTGAGTGGAGTGGCTGCCAGCTCCTGGAGCCAGGCCAGAAGTTTGGATATCCACAGCCTGTGGTGCCAACTACTGTAGTGAGTGGGGTCCTAGCATCAACTACTGGAGTGAGTGGAGTCATCTACTCCCAGCACCTGAGTAGGAACAGTGTGTCTTGACAGAATGTCTACCAGGGGAGGACCAGTGTGAGGAAGGCAAACATAGGGTTCTACACCAGTGGCTGGTGTGGGGCCATGGATCACACAGCCTGTTGCCTGGTGCCATCTGCTGGGGGCAGCAACTGTCTGTATCTTCCCCAAACTAGGTGTGCATGTGTATTTGCTAGCAAACTCTTAGCTGGAGTATTTGGCAAGCAGCAGGGGCCTGGGGGTCTGGGCTGGAGTATCATGTAGTTAGGGGGTTTGGTACTCCCACAGGGACTTCCAACGGCAGTGTGCCTGAGGGAAAAGTGTGTAAGTGCATGTGATTGCAGTGAACTTCAAGTGGACTTATAGTGAACTACTAGTGAATTACCCAGTGAGTAGGTGACCTGTGAAGAAGGTAAGGGGACTGGGATCCAGGCAAGGGTGCTGGGTGGACAGAAGGGCAGCACTGTTACTCAGAGCATCTGTGAACCTAGAGAGTGCCCTGTGTGTGTGTGAACTTCACTGGTGAACTTCTTCTGTACTAGCTGGAGAGGAGGAAGTGGTCTCAGCTATCTGTGTGTTTTATGTGAGTCCTGTGTGCAAGTGCTGCTGAAGGCAGTCCTTTTGGCAGCTTTTGTAGATGGTCATGTCAGTGTTTATCTCTGTCCAAGTGTCTCTGGGACATGTGCTCAGCTTTCCTACTGGCTGAACTTGCAAAGGGAAAAGTGGTAGCAACATCCACCAGCCTTGGCCTAGACTCTGGGTCCCTGGCACCACTGAGAGGGGCCCCAGCAACGAGATAGGAATAGTCCTGGGATGGAGCAGTTAGAAGAGGCAGTCACACTCACTCTAGTCATTCTTTATTTTCACTTAATAATCTAAATTTTTATTTCCAGGCCCAGAATTTTGTATATACATAGACAATGCAAAAAAAAATAAATAATAATAATAATAAAAAAAAAAGGTTGCTACCATGATGGAGATGTTAACATTTACAGACTTGAAGACTTGAAACAAAAAAGTCCTGAATATTCTATAAAAAAGCCAAGTCTAACTTGCTCAAGATAGCCAAAATTCAAGTGTACAGATTCTTCAAACCATGTTCCCTAAAGACTTGTTTCTGTTACAGTTCTGTTATAGCTTAATACAAATACATAACTAATAGATTAATGGAATCTGCTGTAATTCTGGAAATGTCACTAAATGAGATTGCATTTGCTTTTGTGCATTCCAGATAGAACATTCACGTTTTAATTAATTAATTTATTTATTTAGGCTAACTGACCTTCTCTTTGAAAAAGCCTTGTTTATAACTGATCATGTGTTTTAATCTATGACATGATACAAGTTTCTGCCTCTAGATATAAGCCTCATATCCTCCTTCCTAGTGTTTTGTTTTGTTTTGTTGTTCCCTCCAAATAGCTGATATACAGTTATTGTCTTACCTGCCATTTTTCTACACTTGCTCTGTGAAGAAGGACAAACTAAGGCTTTTTAAAAATACCTAATTATGATAGTTTCTTGCAGCACTACATGCTTTCTTTTCATCTTGGAAATTTTGTCCTTTCTTTTTTTCTTAAGAATAAAAGGTGTGTTGTTTGTGTTTTTTTTTGTTTTGTTTTGTTTTGTTTTCTCTCAACTTGTATAACCCAGTATTAAAGTGTTATCAGTTTCTGTAATTTATTGACTGACACAAGTCTGCCTTCAGTTGTGTTGTTAACTAAATCCTATTCAATTTTAGAAATACAATATTGAGATTATCCAAGGAAATACAACTTTTCACCTTTAATATAGAAATATGTTTTTAAACATTTATCCAGGCAATGGTGTCACCATCGTGTCACCATTATGTTTACATCACTCTTGAAGTAAGGCTTTGACTCTTGAGGCTTTCAGTATAATTTAACACTTTTCAGTACAATTCAACTACTTGGGCTTGTGCAAAGTGTTTGATACTATCCTGTACAACACCATTGTCTTCAAACTGGAGAAACATGGATTTGATGGATGGTCATTACTTACTCAGTAGGTAAGGAATTGGCTGGGTGGTTACACTCAAAGTGTTTCAGTCAACAGCTTGATGTCCAAATGGAAAATGGTGACAAGTGATGTTCCTCAGGGGTCTGTATTGGGACTACTACTATTTAACATGTTTTTCTGGCGACATGGACAGTGGGATTGAGTGCACCCTCAACCAATCTGTGGATGACACCAAGCTGTGTGGTGTGGTCAACTCACCAGAGGGAAGGGATACCATCCAGAGAGATCTTGACAGGTTTGAGAGGTGGGTCTGTGTGAACCTCATGAAGTTCAACAAGACAAGGTCATGCACATGGGTCAGAGCAATCCTAAACATTAATACAGGATGGTCAATCAGTGGATAAAGAGCAGGCCTGTGGAAAAGGACTTGAGGTACATGTGGGTGAAAATTCATTGTGAGCAGGCATTGTGTTCTTGTAGATCAGAAAGTCAACCATAATCTGGTCTGCATCAAAAGAAGTGTAGCTAGCAGGTTGTAGAACCAGTTCAGACTGGGGGGTGTCCTGCCTGAGAGCAGCTCTGCAGAGAGGGACCTGGGGGTCCTGGTGGACAGCAGGCTGACCATGAGTCAGAAATGTGCCCTTGTGGCCAAGAAGGCCAATGGTATCCAGGGCTACATTAGGAAGAATATTGCCAGCAGGTCAAGGGAGGTGATCCTCCCTCTCTACTCAGCCCTGGTGAGGTCACACCTGGAGTATTGTGTCCAGTTCTGGACTCCCCAGTACAAGAGGGACATGAAACTACTGGAGCAAGTCCAGAGGAGGGCTGCTAAGAGGATTGGAGGACTGGAGCACCTATAGTATGAGGACAGGCTGAAAGAACTGGGCCTGTTTAGCCTGGAAAAAAGACCTCATTAATGTATATAAACATCTGAGGGGAGGGTGTCAAGAGGATGGAGCCATTTCTCTTTTCAGCTGTGCAGGACGAGGCAACGGGCACAAACTAAAGCACAGGAGGGTCCGGCTCAATATGAGGGGGTCCTTTTTTTGACTGTGAGGGTGACGGAGCACTAGAACAGGTTGCTCAGAGAGGTTGTAGAGTCTCCTTCTCTGGAAATACTTAAAACCCGCGTGGATGTCAGCCTGTGCAACATACTGTAGGTGATCCTGCTCGGCAAGGGGCTTCGACTAGATGATCTCCGGAGGTCCCTTCCCATCCCACCCATTCTGTGATTCTGTGATTCTGTGGTTCTATGACTCATCCCCTCTACTGTGCTCTCATGAGACCCCATCTTGGAGTACTGAGTTCAGCCTTAGAACATGCAGCATAAGAAACACATGGACCTGTTCCAGGTCCAGAGAAGTGCAGTGAGCTGTAGAACATCTCCTACACAGAAAGAATAAGAAAATGGGATTAATTAGCCCAGAAGTCCTAGAAAAGAGAAGGTTCCAGGGAGACTATATAGCAAACTTACAGTAGTTAAACAGAGTCTTCAAGAAAGCAGGAGAGGAACTCTTTGTCAGGGAGTGTAGTAACAGGACAAGTGGTAATGGTCTTAAACTAAAAGTGGGTAGATTTAGATGAAATATTTGGAATAAATTATTTACTGTGAGGGTGGTGAGGCACTGGAACAGGTTATCTAGAGAAGCCATGGATACCCCATGCATGAACACATGAAGTGTTCAAGGTCAGATTGGATGGGGCAGCCTGGTGTAGTGGAAGATATCCCTGCGCATGACAGGGAGTTTGGAACTAGATCTTTAAGGTCCCTTCCAGTCCAAACCATTCTATGATTCTATGATTCTTTTTATTCCAAACTTGTGAGAAATATCTTATATCTGGCAACAAAACAAAACACTTTCTTTCTCTCCCTCTCTCTCTCTCTTTCTTTTTTCTTTTTCTTTTTTTTTTTTATTTCTCTCTTCAGAACCTTTGATAAGACATGAAAGCCAAAATGCTACTACGTTTAAAACTATTATATTTTATTTGCTGTAGTATACATTATTGGAAAACAGTGTGGTTTACTCCATAGACCCTCAATTTTTCTCTTAATGGGATTCAATTTTCAAAAAGAAAAAGAAGAATCTCCCAAAGTCAAAAATGGACAGTATCATCTCTCAGGTAAGATCAAGATGACAAAGTAACCATAATACTACTTGGTTAAATGTAACATCCATTCAAGCAGAGCAGTGCTTGACAGATAAAAATTTGGGGCAGCAAGACACTTGGTGTATCTTCGGAGAAAAGTATAAACACCATAAATGCTGTATCTATAGTCATACTGCTGAACAGACACGCAATAGAATCTTGTGGTTTTCTATGAATGCAGTATAAACAGCTGTATACTTTCATTTTGATATTGAAGAGTCCAGTGCTTTTTTTGTTTGTTTTTGTGTTTTGTTTTGTGTTTTTTTTTTTTTGTTGTTGTTATTTTGTTTTGTTTTGTTTTTAGATCTCCTAATCTTCGTCTTAATTTCAACAGTATGTCAAAAATTGCTTTACAGGAATTACATTTAGGCAATTATAATGCATCAAAAAAAAAATTTTTTTTAATGGAGTACGGTAACATCCTATCAAATAGATAAAAACTTTTGTAGATTGCTATAGAGAGTAGTACAACTAAGACACTGGTTTAATTCAGGATTACCAACTCTTCTGAAGTATGAATAACTATTCCATTCTCTGAGGTAATTTTATTTTCCAATTTTATCTTTTCATTACATAGAGAAATGTCTCTAGTTCTTGAGAATTTATTTATTTATTTATTATCCAAAGAAAGCCAAAGCAAATGGGATATCTTGTCTCATCATTGTGCATAGATTAAAGTGTACTTTGGAGTCAGCCTCTGACAGGATGAGTGCTAGGATGAGTGCTGACTCAGAGCTAAAGGATAACAGATGTTCTTGCATTTTTCCTAACTAAAAGAATTTTTTAGTTCTTGAAAGTATTGTTTTGTATTGTTTTGTTTTTTTCCTTTTTTTTGGATTCCAAAGTGACCTATTTGCCTAGGAGTGCTTCCTACAATACATGAATATATTGGATCCTTCAAGAAAACAAATCAAATCAGATAAATATCAAAATTTGGCTGTTATTAGTTCCAGAAACACTGGTCCTATCCAGTCCTATTATAGTTTCCAGTGACAATTATAAAATATGAACAACCACCACAATGGTACTTCTACAATTTTAGGAATATTCACCGCTAATTTGTATTCACTGTTATTTCACAATGAACTATGAGTTTCAAATAGAGAATAAGACAATTTCAAAATTGTAAAGAAAAAGAAACACTAGTGATCCACGCTAGTGCTGAAGTCAATATATTGGTTCCCAGTCTGAACAAATTAATTGGGAAAAATTAAAGAACAAAATGGTATATACCATTAATAGCAGCGTATCAAGAAAGGAAACATCACTAGGGATAATGTATTTCACAGCAGGTACTACACAGAAAGAATTTATTTATTTTCAGGAAGATGGAAGTAAACATGCAATTTCTTCAATGTTGCATAGATTTCTTTTCCAGCAGTTTTAAAAAAGGTTAACATAAACTAATGAAAACTGATTGGACAGGTTTATAATTTCAGTAAATTATCGAATTGCAATGAAAGAACTTGCAGTTTATTTCTTTACAATATTTTTCACAAATTAGCAACAGAAGTCATCAAACTTTTTGTCTCTAAAAATATTTTTACAAGTCATTTCCTTGTCATGGTTTTGATCATAGCAGGGATATTATACTCATACGCTGGAGATGTCAGAACATGTATGCAGAATTTGGAGAGAGTGGGTTTCAATTCTCCTTCAGCATGGAAGATTTAAGCCTGAATTTCTCAACTAATTCAGGATATTCAGAAATTGAATTTAATCCTAATATTGTTCTACTCATTAAATAAGTAAAATTAGCACTAAAACCAGTGTCAGGATTACATGGAGACGCTGTTCAATGAAGAGTATCAGGAGAGTTAATAAAACTCGATAGCAGGTAAACAGACTTTTGTTGTTGTTTTGTTTTGTTTTACAGTACATGTAGAGGGAAGGCAAAAAGAATGCAAATGTTCCATACATTTTGAATATTACTGACTCTTCCTGTTTGCAATGTTGGGTGGCAGGCAGTGAGTGAAAGAAGCAGAAATACACACCATAAAAATACAAAACATAAAATCATTGTTGACTCTGAAGAATAAGCATATAATTTCCACTGTTTGCCATGCATTAAGGAAGTGATAATAAGCTATCAACGTGTCATTTATGCTAACATTTCATAGTACAAAGCACCAGCAATCCCAAGCCAGAAGATACCACTAATAAAAATGTAAAATAGAAATATTTTTGAAATCAAAACAATGTTTAGTGGCTCAGTAACAACACATATTACAATTCAAAGTCTGATACAATAAGTACAGTTTGAAATCAAAGCTATGTCAATAATATGAAGAGTGAAAAGGGAGGATGGGAGAAGGATTGTTGAAGATGTAGAGATATCAACTGGTAGAAACGCACTATTTATCTATAACTTGAAAACAGCTTAGCCTATTTTCTTCAAACACCACATTATTTTTGGCTTTCTTGGGAAATTTTCAGATGGAATACACTTCATAAGAAAGGTTAAGGAAATGTTGAAGCATGACTTCAACGTTGAATTAGTAGGTACTGTTACAGCACACCTATTGAATGCAGCTTTGAATGATGAGCTCAAAACCGAAAGATTTACATTACAGTCAAAGCACTGTTCTTTCATTCTTTTTTTTTTTTTTTTTTGAAGTAAGATGTCTTAAAACACTAAAGTATTTAGCATGATGCAAATGAAATATCCAAATTGTGTGAATTTGTAATTACCAGCTGTGTTGATGCTTACATTTCACATTAATATATTCAAATTTACTGCCATATTTGAAAGACATAATCAACTTGCAGCCAGATGGAAAAGCTGTTTTAAAGTAGATAAAGTTGCAACCGTAATCTCTTATGCTTCTGAAATAACCATGTTAAATATTTTGAAAGATAGAAACTTCAATTCTTGCTGGCATAATTCAATCAATTTGTCTTGTATCATAGTCATTCAAAACCACATTTATATGTCATCTCCTACAAATGGATAGGGATTATGTTTGCTGTGGTCACTAATGTCATAATGAAACATAGTAGTTAGTAATTTTGTTTTAAAAGCTGCATAAAAAGAAATATTTTTCTGCCTTTGTTAAGTAGATATAGGAATGCTTGTAAATAAATTATTGTTTTATTTAAAGATCCTGAAGACATTACTGGAAAATAGAAGATGAAAACCATGTAGACTATTCTACAAAGTGAAATGATGGTGGTTGAAAGATTACCTGGAATTAAAAACAGATATATGTTTTAATATAAGTAAGCCATTATGTATAAAACATCCAGTAATAACTATTACTAGCAGTTAATATAATGAATTGCAAGTATGGATCTTTAGTGCCTTTATCTTTTTCATGCATCACTATTACACGCATACTTGGGCACCTGAATTTCCCTTGCATACTTTTAAAGGCTGTATTTGCTAGTGTAATGAGAGAATAATGGGATCTAATAAAGTAAATCTGAGTAATGTTATTAAGATTCCATAGTAACATTAAAGTCAAAGTAAACATATTCTTCATTATTAACTTGTTACCAAAAGCTGCAAAGGAGAAAAAAGTATGCTTCTATATTTTTATTTACTGTATTTGGAAACCATGGGCAAAAGAATATAAAGTTTTCTTCTGCTGTTTATGGAATTTTTGTGGGATGGCAAGCCCTCCTATCCATGTTTCTGAGAGATTTTCAAGAAATCATTCAGAAAACATTTGCTTCTCTCATTCCTGGCTTAAGGGAACAGTTTGTATTATAGACCTTCTTATTCTCATTTAGTCATTTCTACTGTCAGACTTTATTATTAATTAATAATATTTATATTATAATATGTAATATTATAATACATAATATTATAATATATTATAATATATATATAATATTAATAATAAAATTTTAGGTATTTCTACTCCTCACAGGAATTAAATATCATTCAAATGTTGAGTAGAAAGTGGAGAGCTTTATGGTGGATAGTCTTCCATAAGACAGAATGTATTTGTTTGTTTATTTTATTTTATTTGAGAGAAGGGGTGGGGGCTATGAACTAAGCAAAATTTTTTGTTCAATTCTTCTTCTAATCCTGACTTATCCTCCTTACTTCTTTCAAAAGAAACCACCTTGAAAAATTCTGGTTTGGATCAAATTACATGTTTTTGAATTACTTAAGTGGTGTGAGTGGTCTAGGTTTAAACTCATGTGTAATACAATATATTTAGAAACATTAAGGCAAACAGCAATCAAGTCACACATGTGGAAACAAGAATAGGTCTTGTAAAGATATTAGAAGGCAAACATAAAGAAAAATATAGGTTCATTGTCCAATGGAAAAAGTGGATTTTGGCAAAACAAATTCAGTCTCCTGTCTTCAGCATTCTTTCTTTCTTTGTATCAAGACCACACGTACTTGTCTTTAGCACAAAGAAGATTCATCTTTGTCATGATTTCCATATCACAGTTAGTCTCAGGATGCTAAACATACATACTGAGACATATTTACAGAGTATTGTATTTTGCTGACTACTTTTTTTCTTTCCTTCTTTTGGTGCAGATTAGTCATGAAAGACTATGAGTTCCATGGGATGAACAAACAGAAATATTAAAAGTGTGATTGAGCATCTATCCATTCTATCCATAATAGCAAGGAACTCAAAAAAGTCTGTATTATGGATGCATTTTTTTCTGTGACTTTATTGTAGACATTTGATGAGAAGTGTTACAGGCATTGTAATACAGATAGGTGTAATCTAAGCTTAATGAAACCCACTAAGAAACAAAACTTATGATGAAAAGAACTGAACTCCAGTATCCTGATTATAGCCATATTGTAAGAGATGCCATATATTGTACATCAGAGAAGTGTACGTAATTTACTTCTAGAGACAAGCTACTGAAGAACTTCCATTGCAGTGAAATTAATACCTATGTGTGTGGAATAAAAGCCTACTATCCATTTCAGAATTTTACACATCATTTCCTGCATTTATCCCTCCTGGACAACAACAAATGACTTCAAGACACAATTGAAACTAGCAGCTTGAAAATGATAGTGCCTATCTAAACTGGTTTAAAATAGCTCCCCTCCCAAGGAAAAAAAAAAAAAAAAAAAAGCCCATACTGGTAAGAAAATCATCTCTAGGTTTATAATCAATTTCTCCTTTTGTAGTTGCTCACATTAAAAGTTGAATTTTAAAATTGCAGATTCAGATTATCTTTTGTTTGTTTGTTTGTTTGTTTTCCTTTAATGGAAATTTGAATGTTGTGTTTGTTATTTAAATTTCACTCATGACCCACAGAAACTATATGTTGCTCTTCATAAGTATTTAATTTCTATACATCACACCTATACTGGAAAGAAGGCCAATGAAATGCTTATGTGGGAAACCAATGAATGCATAGTCTTGATAGTTATATGGTGTGTCCCTAAGAAAGTACAGTGATGACACACTGCACTTGCAAATGCTGGGATTCAGCTGAATGAAAATATTTTCTTAAAGTACAAACACATATTTACAAATATAATCAAGTTGTTGAGCAAAATGTAAATTAAAGATATACTCTCAATATGAGCAAAAATAACGAGAGTAAGCTGAACAAATTATTCAAAGCAAGTAAAAAAAAAGAGAGAGATTGGTGAGATTGAATGGCTTATGAGGCAATCAAAGGCTTTGAATTTTTCAGTTCTTAACTAGTGCAACTTTAAACTTGATCCTGGTTACTATTACTGAACATTTTATTACAATTTCATGACTTCCTCAGACCAAGAAACTGAATGAAGACTCTCTTAGTTAAATTACTGTATTTATAGTAAATATATGGCTTGCACAATTTGTGTTCTTCCTGTCAGCCTTAGTAGATAGTTTTATGAATGCATATCTCAGTCACTCAATTAGTTCTTCCAGCATCAAGTCAGGAATACTGATGATGCAGAGTGGAGAAAAAAAAAAAAAAAAAAAAAAAAAAAGGGGGGGGGAAAAAGGAAAAAAAAATCTTTAAAAAGGTGTATTAGCACAATACTGTTTTTCTGGATTATCATTCTGAAACATTTCATTACCAGTAGATTCATTCAAACAAATCCCAACAATATAAAATGATTACATAACTCAAAACTTCACTTGAACTTAAGGTCTAGGTAAAATTAAGTCATCCTTTTTCAACAGACTCAAGTAGAAAATCAAAGGAAAAACAATCCCATTTGCACTTCACAGAAAAGAACATATTCATGAAATGGTTTAAACTAGCTTCAAGTTCTTTAGGGCCCTAACCACAATAAGATATTTATCTTGTATGGTATGTTAAAATGTACATGCTATCCTCCTGCAAAATGATCTGGATGTCTTTGTCCCTGAGTTAAACAGTCCCACAGTTGCTTCCTTTTTATTTATTTATTTATTTATTTATTTATTTGCCCACAGAATATGGAGTAGGTGAAGTAGAAAAAATTATTATATGCCAATATAAACTAGATGGAAATAGGTTATTCGTGATATCTAGATTTAGAATCTAGGAAGTACTTCTATATTACAGAGCTGTCTCAGGAAAGGGCCTCAGAGATAGCTGAGAATGAAAGAACGGTGCTGAGTTTTTTTAAGCTGAAACATAAAGTTCAGGGTTTCAGACTCAAAATTCTGGAAAACAAATGATACATTGTGCCAACAGTATCTTCCATCAGTAATGGAATCCCTAAGGACAGAAAAGAGGTCAGAGAATGTGCAAATTAAGATATAACATGATATCTTATTCATAGATTTAGTCCATCAAGAAGCATAGCTCAATTATAATAGGAAATTAGAAGGTAATTTTCAGAATTTTAACTCAGACTGTTTCATTTCAATGCAGAAGGAATAACATCTTTAAAAATATGAGGTTTTCTTCTATCAAGACATAAAACTCAAAGAAGCAGTTGATATTCAAAGTAGCGAATGGACATTCACAAATGGAAAACCAAAGCCAAAGTGGTTCTGAATAGTTTTAGGTTTTTCATCAGGCCAAATACAAAACGAAATCAAACCAAACCATCTTGCAACCCACTGTCTCATGGCAGTACTCTTTAAAATGACAATGAATAAACAAATCAACCTTGTTGCTGTTTAACTATTTGCACTGCTGAGCAACAGGAGTTAAAAAAAAAAAATCTTCCTTCTTTGCCTGAATTACATGGTAACTGTAGAAGTTTAATTCCAAATCTAGTTAATCTGATCTGTCCTTGATTTGGTCAAATTAGAAATTAATAAGTGTTCTCAAAGCCTTTATTAATCTTAACATAATTGCTCAGAATTACATATTTATTGGGCTGTAGCCAATTCTGACCTTGAAATAATGCTGTTTGAAGAAAATAACATAAAAGAGATAAAACACCTTGAGTTTTATATATTCTTTTAACATACTTATTTCCTAATGTCTACATTTAAACCCAGACAGCACATTTGCTCAAGCCATCTAAAACAGTATGTGTATTCTTCTGCTAGCCATATAATTCCCATTCCAGTCATGTAATTGAAATACATGCTCTTTTTAAGCTCACACTGTAAATTAACTCAAGAGTATGATTAACAAGTCACTATCTGTAGCTACATCTTTGCTGGTTATAAAAGAGAAAGATCAAGTGAAAACTTCTTTTTATTACCACTGTAACAAAATCATTTGTGTCCCCTTTAGATTTGTATCTATCATATTGTCTTTTTGATAAGCTTATTCAGATTTAAGAAACCTTGTTTCTTATTCTCTTGTCTCCTGAAGAACAGAACAAAATATTTTTCTTTTGAAGAACTAGGTGATTTTTTAAGACATTATCTTAAATGTTAAGAAACAAAGGCATAAATGCTTTGATAGAGCTGCTCTTGAGTAAATAGTACATTGTGAAAGCAAGTAACCACTTCAGAACATATTAATAGACTATAGACTCTTTTTTTTTTTTTTTTAGGTTAGTATTCATATTTTTTTTTCTTTAAGAGAGTTTTCACAATAGAATGCATATAGTCTGAAAGGTGATTTTTTATGTGTATCTAATAGAAAAATAAATTTTAACTACATAATAGCAATATTATAAATAAACCCTGTTCAAATTCCTGTTTATTCTAGCCAAAGTTTGACTAGGCAAAATCAGACTGAATCCATTCTAGAATCTGAACCTCCCTTTCTTTTTTTAGAACTTTTTAAACATCCCTTTTTAAAATTCAGCATTTGAGACAGATCTGTGGAAAGACAGAATTCCATTTTGTTCCTCTTGTGAGAAAGCAGAATTGTGCAAATCAACCGTCTTCTTACTGGCTTTGTTATTATTAACATAATGTAATGCACATAGGAAAATTATCTAATTAATTGTCACTCACTGCCTATAGCATGTACATATTAACCAGAGTCAAACCCATTGCAAACAAATGCAACTTTCTCTGTGGAAAGATTCAAAATACACTAACTTAAAGGAATAAAATTGAAACACCAACAGTAATTCATTGAACTTTTTGCGTAATACTACCACTGTTCTGCAGACTGGCAAAATGAAATACGGGGCAATGAACTGGCCACAGTTACCTGGGAAGCTATGGCACAGCCAGTATTAAAACTCACAGTTCAGAATTCCTTCAAGAGCTACTCCATGCAGAACAGCAGAAGAGAGGGAAGAATGTCAATGATATCATGATATCTATTTCAGCAGAGTAAGAAAGTAATAGTTCATAGATATATTTTTTTTCTGTCACCATGAAATACACAGAATTGTCCCTTTTTTCCTTTTTTTCCATTTCCTTTTCATTTTCAATTTTTTCTTTTTCCACCACACAGAAAATGAAGTACTGAAATCAACAGGAGTTTTCTCATATATGGGCTGATGTGTCTGTGACAGACCACTCATATATTTTCCTGAATGTCAAACTATTTCAGACTTGTGAAAAAGAGCTCCAATACTCACACTTTAAAATGTTATCAAAACTAATGGACAATCTTTAAACCAACAGCCAGAGAATATAGTACTTAATCCTTATGAAAAGAATATCAAATCACTCCAGCTAAGGGAATGAATGATTCATCATCAACTGCATTTATTATTGTGGACTTTATAATGAAATAATCTTGGTGGGGTGTTTTGTTTGTTTGTTATCTTGCTTTTTGCTCCTTAAATCATAGAGAAATATGAACTTCGAATGTTGCCTCATATTCTTTTTCTCTCTATTTTTCTTATTTTTACTGTTTCTTAATTACCTACTAAGAAATAAAGAAAATAAGACATATCCTTTTGCATTCTTAGAATAACCTTTTTCTGCTTGAAAGTCTCCTGAAAAACACAACCTACTCTGCAGCAGGTGTACTTTTAATGATGCTTTGATGCCATATGTCATATTTCATCACTTGCTGTGAAGAGTGACATTTCTTTTGATAGCTCCTAGCAACAGCAATAGCATTTGTTGGTGGTCACCTCACACTAGACAAATAATTCCAGTAGCAAGAGCATTTAATTTCAGTTTCATGCCAGGGTGCACACAATCTCTGCTGCTTTCCTCTGTATGTAATTGTTTTAAAAGTAAAATATATTCGCCAGAGTATGACTGCATTCTGCATAGGTATGTTTCAAAGCTGTCTTCAGGGCTGGATTTCTTATCGCTATAAATAGTGAATATGCAAGCATGGTGCAAGGTGCAGCAAGGGATGATGTTCAAGAACATATTTGCCCACAGAGGCCAGGCAGTGAAAGTGCATGACTACTACAGGGTTAAATTTACTGGTATATCAGCAGACATCTGGAACTGCAGGTTGTCTGCAAGACCTTCACATACACAGGGTCTTAAGGAATATGGCATTCCCCCCTTGCCACTCCCATAATTATTCTTTAAGAGTCATACTATTAGCACCTACAGATAAAGGAATTGCTTGACAGTCAGCTTAATTGGCACTTTACATTTCTTTCTCTTTTAACATTACTTTTATATCAAAAGCATATAATGAATGTGGTGGTTTTATTCAGGTGGGCAGCCGAGCTCCACCACAGCCACTCTCTCATTCCCCCTCCTCAAAGGGGAAGGGGGGGAAAATATGATGGAAAGGGCTCAAGTATTGAGATAAGGTTGGGGACTTCGCTCAACAATTATCGTTGATTGTGAACACTTCACCACTGCTCCTTCATGATCACTCTCTTTCCCGGCTCAAATATGGGATCCTTCCCATGGAATTCAGTCCTTCCCAAACTGATCCTACGTAGCCTTCCCACAGGCAGCAGCTCATGAAGAACTGCTCCAAATATGGGTCCATAACACGGTGTCCAACTGTCAGGAAAAAACTGCTCCAACCTGGGTCCCCCACAGGCAGCAGCTCCTGCCAGGTCACCTGCTCCTGCATGAGCTCCTCTCCATGGGCCACAGCTCCAGCCCAGGGCCTGCTCCAGTGGGGGTCCTCCACAGGCCACAGCCTCCTTCAGTGCCGGTCCACATGCTGCACTGTGGTCTTCTCCACGGGCTGCAGCATGGAAACCTGCTCTACCATGGTACACCATGGACTTCAGGGGGACAGCCTGCTCCACCATGGTCCTCACCACAGGCTGCAGGGGAAATTCTGCTCTGGCATCTGGAGCACCTCCTCCCCATCCTTCTTCACTGACCTTGGTGTCTGCAAGGCTTTTCCTCACTCCTCACTCTCACAGCTGCTGTTCCCCCTGCTGTTTCTCTTTTTTTTTTTTTTTTTTTCACTTTCTTAAATATTTCATTATAGAGGCACAAACAACATCACTTATTGGCCCAGCTCTGAACAGCTGCAGGGCCTTTGTCTAACATAAGGGTCAGCTTACTCCAGCCCCCTCCTCCCCCCTCCCCCCCCGAACCTTGCCACGTGAACCCACTGCACACTTCAGCTTTACAAATCCAATATTGATTATTGCTAATCAGTCAGTGACACCTTTAACTTTCACAAATAAATAGAAGAGCGATCATTTCAAACGTTCCTTGCTATAGAAAGTAGATAGGAATGCCATCAGATTTTAGGGTCTCTGAGGAGAGGGAAAATATTTTATATAGAATCCAATACCCATACCATATTGTAGTTAAAAATTATAATATTTGGAAATTCTAAAACTTGTATCAGATGTTACTGTTCTGCACTTCATAATGGGACTATAGAGTGTATTATGAAATACAGAAGTTTTTTAACATTACGGAAGTTATTTTTGCAGAAGTCCCATTATAAAGTTCAGAGGTTTGTATGTGTGTGTGTGTGTGTTTGTTTGTTTGTTTGTTTGTTTCATTTATGAAGATGTAATCTGAAGTTTAGTGATCACATATGTTTGCTCAAGGTTACATACAATGTCAGACCTTGTATATGGTGTGGATGAATCTGTTGCTTTCAAGTCAACTCAGAATAATATTCGTGCTTTATTGGTTGCTTGGTTGTTTTTGTTAGTTTGTTTGTTTACCCCCAGCTATAATCAGATTATATTTTGACATAAAAATGAGAGTCATTTGTGACATTGAAAGTCAAGTTAAAAATGCAGTATTTAATATATTTTACTAGCTGCAGCATACTAGCTATAAGCATCTGCAAAAATTCTTACATCTAAGAGTGTCATTGACATGTTTAAATGTTATTCAAGGCATTCATCAAAAATTATACTAAGGCCAAAAGTGGGAACTCGTACAATAGAGAAGATGGTAAAAGAAGGTTTATGATAAGGCAAGTCAAGGAGAATTATGATCTTTATGACTGGAAAAACAGTAGAAATTATGCCAAATAAATACAAGGTGTCAAAAAAAATAATAAATAAGGCAAATCAATAAAATTTCAAGGGCAAAGGCACAAAACAAAATAAATATATGGATAGCAAAAATAAAGTTATAAGAGGCAAAGGAATGAAATGGCTCAATATTTGGGTGCTGGGTTCTCTGGGGCATAAATGACAAGGGAGAGCTGGATTAACCTCAAAAAAAAAAAAAAAAGTCCAATGTAACAATAGGAAAGATTAAATAGATCACTTGAACATTTGAAACATTTAACATTTTAAAACTGTTTGAATAAGGCCAGAAATATCAGAGCTTCTGGACTGATATATATGTAGTTGATCTAGTCTTCAATTCCTATATGTTTGTTTATGCAACAGGTATTATTATTACCTCCTGTACTTTAATACTGGGAACTCACCATAGAGAAATAGAACTTGGAATAATTCCTGTTGGAATTATCATGAGTGTGTGTAGAAAACAAAAAAAAAGAAAAACAAAAAAGAAAGGAAAGAAAAACAACAATAAACACAAGACTGCTTAAATATGTATGTTTCTCATGGTCTAAAGTTTAAGATTACAAATCAAAATAAACCAGAATTTCTGTTAGTCAAAGTAACAGATTTTGCGTTTCATGAAACTCAGTAGCAAATTCAGAGACAAAAATTCAGTTGCTTCTTTGGGTGTTCTTTTTCTCTTGATTATTTTCTTTCTCAGTCTCTCAGTGTTCTTGTAAAGTTAATATGGCCAATCCATATTCATTCTGCACGTTGATGCCTCCATTAGCTGTGTTGTTGTACAGCCTGCAGGCAACATATACTGTGACTAAAGAAAAAAACATGAAAGACATGTACAGGATCTATGAGGTCCCTTCCAATGCAAGCCATTCCATGATTCCATGATTCTAAGAGAACTTGACTTGTGACAAAAGCAACATATTGTGAAATAATTCTTTCTCTATCACAGATACTTCATTTTCTCTGTTAAAACAAAAATGCTTCCATAGGGTATTTTTGCAATTTAAAATTATACTAAATAGTGTAATGTCTATGCCTTAGAAAACATTTGGAACATTATATTTTCTTAGTGTAAAAATGAGAATTTTTCAGGAAACTTTAATAGCCAATAGCTATGAAGTCTAAATTTCAAAATTATTAACAATTTAATCTTAGTTTTGATTTCTTAAGATATCCAGCATTGGAAAAAAAAAAAAAAAAAAAGAGCAAACAATAATAAAATAATAATTAAAATCTTAGTATTCAGCAATTAATTAATTATGAATCATTCTGAGACCTAGAGGACACGTTGTATAAATGGAAAAGAGAAGGAAGAAGATAGGAATTGAATATACTAAGACAATCATATCAAATTTTCAATTTGAAAAATGGGTCCAGCTTTTCTAAAGCTGCAAGAGCTGGGATTCATTACTGTGAAATTTAGCCAAGCATCTCTGAGGAAGACTGCAGATAGTAATCTAAATCCAAGCAAAAACTTCCTCAGATTGTGTAAAAATTGATGGCACTACTAGTAAATATTCCAGTGTCATACATAACAGAGGTCAGTTAGTCTCTACTGCAAAGACAAACAGAAACTATCAATGATATTTATTTTGTATAGTGAAGTAATCTATTTTACTTACAAAAGGAATAGGTGTATAAATACAAATAGTTGTTCTTCATGCTCCAGAGAAGGCCTTGTCTTTCAACTATAACTAACTATAAAAGATCTCTGTTTCTTTATGAATCTTTTTTTTTTTTTCCTTTAGATATTACCAGTACAAAATAATTCTCTGTTCACCAAGGAAAGTAATTTAAATGGCCTGTAATGCTCAGTTTTGTCAGGTTGCTTTCTACTGTTCCATTATTCCTGAACACTTTAGAGTAAACTGAAAAAAATATAGTTGGGTTTTCTGTAGAGACCTAGAAAAATAGGCAGGATGTGTGCCTCAGGCATTACTGGGAGGAAGAAGAGAGGGGTAACCACAATCATCTCTGGTGAACTCTTTCGAGCCAGTACATATCCATAATTCATACTTTATTTCTTTTTCAGTGAAATGTTTTTAAAAATTTTATTTATGTATTTAATGCCTATAGTATTTGGTAAAGAAGAGCTAGAGCAATCTAACTGTGCACTCAAAAAAAGTCTGAAAAGATAGGATGATTTTCATGCCTTGATTAAAAATAAAATCTTGAAAATTATGCTTTGCCATCTTTAAACTACATGTTGTAATAAATATAAAAAGAATCTTCACAGAGTCCTATACAATAAACAATAAAAACAAAGATTTACCTCAAAAATCAACTGTAAGGTCAGGGGTGTATGCACTGGTCTCAATTTTGTTGTAATTTAAAACTTCATAATTTAATTCTGTAAAGTAAAAATTTATAAAAGTAGTGAGTATTATGTAGTGTTTGATTAGAGGAAGGACAAGACAAATGATTTCTCAAAATATGTGTGTGAAATAATATCTAATGTTTGTATGTTGGCTGTCATCCATCTTTAGCTTTTACCCTATTAAAAGGAGATTTTAAATACATCAACATTTGTGACCAAAAGAGGGATTAAAGAAGAAACATAATTCCCTGAAATGGGAATAAGATGGAGAGCAATAAGAGCAAATTTCAATGTATACTACTGAGAAGTGGAAGTTACTTGTAATGTACTCCCCTGTAAAATAAGTGATTACTTTAATAACTATTGAGGGTACAGGTACAGTTACTTCAATTTATTTTTTATTTTTTAAAGCAGTGTTGCTTTATCCCGGAGCATGACAGATCATCCTAAAGCATCAGTCCTGTTTTGTAGTTTGATTTTAAGAGGTGGTGAATAGCTTAGGGAGGTGCTTATTGCCCTCAACTCCTACTGATTTCAGTTGTTCAGTACCTAACAGTCTTAATCTTTTCATTACTAATACCTACAATTAAACTGCAAAACATTTCCCCTGAGCCACATTGTTTTCTTCCATTTGGCATCTATTGATTTCCCAACCTGTTACTATCACCCTGACTTCCAACTGAACTAAAACAAAGGGTGAATCATGTTATTTTTATTTCCTTGTTGGTGTTTTGTACTAACATCATTGACAATGTCAGTGCAGCTCTGGGAATAGTTAACAGCTTTTGCCAAAGACAGCAGGGAACACTGAACAAACTGAACAAAATTAAGAGGTAGGTATTTATAAAACAAATGACATTTCCAAAAGTCATATATTAAAGGCAAGTTCACATGTAGAAACAAATCAGGATTGTTAAAACAAAACAAAACAAAACAAAAAAACACACACACACACACACACAAAAAAAAAAAAATCACATGACTACATGACTAATGGAAAGCTTTCTGCCTAATGGGTAACCCGATGCCTAGCAGTACTGATGCTGAAATAATCAACATTATTAAGCAAACATTGGATCTAAAGAAGTGAGAATTTCTGAACAGAAGTGTTTTTTTCTGATGATAAAAAAGCAGGAAAATACAATCCATGAGATTATTAATAATTACATACTCATTATTACTCATATTATATTCAAGGCTGTTCTCTCTTTCCTTTTGAGAGTCTTATTTAGCAAGCATGAGGTGTAGAATCCCACAACATTCAGTCACGCTACCTCTCTCTCAGTCTGATAACACTAAAATGTAAATTTATTTTCATAAAACAGAAGGTACTGCTCTAAAGCCTAGAAATAAGAGGGGATACTCACCCTCAGCCCTTCATAAATGGCAGCCACTAATGGGTGCAGTATCCATGCACAGATACAGAGCATGGTTTAACTGATATATTGCCATGGGTTTAGTAAGCTACATACAAGTGTACTTCATTGGATGATATTGCCATTTGTTGCTAACTCCTAAATGCTCTTTCTACCTGTGAGAAAAGTGCATATGTACCGTAATAAGCTTTACTTATCGACAAAACACTTAACTATGCATCTGAATATTTTGGACCCCATCCAAGTCTTTTCAGGTGCATCCACTGTATCAGAGTGGCAACAAAACAACTCCATCAATACATGTAAGATCCATGTATTTACACATTTTGAAAGAGGAAAACCATTAAGATTAGCTAGTTATTAGTTGTGTCTTGAACTCAGGTGACAGAAGAGAGAGCTGCTGTTTCTAAACTACCATCACAAGGAAGTTCACTAACACCTTCTGCTGAGCTCAAATGCATTTCTACTGTTCTGTACCAATCTTGGTGGGAATGTGTGTGTCTCCTAATACGGTTTTCCTTCTTATTCTTCTGATATCAGTCTCTCTTCTTTGTTTTGCCGCTGGAAAATATTTTTTTTATTATTTTTTTTTTTTTAAGAAAGTGCAGGGCAAAGAAGGTGTATGTGTGGTGTTTATATAGAAATATTTTTATGCCTTTTATATTCTGTTGTTTTTCTCCCTGTTTTGGATTTAAGATTTTTTTTTTTCTTTTTCCAGTTACATTGTTCTAGTCACCCTCACATTCACAGTTCTCCCTTCCTCTTTAAATTCTACTTCAAACATTTAACTGAAAAGGTGCTCATTATTTTTTATTTCAAGGTCTAGTCAAGTGTCAGAAATAAAGGGGAGATATCTACTGGCTCTGCAGCAGCAGATGCCACTTTATTCCTACAAATATGATTCTCAGTCTCTATTTTCTCTTTTCAAGGTATTGAGACACCTATGCCACATAAATCAATTTTACTTGCACCAAGATTTTCTTATCAGGGCAATGTTGCTGAGTATATTAATAAAATAAGTGAAGAAAATATGTGGTCCACAATGCTTGAGGTAGCTTGATCACAAGTGTTGATCACAAAAACAGGGTTTAAAGAATTAAAAATTAATAAAGGAGATTAGTGGAGAATAAACAAGATAGGTAAGATGCAAGTATAAATTACCAAATTATTTTGACATTTTTATAAAATAATATAAATATGAAAAATAATTTCCTTCATTTTCACTCTTCCCAAAAATCTTTTTAAGGTTTTCTTGTTAAGTTAGATGGACATGTTCAAAGAATTTGACTTCAAGGGTTTGGCAGATGAAAAACATTCCCCATAAGGTGAATGACTCAAAATGGGTGCTCAAAACTCCAGTTTTATTGAACATTACAACTGTTCCCCTTTCTGGAAACTTTATGACTTGGACATCATATAAGGGCTGTGTGGTCTCATGACCTATCAAATCAGTGAAAACTATTTACTTCTGTAATCTCTCTTGATCAGTGTTTTTTAAAAAATATTGCTGTCATCAGTTTCTGAAATTGCACTTCAGATTCTATTCAGTGTTTTCTCAGTTTAGTGACAGAAGTTCTTCAAATCACAATATTTCCCATGCTATTCACACTTTTAATTAATTTAACACCTTTCTCAACTATTGCCCCAAGACTAACTTCACTTCTGTATTCTGTCCATTCATTACGTTGTTTTGGTTATCTAGTAAACTTCCTGCTTCATTTCCCTATTTCAACCTCTGTAAATATATAACGTCCTGTATATAATATTTCATTATAAAAATATATGGTAATAATAATAATTGTAAGAGTAATAATATAATTATATATGAGAATTATAATGTAGTTAAACTTTTGTTGTTTCATACTTTTATTCAAACTGCCTGCTGCAAGAGTATTGCTTGGCTTTTCTCCCTAGTGAACAGGTAAGTTGGTAGAAAACCAGGCAGAATTTTTTCTTTTAGGCTAGGCAAATAAACTTTTCTGAATAGTCTGAACATTCACTCCAGCTCTGGCAATATCTCATGGCTGATGTTGGTAGCCATTTCATTTTGCCTCTGAAAGCAAACTTACCACACAAAAACACACAGATTGAGTTGCCCCTAACCTAGTTGAAGCCTACTATTTGGTCAGCTGCCATTTTGTAAGTAACTTTATATTGTCTCCTAACATTTATTTACTTCTTGCAGTTACATTCTTCCTTTTAAATATCATTGATTATCACAGTTTCAGGTACCTTTTTTAAATTATCCATGAGAACTCAAACAGTCTTTTATTTAGTTTTCTGTTACTCTATATTAAGGACTCACAAACTAGTAACCATGGCTAATACAACAGAATTAGCCTGTATGGTTGATAATTTTCCTCTTTACATCTTTATTTCCTAACTTATTTGAATGCTTGATTTGTATTGTTTCTTTCCACTTTTTAAAACTCTTTTCACTTTCTTTAAAACTACTGTTTCTGTCATTAAGCTTCCTTGAGGACGCTCGTTCCTAGAAACCAATCAGATACATTCCACATAAGTTAGCCTAATTAACTAAATATATAACAACCTTATATGTTTAGTAACTGACTGTAACTGTACTGTTACTGTAACTGGCTACCAGCCTTTTGTTGTGATGTATCTCTTAAAAAACAAAACAAAAAACAACAACAAAAAAAATTCTAACAGTCTTTTAAAAAGATTTTGTAATGCTCTGTAAAGATAAAATGCTCACAAAGACTCATTAAAATATATAGATTGTTTTGAAGCTATATATATACACAAATGTATAATATTTGCATATAATTAGATACACTATTTGAACTACAGTTTGTGCTTTGATTTTTGTGGAAGCTGCACATGTCAGAATATAACCTGTTTGCAGCACGAACCACAGTTTTGCCATATTCATATCTGAGGTCACTCAAGGTTAAAATAATTCAACCTACAAAAATTATATGATGCAAATAAATGATTAAAAATAACAAAAGTACTGAAAAAGTATTTTGTACATGTAGGCATACATTTTAACACATGGTGAAATGATTTGTATTCACTCTAAAGTACCATTTAAATATCTTTCCTACTAACTCCTCATATCACACTGCAGCTTCCTAAATTGTCAGATCAATTCTTCTGCACATACACACAGCCACACCTGCACATTGCATCAATTCACCCTATGTAACAAATCTCAATAACATGGCATACATGAATATGAGCTTTAACTTTACTTTAAACTTTTTAATAGTGGTCAAACTCACTTGAAAAACTTGCTAATTTTTCAAATGACATTGGAAAGAGATTTATAACTCATACACTTGTCTATTTTACCTGTTTAGTTTATCCAGTTGTTAAAACATCTTGGATTTTTTGTTTGTTTTAATACAGAAGGGATAGCTTTATCCGCATAAGGGAAAAACATGAAAAACATGAAAGTTCTTTGTGTGTCTGTTTTTAAGTTCAGTGATTCATACAGAACTGAATTTAAATTCTCAAAGTCACGCTGGCATTTTCCCTTTTCCCTTAGATTTGTGTTTCAGAGTTGGGTCGGAAGTGCTGCCATCCGAGAAAGGTCTACAGTAGCAATTTATTCTTAGTATTCTGGCATTGAAACAGTGCAGGAGACAAATAAGAGACATTTCTACACTGAGAAGAAATCCTGTTTGGTTTACATGTTTGATCCTTAGCAATGCTATAAATGTTGCCCATTTTACCATTTGTATTTACTTATTTGTTGGTATATTTACATTCACTCTTTCTCATGACAAGATTTGTAGAACTTCTGAGGTACTGGATTTACCAACCTTTCAATTTTTTGCTCAAATTCAAAGCAACCTATCATTGCCTGAGAAGATAATTTGGTCAGTTATTCCATTTTCCACCAGCTTTATGTGCTGAAAGATCTGTCTACATACAATCTTTCTTATGCTCCTAAAACTTCTTCATAGACCAGCAAAGTGTGTTGGGTCTTTTCCAATCACACACAGCATGTATCTGACACCAAGCTTTATTCTTTAAATGTGAATGTTGTATTAATATGCAAATAGCTGATTTTTGTTTGAATAACACGAATAACTGAAATTCTCAGAAAGCTGGAACTTTCTGCTCAGTAGAATAATCTTACTTTTTCCTTCATTGCATATTTTTTCAGGTAATGTACAATTATATTAAAAAAAAAAGAAAAAAGTAATAAATAGTGCTGACTCCTACATGTATTATTACCATTATAAAATTAATCTTAAAATCAGACAAACAGCCACATGTATCAAGACAAATGTCTTCAAATTCAAACTACTTCTACTTAGTGCATGCCTGCTTTCCCCTGTATTCATACCTGAAAAAAAAAAAAAAATCCAAAATTCAACTACCAGAAATAGTGACTTAGGTCACTAAGGTTTACTTTTAAATGTGTTTTGACAACACCTCTGATTGTTGTATTCTAACATTCAGCATATTCACCATAGTCCACACTGTGTTAATAACGTGATTCAAGTGAACAGTTTGGTAGGTATCAATAAAATACATTTTATAATATATTTTATAACATATGCTTAAAAATGAGATAGGTTTACTAGCTTTTTAACCTAGGATTGATTAAAATGCATTAATTTTTCTCCTTGTATGCTATGGATGAAAAAAAGAAAAAAAAATCTGCTTCTTGTTGGGTATTGTTATTGGTGGTGGTGGTTGTTTTTTGTTTGTTTGTTTGTTTTTCCCTAACGTATTTTTTGAAACAAAAACCTACCATCTTCAGTGGATTTCCAAATGTTGAATTTCATGCCAAGTCTTCATGCCTGAAGTATAGCTACTCTGTTCTTAAAAAGATGAAGATCTTAGTTGTCGTAAGGCATTTGTCATTCCTCTGCTTATTTGCTGAAGCTGAAGTTCTGTTAGCATTTTTCCTGATTTTTTTATTTTCTTCAAGGCTAAAAATGACAGGAAAGCCACAAAAGGGGAAAAAAAAAAAAGTCATCTCTGTAGCCAAGATGCTACAATGATATACCCAAGGATGGGTTAGCTGTGAGCAGGAGAGAAAAAAAAATAGAAAAATAAAACAAACTCCAAACCCTCTGATCAAATAAATATTTTCTGTAACTTGGGGCACTTTAGAATCTTCCATGTAATTACATGTACTGTTCAATAGCTGTTAGAGCTAAAGAAAACAACACCATGGAGCAGAAGGGAGAAGCGATTTATTACTAAATCCTGTAACTGAAATAGGAATGAGGCAAAGATGCTTTTGCTCCAATTTCCTAGTTCATGTTATTACCACACCTAAATGAATAGAAAGGAATGATAAAGTCCATACTTTCTGTAGGTTTCTTCTTGCTTCCCAGACCCTTATATTTTTTTTTTTTTTCATCTTATTCTTCATTTTCCTCAGATCTAGGTGCCAAATGACATGAACCTAATTCACTTTTGTCATCATCTTACTGGGAAAAGTTGTCATTCATAATAACCAGAAGATGAGTTCTTACCAATATGAACTCTAGCCACCTGCACTGACACCTATGCAGTGTGCAAACTACACATAACAGCTGACATATACAGCATCAGAAAGTAAGCACTCCATCAGTATAATTCACTTTGATGAAGTCTCTAGCTCTACGGAAAACAATCTGGCTGCATAAGGAATCACAGTAAGAATGGGAAGCTGTAAAAAATATACACAAAGGTCTGTTTCAGAACTTTTGGGACTGTCGCGTTAAGGGGTGTAGCTGGTTAACCATTATGGGCCCGGTCGGATTCAGGGTATTGAACCAGTCGGACATTCACCAAAAACGCATTAACTGTCTTGGGGTCCAGTCAGACATTCACCATCAACGCATTAACGGTCTGGGGGTCTGTTCAGACATTCACCAAAAACGCATTAACCGTCTGGGGGTCTGGTTGGATTCAGAACACTGAACTAACATGGATAACCACCCTTACCCTAGTTGCACTTAATGAGAGCTATCACAATGCAATCAAGTATGGTTTATTACAGCAACAGATAATCAGGTTCTGTTGGATTGCCAGCGATAGTGACTGTCTGCAAAAGCAAGCTAGCATGCATGAAATACACAGGTGTTACAGGTGTTATAGGTGTTACAGATGTTACAGGTGCACGGCCTAGAAATAAACGCGTTAAAAAGATCAAAGACTCTAGAGAGATTTATAAGCAAGTATTCAGATCTCACCCAAAGTCGTCCCAATGGGGGGGGAAGAGAGGCTCAGCCCGTCGACTGATCCCAGGAGTCAGGAGGTCCTAAGGATGTTGTATTTCCTCGGGATGGTATCTCCCTAACATCCCCTCTCTCTTAGGTCAATTTATACTATTTTCTATCTTTTAGGTGGAGCTTGAGTGGCTCTAGTCAAGCATATCTTTGTTATGATTGGTGAAAAGTTATCCTGTCTCCGTTTAAAGTAATAGACTCCGAGAAATTCAGGGTGGATGCTCAGTGAGGGGTGGTCGCACCTTGGAGGCGGGTAGCTTTTGGGATGGAGGTGTGTTTTGGTATTATAATGATATTATAATGAGCAAAAAGTGCACTAGGGTACAGCATTTGTCAAAACATGACAGGTCTTTGGCTCAGGGTGGCAAAAAGTGCAGCTTTGTGCACAAGAACAGTCGAGTCCCCACCTGATTACAGAGCCTAGCCGTGGTGTCTCCACTCCACTCTACGCTCCGTGCTGTTCCTTAGGGCTAGCACACCAAGTTTCCCCAGCGCGATAGTATCTAAGGTTGGGAGCCTAGGGAACGCTCAGGTAATGCGGTTATGCCCTACTCTGAAAGCCTCTTCAATGCTGTACCTTTTCCTTAAAAATGGAAATGTTAGTTTTGTTTTCCTAGTTACTTCAGGCAATTACACCACAGGGACATAAGAAACTCAGCGTTTATGAAATGCCTAACCTCTAGAGCACTGCTAACTGGCCGTTTAAATAATCATCAAGCACCATAAGGCAGTCAATTGGAATTTAGGAAACCATTTGCAACAGGAAAAAATGTTACTTTTCTCTCTCATGAATGATTTGTGGAACAAACTACAGGTTTTCTGTATTTTCTTGTCATTCAATAATCTACTTTCAAACATTTCTTGGCCCTGTTTTTCCCTTGGCTTACATCATGAAATTTCATCTGTTTTGAGTGAACATGCAGGAATTTTTCAAGTATTCTGAATGAACAGACTCATGCTATTAGTTTTTCAGTATAAATGCTGTTGAATTCCAATTCCAATTGGTTTTCCACTATTATCTTACACTTCTCTGTCACAAATGTCATTCACAGTGGTGGTTTTGATTGGGCTACCAAATGTTTGAGGCCGCACCTCGAGTACTGTGTTCAGTTTTGGGCCCCTCGCTACAAGAAGGACATGGAGGTGCTTGAGCGGGTCCAGAGAAGGGCGACGAAGCTGGTGAGGGGCCTGGAGAACAAGTCCTACGAGGAGCGGCTGAGGGAGCTGGGCTTGTTCAGCCTGGAGAAAAGGAGGCTCAGGGGTGACCTTATTGCTCTTTACAGATACCTTAAAGGAGGCTGTAGTGAGGTGGGGGTTGGTCTATTCTCCCACGTGCCTGGTGACAGGACGAGGGGGAATGGGCTTTAGTTGCACCAGGGGAGTTTTAGGTTGGATGTTAGGAAGAACTTTACTGAAAGGGTTGTTAGACACTGGAACAGGCTTCCCAGGGAAGTGGTGGAGTCACCATCCCTGGAAGTCTTTAAAAGACGTTTAGACGTAGAGCTTAGGGATATGGTTTAGTGGGGACTGTTAGCGTTAGGTCAGAGGTTGGACTCGATGATCTTGAGGTCTCTTCCAACCTAGAAATTCTGTGATTCTGTGATTCTGTTTGGGTATTAACTTCCTGCTTTCAAAACAGTGTCCCCAGAAATAGTGTTTCATTTTCTGGCTCAGGGTGCAATACTGGAAGAAAAAAAAAAAAAAAAAAGTTTTATTTTCTTAGATACATACATAATTTCTGAATGAAAAAAAAAAAAAAAAAAAAAGTCCCAGTGAAGAGTATCTACAATACTGTAGATGGGGCTGAAGATAGTGGAACAAGCCTGTTTGCACAGGAAAAAATACTGCTGTATTTGATCACTTCCACAGACCCATGACAGCAAATATGTATGAAAGAGAAGGCTAAAAATAAATGACTTACAAGGACACTAGCATTGATAGTAGAGTAGGAGAAAGAGTTTAAAAAAAAAAAAAAGACAGTGTCAAGAAGGTATAGGGCAAAAGGATAGAGGGGTAAAGGAGAAAACAGAGGAAGACAAGATTCAGACACATGGGAATAAAATTTTGCCACAGAATTTTAACAGTCAAAGGGGAAACAGAGGAAGAACCTAGGAAACACAACTGTATTTATCACAGAATACTTAACTCTCTAATGGCCTATTATCCCAAAGACTACTACTAATCATGTTGATGGGATGTACGTGAGACCAGCGATGACATGCTTCATTATATTTATATGTCACCTCTCAGTAGAACTGAATTTGTGCAAGTGGTGACTAAACAAGAAGATAATTTGGCTATAAGGCTTTAATCTCAGCTTTCCCTTCAATCAGCCTAGGTGGCAGACAACTTCTGATGGCTTCCTGTTGTCCACCCACCTGATGTAATGGTCCTTTGCCATTTAGACTTGTCTTATCCCTGGCATGAGCTCCCTGCTGTTCCTGACATGCTACTATTGATTCTTGCACTCTTGCTTGTGATGATGTGTGTCTGCTGACCTTCCTTAGACTTTGTGCTGCTTTACCAGTAGCTCCAGCTTCTTCTTCCCATTCTTTCATTACTTACTCCCATTAGCTATATTTTGTTTGTTCTGTTTGCACCTCTATGACCTGTTCCATTGGTGGGTACTGCTGTCACGTGAAATAGATTTTAGTGTTCTGTAGGCTGGCTTCCAAACTGTTTATTTACATCTGCTCAGGAGATAACACATCTTCCACAGTTCAATCATCTCCTAACCTCTGCACTGTCAAAGACACAGGAGAGATGAGGGCTCCATGGTTTTTTTACTGCATTGTTCAAGACTTCTTGCCACAGAAGCAGTTTTATTGTATTTTGTCAAATTACAAGTCATCTTCCAACCAGTCTTCAATTAAAGGAAGAAGTTTGATTAAAGATGAGCAATTCTTGCAGGCAGATTCTATCCCGCCCTTTCCTCCCCCCCGCCCCCCAAAAAAATAAAAAATCTTTCTTAGGCTTGCTATACAAGTGGTTGTGTTTTGTTTTATGTTTGTTTTGTTGTTGTTGTTGTTGCTGTTGTTGTTGTTTTTAATGACCAGGATGAATCATTCAAAATCTGTGTCTCATGGATTACTTAGAAACATGAAAACAATGGTCAGTTTTAAATAACAACAATGTGGTATTTCTCACATTGTGACCTGACAAACCACAAGCACCTCTTAGCTCACATCAAAGGGAACTTTAAGTATTGCTCAGATGATATCACCAACATTTCTGCTGCATACCCTAGGACTAAACAAACCATCAGGATTAATCAGTATTAGTAATGTTACATGGCTTAATCTATGTTGTGTGCTCCTGGCAAAGGTAACCATAGATATAATTAGCCTAAAGGTCAAACTATGGAAAAGGCAGTACTCATTTACTTTTGGGGTGCTGCCATCATCACTTATTGTATTTTTTCTAACTTCTGTAGTGTTTTAGTCTTTTAAATAAATAAAGCCTATTAACATTAGTCTTGTCAGTCAAATGAGGCCTATTAACAACAGTAGAAAATCATGCTTAATTTATATAAATTGAAGAAAATGTGTAAATAATGATGTTATAATGATATATATTAAGTTCAAATATATTATTGAAATTTAGTTACTAAATGTGTTTGCTTCAAATAGTTGCCAGGAAATCTGAGAATTCACCTCACTAAAACAAACAAACAAAAAACAAAACAAAACAAAAAACAGAACATGCCATATATCAAAATGGATTTTCAATATGTCTTGATTCACAGTTTCTTCAAAAGATTTCATTTTCTTTTACGCAGTATTTGTGGAAATAGACAATAGATATAAATGGCATGGGAAGTGGTTGACAAACATTCCTTTGTCCTCAGACTTGCATCTGATAATGTACCTAGTGTTTTTCTTAATATGTAAATATTCATTTATATTTATTTATCTATGGATATTTAAGATATATCTTAAATAAGATAAAATTAGTTATAGATATACTTAAGTAGATCTACATCTTAAGTAGATCTAAATAACTAGATGAATAAATAACTGGAAATTTATTTATGAATCTACATAATTAATGATTTGAAATGCCACAAGTCTGTGGTGAGTGTTTTTATTGTGTGTCATTTGCATGTAATTTAGGATTTTAAGAGGAGATGGATTAATTACAATAATATCACACTGGTAACATCAGTCTTTTGTGACCCTGAATTTTCTGAGGTAATTGAGTTAGATTTAGTTGGAAAAATTGTTTTTCTAACCTGAGAAGTTAATTAATCAGCTAAGCCACATCTTATTCTTATTTAGATACATCAGGTTCAGTAAAAACTTCTAAGCAAAATTTCATGTAAAGAAATAGCATATATTTTGAGTAATTGCTAACTACAAGCATCTCTAACTTCAAATAATTGATGACAGGAGAAAGAATGAATACATTTACAAGATACAGTTTGGGGTTTTATTTTCTTCATTCACTGGAATCTGAAAGTTCAAGTTTTCTTTTTTTTTTTTCCCTGCAACTATGAACAAGAGCAACTACTATTTAAAAGTAAAAATATACATTTTCTTATGATCCTACACCTCCAGAAGGAGTAATTATGCTACATCATGAAAAATTGTATAGTGTTTCTTGTTGGATTTATAAATATAAATAATTTAGCCTAAATTTTTAATTGAAATTGAAAGTCAAATAAAAAGTAAATTTTAATAGAGTATAACTGAGCAAGGAGACTTCTTAGTCCTGAAAGACAATAGGCAGAGTATTGGAGGAAGCAAAATACTTTCTGATTTTTTTCGTAGTCCGTAGCTACTGAGAAACCAGAGTTGATAAAGTCCCATATATGAGGCAGATCCACAGCCTCAGGACATCTGCAAAGTATTTAAATAGAAGTACAAAAGCATATGATAAATTTCTGTTACATCTTTCAAAAATGTTACAAGTATTTCAATGCACGGATGAAGTTAATTAGTGATAGCATCATCCCTCTTTTGTAGGAACTTGACTGGTTGGTTAAATCAGACGCTTATTATAACAAAGCTAAGTGTCATGAATTTGAGGAGTTAACAGGTGGACTAATTAAAGACTGAATGTGTGGCATAACTGATAACTATGTTTCTAATGAGAGTAACATAACTTTACAAAAGGAAGTATATACTTGCATTGTTGGTGAACTGCATGTCCTGAATAAAAGTGATAATGAATAGGGAAGAAACGAAGTCCATGCAATTAAAATGCCTGCAGAGAAAATGTAAAAAACTACAGAAATTATATTGTTTGTACAAACCATATGGGTGATTCCTATATATCAGAAGAGTGTCCAGCAAAAAGAAATATCAAGGGGATCAAATTAATTTTTCAGTGTCAGTTACTAGGTGGTCAGGGTCATTTTATGGTTGATAGTGCCCATGCAATATTACACAGATCATTGTAAAGCTCCGTATCCTCTCATAAGCTGAATTTCCAGCAGTCATTTGTCCAAGACAGGGGAAAGCCTGCTAAAGTCTCTTTGCTATGCTGATGCCACAATTTTTTAGTACTTTAAAAGCATTTTTATTTTTATTTATTTTTTTTGTAGTAGTAGGGTGAGGGGAACTGCAGACTTCAAATGAGGCAGAAAAGTAACATCCTTTCATGAGTGAATTTGACACTTTTAAGTGATCTTCATACCACAAAACAGCGTTTCAGAACTGGTATATCATGCTAATTTCAGAGGGACAAATTCTGAGCCAGTGCCCATTTCCAACAGTGTATGACCAATAGCAGTAACTGAAGATGCATTACCAGTCAAAGATGCAGCTCAAAGCTCCTGACAGAGAAAGAAGGCACTGGCTTTATTCATGACTACTTAATAAAGTCCCAGAAGGTTGGTTCTGCAAATTGTAATTTCACTGCTGTTTAATATTCATTAATGCTTAAAGCAATGACAAGAAGTATGTACATATTATAAATATATAGATTAAGATAGAGAATCTTCTATGTCCATTAATTTCTTTCCCCAGGGACATACAACCCAATTCTGTAATACAAAATATTTCTGAATGCTTGGAAGCCACATTAACAATTTTCAGAAAGGCTTCAATGTTAAATAAGTTTGCAGAAGTTTTAGTTTTCCTGTGCTGTCATAAGTCCATGTTAAGGAAAAATAAATAAAATAAATAAATAAAGTTGCTAGCTCATTTAATTTTCTTTTCTCGACTAGCATCTATTTTCTAACATAAGAATACGTTTGTTTGTTGTTGTGTTTTTGTTTGGTTGGTGATTTTTTTTTTAGCACACTGTATCTACTAGGCTGATCAAAAGTTTACATAAGTGATCATGTGGTAAACTTTGATTTCACTAAATACATTTAGAGATAATTAGAATTTTATTATCTATATAGAGCCATTATTTATGGCAGTATAACAAAATATATTGTGTAAAATAAAAAACTAAATAAATATATGCTGGGGTGGAGTTAATGTTCTTCATAGCAGTCCATGTGGTCCTTCATTTTAGATTTGCAATTAAAACAGTACTGATAACATACATGTCTTTTAGCTACTGCTGGACAGTGCTTGCAGTCTCAAGGCTTTCTCTGCCTCTCACACAGCCCTGCCAGTGAGGATGCTGGCAATACACAAGAAGTTGGGAGAGGACATGACCCAAACTGACTTAAAAATGTTCAATACCATACGACATCACAGTCAACAACAGAAGCTGGGGGCTTTTCACCTTCTGCTCTTTCAATTTTGTTCCACCACCATTCTGCCAAGCATCCTGCCAATGAGCAAATAGCTGTGGTGGGGTTTAACTACCAACTGGGGTCAGCCCACCACATTAGGAAGCATTAATATTGAGATTAAGAGATACTAACAGTTAGGCATTTTAAAAGCCAGTATACTTGTCAAAGGTAGACCAAAATGGCAAGTCCACTTTGCACTGAAAATTACCACATGCAATTATATCACGTTCTGGTTTCAGTTAGGATATTTTTCTTCCTAGTAGCTGGTAGGGTGCTATATTTTGGATTAGGAGTCATGATAACACACCGACGTTTTAATTGTTGCAGAGCAGTGCTTACTCCAAGCCAAGGACTTTTCAGCTTCTCACTCTGTCCTGCCAGCA
Organism: Netta rufina; assembly: GCF_964035555.1. Classification (NCBI taxonomy): domain Eukaryota; kingdom Metazoa; phylum Chordata; class Aves; order Anseriformes; family Anatidae; genus Netta; species Netta rufina. Next base: position 99,846,206 of record NC_140124.1, read on the forward strand.
GGCAGGCTGGGGGTGCAGAAGGAGCTAGGAGGGGACAGATCCAGGACAGCCGACCCAAACTGGCCAAAGGGGTATTCATACCATCTGACATCATGCTAAACAACATAGAGAGGTGGCTGGCCGGGATGGGCGGGACTGGCTGCTTGGGGATATGAGCAATTGCATTGTGCACCACTTATTTTGTACATATTATTATTATTATTATTATTATTATTATTATTATTATTATTATTATTATTATTATTGTTATTATTATCATTATCATTATCATTATTATATATTATATTATTATCCTTTTGTATCCTTACTGTCTCTATCTCAACCCACAGACTTTTATTTTTTTCCTGATTCTCTCCCCCATCCCAGAGAGGGAGGGGGAGGGGGAGCGAACGGCTGTGTGGTGCTTAGCTGCTGGCCGGGTTAAACCACAACAATCATTACGGTGACTGCACTCCTGTAGATTATGCCACTGAAACTTTATACAAAAAACATTTCACTTAGTGCTTTAAGAATGAGGATAACACTTGGCAGACTGAGGCCTATCTAGTCTATGCCTAGTCGCAAAATGTTAATCTTTCTGATCAAGCCTAAATAACTATACAGCTATTCATAACAAATATACAGACAGTCCTAATGAAATATGGAGCTCAATTTGCTTGAGCTATTATCGAATGAGATACCTCAAGAATTCTACCTGGTAATCAAGGCGTACTTCTATTAGAAGTTAAGCATATTGCTACCACCAGACTAGACACTCCCAAACAAGCATTACTTATGTAGTACTGAAGGATTATGAAACTTTTACTTTCTCCACACAAGGAGTTCAAAAATCTTCTAGTGTTTTCTATCTGCCAGAGTTCAGTATGAAATATTAATAATAATAGAATGTTTTGGGTTGGAAGGTACCTAAAGATCATCTATTTTCAATCACCTGCCATTGGCAAAGACACCTTCCACTAGACCAGGTTGCTCAAAGCCCCATATAACCTCACCTTAAACACTTCCAGGGATGGGATGGCCACAACATCTCTGAGTAGAGAAGGTTCCTCTGGTGAGGAACATGTCTTAATGGCTGGAGAACAAGCAACTCATCTGGAGAACAAGAAACCTGAGACTGCATGGAGTCTCCTGAATCACCCTTCTTTGTTCCCTCTAAACTCTTTTATATTCCTGATGGCCTTATCGTTAAGAGTTTAATGTTATCTCAACCACGGGGCTTTCCAACCCCCATGGCCACACTCCCACATCTCCCCCTACTTTATTAATATCAACCATTTTCTCGACACGAATTACCACTCCATATATAACAAATAACAATAACAACAATAATAATATATTTATACTACTAATATATTTTTTTTTTCAATTATTAACAATTCCCGATTTGGAAACCAAAGGTTTTCCTGAAATAAATATAAAAAAAACTAAATGAATTAGATTGATGGCTGTTCAAAGCTCCTCAAAGCTTTGTTACGCTAAATAAGATCTATTTTTTTTTTATGATTTGAAGTATATTTCAATGTAACTATATTGAAAGCTCAAAGCTATAAACCTCAGACTATTTTCTACACTCTCTTCCAACTTATACTATTCCAACATATTATTACCTGCCCTGTAGTAATGCATCAGCCTTAGCACAAGTTTCTGTTATGAAGCCACCTATGTGCCAACAGTTTTGGAGCTCTAATTTCTGTGGTGTAGTGACCACGTGGACACCAGTGTTCTGTTAGGATCAGTAACTGTTACTTCTTTATTGATGACATAACTTCATCTCTCTCTTACTAAGGGCCTAACTTCATCTCTCATATTGAGGGCATAATTTCATTATCACCCTCCCTTATGGCCATTATGCCATTATACCATTTGCCCCATAGCAGTCCTTTTCCACTAATTATGCATTGGTCAACAACTTTGACCGGCAACAGCAAACACCCAGAAACTTCCATGCCTTAATGGATGGAGAAAAGGAACCTGAGACTGCATGGAGTCTCCTGAATCACCCTTCTTTGTTCCCTCTAAACTCTTTATATTCCTGATGACCTCATCATTAAGAGTCTGATGTTATCACCAACCATAGGACTTGTCGACCCCCATGGCCACACTCCCACAAATTTCTGTTTATAAATATGCTTTACAGCTAAGTGATTCATTAAAGTGTTTTTGCTTTGTTCTGTTTTGTTTTAAATTGACAGCAAAGGGGCCCAGCTGCAGATGTTGAGATACTATTGACAGAAGTAGCCAAATGTGACAGTTCCTATTTTTAAAAACAGCAGTTGTTTTATGAATTCATTTATACTGAGGTTTAATCTGGGAGTGATATGTAATCCCTGATCCTGTTTTCTTAAAAATGCATTAGAGTGTTAAGAGACCAGCTAAATTCTGCCTGCCAAATGCTGGGAAAAAATAAAGCTCTTTAGCTCGAAAGTTGCTATTTAAAGAAGTCTTGTGACATACCTAGAAGAAAAGATGGTACATTCTTCAATGAAAATATTTACGCAAGTCTTTAATAAAACACATTTTTCTAAGTGCTGAAAAGAATTTGTATTTGTTATAGGAAGATTCTGAATGTACATGTATTCTTGGTGTTTCAATCACCGGCCACAGCTCTGTCTTCTGCAACCCAAAGCTTTGACTCCTTGACATCAAGTGTACCCATTTTTTAAATCCAAAAGCCTTCATACTTTTTCTTTGCTTTTCTTTTTATATGCTCACTCCCTTTTCACCATGGCAACAGGTGTGTGTATATAGAAATTTACATAGAGATATATAGTTATAGGTATAGATCCTAATCAAAATTCAAAATACTTACATGGCCTCCCACAACATCCTCATAGATAAACTCAGGAAGTCTGGATTAGATGAGTGGACAGTGAGTTGGATTAAGAGAGCTCAGAGGGTTGTGAGCAACAGCACAGAGTTCAGTTGGAGGCCTGTAGTTATCAGTGTCCCCCAGGGCTAAAAGTACTGAGTCCAATGTTCAACTTATATCAGTGACCTGTATGGCAGGGCAGAGAGCACTAAGTGACTTTCTTGATGATACAAAACTTGCAGATGATACAGGAGTGGCTGATAGACCAGATGGCTCTGCTGCCATCCAGAGCCATCATGAACTTCATGAACTTCAACAGAAGCGAATGCGGGGATCTGCACCTGGGAAGGTATAACCTTCCAGCTATTCACCAGCACAGATTGGGGGTTGACCTGCTGCAAATCAGCTTGGTGGAGAAGGACCTGGGAGTTCCAATGACCAAGTTAACCATGAGCCAGCAATGTGTACCTGTGGCCAAGAAAGCCGATAGAATCTTGTGGTGCATTAGAGAGAGTGTTGCCAGTAGGTCAAGAGACGTTATTCAGCCCTCATGAGACCTCATTCAGCATTCATGAGGCCACATCTGGAATGCAGTGTCCAGTTCAGGGCTCCTAGCACAAGAAAAACGCGGAGCTCCTGGAGAGACTACAGTGGAAGGCTACGAAAATGATTAGGAGACTGGAGGTTTTTTCCAACCTCAATGATTCTATGATAAGGGCTGAGTTCATTGCATTCTTTAACATTCTACATCTGTCTACATTTATAGATCCCAATGAAAGAGTTTCCATAGATTTTCTAAATGTGAGAGCAGAAGCATCTACTAGAAAGCTGATAATTCTCTCAATTCCATCATCTCAACCTTGCATAAACTGAAATAATTGGGAAAAGCAAAGGAAAAATAATACTTTTACAATAGCTATTTATTTTTGAAATGCATAATTCTAACTGCATATTTTTCCTTGCAATGTCTTAAATAGAAAAAGAAGTATTTTAAATTTAGTGGAACTTGTATAGTGAATTTTACAGGGTACTTTTTATAGATATTTTATAAATCTATATAAAAAAGTAATGGAATTTATTTTTTTAGTAGACATACTTTCACATTCTTTTATTCAGAGGATGAGGTGAGATGTTACACAGGAGAAATACATTAAATGTTATTTACATAATGAAAACATGTTTGGGAACTTGCATTTGGGAACTACATTTAAATTAAAAAATAAAATAAAATAAAATAAAATAAAATAAAATAAAATAAAATAAAATAAAATAAAATAAAATAAAATAAAATAAAATAAAATAAAATAAAAACTATTTTCTATTTGACAGTGAAACAAGGTTTGCTAGAGATGTATATTCAAAGGTGACTATAGGAAAATGATATCCAGAAAGACTCAAATAGTTTTCCAGCAGTATAGCCTTAAAATAAACCCACAGGCTACAATATATTCCTGTCTCAGGAATACTGTGGAAAAACAGAAGCTACTACAATAATCCTTTAAAAAAATGTATATGAAATCTCAATACCAGAAGGTTGTTTGTTTGTTTGTTTGTTTGTTTTTTGTTTTGTTTTCTTCTTCTTTTCCTTTAATGGGGAAACTCTTGCAGTGTTCTTACTTCTCAAATTTTAATCAAATAATTTTATGTGAAGTATCAACTAGACAGCATTCTGCTTATTATTATATAGATTTAAAATACTGTTAGCAAAGTGTTAATGAAATAGATGCCTCACCATAACAAAATGTGTACATCAATAGTGTAATAGGGCTGGGATATATATGAAATGGAGGGTGTAGACTATATTATGTAGCTCTCTTACTTGTTTTTTCCCTGATTGCTTCAGTAGATATGCAATTCATTTTAATGAGGTGGAAAAAAGTGACTTAGAAAATGATGTAAAAATTTACCACCTTTTTTCTAGTAAAATAAATGGTATTTGTCAAGGATACTCAATTCATGATTAATCAAATTTTTGTTGCACAATTTAGCACAGCTCAATCACAGTCCAAAAGATCAGAGCTTCGGCATTCATGCAGATGAAATGTGAACAGGAAAAAAAAAAAAAAGTAGAAATGAAGAGAAGTTGAATTGTTTCTGATGTGCACTTTTTTTGTTTGTTTGTTTTGGTTTGTTTGTTTGTTTTTACCATTCCTCTGGTGTTTGATGTTAAAAATACACTTTATGTTTGTTTGTTTGTTTGTTTGTTTCTGATTTCTGATAATTATTGAGATCACTCAATAATCGTTGTCACGGGCAAAACAGACATAACGGGGAGATTAATATAATCTATTGCCTATCACTAGCAGACTAGAACAATAAGAAACTAAAAGCAAAATAAAACCACCTTCCTCCCCATCCACCTTCTTCTACCTCCTCCCCCCAAGCGGCACAGGGGAATGGGGCATGGGGGCTGTGGTCAGTCCCTAATGCTGCGTCTCTGCTACTTCTTCATAGTCACTCTTCCACTGCTCCAACAAGGAGTCCCTCCCAACAGATTACTGTCCTTCCTGAACTGATCCTGTGTGAGCTTCCTGCATGCAGCAGCTTCTCAAAAACTGCTCCAGTATGGATCCACACCATGAGGTCCATCCACCAGGAGCAAACTGTTCTAACATGTGTCCCACACGGGTGGCAGATTCCCCCAGATCCCCTGCCCCTGTGTGTGCTCCTCTCCATGGGCTGCAGCTCTGACCTGGAGTCTGTTGAGTCTGTTCCTGTGGGGACTCTCCATGGGCCACAGCCTCCTCCAGGCCACATCCACCTGCTCTATGGGGGGCTACTTCACGGGCTGCAGTGTGGAGATCTCTTTTGCCACGGTACACCATGGGTTGTAGGGAGATAACCTGCTCCACCATGGGCCTCTCCACCAGGGGAACTTCTGCTGTGAGGCCTGGAGCACTTCCAGCCCTCCTTCTGCACTCACCTTGTTGTCTGCAGGGCTTTTTCTCACTCAATCTCCCAGCTGCAGTTGTACAGCTGTTTTTTCCCTTTCTTATATTTGCTCTCAAAGAGGCCCAACCACAGCTGTTCATTGCTCAGCTCCAGACCTAACTACCCACAGCTCTGGCCAGCAGCAGGTCCCTTTTGGATCCAGCCGGAGCTGGCTCTGATCTAATGTGGGGCAGCCACTGAGCTCTGCTCACAGAGGCCACCCCTCCATCCACCCCCAATGCCTTGACACATAAATTCAGTACAATCATATTAATGCAAACAAGAAACAGCTCACTAAGTACTAAATTCATTATTCTAGCTCTGTTACCTGACCAGAGGCCTTCCTGATATTTGAAACGACATATAGTGCAAAGCCTATTTTTCAGTAGCAGGCAATTGGGACATAGACTCTAGAGACCCATTCTGGGTTTGCAGCTGGACGTTAGATGTGATTCTATACAAAGTGAGAATTAGCAACAGATGTCTGTGGTTACCAAGCCCGGTACTGACAACAGAATTTCTCCTTGTAGTAACATTTCAAGTCAAATCTGAAGTCCAAGCTATCACTTTCTGACATGAAATATGGGTGCTCAGCATTCTCTTTTATAAATATGAATTTCATTGGTCATCATTTCTTTCACTCAGAGTTATGAGCATACCAAATATATAAGTGCAACAGGAAATGGACCACCAGACTTTCTTGAATGTTTTGAGTAACAAGCTGATTTCTAATAAAACATAGAACATGGCATATAAACTTTTTTCTTCAGTGCTGAGCTTAACTTCAAGTTTTTCTAACTAAAAAATAGATAATAATTCTGTAGCATAACAGTTCTTCCTGTTCACAGTAGGCTTCCTATTCACCAGAGGCTACAGAAAGATGATGAAAGAAAAACTTTGCTAGATGGGAGAATTTGTAGGCTGACATATGGCTTCAGAGTTCACTTAAAGACAAATGTTTATCATACTCAAACATCATTTACTGTTTTGCTAATCTGAAGGAGAAGAACATTCTTTTTTGCACTAGCAGTAGGAGAATGTTGTGGTTTAACCCAGGCAGCAGCTAAGCACCACATAGCTGTTCGCTCTCCCCCACAGTGGGATGGGGGAGAGAATTGGAAAAAAAAAAAAAAAAAAGAAAGTTTGTAGGTTGAGATAAAAATAGTTTATTAGGACAAGAAATAAAGGAAAATAATAATGATAATAATACTACTAATGTGTACAAAACAAGTGATGCACAATGCAATTGATCACCACCTGCTGCCTAGTCTATCCCCAATCAGCCAGTCCCCCAGCCCCGACAAACCACATTAATTGTTCAGTATGATGCCATAAGGTATGGAATACCCCTTTGGACAGTTTGGGTCAGCTGTCCTTGGTCTATCCCCTCCCAGTTCCTGCTGCACCCCCAGCCTGCCTACTCACAGTGTGAGAAGTTGAGAAGTCCTTGGCTTAGTGTAAGCACTGCTTTGCAACAATTAAAACATCAGTGTGTTATCAACGTTATTCTCATCCTAAATCCAAAACACAGCACCCTACCAGCTACTAGGAGGAAAATTAACTCTATCCTAGTTGAAATCTGGACAGAGAACTGTACAAAAAATAAGTAAACCCATTTGTTATTAACATTCATAGGATAAAGAATTAATGAAATTTCTTAAAATAAGCAGAATAAAAATAATGCAAAATAAGCAGTGCAAAAAGCTTTATTTGCTTTTTACAGTGAAAGACCTTTTCACAGGGATAGTCAAAAGGACATTCCCATCATTATTTTTTTTAAGCTAAATTTCTTAAGTCTTTAAAGAACATTAAGTAGTAGGATACAGTAATTGTAATTAAACCTACTTGTGAGGAAAAATGCTTAGTAGCAGATTACTCGTTAAAGAAGTCAGCCAGACAGCTGCTTATTTTGCCAACAGATGTTCTTTTTTCCAGTCATGATAATCCTGAAAGTCATTTTTCCCCATAGCTCAGTGACAAAATCTGTAAGATCCATAGTTCATCTCCAAAGGCATATAAAGGCTGTAGGACTTCCTGGTGTTTAATAAGAAAGGAAAAGTAACAAACAGGAAATCTACTTTTGTAGATTGAATTGTTATCCTGTTATCCTGTTGCATATGCTGATTTTGAAAATCCTTTCAGGAAATTTACTGAGGTGGAGGGGTGGGGGGGGGTGGGCAGCGAGAGAAAGTGGATGTGATAAATAATAATTTGTTATAAAACATTTATAAATGGTTCTAAAAATGCCAGGTTTTATTTTACCTACCAAATGAACACAGAAGATATTGCTCTGCTTGTAAATATTTCAATAATATAAAGGCAATCACATGATTACTGAAAGAAAGGCTTTTGATCATATCTCTAGTAGGCAGAAAAATACCTGTGCATATTCTAATGATGTCTCAGGCACACAGGACCAGTTCAACATGGGTGATTATCCAAGTTACGCAAACTGAATATATTGCCAAATGAGATTCTGTTATGTAACAAGTCTGAATTAAGCTAAACCTTTAATAAAAACTTAGTGTAAGACTTTTTAAAAATAAATTATAATGATAATGACAATACAAATAATAATATAAAGTGCATTGCAATTTTTAAATTTTCTTTTCCTTTTTTTGGGGGGTGGGATTTTTTTTTTTTCCTCTTCTGTTTTTCTTTTCTTAGAGGAAACTTTTAAGAGCTGTTCTTTGCTTGGGAAATGTGCTGACTCCTTCTGTCCTAAACTTGCCATTATGCAGCTTCTATGAATTTATCAAATCCCCAGGCAGAGCTGTAATTTTCTAATTCTTTCCTACGTCTAAAATCTCTGCATTCCATATGGTGTGTAGCTATGAAATTAACGGAGTCAGGTAAATGGAAATTCACATTGCAGTGGCAGTTTTTTGTTTTGTTTTGTTTTGTTTTGTTTTTTAATGTTCAGGCAGGGTCCAAATAAGCACAAAGAAACTGCATCAGCTATAGCCATATGATTTGATTACAGATCATAACTTTCTTTTCTACTAGCCCCCTAAATCTCATCATTCTACTTCACGAGAATCTAAGAGAAAATGCCATATGGATGGTGTCTGGTTTCTAGACACTGACAGCTTAGCAGTTGTCCATATTGACAAAAACTGCTTTAATATGGGATACCTAAAGTTACAGTATTAGAAGTGACAGTAGTATTAAGTGTGAGCACAAAGGTGCTTGAACCAATCAGCTCAAACTGGTTTCAGTCTGGAAACAATCTATTGCATTCATACAGTAGCAAGTTACTCAAATCTCTTTTACTACCAGATCTCTGTGGCATGCTTTGCAACTTTACCGTTTTTATTAACAATGTCTCAGGGCTGTGTTTCTCATTGCATGATACTAACCAGTATCAACTGGCACAAATCAGGAATTTTTCAGTAAGATTTTTTTATTTTTTTTTTTTGGTCAAGACAGGCAAATTAATTGGAGCTTCTTTGTAGAAATATTAAATATCAGCAAAGCTTTAATTAGTAAAGTTTTGTTTGTTTTCCCTCCTAATTCTTGATAGTTCTTTAGGTGGATTAATTGCCTCATTTTTATTTTTTTTTTCAGTCAAGTGAGGAATGTCTCTCTTTTATTTCTGTTTAATGTTGAAATGCCATGGATTTATACAAATTCTCCTCCCCTCAGTTGTAGTCAAAAGATTTTTGTGCTTATTTAGAAAAGGATTTTCTTTCTCTATTTTATTTCTTTCTTTCTTTTCTTTTTTTTTTTTTTTTCTTCTCTTTCTTTTCTTTCTTTCTCTATTTTCTTTCACCATTTATAGTCCAGGAAAATAATTTTACACTAGTGCACATAATGCCATGCATCTTTAAGTTTATAAATCTTCTTTTAAGTGTATTTTTTTTTAAAGTTTTATAAATCTTTTTAAGATTATAACCTTTTATATCATTTCCAATAGAAAAATATCTACTCATAGAATCACCAGAAAGCTTTTAAATTAAGCTTCTTATTAAGAAATATCTTCTCTTTTGTGTCCCCCTTATTGGAGGATTTCCCTACATCATGAACACTTTCTAGACAACCAATTATATTAAAAAATTATATACTATTAATTATGATTTGCAAAAATATGATGTTCAGTGTTCAGACATAAATAAGTGTTCAGAGTCATTTAGAAAAATACACACATCTAGATAGTACCTCTGCTTTTCAAAGGACAGCATACTTTCCCTAATAATTCTTTATTTGGACACAGCAGAATGAGCAATTTTTTTAAAAATATGATTTTTTTTTTTTTTCCTGAATTTTGGATTCAGACAATTAGAAAAAAGAAAGTTCAGTTTTGTTCTAACAACTTATTGTGGCAATTACATGATCTGGAATAGTGTGTATAAATCCTATTCACAATCAGTCTTAGGTGATAAGTACTACATATACAAGGAAAATCTTAAAATGAGAATCTTACAGTACATGTCAAGATTGTATTATATACCATTATATATTATATAAAATCCAACAAGAAAAATAAATTCAATTACTATCAACATACAATTCTTCAGGTTTCCTATTTTACTGTATTGAAGCCCTGTTTACAGAGCAATGGGAGCAAAGTATCTATTTTTAAACTTGTCAGATGAGTTGTTAGGGGAATGGGAAGGTAGGGAACAAAATTCGTCATACAACATTGGATATTTCATTCCATATTGCTGTCAATATAGCCAAGATCAGTCTCAGCTGTTTAGAGAGGTTTGAGTTTCCAAAGCAAGCAAACAAAAACAAAAAACAAACAAACAAACAACATCAAAAAACACAACATAACCCAACATATGGTGATTGTTGTTGAAAGTAACCTCCTTTTCAACTAATATGATGTACCATTGAAAGAAATGCCATTTTCTCATTCATCTGGCCAAGTCTCTAATTGTTTTACAGTCAAGATTTATCTGAACTACTGTGATTTTCACTCCAAGTCATTTTCTGTTCCAGTTCTCCATTTTTCTTCTCATTTCTTCATTTCCTACTCATTTCTTATCACTACACAGCATGTGTAATCACTGACATTTTTACAATAATAACTTCATATTTTTTGCCTTTTTTTTTTTTTTTAGTATCAGTTTCATTACCCCTGAAGTCACAGAAACTATACGTTGGATATTTTAAACTAGGAAGTATAGTATTTTGTGAAAGACAATTATATTGTCCTCTAGGTCTAGAACTTTTAAGTCTAAACATCACAGTATCCATTTATCATAAGTACGAGCTGGCAGCTTGTACTGTTTGTACGAGCTTGTCGTGTTTCATAGGCAGTAGCTATAAATATTTGGTAAAAGACTTTCAGAAAATGTTATCAAAATGTTTAAAAATAATAGATCTAGGTCTCAGCTCTGAAGTAGACAGAATCATGTAAAAATATGATGAAAATATATTATTTTAATACAGCTCATTTGAGAAATGTAGGAGAAAAATAACTGAAGAACTTTGACATAAGATCCTTAATATAGCATTAAAATGTATTGGACATACACCAAAGCTGTCCAGTAGAGCTTATTGGATCATTTGTGAGTTTAAAGTTTTATAACAGACATAAAATATAAGTACTATCTATGCAGTACTTTATGTTTGTAACTCTTTTAGCACAAGCTTTACAATAGCTCCATGAATTACTTGAGTAGTACCAATAGGAAAAAGCCTACTGAGAGCAATGCAAATGAATGAGAACAGAAAGGTGTGTAAGTAGCATAGCACAGCTTCACAAACAAATCTCTTGTTCTGAAAACAAGTTCCTTTTTATTTAACTAAATAATTTCTGAGCCTTTTTGGAAGTGTTTAGGGATGCACTTCCAATCACATCAGTGATATATTTGCAAACAAAAAAGTTAGCAATATAATTTAGATCTACCAAGGTGAATAGTGAAGCTATTCATCTCTCCCCAGAAAGAAAATAGTTATAGCTGAAAAAGATAAGAATCATGGAACTGCCATGATCATAGATTGTATGTTAGACTATTTAGTAATAAATTAATTCATTTAATAATCATGGAATGGTATGTATAAAAAAGTGAAATAAAATTAATTTAATAATATAACCTAAAGCAACCCCTGCCTTTCCAGTGTCCTTACCTTTACACTTTGAAAATTATTTTTCCCCAGATAAAATATGTATGTATAATAAATATAAATATAATGTATAAAATATGTATGTATGCATAGTGATCACACTAGTATGGCTATATAAACACATAAACTGAAAATTTACAGGAATGTTTTTAGTTTATACTTATTTATTTATTTATTTATTTATTTATTTATTTTTCTATTTTGGAATTGCCATGCTTAAAAATAATCCAGTTTAAGTAAAAATACTGAAACCTCTTGAAAAGAAATGCAATCATTCTGGCAGGTACTGACTGACAATAATAAAACTTTACTATCCAAGAGGGGAAGATGTAATATGGTATTAACAGAGAAATGAGAGAAACACAGCTCAGCATCAGTTTGCAAACATTATTAACTAATAATAAATGAGATTCTCATCCAATTTTCTTTTAAATAATGTTTTCCTTTCAGTTCTTCCAGGACCTTTTTACACTTTATTAAATGATTCTCTTCTGCCCTGTCCTTTTTATCTTGCTCTCATACCTATCTCCATCAAACCCAAACTTATCTTACCAGTCCCCAAAACAATATAGCCCAAAGTTGGAAGGACACTGAACTGGACATCTTCTCAGTCAGATTCCTTTTCTTTGAACCAACACTTTTTTTTTTTTTTTTTTTTTTTTTCCCCTTGTATTTAAATACAGATTGCATTTTTAAAGAAAAAAGACACGTTCCTCTGGATTAATTTTTTTGGAAGATGATTTATTTAAATTGATTACAGGAATAATATATCTCTTTCAAACCATACATGATGTGTGTAACCCCTCAAAAATAAATAAATACATGTAAATAATGATAATTTAAATATATGTATATATATTGATATATATATTAATACTTATCAAATTTCATATTAAATATTTGATGATATTTATAAATATTTTTCATTTTTTATCAAATTATATACTTATCTATATATATATGTTTATATATTGATATATATGTATCAATGCCCTTAATATATATATCTCACTGGCAATGTATGGAAAGGCAAGAACGTCATTCAAAATCAGACTCCCCATTGTTTACTGATTATAAAACTTTAATATTAAAAACGAAAAGTGATTTTTCCCCTTAGTTTCCATTATACATGTAAAATATATTTCCTACTTTAAACTGATCTGAATTAATACTTAATGGATTATGAATATAACGTATTATCAAAAAAAAAAAAAAAAGTGTATTTTCATCAAATGTGGCTTAATGGAGATGCAGTGATGTTGAGATCTGTTACATAAAAAAGGCAGAAGAATTAGCTGCTACTTGCATCTCTTTTAAAATGAATTATCCTGCTGTGTCATCTGGGAGAAATTTAGAAGATACATACTTTTTTTTTTTTTTTTTTTTTTTTTCTGTGGCAGAAGTTAGAATTATTTTTTTTTGTTCCAATTTACAAAGGAGAATTTACAGGTTTGAGTCTCAAATTTAGCCATTAGACACTGCAGATGTAAAAGGCATAACTCTTGGAGAATTCCGCTTTAAACAGTGACTTATGAACAGAAGGAGACAAAAGGCATGAACACAATCAACATAAGTAAGTAGTAACACCTTCTGTGTTACTAGCCAGTAGGGCTGTGTGAGTGGTTATAATACTATTATTGGATTTGCAAAGTGTTTGCTGCCTCCTGTGCAGAAACCTTAAGTGGGGAATAGAATCCCTTTTGGAATACTCCTCTTGTACTAAAAGAGCTGTTGTTCTGGTCTAAATGTGCACATTTACGTTTACTAAATAAGAGTACACTGTTATGGCCAAATAAATCCACTTAACCATATGTGCATGTCACTTTACTCTGCATAAACAGTACATGTCTTCCAACCCTTAAGAATCAGGAAATCTCATGAAAGATTATAACTCTCTAAATTATTCCATTTGGAGAAAAATATTCTGCCTTTACAGATTTTTTTAATTTCTTTTTAGTTTAATTACAACTATAAAGAGAAGTTGGATAGCAGTTCTGTTTGCTCAAGAAGACTTTACTTGAGATGAAAAATTGCAGCTGAAAAATTGCTTGGAACTTGTGTTACCAACCTATTAGATGACCTATCAACTCAAGATCTCAGTAATGTATCTTCACAAATATAATATCCCTCCTAGTAATGCTGCACCCCATTAATAATGCTGTTTCTTTGAAATAAATTTGTAGATGTACCATGTATTCCAACATCCATTGCAAAATTGGATTAAAGAAATTACAACAAAGAGGGCACATTCTCCTTACACCCACTTGATATCTAAATAGGTTGATGAATATATACAATTGCATGTGGAAATCAGGGATTAGTATTTTTATTGTGCTAGGCAATACAACTTAACCATCTTCCAAAGAATATACTGTATAATGTCAGCAAAAAACAAACAGAAGAAGGCAGCTATTAAGAATCATGCGACTGGAGTTAAAAATAACAGATTAAAAAATAAATCGTATTGTTTTGGGGATGGGGTGGGAGTTTGAATACTGTATGTAAAAATGTCATATTTTTGTGTGGGAAAGTTATAGGTTTTTTTAGAAACAGATCCATTTTATTAATAAAATTAACAGAGATGAGATGCAGTGTAGCTCCATCAAATTACTTAGAGCTACGTAATAATTGCCAGTATTCCTCTGGTGAACTGGGACATGATGAAGTTAAATTAGTTGCCTAGGACTGCATAGTAAGACTACACTTGACATAAAGTCTAACTTTTCAGCTCAAGTCTACACTCTGCTACTATTCCTGAATTCATTTCCATATCGCCCACTGTGAAGCAAAAAGGATTGCAATGTCTAACACTGAAAGAGAGCAGGAATGCTTTCAAAGATAGAAGCAGCTTTGTTCGCAGAAACATCTTTTGTAACTGTGAGTGGCTACAAAGAGAATATTTTACAGTAACAACAACAACAAAAAAAATCAATCCACAAAGACATTGGAGTAAGGAAAACAGTTTTACAGTATCATATGTGGCTGCATGATTCAGAAGTTGGCAAGACTCATAAGGAGAGGTACCGAGGTGAGACTCCTCAAATGGGGGTGGACCCCCTGCCCTGTAGCCGTCGGGCAGAGGGAGGGGACCTGGGAGTTGAGGAGGAATGGAAAAAGGTCCCTGCTCGACATTGCAGGCGATGCACTCCCCTTCCAGGCCCGGCATTCTCTGGTGCCCTTACGCAACAGGTTTGAGGCCCTGGAGCTTGACAGACCAGTAGCTGAGGAAGAGGTAGCAAGTGTTCCCAGGAGGATGCCTAGGGTGAGGAGGTCGACTCCATGCCTCAGGACTGCCTCCATCAAGAAAGACAGAAGGATTATTGTTGTTTGAGACTCTATTCTTAGGGGAACAGAGGGCCCTATTTGTCGGCCTGACCCTACCCGTAGGGAAGTCTGCTGCCTCCCTGGGGCCACGGTCAGGGATGTTGCCAGGAAGCTTCCCAACCTGGTACGCCCCTCTGATTATTATCCTCTTTTGATAGTCCAGGCGGGCAGTGACAACACTGAAGAGAGAAGCCTGAAGGCTATCAAACGAGACTTTAGGGGGCTGGGTCGGTTAGTGGACGGAGCGGGAGTGCAGGTGGTGTTTTCATCCATCCCTACAGTGGCAGGGAGGGGTACAGAGAGGACACAGAAAGCCCACCTGTTAAACACGTGGCTCCAGGGCTGGTGCCAACGCAGAAATCTTGGGTTTTTCGATCATGGGGCACTTTACTCAGCGCCTGGCCTGATGGCCTCAGACGGGTCCCTATCTTTTAGGGGAAAAAGGATCCTGGGCCAGGAGCTGGCAGGGCTCATTGAGAGGGCTTTAAACTAGGTAGGAAGGGGGATGGGGCTGAAGCAACGATTGTTGGGGCTGTGCCAGGGGGAGCAATGGCAAGGCCGGGGGATAAGGTAATGGCCCAGCTGAAGTGCATCTACACCAATGCACGCAGCATGGGTAACAAACAGGAGGAGCTGGAAGCCATCATGCAGCAGGCAGGCTACGACTTGGTTGCCATCACGGAGACGTGGTGGGACCAGTCTCATGACTGGAGTGCTGCAATGCCTGGCTATAAGCTCTTCAGAAGGGACAGGCAGCACAGAATGGGTGGTGGTGTGGCTCTCTATATTAGAGAGTCTTTCGATGTTGTAGAACTCGAGGCTGGGAATGACAAGGTCGAGTCCCTTTGGGTTAGGATTGGCAGGGACAACAAGGCTAGTGTCCTGGTCGGGGTCTGCTATAGACCGCCGAACCAGGATGAGGAGACTGATGAGGAGGTCTACAGGCAGCTGACAGAAGTTGCGAAATCGTCAGCTCTTGTACTCGTGGGGGACTTCAACTTCCCTGACATATCCTGGAAGCACAACACAGCCCTGAGAAAGCAGTCTAGGAGGTTTCTGGAGAGCGTGGAAGATAGCTTCCTGACGCAGCTGGTTAGTGAACCTACCGGGGAGGTGCCCCGCTAGACCTTCTCTTCACAAACAGAGAAGGACTGGTGGAGGATGTGATTGTCGGGAGCTGTCTTGGGCAGAGTGACCATGAAATGGTGGAGTTCACTATTCTTGGCGAGGCCAGGAAGGGGACCAGTAAAACCGCTGTATTGGACTTTTGGAGGGCTTACTTTGAGCTGCTCAGGACACTAGTTGGTGGAGTCCCTTGGGAGGCGGTTCTGAAGGGCAGAGGGGTCCAGGAAGGCTGGGCGCTCTTCAAGAGGGAAATCTTAATGGCGCAGGAACGGTCTGTTCCCACGTGCCCAGAGACGAGCTGGCGGGGAAGAAGACCGGCCTGGTTCAACAGAGAATTATGACTTGATCTTAGGAGAAAAAAGAGGGTTTATAAGCTTTGGAAAAGTGGGCAGGCCACTAGGGACGACTTTAAGGATGTAGCGAGGCTGTGCAGGGACAAAATTAGGAAGGCTAAAGCTCATCTGGAGCTCAATCTGGCTACTGCCGTCAAAGACAACAAAAAATGTTTTTACAAATACATTAATGCAAAACAGAGGACTAAGGAGAATCTCCATCCTTTACTGGATGCGGGGGGAAACTTAGTTACAAGAGATGAGGAAAAGGCGGAGGTGCTCAATGCCTTCTTTGCCTCAGTCTTTAGTGGCAATACTGGTTGTTCTCTGGATACTCAGTACCCTGAGCTGGTGGAAGGGGATGGGGAGCAGGATGTGGCCCTCACTATCCATGAAGAACTGGTTGGTGACCTGCTACGGCACTTAGATGTGCACAAGTCGATGGGGCCGGATGGGATCCACCCAAGGGTACTGAGAGAACTGGCAGAGGAGCTGGCCAAGCCACTATCCATCATTTATCAGCAGTCCTGGCTATCGGGGGAGGTCCCAGTTGACTGGCGGCTACCAAATGTGACGCCCATCTACAAGAAGGGCCGGAGGGCAGACCCGGGAAATTACAGGCCTGTCAGTTTGACCTCAGTGCCAGGGAAGCTCATGGAGCAGATCCTCTTGACAGTCATCACACAGCACTTGCAGGGCAAGCAGGCGATCAGGCCCAGTCAGCATGGGTTTATGAAAGGCAGGTCCTGCTTGACGAACCTGAACTCCTTCTATGACAAAGTGACGCACTGGGTGGATGAGGGAAAGGCAGTGGATGTGGTCTACCTTGACTTCAGCAAGGTTTTTGACACTGTTTCCCACAGCATTCTCCTCAAGAAACTGGCTGCTCTTGGCTTGGACTGGCGCATGCTTCGTTGGGTTAGAAACTGGCTGGATAGCTGGGCCCAAAGAGTCATGGTGAATGGAGCCAAGTCCAGTTGGAGGCCAGTCACTAGTGGCATCCCCCAGGGCTCGGTGCTGGGGCCGGTCCTCTTTAATATCTTCATCGATGATCTGGACGAGGGCATTGAGTGCACCCTCAGTAAGTTTGCAGATGACACCAAGCTATGCGCATGTGTCGATCTGCTTGAGGGTAGGAAAGCTCTGCAGGAGGATCTGGATAGGCTGCACCGATGGGCTGAGGTCAACTGCATGAAGTTCAACAAGGCCAAGTGCCAGGTCCTGCACCTGGGGTGCAATAACCCCAAGCAGAGCTACAGGCTGGGAGATGAGTGGTTGGAGAGCTGCCAGGCAGAGAAGGACCTGGGAGTGATGGTGGATAGTCGGCTGAATATGAGCCAGCAGTGTGTTCAGGTGGCCAAGAAGGCCAACGGCATCCTGGCTTGTATCAGGAACAGTGTGACTAGCAGGGCTAGGGAGGTGATCGTCCCCCTGTACTCAGCTCTGGTGAGGCCGCACCTCGAGTACTGTGTTCAGTTTTGGGCCCCTCGCTACAAGAAGGACATGGAGGTGCTTGAGCGGGTCCAGAGAAGGGCGACGAAGCTGGTGAGGGGCCTGGAGAACAAGTCCTACGAGGAGCGGCTGAGGGAGCTGGGCTTGTTCAGCCTGGAGAAAAGGAGGCTCAGGGGTGACCTTATTACTCTCTGCAGATACCTTAAAGGAGGCTGTAGTGAGGTGGGGGTTGGCCTGTTCTCCCACATGCCTGGTGACAGGACGAGGGGGAATGGGCTAAAGTTGCGCCAGGGGAGTTTTAGGTTAGATGTTAGGAAGAACTTCTTTACTGAAAGGGTTGTTAGACATTGGAACAAGCTGCCCAGGGAAGTGGTGGAGTCACCATCCCTGGAAGTCTTTAAAAGACGTTTAGACGTAGAGCTTAGGGATATGGTTTAGTGGGGATTGTTAGCGTTAGGTAGAGGTTGGACTCGATGATCTTGAGGTCGCTTCCAACCTAGTAATTCTGTGATTCTCTGATAAGTGGATTCTTTTTACAGTGGATTCTTAAACAAAGGAATTGTTTAAGTAGGAAAATATTTTTACTTTCCATCATGAAGTCTCAAGTGTCCTGAGGCCACCTGGGAGCTTGGGATGGTTCTCAAACAGGCTCTCTCCTCTCACACTGCAGCTCCCAGATAATCCGGAGGCTTGGCTGGCTGGGAAACCCGTCTTCAGGTTCTCCCTTCCTTCTTTCACCATGCCTAATTCCTTGCCTGTTGCCTGGTATGCGAGTGGTGCTCCAAATACTGTAACTTGTCTGTTCAGAGGTAGAATACGACCTCTTTTACTGCAGCCAAGTAAGGCACTTTGAAGTGCTCTGTGCTGTGCCAGAATGCTTAAGACAGAAAGTTCCAGCCTTCTTCGCTTTGTTGCCCTTTACCCAAACTGAAGGGCAATGGGTTCGTTTTATATAGTTTATAGAATATAAATTGAGTGATATATGTCATGTAGCAGAGAACTGTCTCCAGGAGTAGTTTTTACAATCTGTGCATTAAAAACTGTCTGAAAAATTCCACTGGACCTCTCCTACCCAACTTGCAGGTAGACTTCAATAAATAATCTACATTAACATGGTATTTGGTACTTAATAAAGTAGCTTAAATATTCACATCTTCTATAGATCTTATGAAAACACAGTGGATGGAATTAATATTTTTTGTTTCTTTGTTTCTTGATTTATGAATATATGCTGGAGATAGAAAACATAAAACATGTTTTGCAATCTGATCTTAATTGCTCCTGCTATAGTTATTATCTTTGCATCGCATAAAGTCTAAAAGAACAAGCAGATGTCTGGTAGAGTGATGCAGGTATAAAGCATTATTGTGAAACTTACTGCTGCACCTCATCGAAGCCATCAGCAAGCAAAGCTTAATGACATATTGTATTTTTATACATGGCTATCTGTAAACACTATGTAGTATTCTATTCCTTTCTATGACCTTATCCTATTATTTTTACACCTTCTCCTTCAAATCTAGATTCAGTCAGTCAATCAACTTATATACCTGTCTAGACTGTTTTAACCGCATATATTCCAAACCAATTTTTGGAGGAGGCAGAATGTTAGAAAGGAATGTGAAGACGCTTTCTTTCCCTACATAAATGCACTATGGGATTCTGGCGAAGTTGAACACACAAAGAAGGCAGATATCTTTTTGCAGTGCAGTCCCACTAATAAATTGGAACAATGAAAGGTTCTGTTAATTCAATTTCTGAAAGCATGCAGTGTTTTAGAGGCCTAGTATAAGTGCATCCTCTAAACACAACTTTGCAATCTCCACTGCCCTCCAAAGTTTCTGAACTTCTGAAGAAAAGCAATTTGAAGAATAGCAATTTGTCTTCAGTTATGCCTAGGACAGACATTACATGATCACTTACAATTTTAATTGAAACACAGACTGAGGGTCTTATCTACCGATTGTTCTTGAATAAATGAACGATTAAACGCAAGTGTGCAGTTCAGAGTACATGTTAGACTCAGTCCATAAAGTAAGGTTCATTCTACTCTTGATGAAGCAAAAAGTTATTTTTATCCTGGTCAAACAATTACCCTGTATATGACTCTCTGAAAACATGTTTGCAGGTGTTGTCTCCAGACATATATGCACTGACGCAAAGAGCAGCCAAATGACCCTACAAATATAAACTATGTTTCAAAGAAGATGACCAAATTCAACATAAAAATAACACTTGAAGACTTAGAACTAGATTTATAGCTTGGTGATCGCTGGCAATGTACTGTATTCTTAGTTTAACTCCCCAAAGGGATGGTATGAGACTGGTTGATAGACAGGTTATTTTTATATAAGATACGAGTAGATGATTATTTCCCACCCTACTGTAACGAAACAGGCAGTAGATTCCACATTTGCTTGTGTCCCAGCTCTCTTCTTAAAATGACAGGCAGAACTGTGTGTCCTTGTTAACATCAGGCAGAATGTATGCTTCCCACATGCTTGGCTACACTTATGTTCATTTCTATTGATGCATTCTATTTATATTACATTTAATCTGCTATCACAGTAGATTTGCAAGGGTAACTAGAATTAGCTGCTCACTTCTAACTCTAAGAGCCCCATGCAGTTCTGTGCAATACCGTGTTCCATTCTAAGTGTAATGCTTCAGCTGATCTATGCTAACAGAGGCATAACTACATTAATTTTAAGCTGTCTTTCCTGACAATATCCCATCACAAGTGAGAGCCACAGATGTTTATTTGATCTTAAGACTTAGGTTTGTCATGCTTTTCCTGATAGAGAAGTTACAAATCACAGCAGGTCTATATGTCTAAGCATGCCACAGTAAGGATGACGGGCCATATTCAATTAGCCAGAAAACATTTACTTCTTCCAAGACTGTTTGCAGAAAATCTTACAGTGCTCACCTTTAATAGCTTACCCATTGTGACCAGTACCTTTTATCAAGCTTATGTATAGTCAACATTCAAAAATCTGATGACAGATTGACTATGTGCTACAATTAACACACTATTTCATTTCAGTTGTGCTTATAAAAATAGGTTTGACTAAGTGTAATCAGAAGCATTTGTGAACTGGTGTTAATTATGTTTGTCATAATTAATTCACTTGATCTGTGCTTTAAAACTGTAAAAAAAAAAAAAAAATTGGAAAAATAAACTGACCACTTTGAGATGCAATCGATTTTGATAGATTGAGTGATTGGGTGAGTATAGCAGAAATGCTTGGTTCTCATCATAATGGTCCTAGTTGCCATTTTCATTATTGATTCATCAGTT
This sequence comes from Netta rufina, assembly GCF_964035555.1. NCBI lineage: Eukaryota > Metazoa > Chordata > Aves > Anseriformes > Anatidae > Netta > Netta rufina. The sequence goes on from NC_140124.1 coordinate 99,867,555, forward strand.
TTTTATTAACACCAGGTAAGTAATCTCATTCTATAACAATGGACTCAGATCTTAATTATCAGCATCAGTTTTTGTAGTTCATATATGTAATATTGTTTGGCTGACACAGCAGAAAACAAAACAAAACAAAACAAAAAGATTAATTGAAGAATTAAATTGGAACAAAGACTTGCATTTATAAGACATCATATTTGCATTGGAATAGATATTTAGACTGGTAGCCTCTGAATGCCCTTGCTAATCAGGAGACTGGGGATTCAGTCCATCCAAATTAACATACTGAAGCAGCCATGAGTCACTAAGTTACTGTTGGTTAGCTGAGTTGTAATAGCAGATTATCTTTCCTTTAAGTACACTCCAGTCAATTGGTTGAATGATTTTAGACTAACAGAAGTTACCTTACAGCTAAGTCAGGCTACAGATTAAACAGGCATTAAAGATGTTATGATTGAGTATCTACACTTACCCTTAATTATTTTTCAGGGCCTGATATTTCTGATGTGGCCTTAGTCAAACTGCCCTATTGAGACAGATTTGGAATTCACTCCTTCAGAGAAGCTGAGTATTCAGATTACTCCCTTTTAAAACTCATAAAGACAAGTCATGACTTTCAATGAGATTTTTTTTTTCTCTCATTGAATATATTTCATTTTCTACCACTTTATTTATTTGTTTGTTTATTTTCTTTGAAGGAAACAAAGTAAAAATAAATCAACTTCACAGCATCAACAACAAGTCTTCATGGCATCCCATAGCTTCAATGAGTTTTTATATTAAGCTCATTTTAGTACTGCTATCTAAATTTGTAAATTTTATAAGTAAATCTGTAGGACAGTTTTTGTAAGACTGCATGCAATTTGTATATGTTGAGTAATGACCATACTGCCACTTCTAAACAGTAAAAACCTAGTCATATCCAAATGTAAGGATGCCTTTTTTATCCTTTCCATTATAATAGAAATATCAATGGCATTTTTCTTTGAATATATTTGATAATTTTATAATTTTATAATCTTAAGTACAGCAATTAAATAGGAATTGCCTCTTTGGACACAAATATATTCACTGCCTAAAATATATTCTACCTATGTATATTGTATTGTGGAGGGCTGACCTTGCCAGATGTCCACCCAGCTGCTTTCTCTCTGCTCTTCTTCAACAGAACAGGGAGAGAAAATAAAAGGGAAAAGATTGTGGTTTGAGATAAAGACAGGTAGATTACTTTCCAGTTATTGTCATGGGCAAAACAATGTCAGCTGGGGGGAAAAAATCCTTTAATTTATTGCCAATCATTATAGATTTGTATGATAAGAAACAGAGACAAATGCTAAAACACCCTCCCCCACTGACCCTTTGTACCTGGATTAAACTTCACTCCTTCATTCCCAACTTCTATCTATCTTCTCTTCATTCTCTTCTTGAGCAGCACAGGACAATAGAGCTTGTGTCAGTTTGTAACATTTCATCTCTGCCACTCCTTCCTCCCCTCTCTTCCCCTGCTCCAGTGTGGGGTCCCTTCCCCAGGATACAGTCCTTCATGAACTTCTCCGGCATGCATTCTTCTCACAGGCTGCAGCTTCCTTCAGGACACATCTATCTGTTACAGCATGGGGTCCTCTCCATGGGCTTCAGTGTGTTCTGGCATACATGTAGTCCTCTCCAGAGGCTGAAGATGGACAAACTAGTTCAGCATGGTCTTCTCCACAGGCCGCAGGAAAATCTATTCTCCAGCACCTGAAGCACTTCCTCCTTCTCTGACCTCTGCAGGGCTGTTTCTAACACATTCTCCTCACTCCTCTCTTTCACAGTTGCTGCACAGGATTTCTCCCTCTCCTACATACCTCTTTCCCAAGGCACCACCAGAGTGGCTGCTGGGCTCAGCTGTGCCCTGAACTGGAGCTACTGGATATTAAATAATATAATGTATATTAAGATATGCATAATTTATGATATAATATGTGATGCATGTATATTAAATATGATAATGTATTTTAATTACATTATAATAAAATACTTTTAAACAACTTGCTTAGTTCTAAATTTTAAGAAGTGTTTAAGTGTTAAGAAGATCCAAATGTAAATATCAACGTAAATCATGCAGAATCTTTGAAGGAAAAATGCAGTATATGAAGGGTGAAATAAGTAACTAAATGATGCAGCTCAAGTGGTTTAACTACCCTGACGGAGTACAAGACAGCCTGAGAGCTGAAATAAAATAAAAGGAACATTCTCTTAAAGCTTCAAAGAATTCATTTAGTAGTAAGTATACCACTCTCTCAGTTCATATTACAGCGAGCCGTTTCCTATTTTAATGCAAAACAGTGGTATCAATTACCCCTAAACCTGAGGTAATCAAACAATATGTAGTTTAATCATTAAGTTATCAGAATTGAAAGCTTCAGTTTATTCCTTGTATAGAGATAATAACTGAAGTTTTGACCATGACAAATAATTGTTGTTTCCATGTATTAAGAGGTCCTGAATAGCAAAACCAGTTTATCTGTAGTATCACAAGTAAGAAAGGTAATCCCATATTAGCAATGCAAGAGACATAAATATTCAGAAATTTTGAATTTTAAAGAAGTAAAATCCTGATATTTTCAATTATTGTGTTCTTCAACTATTTATAGACAGCTAAACCTTATCAAATCCAACCTTAAAATGTTTTCAACTTTAAAATGCACTATTTTTTTATTATAAACATTATTTTTGTTTATTTGTTTGATTGATTTATAGTTGTCCCCTCCAAATAACAGTCTAGAGAAATCAAAGCACACAGGTACAATTCTGTTGATATAGTTATGAAAAGTATGCAAACGCATCTCATCTTCAGAAAAGAAGTTGCAAAGGAATAAAAAGGATATTCACATGGGTTAATAACTTGTGAGGAGAGGATACAGAAAATAAGAAAAAATGGCCATTTTTCAGATATCACATGTATGATCAGAAGAGACTCACAGGTACTGTACTGGAATGAGCTACATGTAATATATTAAGAAATGATTGGGGTGGAAGAGAGTGAAATTATAGTGTTAAATTTCTCAGTACATTAAAAACAAGGGCTAGTTGTGAGGTACTGCAGAAGAACATCACAATACTGAATGACTAAAGGGTGAATTAAATTCAACCTGAAGAGATGCATAGCTGCCAAGAAAACAAATAGAATGTTAAAAGTTATTAGAAACAATCCAAATAAAGGAAAAAAAAAATCATTCTGTCACTTCATAAATCTAAGGTACAGTGATATTTTGAATACTATTTGCAGATTCATCACAGACCCCTCCTGTCTCCAAAAAGCATGCTGTGTAATTGGAAAAAGACAATTGCACCTGTACAAAAGTTTCCAGATGAAGAATGATTAAGCAGAGTAGATTCTTCAGCCTGAAAAAAAGAAATGACTGAATAGGTAATGATAGATATTTATAAAATAAATGAGACATATATAGAAATTGAATAGAAAATGATTATTCGCTCTTTGCACTCATATGGTAAGTAAAACTAGGAGGTGACAGGTTCAAAATAAAAGAACTTTGCTTCTTCACTAGGTGTATAGTGAAGCTGTGGAATCCCTTGCTTCAGCATCATAGGCTCATTCCAGTCCAGGCTGGAAAACAAGCTCAAGAAGGTCTCTTGTCCAGACTCCTACACAAATCAGTGTCAGTTCTGAGGTCAGACTCACGAGATGAGGTCAAATTCATAGTAGGAAATTATATCATGGTCTACTATACCTACTCCACTCTCCAACCCTTTTGTGGCTCTGGGGAACTCAAGGGTGGTGGTGGGTACAAGAGTATTCTAGAGATGGAATACTTCAGTTAGAAACTAGATGGAAAACAAGTGTGCTTGTTTTCATATTTCCTAGCCATGTATTCTTGATGGAGATGAACTATTCAGATTATATATAGTATATAGCAAATATGTATATATATGTATATATGTATATATATATATATGTATATATACTATATAGTGGATATAGTATATATACAGATCTTTTTCTGATCCAGTATAGCCTCTCTTATGTTCATGTTCCATGTTCATGGAGGTACTAGTCAACAGTGTGACTCAACAGTGAAATTTGTAAATAAGTGAATAATGTTTCCAAATTAAAATAAGATGCTGTAATGTAGCTGTAAAAGGAAATAGGTCTATTATAAAGATTAAAGAATATATGTGAGAATGAGAACTCCATTTCCAGTTTTCGCACCAAGCCCACAAGAGATGTCTTAATTGCCACTGGGACAGCATGCTGAAATAATTGTCTGGAAGTGCAGATTCACATTTTTTTGTATTTGAACAGCTTCTTTGCATTCTGGCACACTCCTTAGATCTGGTTCAAGAGAATAATCACAGTAAAATGTAAGAGTTGTAAGCAATTGAAAAAAAAAAAAAAAAGCCACTCTGCTGTCAGAGTTTAAACAGATATCAATTTTAGAGTGATTTTAGCTCAGAGCGGCTGAGTCAAGAATAGTGACTATATAACTAATGCCATTTTGCATGTACATAAAGACTGCTGTGAGGGTGACAGAGCACTGGAACAGGCTGCCCAGAGGGGCTGTACAGTCTCCTTCTCTGGAGACATTCAATACCCACCTGGACGTGTTCCTGAGTGACCTGATCTAGGTGTTCCTGCTCTGGCAAGAGGATTGGACTAGATGATCTTTCAAGGTCTCTTCCAATCCCTAACATTCTGTGACTCTGTGATTATATACCTGTTGACTTTAAATCATATTTATTTATTTATTTATTTATTTATTGGTGCTCAGCATTTCTCAAAAAGGGATCAAGTGGGTCAGCATTCACATTCCTGTGTGTTACAATTATGTCCATCTAACTCCTCTAAAACAGGTGACAAGTGAGTCACCTCTTTGTTTGGGATCGGGTCATTACAAGCGTTAGCCTGAAGGCTATCATTGATATGTGTGAGCAGCCCAAGGAGCAAAGATTGTCGGATAAATTTTAATTTTAAAGTTGGATATGAACAGAAGCCAGTGATCAGAACTCTGCAACATTTAAACATCAGCCTCAAATATACCTGTCCTGGTTTTAACTAGGATAGGATTAATTTTCCTCCTAGTATGGTGCTGTGTTTTGGATTTAGGATGAGAATAATGTTGATAACATGCTGATGTTTTAATTGTTGCAAAGCAGTGCTTACACTAAGCCAAGGACTTTTCAGCTTCTCACATCACCCTGACAGACAGGAGGCTGGCAGTGCAACAGGAGCTGGGAGGAGACAGAATCAGGACAGCTGTCCCAAATTGGCTAAAGGGATATTCCATACCATCTGACATCAAGCTAAACAATTAGTATAGGGGGGCTGGCTGTGGTGGGGGGATCAGCTACTCGGGGATAGGCTGGGCATTGGTCAGAAGGTGGTGAGCAATTGCGTTGTGTATCACTTGTTTTGCACACAGTAGTAGTAGTAGTAGTACTGTTATTGATATTGTTGTTGTTTTTATTATTATTATTATTACTACTATTATTTCCCTTTCTTTCCTGTCCTAATAAACTATCCTCAAGCTTTCATTTTTTCCCGATGCTCTCCCCCATCCTGCTTGGGCATCGGGGCGGGGGGGGAGGGAGGAGAGGGGAGGGTGAGCAATGCGGTGCTTAGATGCTGGACGGGTTAAAACACTACATTATATATCTAACATTCATAAATTTATGCTAAGAATATTACAGTGTAAATGCAAGCATTTAAAAGTCAGAAGCTACTAGAAATAATACAACTTTTGTCCTAACTTAGTCCCTTTATATGTAGTGTAATTTTGTTGTACTTTCATACAACAAAGCTTCATTCACGGTAGCTTTCATTCTCTGCACTATTCATACTCAACATATTTATCTTCATTATTCAGTGTGTGGCCATAAACCTTGTTTACTGAATACTACTCACACTCTGCCTTGAAGCCAAAACTAATTTGTTTGTAGGCTTTTCCACAGTATTTATTGCTGATAGTACAGTGTGGCCCAAACAAATCACTTGATTTTCCCAATACCTTTGGAGAATGAAATGTTATTTTCCTTTACACATGCAAAGAGAAAACACAGAGGGTCAGATTAACCTATTAATTTGGAGTTCCTATTGTGGCATGAGTTTTTATGCTGTGTGACATTATATGGCATTTCATGTGTTCAGGAATAAGCTCTAATTACATTTGCTCCTTACTGAACAGTCTTTTGACAAATCAAATCCTAAGACACTCAGAAAATGAAAGATGGACAATTTAATGACCTATAATAAGTCTGACTAATGTCACCCTCCCAGAAGTACCTCCATTTCTCCCTTTCTTCCTCCAATTTCCAACTTTCTGAAGAAGCAAAGCAGAATTCCTACAAACAGCAGTTTCTTTACATAGTTTTTGTTCATATCTAGAGCATGTCAATTCTTTGCACATATATATATACACATAATAAAGGGATTTAAAATTACATCTGTCATTATTTCTGGACCTGTGTGAACCTCATGACATTCAGCAAGGCCCAGTGCAAGGTCTTGACGAACTTGACATAAGCCTGCAATGTGCACTTGCAGCCCAGAAAGCCAACCATATCCTGAACTGCATCAAAAGAAGCATGGCCAGCACATCGAGGGAGGTGACTCTTCCCCTCTATTTTGCTCTCATGAGACCTCACCTGGAGTACAATGTTCAGCTCTGGGGCCCCCAGCACAAGAATCATAGAATCATAAAGGTTGGAAAAGACCTCCAAGATCATTTGGTCTAATGATCCCCCTACCACCAATATAACCTGCAAACACATGTACCTAAGCACAACGTACAACCTTTCCTTAAAGATCCCTAGGGACAGTGACGCTACCACTTCCCTGGGAAATCCATTCCAATGTCTAACTGCTTTTCCCGAGAAGTAATGACTCCTAATTTCCAACCAGAACCTCTCCTGGTTCAACTTCAGGGCATTCCCTCTTGTCCTATTGCTAGTTATCTATGAGAAGAGGCTGAACCCCAGGTCCCCACAACTTCATTTCAGGTAGTTGTAGAGAGCAATAAGGTTTCCCCTGAGCATTCTCTTCCCCATACTAAACAACCCCAGTTCCTTCAGCTACTTTTCATAAGACATGTTTCAGGCCCTTCACCAGCTTTGTAGCCCTTCTCTGGACATGTTCCAGGGCTTCCATGTCCTTCTTGTAGTGAGGGGCCCAAATCTGGACACAGTATTCAAGGTGCGGCCTCACCAGAGCTGAGTACAGGGAAACAATCACTCCTTGGTCTTACTGGCTACACTATTCCTGATACAAGCCAGGATGCTGTTGGCCTTCTTGGCCACCTGGGCACACTGCTGGCTCATGTTCAGGTGAGCATCGATTAGCATTCCCAGGTCCTTTTCCTCTGCACAGCTTTCAAGCCACTCTCCCCCAAACCTGTAACACTGCATGGGGTTGCTGTGCCTCAAGTGCAGGACCTGGCACTTAGCCATGCTGAACCTCAGCCCACTGGCCTCTGCCCATTGACCCATCATGTCCAGGTCCCTCTGCAGGGCCTTCCTATCCTCTGGCAGATCAACAGTTCCCCCCAACTTGGTGTCATCTGCAATCTTACTGAGGGTGCACTCAATTCTCTCATCCAAATCATCAATAAAGATATTAAAGAGGATGGGTCCCAATACCGACCCCACCACTCCAGCTGGATTTCAGGTTAGGAGGCTGAGTACTCTGAGGATAAGCAGTCTGGCTTGTAAAGACAGATGTAAAGAAGGCATTAAGAACGTCAGACTGTTCCTTAGCCTCAGTAGTCATGTTTTCCCCCTGTGTCCAGTAAAGAATGGAGACTCTCCTTGGCCCTTCTCTTGCCATTAATATATTTATAAAAACATTTTTTGTTATCCTTGACCATAGTGGCCAGGTTGAGCTCATTATGGGCTTTAGCCTTCCTGATTTTTTCTCCGCATGTGCTGGCAACTTCCTTTTACTCTCCCTGAGTTGCTTGTCCCTTCTTCCACCAGACATGGACATATTAGAATGAGTCCAGAGGATGGCCACAAGAATGATCAAAGGGCTGAAGCACCTCTCCTATGAAAAAAGGCTGAGAGAGTTAGGGTTGTTCAGGCTGGAGAAGAGAAGGCTCCTGGGAGACCTTATAGCAGACTTCTAGTACCCAAAAGAGGCCTAAAGTGAAACTGGGGTTGGGATTTTAGTGATAGGACAAGGAGTATTTTAGTTTTAAACTAAAATAGGTTAGATTTAGATTAGATTTTTGGAAGACTTTTATTTATTTATTTATTTATTTATTTTGCTGTGAGGGTTATGGGGTACTGAAACAGGTTACGCAGAGAAGTTGTGACTGCTCTGACTGCTCTGTCCCTGGAAGTGTTCAAGGCCAGGTTGGATGGGGCTTTGAGCAACCTGATCTAGTGGGAGGTTTCCCAGCCTTGGCAGGAGGGTTGGAATTCTATGATATTTAAGGTCCCTTCCAACCCATACTGTTCAGTGACAGAATGCAGTATCGAACAGGGAAACATGGGAAAAATATTTCTGGTAGTTAGATTAGGCTCAGATTGGGAAGTAGAGCACATGGGTGTGGACAGGTCTTAAGGGAATTTAAGAAAGTAAGAAACTGCTGCTGAAGTACAGAGAGTGCAATTTTTCAAAAGGAAGAACTTGGCACCATATGGTCAGATGTTTCCAGTGATGTCAACAGACCAAATCTGTCATGAAGGATAGTTTTGTGCCCCAAAGAACAGATGTTAGCATTTTCCAGTGAAAGTTTCCATATTTTTATAACACTGACAAAAGGCAACTTTTCTGTTTTTCTTTAATGTATGTCTTCAGTATACAGATGAGGAGCAAATATTACACGATACAAAGATTTCTCTAGGACAAACATCTAGCAGATCATTTCAGTGTAATATCTGACAAAATTCTAAGCAACCAAGCACAATTTTTCATAAAATGTCAAACAACTTTCACACTGTCATTAGACACTTAGTCATCATGTGATCAACTCCAACTAAGTTTTTACTTCTATTACAATGTCAAAGAAACTCAACCCCACAGTTAATTATCAGTTCACATTGTTAAAACTTATCTGTAGAGAGAGAGAATTAACATACACAGGAAGGAAGGAAGGCTTCTTCAAAATTCTGTCAAGGAAGATTTCATGTTCTATCAATAGTAGTACAAAATAGGAATTGTATAAATTTTGGTCATTATTACTGCTGTTGGGGGAAACAAGTTTCTTCCTTTATGAATGGAACTGAACAGCAGGACTAAATGTTAAAAATTGCAACAGAATAATTTCTGATTTAAAGAACACTTGGCAAGACCTTTCTGAATTTATAATGTTGGTCATTACATTCATACTATGTACATGTATTTTATACAATAACTATTAAGAGAAAGATTAGACAACTCTTTAGCTCTTATGTCTTTCTGCTTTGTCTACATTGCCTGTTTCTTAAAGCTTTTTTTTTTTCCTCCCCATTGAAGCCATGCAAAGTGAGCAAGTAGATGGTTAAGCATAGTTTTGCTTTCCAACAAAAGTACTTTACCATTAGTTATTTACCTTGAACTATATCACTGTAGTAGTAGATATGCTCTGATAAACTAGGATAATCAGTAACACTGTCCAACTCAGGTCTTTGCTAATAAGTGAAGTGAATGCTCTGAAAACGATTTTGAGAAGCCAGATTAAATAAAATTTTCCATTTTGTCCTAACCACTGGGCAGAAGATTCTTAATTGCTGCAAATACTAGATGTGCATGATGCCTTGGAGAAGATGCTGAGCCATGAACTCCATGGTATTAATCTTCAGAAAAGCTGTAGAAGCTTTGGGAAAGCCAAGGATGGAGCTAACATCTTAACTCACTGCAAATCACCTTGTTAATTATCTTAGTGCCAATGCTTTTGTTAAGAACCTGGGAGTATGAGGAAATAAGATGACACAAAATTTTAGCAACATCTGCCTTACACGTTGTATATAGAAAATTAGTGAAATTGAAACAAATTTGAATTGACCAAGTAAAAAAAATACTGTCTGCACAAATAGGCTATTTGTGCCACAATATAATGAGTTGTAATACTTTAATAAATTATAAATATGTTATTAATTAATACAGAAGCTCTTATCAATTGTAAAGTATAAATCATTACAGAAAAAAATAGACAAGTTATATTGATGTATTGATGCACCGTGAAGTACTTCAGCAACAGCTTATTTACCACTAAATATTAAATTAAAAAGAGGTTTTGATATTGAATCAAGATTGATGGTAGCTGTATTTCTTCTGCTGATGAGCTCAATCCTCAATCTGATTGAAAAAGATTGATTTCTTGCATTGGTTCAGTGAAGTTCTCTCTCTTGGAGGTCATATTTGTGCATAGTTTCTTTCAGTCCTACACCTTTTACTAACTCCACTTGCTTTCTGTAGTCCTATTAAAAGGATAAGCATCATTTGTTAAGGCAACCTCTTGGCTGGAGAAAGAGTAATCTTTTAACCAATGTTCCCATGGTACTCCACATTGTTAACTGTATATATCATTGTCATGAACTACTAATAGTAATTTTCCATAACTATGGAGTCCTGAGGAAGTATGAAAGGACAAAACCAACTGACCAAACAAACAAACAAATAAACCAAACCAACCAACCAAACAAACAAACTCTAGAAACTCTATTGTGCTGTCTTTTTGAAGGGGAAATAGTATTTATGAACAGTTAGAGATTGTCAATCTGACATAAACCCTTAATTTTAATTAAAAATTTTAAATAAAAAAATGAAGCAAGATACTGTCAATGCCATGTAACTAAGAATCTACAGATTGTCAGAATAACTTAATTAGAAATGCATAAAACCAACCAACTAACCAACCAACCAAAACAACAACAACAAAAAAAAGTACGGCTGAAAAAAATTTAAAAGCAATACTATGCTTCCATCTTTTGATACAATGCTTTCCAGAAATTACCTTGGTACTGCATGAGTTACCATATATCAGGAGACTTAAAACTGGTGATTATTACATCTTGAAATTCATTAATTAAACTGGTGTTAATCTCTTTAGCAGAAATATTTCAGAGAATCATTCCTTGGACTTACAGTTTCTGACTCTTATTAGCAAGTCTGATGACGCCAGAATTAATTATAAAGATTTAAGATAACAGAATTTGTGATATAAATAACAAATGAAGGCATATATTAGAATGATACTGTACATTTTATGCAGGTAAATGACAAGATTAAGGAACACAAATCTGAGTAGAAGATATAAAAGAATTATCATAGAGGTTAGTATACATATGAAACATTTATTAGAATTTGCTTTGGATTTTATTCCATGATAACATTTTAAAATCAAGACTGAAAATTTTGAAAGATTTGTTTGACTGAAATTACTGCAGTTCATTCAGACAATTAGAAAGATCTTATAGTATATGTATTGCAGATCAGTGAGTTCACAGAAGTTCTGCTTGGCTTTATGTTATAAGAATTTATGTGAAGAAATATTAGCACATCTCCAGTTTACAGATATAAAATGGAAAAATAAAAAATAAGATTTAAAAGTGTTTGGATGTCAGTAGGAATTTCTTCCCCATCACCTGGTGTTCATATAGAAATAGAGAGAGCATTGTCCAAAAACTTCTTGAAGGTTTGGTGCCATGAACCAAACAGGCTCCCTGGGGAGCCTGTTGCAGTGCCCAAGCACCCTCTTGGTGAAGAGCCTTTTCCTGACATCCAGCCTGACCCTCCCCTGCTGAAGCTTCATGCTTTGGGTCCTATCACTGGTAACCAAAGAGAAGAGATCAGATTATTATAAAATCTGATCTGATAAATTAGGTTTCCTTTCAATTTTCAGTGAATAGAGCTCATTTCTAACTAATTACTTAGTTCATTCCTCCAAAGAGTTAAGTAAAGATTATATAGAAGAGGAATGGAATTTGACTATCTGCTAGAATTCAAAGTCAAGATGAACAACAGAGCAGACAAATAAGTTCTGTCATGTTTGTGTTTCCATCATGACAAACATCACAAATGCTGGGCATTAACATGTCAGTTAAGATATTTGTTGAAAAACAAATCTAAAGAACAATGTTTTATTGATAATAAACTCTATTTGTATTTACATCATTATGTCAGAAGAGATTTAAAGCTAACCTCTCCTTGCAAATACACAGGAGCTATTCTAAAGTCGAAATGACTTATCTTTATAAGACATCTTATCAAATGTAGATGTCAAACCAACTTTATTAACCTGGCCTAAGTCATTGATTTCTCACATTGCTAAGTTTTATCTCTCATTGACAAGCCAGTCACCTCCTAGATCAGTAGTAAATCATCAACACATCTTTCTATCTGTATAAATGACCAAAGCTGCTAACTCAGCAAAACTCACTAGGCCTTACTAAATTCTAATTCTTCTTTTAGTCATTTAATAAAAATAACAAAAACTTAATTTATAAGCTCCCCTCCCCACTACCCACCCTGATCCAACAAGCATGAGTCATAGAATAATTTATTTTGGAAAAGGCCTCTAAGATCAACAAATCCAAAGAATTTTGTTTATGCACACGTACATCTTTTTTTTTTTTTTTTTCCGGGTCTCTCTAATGAATGTATTTCCTTGGAGCAAGTGAGCCTTCTCTATCACTGTTTAAAATATGCTATAGCTCAGTTTGTTTCTGGTGATTTACCTTCAGGTCTTGACAGCAGAAAAGGCAATGCCAGTCCAGCTCAGTTCTCACAAGCACACATAGTTTTGTGTACCAACTGGCTCTTATTACACTCCCCTTTAATACCTATGTCATATGAAGTTTAAATCATGTTAATTTTTAGGGATAGATACTAGAAGTAGAAGACAGGAGGTTGGCTTGCTTTTCACTCATCTCATTAATTTCTATTAGTTTTCATTTAATCCATTTTTGGATGAAACGTGCTTTGTAAACTCCTTGAACTGAAATAGAGTCGGTGAGAAATTGACTGAACAATTTCTGAATTTGAAGAAGTTACAGGTATTTGTCTGAACTTGAAAAAGCTACAGGTATTTCTTCCTTCACCTAAAACCATTTTTACAGTATTTCATACTGTGTTTAAACATTAAAATTAGTTAATTTAAAAAGAGGAAGATTGATTGATCATCCATTGTACTTTTTACACCAGTTTCCCCCTGCTTTACTGCTGTTTTACACTGCTAAACCTTTACATGAAGGATGAGATATTGTTTCCTTTTCTGCAGAAGTACCCATGGTTTAATCAGCGGTGTTTCCACTTGTGTCTGTAATTCACTGTCAACATTATTGAAGGACAAATAATAATTTATATTGTTTTGTAGACAGCACCTTATTTTTCTTAATTAAATTTGACAGGATAGATATTTAAATCCCCCAAATTTAAGTTGATTCAAGCCTATCCCGTTCTATTTAGATTCTTACACTAGACCACAATATTGCTCAAGGACATACCAATTTAAAATGAACCTAGAAAACTAACATTTGTTATGCAGAATTTTTGTCTTGAAGCTTTCACTGGGGAAAGGATACAGTCTTCCTAGTTTGATTTAAAGTAATAAATACTTAAAAATATGGTGTATACTTTTCCCCATATACATAAGATCAATAATTCTCTAACTGTTAAAGTGAAAACCGGGTGCTTCAGAAGCTGGTGTCCCTAAGGGGGCTGTATTGGGACCCCTTGCTCTTTTATGTCTTTGTCAATGACATAGACCAAGATGTCATTGCCTATGGGATCCAGTGCACTCTCAGCAAGTTTGCAGATGCCACAGAGCTGAGTGGTGCAGCTGATACAAAGGAAGGAAGGCATTCCACCCAGAGGGATCTGGACAAGCTTGAGAAGTGAGTCCATTTGAATCTAATGAGGTCCAATAAGGCCAGAGAAAGGTATTGCACCTGGGTCATGGCAATCCCAAACTGGAAGAAGAACTCACTGAGAGCAGCCTGGCAGAGAAGGACATGGCATTTCTGGTGAATGAAAAGCTTTAAATGAGCCAGCAGTATGTGCCTGCAGCCCAGGCCAACTGCATCCTGGGTTGCATCAACAGAGTTGTGGCCAGCAGGTTGAGGGAGATGATTCTCCTCCTCTACTCTGCCTTCATAAAACCCTGTTTGGAGTACTGTATCCAGATCTGGGGCCAATAGGACAAGAAGGATGTATATCTGAACAGGTCTAGAGGAGGGCCACAAGGATAAATAATCAAAGGGCTGTAATACCTCTCCTACGAAGGTAGACCAAGAGAGTTGGAGCTGGGGAGACCTTATAGTCGCCTTCCAGTACTTAGAGGAGACCTTCAAGAAAGCAGGAGAGGGACTCTTTGTCAAAGAGTATAGTGATCAGAGGGCTGGAGCAACTCTCGTATGAAGAAAGGCTAAGTGAGCTGAGGCTGTTCAGATTGCAGAAGAGGAGGCTCCATCACAGCCTTTCAGGACATAAAGTGGGCTTATAAAAAAAGATGGAGAGAAACTTTTTACTTAGACAGATAATGATAGAACAAGGGGCAATGATTTCAGGGGAGATTATGATTAGATGTTAGGAGGAAATTCTTCACTCAGAGGGTGGTGAGGCACTGGAACAGGTTGCCTAGAGGAGTTATAACTACCCTATCCCTAGAGACTTTCAAGGTCAGGTTGGATAGGGCCGTAGGCAACCTGATCTAATTGGCAGCTTTCATAACCACGTCAGGGGTGTTGGAACTAGACAGTCTTTACGGTCGATTCCAGCCCAAGCCATTCAATGATTCTATGCTTATCTAAGAAACGTATCCTTAATAATTCACTGTATGTCGTGGTTCCGCTCGAGTTCCACCTGAGCTCCACCACAGCCGTTCACACCACTCCCCCTCCTCAAAGAGGAATGGGGAGAAAATATGTGAAAAGGGCTCAAAGGTTGAGAAAAGGATGAGAAAGTCATGCAGTAATTATTGTAATGGGCAAAACAGACTTAGCATAAGGAGACAGTAAGATTTATTGCTCATTACTAACAAGCTAGAGAAGTGAGAAACAAAGGAAAGAAACCAAAAGCACCTTCCCCCCCATCCACCCTCTTCCACATCCTCCCCCCAAGTGGAGCAGGGGAACGGGGGAATGGAGGTTATGGTCAGTCTACAGCGCTTCTTTGCCGCTCCTTCTCGGTCACTCTTGTCCCCTGTGCTGTGGGGTCCAACCCATGGGATACAGTCCTTGATGAACTGATCCGGCGTGGGCTTCCCACAGGCAGCAGCTCTTCCAGAGCTGCTCCAGGTATGGGTCCGTACCACGGGGTCCATCCGTCAGGAGAAAACTGCTCCAACCTGGGTCCCCCATGGGCAGCAGCTCCTGCCAGGTCACCTGCTCCTGTGTGGTCTCCTCTCCATGAGCGACAGGTCCGGCCCAGAATCTGCTCCGGCAGGGGTCTTCCACAGGTGGCAGCCTCCATCGGTGCAGGGCCACCTGCTCCACCATGGTCTCCTCCATGGGCTGCAGCGTGGAACCCTGCTCCACCGTGGTACTCCATGGGCTGCAGGGGGACATCCTGCTTCACCATGGTCCTCACCACAGGCCGCAGGGGACTTCTGCTCCGGTGCCTGGAGCACCTCTCCCCCTCCTTCTTCACTGACCTTGGCACCTGCAAGGCTGTTTTTCTCACTCCTCTCACTCTCCCAGCTGCTGTGTGGTACAGCGTTTTTTTTCCCTGTCTTAAATATGCTCTCACAGAGGCGCAAAACAACATCGCTTATTGGCTCAGCTCTGGAGAACAATGGGGCCCTTACCAAACATGGGGCAGCTTCTAGATCCTTCTAACAGAAACCACCCCTATGGCCCCCTGCTACCAAAACCTTGCCACATAAACCCACTACATTGTATCAAAATTCAAAAGAATTATATTGCTCTGGATCCAGAAGCATTATTTAAGAATTAAGAATAATTATTGGGGAGCAAAAGACAATGTTGTTAAAGCATTGCCAATTTTGTATTCCATTTAACTTTAGACATTCCATTCCAACTAAGAGAAGAGAAATGAGACCATAGGTTATACTACCTACAGTACCAGTACTATATTAATACTATGGACTGCCTGCATAGTTCATGAAAACTCTTTTCTTTGTAATGAATCTCAAATGGCAGGTTGCTCACTGATAACTGAGGGAAGGAAGGAAAAGACAGAGAAGAAAAATCTGCTGAAACAAAACATGGTTTCAACACAGCACACACAATAAGTAGCTATCAAATCTGTGGAAAAAAAATAAAACACCTACTTATGTTTGACAAGTGTACCCAGTTAACACTTTGTTTCCCTTTTTCATATTTAACTTCTATATTAGAAGTCAAAGCCCAGTGTTCAGTTCAGTAATTCCAAGTCGGGAAATAGCTCCAGATACTACATGATACTACGTATCAATAAATTTTACATTTACTGGCCTTATTTCTTTGCTGACACTGCCAGATCTCTTCTCTTCACACACAATGAATGTTGTCAAATTATAGATATATTTTCTCTTTATTTCTCATGGATAGAGAACTCACTTTAGATGATAGAAGTAAATTACCACTCCAATGTACAACATAGAGATTCAAGTCAAATTTTAGCCTTACTGAATTTAATTATTCAGTGGTTTCCATAAGCAAAGTGAAAGCATCACAATTTTATATTTAGACTTCTTTGTAGATGGCAGCAGCAGCTTGTTTCCAAAGTACTTCTAAACATAAAAACAATGTATGTGTTCACTCAGAAATAATGATAACTAGTGGCCTTCTGAAACCAGTAATTTCCTGCTTTTTTTTTCTTTGTTTGTTCGTTTTGTTTTGTTTTGTTTTGTTTTGTTTTTAATGATGACTTTAAAAAGCTTTTCTCAGAATTTTCTGATTGAAAAGTACAAGTGTTGTTCTGATTGTTAGTCTAGATTTTTATCATTCTGTTTGTAGTTAGTAAATGATGCCTTAATTATAATTTAAAAAAAAAAAAAAAAAAAGAGTCATTTATCTTGCGACATAATCTACATCACATATCTAGATGTGAGGCCCATTTTGTCTTGACAAGTCACTGATTTTTTTTTAAAGAACATATATATTCTTCTAAGACTGCCTGCACCTTAATTCATAAACTGTCAGATAAATCTTCTCCCAGTTTGTTAAAGCTGTTGCCTTCTCAGACTCTTTTATTGCAGAGGTACCAAATTGAATCTTACACACCTGAAGTCATTTCAGGCAGAGGAGAAAGCTAGCCCTTTCTATAATTTCCTACAGAAAATTTACTGTAACCATTTTCATCTTTATGAAAGAGAGAGAGAATAATTCTTAATGTAAAGAAAAATTAAATATATGTTTTACTTGGTGTAATTCAGCTTATTTTTGTCATTATGAGTGAAAAGGCATAAGTTCTAACCAATTAATTACTGCAATAAAAAAGTTGTAACTTGCAAATAAGTAACTTTGCATAAGGAACTTGTAACTTTGCATAAGGAACAAATTCTCTGCAGTGTTCTCCTCACCCACCCCCCCCCCCAAAAAAAAAAAAAAAAAAGAGCAAAATATTTATATACATGTATATAAATATATATTTAAATCTCTAGAATGCAGAACTAACTAGGAATATCAGTGCATCTAATTTACAGCAACTATTTATCTTTTCAGAATCCCAACTATAACTTTTTTGTTGTCTACATAGTCCTTGAGTAGGACTATTAGTAGGATGATTTAGTCCTACTATGAGTAGGACTAAAAACTGTTTTTACTAAAACAGTTTTCTTTAGTTTTCTTTAATGACATCCCTATCATTAATAGTTGTTATGTTCTGTCTGTTTAACCATTGTATCTTCAAGTAACTGCAAAGTAACTTCAAAATAAATAATTTACTTTTAGAGTGTTTGTTTGTTTGTTTGTTTGTTTTCTTCCTTCATTTATTTATAAGTTTATTTTCAAGATTTCTTGAAAATTTAAGTCATGGTAACAAGTCAAAATAAACTCTGACATCATATTGTGTGAAAACTACAAAGCTTCTGGTTTTTTTTTCCTTTTTTTTTTTTTTTTTTTTAATGTCTAAAGCAGCTATCACAATTACTTTAAGTTTAATGTTTCTCTTTCTCTTTCTCTTTCTCTTTCGCTTTCACTTTCTCTTTTTTCTTTTTCTTCTCTTATGGATTTTCAACTTACTGTTCACTACAAAAATGTAAACAAGGTTAAATTTAGCTGAAATGAATGGGAAGCAGGGAAAGAAAAAGGAGTCAATGCACTCCAACCTCAATGTAAACTAGTTACATGTTAAAATTATAAAATACTTCCTCTTTGACTGATTTCTTATGAGCAGCTGAATTCTGTAGTAGGA
This sequence comes from Netta rufina, assembly GCF_964035555.1. NCBI lineage: Eukaryota > Metazoa > Chordata > Aves > Anseriformes > Anatidae > Netta > Netta rufina. The sequence goes on from NC_140124.1 coordinate 99,885,826, forward strand.
GAAAATACCAGATAAATTTTGAGGAAGTTCATCTTTTGGATGCAAAATAAGACTGAAGATATGATATTTAACTGTAGCACAATATTCCTACAGCCAATGCACGAAACCTGATATGCTTACAAAGAAGGAGTAGAAAGAATTTATGGCTACTGCTCAATAACAGGGTAGACACCATGTTTCTCACCAGATTTGCAGAGAGATTTGACAGAACTGAAGGAGCTTCTCATCATTTCTTCCTGGGCATGTACATAAAGCAGTAGCTCAGTAAAAATGCTGTCAGCAGTCACACACAGATACACAGTCACCCTATGCTCTAATGACTAATAACCACACATACACACCAAAAAAAAAATCATTAGAATAGTATATGTAAAGAAGTGGTTCTTTTCCCCAGCAGCCTGAGTAATCAGGCTCTGTGAAGATACCAAAGACTATTTGACACAACAGACAACCAAAACAAGGACCACTGAGGCCTCAGAAATCTGGTCATCCTGAAACACAATATGAACACACAGCATGCTGTGGGCTGAAGTGCTCATCATTGGCCCACACTGAGTACGTCTGAAGGCATGAAGTCTAGTGTTCCTCTTTTGTGCTTATAGACACGTATGCATGTTGTGTGGTTGGCCAGCAGGAGAAAATTAACAGCATCGCAACCAGATCCAGTGCAATGTGACATGCGAAGCAATGTCTTTGAAGATTAATATAGTCTTTTGATTTGTTGGCCTTGACTAGGAGTTTCTAGTGTTGGGATTGGCTTTTTGTGCTAGTTTGCCTTAATGCTAGAGAACTGTCCTATGCACGATCAGGTTGCTCCTAGGGGCAGCACACTTATATTTACAGAACTAAATGAAACCAACAAACATATTCTAAGAATAAACAACATTAGTTTTACAAAAATGAAACACAGAAAAATAAGTTTAAGAGTAATAGAATATTCCCCTGCATCAGTAGGAGAGAAGAATATGTTCTCAACAAAATTTTAAAGATCAACAATACAGTTCTCAGCAGAATTAAAGTGCTCTATTAAAATACCATATATTCTTATGAAAATAATGTCTTTAACTATGACCATTTCATTTGATCCTTATGAACTATTCTAGGAGTTTTTCATAAGAGAAAACATGTACCAGGATAAATTAATTTTGTATTGTAAAATCTTTCTAGGAATTAAACAAGCTATTTTTACAACATATACAGTATTCCACGTTGAGGGATTTTTGAAACAGCAAAGATCCCATGGCTTGCTGCAGCTGAGCAAACCAAGCTACCAGGACGACTATGAGAAGTTCCCATGACAGTGTTCCCACATAGCCCAATTGAGGAATTTAGAAAAATATTGTTGCCAGCAGCTGGCTTCAAGGACAAGGTCTATGTGACTGCTAATCACAAGGGGGTTGTTTTCTTGCAGGTGGGGTTGTTTTCATGCAGTTGTTTGTCTGAGTGCTTTTGACCAATAATTTTGTGTGAGACACTATCCGCCCCTGTTAAGTTCACTATAAAAGTCAGGCTATTCGGGTAATAAAGCAGAGCATGATCTGACCATACTAGTGTCTGTTGTGTTTTCAGCTGTTCTTCCTGCAACAATTACAGATTTTTCTTTTAGTGTGAGGGTGTAAAAACAAAACAGATGTTTTACATATTTGCACCAAATCATCGAAGTTATGGTAAATCATATGCACCAGACTGTATCTACATTACATTAAAATAAATATACAATCAGTTCCTGACCTTTTGACATCAAAAGGAGGTGGGATTTGTGTGTGTGTGTGTGTGTGCTTTTTTTATTATTATTTTTTTTTTTCTTCCCAGATAGGAAATGGGTATTATTGATTTAATTCTAATTCGAATATCAACATACTAATTTAAACATTAAATATAGGCTAATAATAATAGGCTATACTATAAGTAAAATTTTTATTGCAAGTTTCATTTCCATATTAGGTTTTATGGGATAGTGTAATCAAGTATTTATTTACTTTTTTAAAGTTAAAGCCCTGGTGGGGCTTTAATCAAGTATCCTGTTATGTTAGATACTATATGAACATATGCTAAGAAGCAACTCCTGCACTGAATATAGATATTAAACTCTTTAATGATGGGAGAAGACACTTCAAAGACTATGTTTTCATTTAATGTAGCCTTTAGTGTCTTCATTTAGTGTAGCCTCCAAGATCTGGAATTTAAACACACACACAAAATAAAAATAAAAATTAAAAAAAAAAAATCTGGATTTTTTTTTTTTTTTTCTGCTGTACAGGTAACCACAGTGTATAATTTAGCTAAGAAAACCTTAAATGTTTTACTAGTCACCTGCTGGTCAGTAATTAACTTCATATCCACACCTCTGTTTAACACAATATGAGAATATTAATTTGCTTACGAAGGAATGCTGACAATTTTCTTAAATCCTCACCTATTTTTATGAAAGACATAGTTTAGAAAGAATAAGAAGTCTCTTCTTTCTGGTATGCAAATATTATCTGTATTTATGAATACAGCAACCTGATAAAAATATCTCCCACACTTAATAATAGTTCAACATTCTGTTCTTATTTGCTCAATGTATAGCACTTCTGTCTTTCAATCAAGATATGAAAGCCTGATCTCTCAGACACTGGACAGAAAGAGAACAGCTTAAACACCTCAGCGGGGAAAAAAAAAAAATCTCTGCCTTTTCTCACCTGCCTGGTACTTCAAATTTGAGTTCTAATAATGTAAAGCCATTAGTAATTATTGAAGTATTCCAGTACTGCCTCATATACGGAGGTCTTGTCTTTTCCTCTGAGATTTACTGGACAGAAGTAAGCATACTTGAGCATAAACTCTGAATCCAGCCTGTTTTTAAAGTGTTGGCAAGGGAACTAGTATATCTGGAAAATACATTATGGGTCTGTACATGTGTACATGTGCAATAAACTCTATATAGCCATGAGAAGAGCACGTCAAGACAGACCTGGACAGATGGTACCCTATTCATGCAGAGCTAAATCGGGAGTTTTTGTTATACATTTCTCTTTTAAGGTTCACTTCTACTGTGGCGCCTCAGTGATAAATTGTCATGCATAGACCCATTGAAAACCAAGGCATATTTTTTCACTGTTAGGATTAGCATTCAAGAGTCCAGATTTCCAAGCTGTCCTAAGAATGCAGTAGCTCTTTTATCATATTATTATCTTCAATAAATGCAGATATTTTCACATATCACTGCAGAATTACTATTAGAATTACTGTTTAGATTAAATATATTTTATCTGAGGTGTCTGTGCTGAAAAGCTAAGTTAATACTGGTAATGCAGAGATGAAGAAAAGATGTCAAATTTTCTGAATCTTCTTGTAAAGACATTTTTTCCTCAGGAATTAACTTTCTATTATCTTAACCAAGTACAAGTCAGCTATTTCACTGGGAAGAGAGGATGATAGACTGTTCCTTACTGATTACAAGAATATATGAATCTCTTTCAGTCCACTGGTGAACTAGTGAATCCATTAGATTTCATTCAGTATTCCTATAAATAAGAACAGCATCTCTTTCACAATAAACTGGAGAGTAATGTTATTAAACTATTAACTAGATGTCATCCCCAATGCTCTCAAAGTTTGTTGTTGTTGCTGCTGCTTTGTTGTTGTTTTTAATTAAGGAGAAATTTTAAGAGGTAGGATATAGGGAAAATATGTTATGCTTTTTTAAACAGTAAGATTTGACTCATAAATGAAAAAGAACTGTAAATGGTGTTTTGAAACAGCTGAAATAAACCTGTCTCTAGATAACTGGAAGATGACACTTTCCACATTTTGTCAAATCAATCTAAATTAGAAAATGTCTGGTCTGTAAATTTAGATTTCTAAGAACTGTTTAAAAGAGCTTTGCTTGAAGACAGCAGAACAGTTCACATTATCAGATTAGAAGGAAATTCAGTTAATACAGCAAGTATTTATTTTGATAAATATAGTAAATTATAAAGTATAATATTTTACATGAATAGTATTAAAATTTCAGTGGGGAAAAAAAGCATGATAGAAAAAAAGATTATTTCATAGTACAGTAATTTTGCAAAGAAAATGACTACTTCTTCAAAAAAATCTTTAAGATAGCTGTTTAGTGGGAGGTTTTGTTCAGGTTTTGTGGTGGTAGGGTTTTTATTTATTTGTTTGTTGTTGGATTGGTTTGTTTTGGTTTTGGTGGGGAATGAAAAAGATGGTGGGTTAAGAAAAGAGGAGAGGGGGTGCGAAAAACCCGTATTTAAAGGTGTGAGTCCTTTGCTTTATTTCACCTCACTTACACAACTTTCACAAGTTTCACAAGTTTCTGCCAGCTGAAAGCTAATGGGATTTTCTTCCCTCTGTGGTGAATTTCATTTATAAGATCCAGCCAAGCAGAAAAATCTGATACATTATCAGTACTTTTTTCTTATAGAATAGTTCATGTTTGACTTTTAAAGTATATTTCCTGTATTATCACTCTGTGCTCTGTGATCATCAATAATATAGATTCAGATTAAGTTTTTCTCAACTGTTTGCAGGCAGTTTATGTTGCATTACTACGTATTTGTTGTATCTTATCATTCTTTTTTCTGCCAACTTTATATATTCAGTTGTAGCTAATTTTTTAAATCGTTGAAATGTAGAGAATAGTAATTCTGTATAAAATAATCAATATTCCTCATTCTAAAATTAAAGACATACATTAGACATACATTATTTGTCTAGGTCTCACAGCCTTACCAAGTAGTGTCACAGCTAACCATCTGATTTACTTAGTACTAACGCTTGAATTATACATGATAAAAACAACTTGAATATTTCTAGAAATTATTACAAAATTATTTATATAGTAGTCCAGACCAGGTGTTACTACATTCATACAAAATAGAACTTTTGCTGTGATCATATACAGAAAATATCTGTTTGAAATGTTCACATCCTTCTTCTAAGAAAATGAAACAAAGAAACCATGTGCTGTGGTTTAACCCCACAGGCAGTCAAGCCCCACACAACCATTCCCCCCGCAATGTGATGGGGAAGAGAATTGAAAAAAGAGGTTAAACTTGTGGTCTGAAATAAAAACAGTCTAATATGAGTTATATTAGAGTCATATTAGGAGTCTAATAAAAGGAATGGATAATAATAATAATAATAATAATAATAATAATAATAATAAAAGAATATACAAAACAAGTAATGCACAATGCAATTGCTCACCACCACCCAAACAATGCCCAGCCTACCAGCATCAACAGCCTCCCTCACCAACTCCCAACAGTTTTATTGTTCTGCATGATGCCATATGGTATGGAACATCCCTTTGGCCAGTTTGGGTCAGTTGTCCTTGCTCTGTCCCCTGCCAGCTTCTTATGCACACCCAGTCTCTTTGCTGGCAGGGCAACATGAGAATCTGGAAAGTCCTTAACTCTGTAAGCACTGCTCAGCAGCAACTAAAACATCGGTGTGTTATCAGCATTTTTTTTCTTTCTTGTAAATTCAAAACATTGTACCATTCTAAACACTACGAAGAAAATTAACTGTCTCAGCCAAAACCATGACACCATGGTCAGAAGTACAGCCAAACTCATAACAACTGTGGAGAAAAAAATGGTTCTTGAACTGTTTTATCTAGTGCACTGTGGTGTAGAAACAGAATCAATCAAGACAATGTACAAAGCTGGCTTGCATATAGCAATAATACAATTTCTCGTTTTGTTAGCAGATGAAAAGCTGACAAACCAGCCATTGTAAAAACTTTAGGAGAGGTTTCCAGAAGTGAGAAAAATGCATTGCTTAGAATATCTTTTAAAAACTATGGAAATGTAAAATAATATCATTCATAAGACCCCAGTGCAGATTTAGAGCAGCATTCATTTCACATCCCATGCTGCAATTAAATTATTTTAACTGCCTCTAAACTTAACAGCATATCACTTCCTAGGAGTAATAACTGTGAAAACAAGCCATGGATTTATTCAGCAGAAATGATATTCACCAGGTAAAACATTCATATGTGTAAGATATTCTTTAGTAACACAACACGTATAAAAATAAGAAGAATGTGATCTCAAATAAGAACAAAAATCTTTACGCTTGAGTCCTCCAATGTTAGCTTCATTACTTCCAGCTGCCTAAGTCTTGCAGTCAAGAGGCCTTCCATCCACATTGAAAGGAAGATTTTAATAGCATCTGGAAAAGCAGAAGACATGTATATGACTTTTAAGTACACAAAATCACATATACTACATGTAGGTAGATATTATTTTTAGAAAGAAAGTTCACCATTATTCAGTTATAGGCAGTTTGCTTTGACTAAAAGCCTCAGAAAGAAACAACACCGAATAAGTGTGATCAACAGTCTCCAAATAAGTGATTTGTAGAACTGTTTGAAAATACTGAAAAACTGGCAGAAAGAATGAAAGGAAAGAATATTCTTAAAACTTCTGAACAGTTTCAAATTAGAGATCAGATAGATAGCAATACAGACTTGTTTTCTAATTACCATGAAGGGCTTAAGATCACTTAAATTTAGTGTTCTGGCTAAATTAGAGGAAAAATGCATATGAGATAAAGATCAAGAAAATATATTGACAAGAGATTCCTTATTACCAGTTGAGACACTCTTTCTCTTTTTATCTTCTAATATACTGTGACTTTTAACCTCTTCCAGTAGTGTTCAGCTGTGGAGGTGTTTCCATCCAACCTAGCCTGAGCTTCTCTGTGCGTGTTACTGCCACCTTCTGCCTAACACAAGAACTTACATTCTTTTCAGGAGGACACGGATGCCAAAAGTAACCAACCTTTTTGATTACTGTAATTTCTCAGAGACATTTCTTAATCTTCCCCTGTAGCCACTGCCTCTGATTCAGACTATCTGCAATTGCTGTGTTAAGGTTTCAGATTGTTCTTGAACCTCATTATCCATACCACAATCTAGTATGTCAGTTTGGTATGCTCATCTGATGCCTTTTCAGAAGAGATACAGCATTCCTCCTCCAGGGACAGGCCACCACTAGACAAAACTGGGATTATACCTTTAAACACTTATACTTTTTAAACCTTCCTTAAAAGTTAAGTCCCTGTATGCCAGTCATTTCTATTTTTTAATTTTGTTCTGTCCCTTCCTTAGATGATCTGCTGTCTACTTTACCTTTCTCAGGATCTCCAGGGAAAAGCCCCAAAGAATTGTTTGGTTATATTTTGATTTGGGATTAGGGCACACAACTTTCATCTAAAAGAAAACATCTTCAATTGCACAAGTAGAGAATAAAAATCAACCCTCTATTTAGACCGTTGTTGCTACTACATTAAAGTCTGCAGTTTTTCCATGTTCTTACAGGTATCTCGATTCTTTCTACTTCATGGCATCCCATATCTATGTTCATTTTCATGTTCTTGATATGCAAGAATGTGCTCTCCTATGCAAAAATCACAACAAGAACTAGATATAAGCAAGACTAAGTTGTTTAGATAAGCCCTACGTTGATTAATATAGCTGCATGATACTGAAGCAGTTTTTCTTCTTCAGATGAACTCTCTCATTTCCTAAGGAAGAACATTTTGTAGTGGAATACCCATCTGCACAGGTGAAAAGCTATGTCCTGCTTCATCTTCTATGTGAATATAAATTACTGTCCCCTTTTCTCTAGAAAATGACCTAGCACCAAGCCACACAATATTCCAGAACTATGACACTTAACTTTAGATAACAATGACAATTTTCAAACTGTTCCACTGAAAGATGTGGAGTGAAGCCCAGATGTAAATAAAACCTGTTTTTCATTCATTCCACATCAGTTTGACATAATTTGTTATAAAATTTATATGAACAGTGGAAAAACAGGACATGCTGTTTTTTGTCTTTTTTACCTCTAAAAAAAAAAAATCTATTCTAAAGTCCCAGGAACCTTTTAAGAGTTCTTTCTGGTTTCAAGATAAAGAATAAAAACAGAAGGAGAAAATAAAATTGATTTCCTATGTATAAAGATAATCTCAAATTCAGCTAAGAATTATGAACTGTTTGCAAGAAGTTCTTAATAAAAAATTATGCCCGATGGGCCAGAATAGCCTTACAGACTGTCATAGGAACAAGGAAAATGGAAAACAAAGTCAGAGCTTTCCAGAATAAAGTTATGGTAATAAGGAGTATCTTCATTCCTTCACTCTCAGGGATTTTCACTGGCCAAAACACTGGGATTGAACTAATATATTTTTTAAATGACATTGATTTACCTCTTTAACTTGAATAAGCAAATGCTTGTCCATCTACCATCTCTCTGTCTGCCAAATTCCAAGACAGCACCGTTCAAAACAGCAGTGTCTTAGGTACATCTACATGTATGCAGCAAATACTGGCAATTTTAAGTGTTTTTTGTGTAAATGCCCACTGCATGTTTTAGGAAAAAAATGACTTACTGCATCATCATTATTATTATTAATAATAATAATTATTATTATTATTATTAAAGACTTGGATGATATTTCTTCCAATAACAATGAGGAATCTTCTATTATTTGTCCTAACATAATGAAATTAGTGGATACTACCTATTGAAGGACATCAAGCTCTCAAGCTCTAACATAAATCCTTGTTTAGAGATAACAACACAATGCAACTTTAGTAGCAGTAACAGTAACAGTAGCTAGGCTCTAAGAATGTATCATAGAATCATATAATATAGTGAGCTGGAAGGGACCCACAAGGATCATCAAGTCCAACTCCCAGTTCTACAAAAGACAACCCCAAAAACAAACCATTTGTCTGAGAACATTGTCCTTGAGCTCTGTCAGGCATGGGGCCATAACTACTTTCCTGGGGAGCCTGGTCCAGTGCCCAGTTACCCTCTCAGTGAAGAAACTTTTCCTAACATTCAACACGAACCTCTCCTGGTACCACTTCATGCTGTTCCCTCAGGTCCTGTTGCTGATCACCAGAGAGAAGAAATTAACTTGCTCTCATTAAACTTCATATTGTTGGTGATTGCTCAGCTCTTTAATTTGTCTAGATCTCTCTGCAAGGCCTCAACACACTTGACAGAGACTACAGCTCCACCCAATTTGGAATCATCTGTGAACTTGCTCAAAACACCTTCAAGTCTTATATATGGCACAGATGAAAAAAAAATAATAATAAAATACATGTATATGTATATAAATCAGATTGTTAGAATTTGAGAAATTCACAGATTCTTTTTTGTGCAGAAACATGTCAAAATTTTTGACATGTCATATATGTAGGAAAAAAAAAGATCATTACACTGATATAATAAGATTTTGTTTGCATTTAGATTTGCCAGGAATTATTTTTTTAACTACTATTATTTCCTACCAATTAAAAGAAATATATTAATTTTATAGTAAAATAATAATAATAAAAATTCTTCATACCAGAAAACAAAAGTAATATACATCTGACAACAAAAGTAATTTACAGCACTTAACTAGACTGCCTCCAAAATGACAAGCATTCTCTTGCCCTTTGGACATGTATCTATGAGTAGAGCACTGTTGTACTTTGAAAAGTGAACCTGTGACAACGACATCATGGAGTTCCATATTTATTCTTCTCTCAAAGCTTACCACATCACATCTGTTTTCCTTGTAAGTCAAAGGGTGATTTCTATGATTGCTGAAACTTCAGTTTTACCTAAGATCTGAAAAACAAGCCACACATTTATTGGTTTATACATCAACATCAGCAATTATAATCTTGCGGTCAGGAATTACTGACCATTTATGTGCTGTTGATATATGAGACAGAAAATGACATAGAATAGGTTTGTATAGTTGTTTTGTCTTAGCAGCAGTGGCCAAAATAAAATTTATTTATTAGTCAAACAATTAAATTTCTAAAATCATAAATAATCCATATTTTAATGTGTTACACTACTAATGATAATGTTGCTCTCTACAGTTAAAAAAAAAAAAGTGTCTTATTTACTTATTTTGCTAAGAAATAAAATAAGTTTTTCCAATGTTATAGATAGAGTTATATATAGTTATAAGATTAATTGTATTAGATTCATGGAACCTAGCAGTTTTTGGTTTAAAAAATTTTCAGAGGGCTTTTTTTTTTTTTTTTTTTTTTTAATGGAAATATTCCTGAATCCTGCATCAGAAATTTTCTGAAAATTATTTAATCAGATATTCTTGATTAAATTAATTGTTTATTTTTTCACTACTTATAATGTGATATTTTTCTTCTGTAAAATGTTGCAGTTATCTCCTGAGGAAAAAGAAACATCATTACATTTAAGTAGCCAGAAAAATAGGAATGCATAAACAAAACATTTGTTTCCCGTGACTCTGAGATCTATCCTTTGACTAAACACTTTCTGAAAAAAAAATAATACAATTTCAAATTATAAAATACAAACTACGGAGTAGTGCATCTAAGTGCTTGGAGAAGTTGAGGACAATGACTATATTATTTTGCTGATTAAAGTGACAAGGAATATTATTTTCAGTATCAATGACTAGTTGTGTCATTACTGATCATTGCACTGCAAGTATGGCATAGTAGGCAAACAAAGTAGAATGGACTAGTATTTAATTCTCAGACTATAATATTAATCTTCATACTACATGATAAGCAACATTCAAATGTGTTCTTGTTTGTTTTTCATTAAATAGCCTCACAGAGCATCAAATAGCTTCACACAGCTCAAAACATAGTTTAAGCATTAGCATTTACCTCCTCATAAGAAAAAGAAAGTAAAAAAATAATAATAATCTGTCTTGAGTGATCAGAGCACACAAAGAAAACAACCATGTGGGAAGGACTCTTTTCTACATTAAACAAAGGGAGGAGGATGAGAGACTGTTCAATGAGATGAAGAATACCGACCTGCAGGGTCAGGCAGAGTAATTTCAATACTGCTGCTAGCAGAATTTTCAAGAGAGGTGTCTGAAGTAAGTGATGAAGCCAGCATTAACCACAAGGAGAATCTCTGAAGAAAACTACAATGTTTCCTTGCAATTGATGGCTACTTAAAGGAACATTTTCCCTTTCCCTTTATTTACTTTATAACTTCTCCTGTTCCATATATGTCTCCAAAGAAAGAAAATACAGCATATTGTTCCTGTAATGTTGTTTACTGTCTTCTATTTTTTCCTTCTTTTTCTCAAAATGAATGAATCGGAAAAATCACAGTTGTTCAGTTGAACTCATATAGCAATCCTGTGGCTAGCAATACTGATAGGATGCCTGAAAGTACTGAAAGGAACAAAAACAGTGACGTGACCTTGCCTTCAAGCAAACACTGGTTACACAGACACTCAAATATTTTATCAGATATTGTCTGTACAAGCTTCAGTAAAGTTTTGAAAATAAATAAATAAATACAAAGAATTGAAAAAGTTGACAATTCTTTCTGTTGCTGGAAATAAAATCCTGCCATCTGCGATTAATACAGTCAGTTTGCTCAGTCAACCAAGGGCAAATCAACTTGGTCACCAATACACGTCAATTACAATTGAAATTGGGGGGATTTTTTTACTCATAAGAGAAAAAAAAAATAATAATAATTGCAGTCTTTTCTATCCAGAGGCTACCTGTCTGTGCCTACACTGATTTAAAAAATATTTTTTGAGCTCCATGTTCTTTCAAACTGACCATATCTTCACTCCTCCATGTAGGCCACAAGTCCAACTGATAAAGTAATATTCTGTGCTGCTCTGAATTGCTGAAATTGAAAGGAATGGGATAATATCATCCCTACATCCTTTTTTTTTCAAAATGACAGATATAGAAACTTGGTATCCAACTTGAACTACTGTTTCACAAAACCAAAGAACTATTTGTTCTGTGGAAATTGAAACGTAATCACATTGTTTCTAAAATATGTTTTAAAAGCTCCATTTATAAGCTCTCCTTGGACAGCTTTTGCCTAGCAAAGATTATCCTAAAAGCACAATATTTCACTAGGACAAAAAAGACTGAGAAAGAAACATGAATGGTAAAAAACAATCAGACATTTTCAATCGTGACTGTGAGATCAGAAGTTAATAAGCCAACAAATCAAAATGTTGTTCTGCAACTTGTAGGTAGGCTACCTTTTAAACTTAGATAATCAAAAAGAAAAAAGTTGATTCTGGGCCTAAGAGTAGGTAACAGTTTGTGCTCGAATTTATTTTTTTCATCATCCATAATACACATCCATCACATAATACACATTCATCATCCACATCCTCCATAGTAGTGATTCCAAGAATTATTTTTATAGTGTCATTCCACAGCTGAGCATCAGTACCCCTGAAATAAGCACCTTGTTTATCTTTATCCTTATTTCAGGAGAGACTTGTTTTATTTAACAACTTGTATATGGAGTATTCATATTTTCATGGAAAATTAAAACAATCAGAATATAATCTAAAAGAAAAATAAAACATCACCACTAAAGAAGTTTATCTTTTACTAAAATTACATAACAAAAGAGACAGCTTTAAAAATATGCATATATAAAAACTATATGTTTCTCCAAACGGAAGGTAAAAGAATTCATGAAGGCAAACAACCAGTTTTTATAAGTGCAGTTTACAGGCTGGATGATCATAAGACTTAGGAAAAGGGTAGATATTACAAAGGTTGTGACTATCAGTTTTCATGGTGTATTTATTGAATGCTGGAAATCTTGGGATCATTTGGAACATAAGTATCAGTATCATTATAATTGGACTAACAATCATTTTATCAGATTACTAAACCTTAATTAGACTGACAGGAAAGTCTTGGATCCAAGTGTCTTGTGTCCAAGACACACATATCCAAGTTTTGGATATGTGTGATTCATTAGTCCATGTTGTATGAGGTCTTTAGTCCCTTGTGAAATTGAGGCCATTGAGGATTAGTTCTCATTTGTACAGAACATATCAAATCACAAACAAGTAAAATTTTAGCTCTGCTTTTGTGGATGGCTGAAAAGTAACTAGAGTTTCCCCACAGAGCTCATATTGCTAAATTCAGTACTGTGTATTCTGATGAACTTTTCTTTGGAGAGACATGAAGAAAAGGGAAGAACAGCTACCATTAACTCAGAGAGACTGAACTGTCTCACTGATTAACACATTCTGTGTTTCTCACTCTTGGAAGGTTTTTAAAAGATCCCATTTAAAAGATCCCATTACCCACATAGTAGGTAGCATGAAGGCAGGAGGTATTGACTATAATTAAACTAATGTCAAACCTATCAAGGAACAGGTCCTCTATACTTTACTGAGTGAAAAATTCTGCTTGGAGAAGGGAACAAAGAAAGTCTTCTCTGAAATCCATTATTTCTCTGGAACTTCCAAGAGGTAAATATACATTCTTCTGTGTTTATTTGTAAGCTTTGAAATATTTATTCACTCATCCACAGGGTGCAATGTGTCCATGTTTTCTTTAGTTTCAAAAATTTAGATTTTTGCTTCCCTTGAGAAATATGTATGCTCTTTCAGAGGAAAAAAAAAAAAAAAAAAAAGATTATAATAATTAACAGGATTATTATCCTTATGATCTTTAGATCACTGATCTATACATGCCATGAACAGGAGATGAAACTGGTACTAATATTGTTTGCTTGTTTGTTTAGGGTTTTAGCACGCCTTACTAAGGGAGCTTTCTGAACATAGATAGTGGCATACACTTACGTGATGATGTTGCTAATACTGACTGTAAATACATATTCCAAAAATGAAGAACACATTAATTCTTAAAAAGAAGCTGTATAGTGTAAGAAGAAAAATTAGAGCCAAGTTCCTTAGGGCAAAATAATTTCTGTGTACCATATAAACTAAAAAAGCCTCTGCTATCAAGCTTTTCAAGTCTGTCCTGTCCCTGTCCCCGTCCCCCCCCCCCCTTTTTTTTTTTTTTTTGTTTTTTTTTGGGGGGGGGGCGGGGCTATAGTTGGTTTAATGTGGTCCTTACAGGGACAATCAAAATGGCTCACGAGTAGAGGAAGATTAAAAAGAAGAGTACTTTATGAACAGCAAAAGAAAACCAGCCACAGTACCCAAAGCAGTATCATGGAAACATGTTTCAAACATCCATTAAGGGAGTAATACAATGCTTGCCTTCCCACCTTTGTAAGAGAGTTCAACACTATCAGCTTCTGATATAGTAGATTACATGATTACTTACTTAGATTACTTTTTTGCTGCTGTTTTCTTCTTCCTCTCCCTTCTTCCTTCCCCCCCTCCCCATCCTCCCCCCCCAAATAATTCTTAAAGGAAAGATGATACATGTGCTTGTGGGTTTTTATCATGGCTAGAATATTATTCTTTTTGACAGGAATTTGAATACCTTTTATAGACCACAAGAGCTACTTAAAGCCTAAGGAAGCTATTTGATTGGAAGAGCAAATATTAATTTAACTGTGGAAACTATTTTGCAATGAACCCTTTCCCAGTGTGTACACAAATGTGAAATACATAAATTTCTACAGTGGAAAAGAATGGTACAAATATTTTATAATGCACGAGAACTCCTGCTCAAAACAGTCTTACATGTTTTAACAGCAGTGTCATGCTAAAAGTTATTGGGTATAACCAATTCTTTGTTATCAACAAAAAACATCATCTTAAATGCTGTCCAGAAAAGAGATCTCCCAACAAAAACAACCAGCATGCCATATAGATGCAAATGACTCCCATTAGTTTTAGTAGACTCTTAAACACAATCAGCTGATCATGTCTTCCAAAAAGAACAGTAAACTTCTGGCTTCACCTGTCTTGTCTCCTGTCCTGACTTCAAAGTTAATATTTCATGCAAATATCTTCTCTAGCATTAAATAACAAGTCATGAAATAACCAATGTCAATGCTCACACTTCCACATGGCTACCTAGTAATTAGCCTCCCAGATTAGATAGACATGTGTCTCATTCATCCACGCTGTAAACATAAAAATGAAGCTAATAATCTGTATTTAAATACATGGCAAAGCAAATAAACACAACTATTTAATATCATGAGATCAAATAGCATATGGTATAGTTCAATGCAAATTATGTTACTAAAAAAAAAAAAAAAAGAGAGAGAGAAGAAAAGAGAGAAGAAATTGATATGATTATTGGCCTTATACCATTAGTTACATCTACAGTAAGAGTAATTAAAGGATTAAAGGAAGGCATAGGGAAAGAAATTCCTCAAAAAGAAATTCATTCTCCCATTTGGCTTATGATAGTCCTGTTCTGGATAATGAAAACGCTAATTAGCACAATTAGAATAAGCATTATGTCCTTTAAATACTGAAGAATATAATTTCAACATTCAGAGAGTTTTATTTTGAGCTTTAGGTGGACCCATTACTTCTCCATCCCCCCTCATCTCTTTTTTTTTTGTTTTCTTTTTTGAAAAATAAATTATCCTCTCGCACCTTAAATGAAGGGAGAACAGACAATATAGGAAATTAATAGATGGCTAGAGGACTCAAGGAAGATTTATTCTTATCTCCACATCAACCATGGTATTGCTGACATCTTGTAGGTACTTTAGTACAACTTACAAAGTTGCTTGCTCTTTAACAAACATGAAAATTGTCTTGTTGATGTTTCTAATTTGCCCATAGCAGAACAGGACAGATAATCTTGTCAGACACTGATGATCTGAACTTCTCTTTGTAGCAACAGAGGAAACTTACCAACCCACACAATAACTCTTCATACAGACTTTTCAGCTTTGTCAGGTCACGTTTGGATATTGCTGAGAAATGCACATCACTGCTCAGGGTTAATGTACTTAAACAACCCCCCCCCCCCCCCCCCAAACAACAACAACAACAAAAGCAAATAACAACAACAAAACATAATCAAAAGAAAAACACTGGGAATACTGATTGTAAAAGGCTACTGGCTGGTCTGGAACCTCTCTTTCCAGACAGAGTAGCACCTGGTGTTTTCATAAGCTCCAAGTGTATGCACGGCCAAAGAGGCAAATGGGAAGAAGTGGTCTGAAACTAACTGCCAGTATTGACAGTTGTGGTGGTTTTACTCAGCAGCTGAGCTCCACCACAGCCAATCACTCACTCTCCCTCCTCAAAGAAAGAAGAGGAGAGAACAGGCTGGAAAGGGCTCAAGGGTTGACATAATGACTCAACAATTATCATCACAGGAAAGATAGAATCAGCATAGGAAGATTAAAATAGTTTAATGCCTACTGCTAAAAAGGGAAGGGGAGGGGAGGGAAGAGGAGGAGAGTGGAGGGGAGACGAGGGGAGGGGGAAAAAAACATCAGGAAGCTTCATGTAAGGGTAATTGCTTGTTTGTTTTAAGCTATAATAGCTACACAAATATGGTGTGGTGGTATTACTTGGCTGAGCAGCTGAACTCCACCACAACTGCACTCTTGCTCCCCCTCCTAAAAGGTACAGGGAGACAAAATATGATGGAAAGAGCTCAAGGGAGGAGACAAGGACAGGAAAATCACTCAACAATTATCTTCACAGGCAAAATAGACTCAGTATAGGCAGACTAATGTAATTTCTGTCTACCACTAGCAGACCACAAGAGTGAGAAACTAAAAAAAATCTAAAAACACCTTCCCCCCATTCACCCTCTTCTATGTCCTCCCCTACCCCAAGCAGCACAGGGAAATGGGGAACTGGGGCCGTGGTCAGTCCCTAACACTTGGGGAAAGGGGGAGAAAACAGGATGGAAAGGGCTCAAAGGTTGACACAATGACTGGGAGATCACTCAACAATTATCATCACAGGAAAAATAGAATCAGCATAGGGAGATTAAAATACTTTATTGCCTACTGCTAACAAGCTAGAGCAGGGAGAAACTAAAAAGAAAAAAAATGAAAAACACCTTCCCCCCATCCATCCTCTTCAACATCTTTCCTCTAAGTGGTACAGGGGAACGGGGGTTGAGGTCAGTCCCTAACGCTTCATCTCCACTGCTCCTTCACGGTCACTCTCTGCCCCAGCTCCACACGGGGTGCCTCCCATGGGATGCCATCCTTCCTGAACTGATCTTGTGTGAGCTTCCCACAGGCAGCAGCTCTTCAAGAACTGCTCCAACATGGCTCCATACCATGGGGTCCATCTGCCAGGAACAAACTGCTCCAGCACGGGTCCCCCACAGGTGACAGCTCCCCACAGATCTCCTTCTCCTGCGTGGGCTCTTCTGCATTGGCTGCAGCTCCAGCCTGAGGCCTGCTCCTCTGGGGGCTCTCATTGGGCCGCAGCCTCCTCCAGGCCACATCCGCCTGCTGCACCGGGGGCTCCTCCACAGGCTGCAGCGTAGAGGTCTGCTCCATGTGGGACCCATGGGTTGCAGGGGGACAGCCTGTTCTACCAGGGGCCTTGCCACAGGGGAACTTTTGCTCTGTGCCTGGAGCACCTCCTGCCTTCCTTCTTCATTGACCTTAGTGTCTGCAGGGCTGTTTCTCACTCCTCACTCCCAGCTGCTGCTGCCCAGTGATTTTTTCCCCATGTTCTTAAATCTCACACAGAGATGCAAACAACATGGCCTATTGTTTCAGCTCTTGGCAGTGGTGGGTCCCTTTGGAGCTGGCTGGAGCTGGATCTTTTCCGATACGAGGCACCTTCAGAGCTCTGCTCACAAAGGCCTCTATAACCTCCACTACCAAAACTTCATGTAAAATGTGTAAACCCAATACAGGTAGCTGTAACTTAAGCACAACTGCTGGAAAGCTTGTTTGTGCTTCTGCTAAAATATAGTTAGAACATCCATCTTAACCATCCTATTCTGTCTCATGCAATCTGGGGGATTAAGTCTGCTAAGGTGCGGTTTGTCTGGTAGGAGACAGGCTCCCTTTTCATACGTTGCTCAGGTCAGTTCTTTGTCATCAGTTAGTCTATTTTATGTGCCTTCTCCTACTATTTTTATTTATTTATTTATTTATTTATATATCCTGTTGGTTCTCCCTGGTGTGCTCACAGATTATCTATACTTCCTATATTTGAACTACATAGCTTTACTGGCACGTTTTAAACAAAGCAATACAGACACTGAGCAGTGTAAAAGAATCATTTTATGGAAGATTGCATAGCCTGTAATGCAGTGCTAGATGTCTTTAGCAATGGTTATCACAAGTTTTCAGGCAAGCCTGAATGAGCCTCCAGAGTCTCAGTCTGCCTGTGGTTTTATGCCACAGACCTAAACTTGTGTTTCCGGTGGATTTTGTCAGAGTTCTGGTTTAAAAGCAACAACAGCAACAATCATACAGTTCTTCAGTGTTGCGAAGAAAATATAAATCTGTGTTAAAATATCTATAGTGGGTAGTGCATGGTTTTTCAAGTAAACCAGAAAGAGAATTTCTCTCTTTTTTTCACCATTAGAAAAATGGAATTCTGAACACCCATAAAATGTAAGAGCAGAGCATAAACACTCCAGTATGATAGCACACACCATCTTGTCTGAGATATAAAATTGGTCTTTTGGAGCATCTACATGCAGAAGCAGTGAGTAAGTTCTACTACACTAAAATATCACCATTTTATTCTTTTCCTGCATACACTACAGCACGCAGAACAATAACACACAAAAAAAAAAATCCCTCCCATCTGAGCACAGGTACAAGCCAACATGTTAATTATAGACTTATAAAATTGGTATTAATCTTTTCTCTTTCTTTTTTTTTTTTTTTTTTTTTTTTTTCCTGATATAGATTCTTTTCTATTGCCACAAGTTGCCATAAATTGCTCATTAAACGTCAAGCAATACAATGTAATGCTTGCTACCATTTATAGGCAATGCTCTCCAAAGTATAATTAGAGGGAGTATTATGACATAGAACAATGGAGACAATTATTTCTGAAGTTTATTAATGCTAATTAGCATATGGCATCTAAGACAGCTGCTGATACTTCATTGCTAAATACTGAGGGACTAATTAGAGTTTGATGTTAATTAGCTTCTTCTGCATGTGCATTGTCCTTAGATGCATATGCACTATCACCACTGGGCTATTAAAAATCTGGCCTAAGCCTTCTTGCAGTGGCTGGATATACCATTTAGGAGATTTTGCAGACTGTACAGTACAGCTCTCTAATGTGTCCTTAATAGCCATGATGTGATCTTTAACAAGCCAAATTCACAAATTCTCATTGCAGTATGATACAAATTTTATTTTAAAAGGAGTTAAATCATAAAAATTGTTAAAAAAATGACAGTTTTGTACATTTTTAGTTGTAGAATAACAGCCTGAGAGATCAAAAACACATGTATAATGAGCTGAGGAAGAGGGAAACATAACAGAATTTCCCAGGCTTACACTATGCTATCTGCTATTTAATCTTTTTCATTCTGAATATAGATCATATATACATATATTTTTATTTTTTTTTCTTCTTGCAGACATCCCTGTTCACTGTATATTATCAAACATGTCAGCCTTAGAAAACTTTTTGGAACCTTAAGAATATTATTGAAAACAAGAAAAAGCAATAAAGTCTTATCTGTAGATAGCAAGCAGGAAATGAGTATATATGTACTTTCTTTACTTTTTAGCAGGTTACTGTTGCTTTACATGTGTTCATTATTTAAAATCAATCTTTTTTTTTTTTTTTTCTTTTTACTTTTTTTCCAGGGCATAGCAACATTCCAGTGAGAGTTCCATGGGTCAATTATAAATTTTGTTGTTTTATCTATTTTATTTATTTATTTTTTTTAGTCATTTAAAGCAATTGGGTTTATTGTGTTTTTCCCATATAGTTAAAGAGTATGTTTTTTGGTTTTTGTTTTTTTTTTTTTTGTTTGTTTGTTTTTTTTGTTTTTTTAATGAGTAAGAAAATACTAACTAGCAAAGATTGTTAGTTAAGCCTTTTTTTTTTTTTGGGGGGGGGGGCAGGGTGGAGGAGGGGGGAGAAGAGGAATAAAGTTGCCCGTTATTGCCCAGGAGATGCTAAAAAGAATAGGAAAAGAAAATAAAGTAAGGATGATAACATAGGCCCTCATCTAAAATGTGAGAAAGACGTGAAGGGAATTCCCAGTGACAAGAGCAGTGGAGTTTGAAAATGAAGATCAAATCTAATTGTGAGCCCCAGCCTGACTTTCAGATAGGTCCACTTCCTCACCCACTTTCTAGTCTTGATCAAGAAGGCCTTTGACTTTTGAAATCTCTTTAACCCTAGAGCTGCTTTGTGAGATGTCAAATGCATATTTAAGTCACTTAACTCTGTAGAAAAGAGTTTTGCAGCAGCAGCAAGATCTTCTGTTTTGTAAAGTTAGCCAAAAATAGTTCACTGCGTAGAAGGAATCTTTATCACACAAGTTGGGTCTAAAGTGATGTTTAAGAACTTTTGGATAAAGTAGCTTGATTAATTAAGTATATATTAAATATTGTTGAGGCCTGTGCTCTATGTAAAATCTGAAGTTGCTAAGATTTGCTGAATCCATGGGATAAAAATGTTAATGTTGTAGGAGCATTTGATTCACAACTGAAAAATTAGTCTTGTTATTCCAGATGGATAACCATTCTCTTGATGAAAGATTGTGACTGAAAAACTAACTAAATAAAAATGGGGTCCAAGAGGAAGTGTACTCTGGTGATGGGTGACTCTATTGACCTAACTGTGAAATCAAATATCAATAACAAAGAAGGACCTGTTCTGAAAAAAAATAATGAAATTCAAACTGAAAATCTGGCAAGGATAATGCAGGGAGTATATATACTGGAACGATAACAAAGATAATGTTAATGGGAAAGATGAAAGGAATGCAGTAGATTAGCTCCACACTTACACATTACAGATTAAAAGAATTCCTCTCAGGAAAAACAGACAATGTTATAGAATAAGAGAAATGGACTGTCAGTCCAAAGCAAAAGTGACATACTTGTTTTCATTTGGATGCTAGTGTATACAGAAACATGTTGCCATAAACAGTAATAACAACTGTGTTAAAGATATGATATTTAAGGGATTGTGAGGGGTAAGTGTATTGCCACAGAAACAAATGCAACTAGGCAGATAAACAGTAAACTGCAAAGGTTAAAATTTATATCAGCCCCATGAAAAAGAGTGAGCCCTGTTTATTAGATAATCATATACTTTAAGACTAAGCAGAAGTTGGACTTCCTATACAAAAAAACACCAGACTAATTAAGAAATTTCCCCCATGGACTGAAGAAACTCTCAGTGGACACTGGAACAGAGCCGTGATTCCCATACTGCCCCAGTTCAAATCCTGAGGAAAACACCTTTTCCTAAGGTCGCTCTTATTTGGAAAGGCCTGTTGCTCTTGAATACCATCCAGGTGGATAGAAACATCAGGAGTTCGTTCACTGATTACAGAATCAAGAAGATGGTAACCCTTCCTTATGTATAGTCTACAAGGAATTAAACAAAAAGGAAATATTTTCTTCTGGATGGTTTGGAAATGCAAGAAATCTCAACTAGAAAAGTCACATTTGTGCCTCTTGCCTTTATTCTTCATGGAAAATAAAGTTGGGTCTATACCCCTCTAAAATATTGATTGAGTAATTAGGATGCAAAAGGGCTCTGTTCTACCTATGTAGATATTTCCTTGCCTCACCTGTTGGCACCAGCAGCTAGGCACACAGTTAGATTTTCCAATTCTGAGCATGTAGATGGGATGAGGCCTTGAACAAAACCTTTGTAGAGGAAGGTTTTGCCTGCTTCTTCTAACTGGTACCTGACACCAGTGAGTTTTCTATCTGCTGGGTTAATGCTCTCACTGGCAGATCACAGGGGCACACAGAAAGGGTGATCACTCATGTTTCTTGAGTCTCATATTTCTGGGATCAATAAGTCACAGAGGCAGCAAATAAGAGAGGGAAAAGTAGTGTACCTATGCCATAAAGTGATATGTGATAAGGTTGTTATGAAAGAGGAAGGAAGGTACTATTTTCTCTCCCCACTCCAATTAATACATTTAGGTATTTTTATGAAACAAGACAAGGAGCTTGTAACTTTCATGTTCACTGAAGAAATTTTTTCAGGGTAGTCTCCAGGGGTCCTAAAAGAAAACATAAGGCAGATATAAAAAAGCCTAATACTTTCTAATTTTCGCATATCTTCCTAAATTTTCAAATTGGTCTCCTGTTTGTTTTGAGGCCCTCCCATACATTTTTAATAGCTTTGGATACTTTCAGCCTAGAGAAAAGAAGACATAGGAAAGACACGACATGATAAAATTGCAAGAACAATGGAGAAGGTGAATAGGAGTCAATTATTAACTGTCCATTTTATAAGCGTAAATGTGTGAATTAGATGGCATGGGTCATTCAAAATAATACAAAGGAATAGTTCTCTATTGTTTTCTCCCAAGCCAAACAAGTATATCACTTATGATGATAATATTGCTAGTAGCAATGGTCAGAGTCAAGCCTCACAACAGTGTCAGTTTTGAAAATAATCTCATCATCCTAAACCTGCCCATAATCTATTTAGTTTATTCCTATACTCTGTAAACAGCTTCATATGACATTTGGTGATGGTTTTTCATAATCTGGATACTACAGTAAATGATTAGTGACTAACTGGAAGACTGTAGCTCAACAATTGATCTACATGGCAATTTTCATCATTTAACTTGAAAAAATTATGTCCATCTCTCCTAGAAAAAGCACACCACCCTTATACCTATGATGTGTGAAAAATAATATTGTACATAATTTTGCTGCAGAATTTAAAAGGGAAATAGTTATGTGCTACTGGGTTTACTAAATGATTTTAAACAGATTTCTATGACTCCAAATATCTCTGTATAGTCAGAAACATTATGAAAGTCAAATTACCACTCAGTTGTTTAAATGTGTGTTGCCAGAAACAGCCTAACAAAATTATGAAACACTGTGAAAACATGGCCTAAAGAAGAGCTGTCTGCGTGATGATTTGATTTAATTCAGTAGAACTGGCTATTACAATCACAGCCTCTTCCTAAACTACTCTGACTGCAGTTAGCATCAGTATTTCATAAATTGTGGACTGGAAGAGAAGAAAAATAAGGCATTTGGGATTAGACCCAGAAGTCATTGTCATTGTCATGTGAACCCTACTTTTGTTCCTGGAATTCTTTTTCCAATTATCTTTTTTATCACATTGTGGATTAAAAACCTCTTTATAACTCTGAACTATCAAAATGAGTTAATACTCAACTTTGGCATTCCATTTTGTTTTGTTTATGTGAATTACAGAATCACAGAATTGTAGGGATTGGAAGGGATCTCAAGAGATCATCGGGTCCAACCCCCCTTCCAAAGCAGGTTCCTTAGTGCAGGTTGCCCAGGTAGGTGTCCAGATGGCCTTGAATATCTCCAGAGAAGGAGACTCCACAACCTCCCTGGGCAGCCTGTTCCAGTGCTCCATCACCCTCACCGTGAAGAAGTTCTTTCACATGTTGGTACAGAACTTCCTGTGATCCATTTTTTGACCATTGCCCCTTGTCCTGTCCCCACAAACCACTGAAAAGAGGTTGGCCAAATCCCTCTGTCTCCCACACCTCCGGTATTTATACACATTGATGAGATCCCCTCTCAGTCTTCTTTTTTCCAGGCTAAACAGACCCAGGTCTCTCAGCCTTTCCTCATAAGGAAGATGCTCCAGGCCCCATATCATCTTTGTGGCCCTCTGCTGGACTCTTTCCAGGAGATCCCCATCTTTTTTTGTACTGGGGAGCCCAGCATTGGACACTACTCCAGGTGAGGCCTGACCAGGGCAGAGTAGAGGAGGAGGGTCACCTCCCTTGACCTGCTGGCCACACTCCTTTTTATGCACGCCAGGATCCCATTGGCCCTCTTGGCCATGAGAGCACAGTGCTGGCTCATGGTCAACCTGTTGTCCACCAGGACCCCTAGGTCCTTCTCCTCAGAGCTCCTCTCCAGCAGGTCATCCCCCAGCCTGTACTGATACATGTGGTTGTTCCTTCCCAGGTGCAGGACTCTACACTTGCTCTTAATAAACCTCATTTGGTTTCTTCCTACCCATCTCTCCTGCTGGCCCAGGTCTCGCTGAATGGCAGCACAGCCTTCTTGTGTGTCAGCCACTCCTCTCAGCTTTGTGTCACCAGCGTACTTGCTGAGGGCAGACACTATTCCCTCATCAAGGTCATCGATGAAGATGTTGAACAAGACTGGACCCAGCACCGACCTCTGGGGAACACCACTAGTCACAGGTCTCCAGCCAGACTTTGCGCCTCCAATCGCCACCCTCTGAGCTCAGCCAGTCAGCCCATTTTCAACCCACCTTACTGTCCACTTGTCTATCCCACACTTTCTCAGCTTTGCTAGCTGAGCAGTATGTCGTGCTAGAGTAAGGTAAATGACATCCACTGCTCTCCCCTCATCTACCCAGCTGGTGATGCCAACATAGAAGTCTATGAGGTTGGTTGAACATGATTTCCCCATTGTAAATCCATGCTGATTACTGCTCATAACCTTCTTCTCTTCCAATTGCTTGGAGATGGCATCCAGAACAAGCTGTTCCAATACCCTTCCAGGGACAGAGGTGAGACTGACAAGATATTGTCAGTCGCCTGGCCCAAAGTATTGTCACCTGGCCCGTGTGTACAATATGCAGTCATTAGACAAAATCTAAACCTATTGTTACATATGTTAATTGATATCTACCAAGAATAATAGATGCAGAAAATTAGATCTTGTATGTTCATTCAAAAAGTACTGAAACCTAACAATAGTCCTTTTGTAGTTTATACCCTGGTTGTACCATCAACAAACTGGCAGAATTCTAAAGCCTGAGTTTAAATACTACAGCTACTCAGACTACAGTTGAAAACAGAGGAAAGCTTTCAGTTTCCAGTCAAAAAAGAATATTGCCATCTGTGAACTAGTCTTACATATTGCTTTAGAGGTAGCTTCTCATGTATCTTTGCAGCTGGAAATAATCAGATGACTGAAAAAAAAAAAAAAAAAAAAAAAAACACGCATAATCCAAGATTTTAGAGATGTTAAAATGTCTGAAAAAATATCATTTATAAGAAAAGGGCTTATAAAATAATGCATTTAAAATTCAAGAGCAACTTCTAAAATTCACATTTGACATCTCTATACTGTATTTTTCTTTTAATGGGAAAGGTGTTTTTCTTGGTTTTATGGGTCTGGAAAAAGAATACTGTTATTGAAAACTAAGACACAGGACTTTAAAAGCTTGAGAAAAAAAAAAAAAAAAAAAAAAACAATCTACTTTTTAGTAAAGAATTTTTTTTTTCTTTTTTTTTAAATTAAATTCATCAAGTCATGTATGTGGGGGACATGAGATATCCAAATGGCAACTGAAAGTGGAAAATAGCTAACAAAATACCAGGCACCTTTGCCAAAAAATGTTCCATATCCAGTAACTTATCTTCCTAATTTACTTAGCAGCTTCCAGTTCTTAAAAAATACAATACAATAAATGAAATGAAATGAAATGAAATGAAATGAAATGAAATGAAAGTCACAGTTTCTGGGGAGAAAAGACTGTTAGAGAAATCCAATGTACAAGATGACAAATTATTTTACATGGACAACAAGTAAACTAGTC
The DNA here is from genome assembly GCF_964035555.1 of Netta rufina. Taxonomy (NCBI): domain Eukaryota; kingdom Metazoa; phylum Chordata; class Aves; order Anseriformes; family Anatidae; genus Netta; species Netta rufina. The sequence goes on from NC_140124.1 coordinate 99,911,254, forward strand.
TGGTTAAAGTTTTTGCTTTCTAACTCTATATCAGACTTTATTCAGAGTTTTGAGGGAAGCTGTATGTGTAATGAGATGGATTTACATTGAGTTGGATCTCTTTTGGAAGAATTTTATATGCATATCAAAGTTACAATGGTTTCGTTTCTATTGATATTATAATATGGAACAGAATGGCTGAATCTGGGCTGATCTGTAGATACCTCATGGTGTCTTGTCAGTCCACTTCTGCAGATTTTGGACCTAGTCAATGCACAGTTTGGCTTATATCTGCCTGGTGTGGACTGGTGGGGTCCCAGGTTTTATCCTAAACTTAATAGGGTCATGACCAAAAAGTATATATTAAGAACAAAGAGCTCAAAAGATATCCTAGATTTTTCACCTATTCTATATGTACAATCCTATCCATCTGACTGAAACTTCTCTGTAAAATACTCAGAAATGTTGGCAAAAAATCAAGATTTCCAAAATTAGACATTGTCTTAGTCATTCAGCTCAATCACAAATTTCTATTTCTTATTTGGTGTCTGTGTCTCATTATTCCCATTTCATTGTGTTTTCCTCTTCTACTTCTGTTCTATTTTTCTCCATCCTCTTTTATCTTCTAATGGTGATGTGGTCTTGCACCTAATGTGATAAAACACAGCACAGGGAGAATTGTTTACTGTAGTTGCAGGTTCTGTTAACTATAACATAGCAGTCAGAAGGACAGTGAAAACCAAAATTGTGGGAGAGAGAAGATGGAAGCAGAAAGTTCATGGAACAATAAATTAAAGTAAGCACTAAAAGGATGGCAATTTCAATGGGTAGAGGAAGAATGCTTTTTATATTAATTTTCTAGGAAAAAATAGGCAGGTTTCTATTGTTTTCACTTGGTGGGACTTTTCTGTCCTCCAAAAAGTTTTACATGCATTGTGCTCATCATTAAGATAGATGAGCACAATGCATGTAAAACTTTTTGGAGGACAGAAGGGTAAAGAACACAATAATCTACCTAATGATTTACAGCATTTCAAAATACAGAGTAATTTTTCTCTTTCTTGAAAATGGAGAAGATATTGCCATTGATACTAAAAGAAACAAAGCTATGTCTTTAGACATTAAATGCAAAGTATTAAACTGAAGTTGCTTTCACATTGCCAATGCACTGAGAAGACAAAAAGAACATAGGAGGAGAGGCTGAGAGCATTGAGACTGCTCAGCCTGGAGAAGGGAAGGCTCTGCAGGGAATGCATCAGTGTGAGTAAATGATGGGAGGGAACAGAGAAAAGGCTGCCAGACACATCTCAGTACCAAGTAGTACCTTGTGGCAGGAAAAGAGGCAATGGGCACAAATTAAATCTCCATCTAACCACAAAAAAAGTTTTTACTGTGAGGGTGATCAAACACTAGAGGAGGTAATGATTCTATTTATTCACCTGGTTACATTTAAAAGCCAAGTATCCATAGATTAAATAGGCTTTATTTCAATTCCAGAGAAGGTTAGAGAAGAAGGAGGATCCATTCGGATAAATAACTTAAGAAAATACCCCCCTGCCAAAACAATGTAAATCTTGCTAATTTACAATCCAAAAAACTGTTTTGCAGTTCTTGAAAAGTTCTGATCAAATGACCAGCTGATCAATTATTTCTGTATACTGTGTAATTTACTTACTGCTCACCCATGACATAATTGAACCATTGAATTTTTATAGAGTAGGGAAGAAGACTACTTATGTCAATAGAGCTGTAGAAAGTGATGAATTTGCTGTTTTATTTTTATTTTGGGGGGTGAAGTTGTGTTTCCTGTGATACAGGTTTTGTACATCAATTTCCTGTTTTATTTAGATAGCATAATATTATTGTAGTGTAATAATTCCATGTGTAAAGTACTGATGAAATACTGTTTATTAAACACTCTAGTATCCTTCAAAGCATACATAACTGTATAGAATATTTATGATTAAGTAGTTTAATAGTTTGTTTCTGCATTGTAAAGAAATAGGAAAATATAACTGACTTTGCAATGCCTCTTCTTAACTTCAGGAAAAGACAATTCAGAATTACATAGTAAAAGCAAAACCCACCAAACAAGCCTACCTGTTTAATTTTCAGGAAAAAAATAAAAATAGAATTCAATAAAATGTAATGTCCCCACAGTAGGAATGGTGTTACCATAACTGTGTGTGAAGACTGGTTGTTAAAATCTTCCACAAAACTATCCAAGAAGAAAATTATTTTCACAACTCTTCTAAAATGAGTCTTCTTTTAAAGTGGTTAAATATTTTTGTAAGGGCTTAGAATAATATGGGAAAAATGTAATAGGTAAAAAGTATGCATAAAACATGATGTATAACTGCATCTGATTCAAAGTTACAATGCAGAGTGCTTGAGAGTGTCTATATTAAAACAGCAGAATTTGGACTTGTTAGAAGTAGCTTGATACTTACAAAAGTATTAACTGAGCCTCAAGGAAAAATTGAGTAAGACATTCCTTTCAGCTTCACCATGGTAAAGAATTATCACCCAGCATGCTGAATTTAATTCTTATTCCTCCCAGCAAGATGCCAGGCCTGTACTGGAAGTACAAGGGTGTCCCTTTGTGCATGGAGTTGTCCCTGGTAGCACTTTCCTGAGCAGCAGGGGCTTCCTCCCAGCCTAAGTGCTCTGATTCCCCCTCTTTTTCACCGCCAGGGGAAGGCTGAGTGCCATCTCATGTCCTGGTGTGCTGCTGGGGAGCTCCAAAATGTGTCTAAGTTGTCTTTCATGTGGTTTACCGGACCAAAAAAGGATACTTTGTGATTGGAGTCTACTACAGGTTGCCTGATCAAGGGGAGGCTGTTGACAAGGACGTCTTTTTTTCAGCTACAAGACTCATTGTTCTCACAGGCTCTCATCTTGATGGGGAATTTCAACCACCTGGATGTCCTCTGGGAATGCAACACAGCAGGCTGTAAGCAATCCATTGGACTCCTGGAGTGCACTTCCTGGCCCAGCTATTGGACATACTAAACAAAGGAGAAGTGTTACTGGACCTGGTGTCTACCAGTGCAGATGAACTAATCAAATAAGTTAAGATTGGATGCAGTCTGGTCTGTAGCAGCCACTACCTGGTTGAGTTTGTGGTCTTGGGGCCTGGAAAAGAGTGAAGTCTGAACTTTAGATGAATGCTTTTCCAGCTCTTAAAGGACCTAGTGGATGCGATGCCCTGGGACACTGTCCTTAGGGACAGAGGAACTGATAAGAATTGACAACTCTTTAAGGACACTTTTCTAGAGCACAAGAGCTCCCCATCCCCATGTGTAAAAAGTCAGGCAGGCCAAACAGGAAAACGGCATGGCTAAGCAAGGACCTGCTGGTAAAACTGTAGTCTAAGAAGTAAATGCACAGGCAGTGAAAGCAGGGACATGTGGCCTGGAAAGAGTACAGGGATGATGCCCACATGTGCAGGGATGGGATCAGGAAAGCTGAGGCACAAATGGGACTGAGCTTGAAAAGGGATGCAAAGAATAACAAGAAGGGATTATACAGGTACATTGGTCAAAAAACAAAGGCCAAGGATAGTGTACCCCTTCTGACAGATGAGGAGGAAGAACTGGAAATGAGAGATATGGAGAAGGCTGAGGTACTCAACAACTTCTTTGCCTCAGCCTTCACTGCCAGACAGGCTTCCCACATCTTTCACTTCCCTGAACCCATAGATGAGGGCTGGGGGAGTAAAGTCCCTCCAGTTGTAAGCAAAGAGCAGGTTTGAGACCACTTGATGAAACTAAACAGGTACAAGTCTACGGGGCCTGATGACGTGCATCCCAGGGTCCTGAGGGAATTGGCTGATGTCAGTTGATCACCAATTGACATCAATCAATTGATGCCAAGCCTCTCTCTATCATATTTGAAAAGTCATGTCAATCAGGTGAAGTCCCTGGTGACTGGAAAAAGGGAAGTATCACTCCCATTTTTAAAAAGGGTAGAAAGCAAGTCCTGGAGAAAAGAGTGGTGAGCCTCACTTCTGTGCCTGGAAGATCATGGAAAAGATCCTCCTGGAAGCAATATTAAGGCACATGCAAGAGAAGGAGGTGATACGAGACAGCCAGCATGGCTTCACCAAGGTCAATCATGCCTGACTGATCCTTCTAGCCTTCTATGATAGAGTGACTTCATCAGTTGACAAGGGGAGACTGACCAATGTCATTTACCTGGACTTATGTAAGGCCTTTGACATGGTCCCACATGACATCCTGCTCTCTAAATTGGAGAGAGGTGGATTTCAGGGTAGGACTGTATGGTGGATAAAGCTTGAAGGTCACACCCAGAGAGTGGTGGTCAATGTCTCCGTGTCCCGGTGGAGGCCAGTGACAAGTGGTGTCCCTCAGTGGTCCACCTTGTGCCCAGTGCTGTTTAATATCTTATTCAATTACAGACAGTGGGATAGAGTCCTCAGCAAGTTTTCAGGTGATAACAAGCTGAGTGGTGCAGCTGATACAACACAAGGAAGGCATGTCACCCAAAGGGACCTGGATAAGCTTCAGAAGTGGTCCCATGTGAAAGTAATGAGATTCACCAATTAAAAGTGCAAGGTGTTACACGTGGGCCAGGGAAATCCCAGACATGAGAAGAACTCATTAAGAGCATCCCTGCAGAGAAGGACTTGAGGGTGCTGGTGGACAAAAAGCTCACCATGAGCCATTGATATGCATTCACAGCCCAGAAGGCCAACTGCATCCTGGGCTGGATCAAAAGAGGCATGGCTAGCAGAGGGAGGTGATTGACCCCGTCTACTCTGCCTGTGTGAGGACTCACTTGAAGTCCTGTGTCCAGGTCTGGGGCCCCCAGCACAAAAAGGATGTGGACCTGTTAGAGCAGGTCCAGAAGAGGGCCATGAAGATAATCAGATGGCTAGAGCACCTCTTCTATTATTAAACAGTGAGAAAGCTGGGGTTGCTCTTCTCTCAGCCTGCAGAAAAGAAGTCTCCAGAGAGACCTCATTGTGGCCTTTTAATACTTAAAGAGGGCTTATAAAATAGATGGACAGAGGGTGGTGAGGTGGTAAATCCAGCCTTAAAAAGGTAGACTTAGATTAGATATAGGAATAAATTATTTCCTGTGAAAGTGTTGAGACACTGGCACAGGTTGCTCAGAGAAGTTGTGGGTGCCCCATCCCTAGAAGTGTTTAAGGACAGGGTGGATGAGGCTCTGAGCAACCTGGTCTAATGGAAAGTGTCCCAGCCCATGCCGGGAATGCTGGAACTAGATGAACTTTAAGATCCCTTCCACACAGTCCATTCTATGATTCTATTATTCTATGTTTGTTTTTTTTTTTTTCTTCTTTGTTGTCTGACAGACAACTCTTTTGGCTGTCTTGTGTAAGTTCAGCAAGAGCCTCTCTTCCTCTATGTTTAAACCATTGTATACATATATTCACTGACTACAATAAATCAGAAGGGACACTTAGGTACTGGTTTAGTAAACAGATTTTTTTTCAGATGTTCAGCATGTTACATGCAAAAGTGGTCTAACTTTTGTTGTTCCATTTGGTATGCCCTGCCATTTGAGGAGAATCTGCATACAATTGAAGTGCATAAGAACTGTGTGGTACCATAGGGGAGGAATGTAAAATAGAGGACTGACTGTGACTAAGACAGTCCACCAGGAACTAGGTGTGAAATTTTAAAATGTATGTTAGCAATGTCACACAAAAATCTACAGTGCTCCCTAAGGAGCCTATTATTTCCATATTCACTTCTTCTTGCAGTTATTTGCAGCTCTAAATACAAAGTTTGTTTTGGAGGTGGGCAACTATGTAGCTCTTGGAGGATATTTGGTTGAATTTCTATTTCAGTCCCTCATAAATAGAATACATTTTGTTAGTAATAGCATAGGCATGCTATGGCCCTGAGATTCTAAATGATTTTGCAACATAAACTAATAATAAGAAAAGGTATTGCCTTCTAAGAATGGGAATCATTTTCTTTACAAATTTTTCTTAACAACCCTAATTAAAATTCTGGTAGGTTATAGTGCAGATAGAAATTTGACACAAGTTTTTGAATTTCAATATGGACATTGTATGCTTTCAAACACTACAAAAAATAAATAAATATATATATATATAGTGTGTGTGTTTGTTTTGTTTGTTTGTTTGTGTTTTCTTTTAAACAGAGTATTAACTCTTTACAAAACTCATACATTCTTCTGGAATTTTTTTTTTCCTTTTTCCTACCTATATCATTTACAAGGATGAGAGCAAGAATGCAACCAACTGCTCCATGCTTGAAATATATGTATGTATGTATGTGTATATATATATAGTTACAATATGATGTAGTGGTTTTACTCTTCTGGGAAGCTAAACTCCACCACAACTACTCTCTCGCTCCCCCTCCTCCTCAGAAGAGGGGAAGAAAAAAGTATGTGGGAAAGAAAAAAAAAGGCTCAAGTGATAAGAATAATTTAACTAAAAAGAAAAAGAAGAGAGAAAAAAACAACAACACAAACAGCAACAACAACAAACAAACAAACAAAAACCATAGACTGCACAGAAGCCCAGAGAGAGGAAAATAAAATATATTAGCTAATTCCCATCAAGGAGCAATGTTCGGCCAATGTTCGGTCTGCTAGGAAGCAGGATCTCAATATACGTAGAGGTTGTTTGGGAGGACAGGTCTTTATAATGAGCACCTCATCTCCTTTCCTTTTCCCTCCTTTTATTGCTTAGTGTGATGTCATGTGGTATGGAATAACCCTTTGGTTGGTTTAGGTCAGCTGCCCTCGTGATGTTCCCTCCCCACCTCTTTCCCACCCCTCCTGGTGGTAGGTTGGGAGGGGCGGATTGTTGGAGTCTTGGTGCTGTGCCAGCACTGCTCAGCAATGGACAAAACACTGATGTGACACCAATGCTGTTCTAGCTACAAGTGTTCTAGCACAGTACTGTATGGGCTCCTGCACGGAAAGTTAATTCCAGACCCAGTACATATGAAAAACTGACCGTGTTATATCTGAAAAATTGACCATTTTATATGTGATTTAGCTTAGTCAGAAATGGATACAAGAGTTTGGTGATCAAACTTATCAAAACTTATGATCATTATGAATAAATGATCATAATGGTTCCTTTTGAACTTATAATCCTTAAACATAAGAGAACAATAATCTTTTCAGACATGTGTGGTTTGTATATTGCCCTCTGTTTTAAATCTTCGAAGAGAGTATCTCACCTTTCCTGTCTTCTTTTTTTTTTTTTTTTTCCTTCAGTGATGGAGAGTAATCTGTTTTTAGTTCCATTTGAATGTAATTTTTTCTTTTTATGAACTAAATTACAGTACAGACCATAGGCTCCTGATATCCATTATTTATCTTGTCATTTTAAAGCTCCATCTCTTGATGCAATCAAACTTCTAAGAAGCCTACAGATTCCTGACACTCCTGAGCTTTTTGCAATTTCTGGCTCTAGGGAAGAAATGTCTGGCTTTTGAACATCCCTGGTTAATTTGAATAAAAAATTCTAGATGCCTCTACAGTGAATCCACAATAAAATCTTCTGTGTTTTATATCCAGTTTCCTAGATTTGGTCTGTGCTTTAATATCAGATTTGAATGCCTTGGGATGCTTAGATGCTATGTTCTAATTCATTTATTCAGCTTTCATTTCTACCTTGCTAACTTTAAATTCTTTCTGTTCTGCAATTACAGTTCTTCATTTGATACTAATCCATGTGTGGTTTCTTTCTCTATGTGTATGAAAATATTATGTTCAGTTTTGCACCCTTGAGTGGTTTTTTTTTTTTTTTGGAAACTAATATCACTTATACTTGACCTTTAAGAGCCCAACTGCATTCACATATTAAGAAAGCCCAGTTCCACAGCTGGTAATAGAGGGGGCAAAACACTACTTGCAGTTCAAGGACACAAAAAGGAAAGATCTCAAAAAACTGCCCTGGGGATTTTGTTATGCAAAACAGTCCATAGGTGGTGTCTGGAGAAATTTTGTTCTGGTCTGACTTTGATCATTGACACATTTGATCAAAGACACATCTAAAGCGCTATTGATGACAAAAAAAAAAAATAAAAAAAATAAAAAAATTAGACAGTAGGGAAGGTCATCTAGAAGTTTAGAGAGGTTTAGAGAGAAATCTAAGCTGTGAAAATGGACTTGGGAGGATCTTCTGCCAGGCTGTGTGTGTGATTAAATCTGTGCTGCAAAGGGTGAGTAAAAGCAGCAGCATTGCTACCCTCCCCTTTAACCCCATAGGAAGGAGCACTTGGTGTGGAAGGAGAAAGATCAAAACACCTGGCAGAGGCTTTATAAGACAGGAGCAGGAACCCAGAGAGAAAAAGATAAAACATTTAACTGAAAGGTGATGAAAGCATTGAGTATTAAACTTCAGCCAAAGAATTTTGTGAGAACATATGACTCAGTGAGTGTCAAATAAAAGTTTCCTCCCCTTCCCTCTTACCTAAGAAGATGTAAAGAAAGATAATGTAGGACAGATGAGAGAACTGGCTTCTGCAAACTTTTCTTGTGAATCTTGTTACCTTGGATTGGAAAATAGGCAAACAGGAGCAATTTGTGACTTCTTATGTAGTTAGTATACTTTTTTTTTTTTTTTTTAAGTATATTATCTGTAAATTGAAAATTAAGATGTATGTATAGCTGAAAAATTAACATGAAATCACAGTTGTATGGCAGTACATCTAAGTAAATAGCCATGCTGTTAATTCTCCTCAGTGTAGAATTTATTAATTGGACACTCAAAAATATGCAGTTTACACAGTTTCTAAGTCCTGTTATACAAACAAATTTCTCTAAGTAACTACATGGTTCTATTTCTCTTAACAAGGAATGCCAAAAGGATGAAAGCTTACATTATGTTTTCCAACTGAACTACTGTACTGGGTTTAAGTGCCAAGGTTTTGGTAGCAGAGGGCTGCAGGTGTGGCCTCCTTGAGCAGCTCCAGCCACCTCCAAAGGGCTCTGCCACTGGCAAGAGCTAAGACAATAAGTCATGTTTGCACCTCTGTGAGAGCAGATTTAAGAAAGAGAGGGAAAAAAAGTAAATCTTATGGGCAGCAGTAGCTGGGATAATGAGGAATGAGAAACAGCTCTGAAGGCACCAAAGTCAGTGTAAAGGGAGGGCTGGAGCTGAAGTTCCCCTGTGGCAAGGCCCCTGGTAGAACAGGCTGTCCCCCTGCAACCCATGGAGCAGACCTCTACACTGCAGCCTGTGGAGGAGCCCCCGGTGCAGCAGGTGGATGTGGCCTGGAGGAGGCTGCGGCCCAATGAGAGCCCCCAGAGGAGCAGGCCTCAGGCTGGAGCTGCAGCCAATGCAGAAGAGCCCACGCAGGAGAAGGAGATCTGTGGGGAGCTGTCACCTGTGGGGGACCCGTGCTGGAGCAGTTTGTTCCTGGCAGATGGACCCCATGGTATGGAGCCATGTTGGAGCAGTTCTTGAAGAGCTGCTGCCTGTGGGAAGCTCACACAAGATCAGTTCAGGAAGGATGGCATCCCATGGGAGGCACCCCGTGTGGAGCTGGGGCAGAGAGTGACCGTGAAGGAGCAGTGGAGATGAAGCGTTAGGGACTGACCTCAACCCCCGTTCCCCTGTACCACTTAGAGGAAAGATGTTGAAGAGGATGGATGGGGGGAAGGTGTTTTTCATTTTTTTTCTTTTTAGTTTCTCCCTGCTCTAGCTTGTTAGCAGTAGGCAATAAAGTATTTTAATCTCCCTATGCTGATTCTATTTTTCCTGTGATGATAATTGTTGAGTGATCTCCCAGTCATTGTGTCAACCTTTGAGCCCTTTCCATCCTGTTTTCTCCCCCTTTCCCCAAGTGTTAGGGACTGACCACGGCCCCAGTTCCCCATTTCCCTGTGCTGCTTGGGGTAGGGGAGGACATAGAAGAGGGTGGGAAGGTGTTTTTAGATTTTTTTTAGTTTCTCACTCTTGTGGTCTGCTAGTGGTAGACAGAAATTACATTAGTCTGCCTATACTGAGTCTATTTTGCCTGTGAAGATAATTGTTGAGTGATTTTCCTGTCCTTGTCTCTTCCCTTGAGCTCTTTCCATCATTATTTTCTCTCCCTGTACCTTTTAGGAGGGGGAGCAAGAGTGCAGTTGTGGTGGAGTTCAGCTGCTCAGCCAAGTTATACCACCACACCATATTTGTGTAGCTATTATAGCTTAAAACAAACAAGCAATTACCCTTACATGAAGCTTCCTGATGTTTTTTTCCCCCTCCCCTCCCCTCCCCTCCCCTTCCCTAAATTCATTAAATGTAATTTAGCTTGTTGGAGACAGAAGCTTTCCAAAGGACTATATTGCAAGCAGAAAGTATTGTTGTTTCACTGTTTGTTGATGTGTTTTAAAAATTTCGATCCTACCCCCCACTGCTTTGTTAGGAATGTCCAGGATGAAAGGAAAGCAAAGGGGTTATAGAGGCAAATTTAAAAAAAAAAAAAAAAAGTGAAAAGTGTGGCAATTGTTAAATCCATTACTGTTTAACAGCCTGATCTGAAGTTACAATCATTCTGGGCTGTGATAGTGCTTCATAAAAATGATTTCCTCCAAGAAAAGGGATCATTAGTTCATTGAAATGACTAATGTTAAGAGAGGTTATTAGTCTATTATTTCTATCAGTGCAGAACATAAGCATGAAGATTTCACCAACTGCACTAATGCCTATAAAATAAATGAAGATTAAAGAATGAATGCATATGCTTAGGATAAGTGCATACTCATATGAAAGCATGTAATTTAACTTTTGTAGCTTGCATGAGTTTGAGGCACAAAATTTGGTTATAGGTTTTGTTTGGACTTAAAATTTATGATTAAGAGCATGAACAAACATTAATAAGAACATATGACCTTTCCACATAAATAATATTAAGACTGATAATAATAGAGGGGGAGGACTGGTCTCTGGAACTTAGATTTGACATTGTAAACCAAGTTCTCAGCTATCATTCGAGGATGTTCGTATTTCATTTTACAATGAGACTTGATTTCACTTTTTCTCCCATTTTAAAATAATTTATTTACCTCATTAGAAAGACAGAAAGGAAACCTATCCACATAAGAACAAACTAAGGTCATAATTATTTTACATGCATATGTGGTTATGAATTATCAGTGTTTTAATAGTATGGCCAAGAATTATGTAGATTATGTATCATAGAATTAAAGAATCCTGGAAGGAACCTTAAAGATCATCTAATTCCAACCTTCCTGCCATGGGCAGGGACACCTTCCACTAGATCAGGTTGCTAAAAGTCCCATCCAACCTTGCATTGAACACTTCCAGGGATGGGGCACTGTTTCTCTGGGCAACCTGTGCTAGTGCCTCACCACCCTCACAGTAAAGAATTTCCTCCTTATATCTAATCTAAATCTACCATCTTTTCATTTAAAGTCATTATTCCTTGTCCTATCCCTACACTCCCTGACAAAGAGTCCCTCCCCAGCTTTCCTGTAGGCTCCCTTTAGGTACTGGTAGACTGCTATAAGGTCTCCCTGGAGCCTTCTCTTCTCCAGGCTGAACAACCCCAACTCCCTCAGCCTGTCCAGCCCTTTGATCATTCTCCTGACCCTCCTCTGGACTTGTTCTAATAGGTCCCTGTCCTTCTTGTTCTGGGAGCCCCAGAGCGGTACTCCAGGTGGGGTCTCATGAGAGCAGAGCAGAGGGGGAGAATCACCTCCCTTGATTTGCTGGTCATGCTTCTTTTGATGCAGCCCAGGATATGACTGGCTTTTTTTTGGCAGCAAGTGCATATTGCTTCTCATCCACCAGCACCCTCAGGTCCTTCTCCCCAGGGTTGCTCTGAATCCATTCTTTGCTCAGTCTGTATTTGTGATGGGGATTGCCCAAGCTCAGGTAAAGACCTTGAAGTTGGCCTTATTGAATCTCATGAGGTTTGCAAAAGCCCACCTCTCAAGCCTGTCAAGGTCCCTCTGCATGGCATCTCTTCCCTCTAGCATGTTGACTTCACCACACAGCTTGGTGTCATCAGCAAGCTTGCTGAGGATGCACTCAGTCCCACTCTCCATTTCACCGACAAAGATATTAAACAGCGCCAGTTCCAATACTGACAACTGAGGTGCACCACTTGTCAGTGATCTTCACTTGGACACTAAGCTGTCAACTCCAACTCTTTGAGAGTGGCCATCCAGGCAATTCTTTATCCACCATGCATGTGTTCCATGAATCACAACCACGTCTCTCCAATTTAGAGGCAAGGATATTGTGTGGGACAGCGTCAAATGCTTTGCACAAATCCAGGTAGATGACATCAGTTGCTCTTCCATACCCACCAATGTTGTGTATCTCTATTCATCTGCAGGAAGATAAAAATGAAAAGACACCATAAAAAACATTTTTGAACATCTACATTTGGGGTAGCTCTCTTCATATCTTAAGAGTTTTTCTTTAGAAATAACTGTTTTACTGTAGTGTTGAAATGTCAAAAAATATCTTTCAGAAAATGCATTCAGACCTGAAGGGTTTTCTTTGAGTAGTTAAAACTTCAACTTGGACCAACAAGGTGATTTATGCATTTGTACTGTATTTTATTCTTTAACAAAAGCTTAATGCAATTGGTTTGGGGTTTTGTTTCCATAATAAGCCCTAGGACTTCTGATAAAGCTTTTAAATGGAAACATTTCTACCTCTGCTGTTGATCAAGATTTTAGAGCTGGAGTTAATATATTATGTATGTAGTTGATTTAGATACAGCATGATTTTCCTCATTTTATATTAACAAGATTTGCTTCTCCTGCCAAGTTTATATTTCCTTTTACAGTAACATGCATTGCAATGCAACATTTTTCTTCATTTTAAGAATATTAAAAATATAATAGACATATCAGTGCTGCAATTTTCTCTTCAATAAGATATACAAAATCTTGACAGTATCAGATTTCTACATGTCAGTACACAGACTTCTAACTTGCCCATTTCTTCTATTTATCAAAAACCTTGACTCGTATTCTGTTGGCAAAATGGTAGCATTTAACTACCTGTGACAGACAGGACGGTGTAGCGACACTGCTTGCAAGGGAACATCAGAAGATGCTTCCTTAAGGATGTCATTATTTTTTGGTGAGGGCAGAGTATGGAAATGCAACAACAACAACATCAACAACAACAAAAAGGGAACTTGGTTTATAATTTTATTGGGTCTGGCTGAGATGAAGTTAACTTCCCCCTTAACAGCACAAATAGTGTTATGCTTTACATTTGTGTCTAGAAAGGTGTTGATAATGCACCAACATTTTGGCTTCTGCTGAACAGTGCTCGCACAGTATCAAGGTTTTCTTTCCAAATCTCCCCAACCCTTCACCCTCACACCTACCAAATACCAGTAGGCTGGTAGCTAGGAAAGAGTTTGGGAGGTTGTGCATTAATTACAATGGCTGTTCTCAGAAGCCAAGCATCTAACTTGCTAGACACCGTGCAAATCTAACAGGATTGAACTAACACTGATTAAACCATATTCATTGAAGAAACTGGTTACTTTATTTGCATTGATTCAGGGTCATTGTGCTGCTTAGACTTTAAAATACAGTAAAGTTTTACTGGGGTGCAAAAACCATAGGCCTATTATATTCATCTACTCCTACCTCTCTCCAAATTCATTCCTTTTGCACTCTCATGACAATTTATGTGGAATAGGTTTTTGCATCAGCCTTCTACACTGAAGTAAAATTCACTGACAATTTCTTGCTTACGTCATGCTCAGTCTAGGTTCAGGCCAAACCACCACCTCAGCTTCACATCACTTTCATTGTGTTTCACATTCAGAGCAGTTCAATGGTTAAAATATCTTAAACATCCAGATTTATACAATTTGCCTGTCTTATAGTTTTAGGCTTTCTTCTCAAGCTCTGCTTTCTCACTCTAAGAGTTTTCACATTTCTTCTATCTGAAGAGTACTCACCACCCCATTTCTCTGTTCTCCTCACACTTTAGGGATCACTGTATCATTTTGATAGATATGATTCTTCAAGAACAGAACTAATGTCTTTTTAAAAATTCCCAGTTTCAAAACCCTCAAGAAACCCTGGACTACTTGGCCACCAGTCTCTGGCCTTATGCACTGGCTTGAAAGGATTTATAGGATCTTAAAAGACTGCCTATGACCTAAACATCTTGGTCTTTTCTCTTTCTCTGGTCTTATAGTTCAGTATAGTTACTGTCCTTAATTATAACAATTGGATGTAACAGAACTCATAGTCTGTTCCTACTTTCAGAGGACCTGCTGTTAAGCACAGACATGCTGTGCACCTTTCCTTTTTTATTTTTTCTCTGAGAGGAAGGGTGGACCATGCCTGGCATGGGTGCTCCACCTTCTTCATAGACTAGGTTCCCTGCAAACGGGGAAAAAAACTGTCCAGAGGAAATAAATAAATAAATAAATAAATAAATAAATAAATAAATAAATAAAGTTGAACAAAGTAAAAAGTAAAGTAAAATTAAACTAAAACAAAATCTGGGAAGAAAAATGAAATTTCTTGTTTACAATCATAGAATGTTGATGGTATTTGGCTGTACATATTGAACAAGAAATATTATTAGCAAACTAAACATTTTCTCAAGCCCTTCTGGTTTCTTCCAGTTACACAGACTATCAAAGACATACTGTCATATACCATTTTCTTGATGAAAGGAGTGGAATATACCAATTGCCTGAAGAAATTTTCAGTTAGCTAACTATTTATTAGTTGAAAAGTGCCACTGGTTCACACAGATAGATGTTTCCTAAAGACTCTCAACAAGCACCATTTCCTGAGTATTTATTGACAGCACTCTGTCACTTTTGTAGAAATATATACTTCAAAGGTGAAAACAGACGAAATATATCTTATTTCATTAAAAAAAAAACAACTTAGTGTAAGCAGAAAAATATTATATAGTACAATAATAATAATACAAAAAATATTTTATATTATATCCTTAGTGGGCCAAGCTAGGAGTGATCTCACGCTTAAAATATGTTCATTAGCATAGTTAGCTCTGTGGTATGGGTGGTATGTGTTAATTAGGTAGTGTGTACATGTGGTATAAGTATAAGCTTTTTTTTTTTTTTTTGGGGGGGGTGCTGTGTGAAGCAAAGAAGTAGGAGTTTTTGGTACAAGTAGAAGCAACTGCATATTTCTCATACTAACTGAACAAAGCAGTAGTAGTAGTAAATAGACATACTGTAAATATGGAAAAAATAAAGGGAGCTGTAAAGTAAGAAGAGGAGTAATAAAAGTTTATTCTTACAGGTGATTCACTAAATACATGAATCTGCAATGAACGTACAATGACCAGCAGGATGTCATTACAACAAGACACTACTTAGACTGACATGACACAGTCCCATGACTATGGTCTTGACTGCCAACTCTGCCAATGTGACAGCCAATACAAGCAGTGTCACTTGCACTTCACACATTCTTGCAAACTGTCATCAATATATATATATATACATGTATACATATAATATATATTTATGTATATGTATATATATATATATATGAAAAAAAAAAAAAAAACATTTTTGCTGCATAACATAGAACTTGATGACACGGGATATTTTACAGCTTACCTGCCATAACAGATGCTCCTCTCAGTCTACTGACTAAAATAAAGCAGTTCACATATGCAGTAAGCACTTAAGCTCTTGACAAATGTTGTGGGAGATGTTTCAAAAAGGACAGTGATTTGCAGCCTTTACAGCTCAAAGAGTTGTCTAGCTGACAAACTGATTTGTGACATAACAATTGTAAAGAAAATAATAATTCTAAAATTAATGCCAACTGAGGATAATTTAACCCTTTCTAGGACTTCTGAGTTTGTTAGAAACAATGAAAGAAATTGCAAAATTACCTCCTCTAGTTAGAGTTCATAGAGTAATATGATAACATTGGTGCAGTAAGCAGAAATAATGTTAAGATAAGTAAAAGCCCACATTTGCAAGAGGACAAAAATATAAAAGACAATCTATAAACCCACATTTCCTTAGATGTGGAGATACTAGTCATTCAAATGATTTTCTTGGATGCCCTGCAAGATATGCAAATTGAAAACAACATCAAATGGAAAAGCAACATCAAGGTAGCTGTTGAAGACAGATGGAAACAACATCTCCAACTTCCAAATAATAAAGTCTAAGCAGCTTATGTCTAAAAGTAATGATCAGATTGTTCAACTAGTGTTAATTATTGATAGAATATAATTTTCCTTACATTGACTTTTAAGTTGATACATCAAAGTATTTAAAGTACTTAAGCTAAAGCACTTGAAGATGGAAAAAATGAAATGTAGGTGAAGGTAGGTAATAAACTGTGTACACTTTAAATATAAGGATTATATGAGTCTGCTTACTTTACTCACTTTAAGCTTTCCTTTTGCTTTCTAAAGGGGAGCGGCTGAGGGAACTGGGGTTGTGTAGTGTGGGGAAGAGGAGGCTAAGGGGAGACCTTATCGCTCTCTACAACTATCTGAAAGAAAGTTGTGGGGTGCTGAGGGTCAGCCTCTTCTCATACATAACTTGTGAAAGGACTAGAGGGAATGGCCTCTAGTTGCACCAGGGGAGGTTCAGGTTGGAAATTAGGAGACATTTCTTCTCAGAAAGAGTAGTCAGGCATTGGAATGGATTGCCCAGGGAAGCAGTGGCATCACTGTTCCTGGAGGTGTTCAAGGAAGGTTGGACTTGGTGCTTAAGGACATGGTCTAGTGGGTTAAATTGGTAGTACAGTGATAGTTGGACCAGATGTGCTTGGAGGTCTTTTCCGACCTTAATGATTATACATATCACAGCACCTGACAAATTTGATGGAACAAAGTTTTACTGTCAAGTTCTCTGGTCTTTGAAGTGTTTCATTCATGCTGCTACAGTTTCACGTTACTTCTGTCAAAGACACAGAAACCAGTTCATACAATTCTAATTTTTTTGAAAACAGTTTCCTCAGCCAGGTGCCTCCCATCTCTAACACACAAGGTTGTTTATTTACTTACTTTATTCTCTTAAAATTAATTTAGCATCTTTTTCCTATGGGCAGAGATTGGGAAAAAAAAATCCCTTGGAAATATCGGCAACAATTAAAATTATGATTGTCATACAGTGAGACTAAGTGACTAAGTAATTGATGGATTTTTCTTGTGGGTGATGAGTGAAACCCTAGGCTTATTGTAACGTAGAAAAATTACTGTATTAAAAATATATTGTATATATTTTTACACATTTCCTTTCTGGAGGGAATCAACAACAAGCATGCCAAGCACCGAGCATGATTAAATGACAAGTTATATAACACAGTATTTTTCTATTTAAAAATACATATTTGTCAAATTTGCTTTGGAATCCATTGGATTTAGGGGCTTAGCTATATTTTAGATTCTGGCACACCTTAAGAAACTGACTTCTCTATTTCCTCTTTAAGATCAGCTTGTGTTTATGAATAAAGAGGACTACTCTGATATTAAGACTTTTATTATGTCAGCAAAGTCACAAATAAAAAGTGTCCCATCCAGTTTATACCAGGAGGCCTGACTGAGATCTATCTGCCTACAGAAACTACCTGTAGCAAGAGAATTGCAAGGGGGAAAAATATCACAAAGTCACTGCTTCTGAAGTAACATTTTGTAAGGTGTAAAGCCTGGATGACATCAAAAAGATGATGAAAGAATCAAGGTTAACTGAGAAAAGCAGGCTTCCTAACTCCTACTGATGTTACTGTTGCCTGGAAGACCTATTTCTGCCACTTCAGCCAGCGAGTAGAAGCTGATAGAGCTGGAATAAGACAATTGTTTGCTAAGGGATGCTTACCAGAAATGAATAAAATCTTGACCACAGATAATTTTTTATTTTTTTTTTTACAGGAACAAACATGCCTATAACCTGTTGTGGAAGAGCTGTAGATATGATGGCTACCTAGAGTTTGTTGAAGACTAACACAATTAAAAAGCTTCTGTAGTGGTTTTGACATTCTTGTTCTCACCATGCAGGTAAGGGCATCTGTGGACCTGTATGTATAACATGGGTGCTCCACAGTTATTAACAGTGAAAGAAAATTTTACTGGGGGGGAGCGGAGGGGGGGAGGAGGGGGGTGCAGGGGGAGAAGAGGGGCAGATGCAACCTTGCTCATCAGTAATATAGAAAAGATGCTAATACAAGAAACAGTCTGAAACAACAGAGAGAGTAAGGAAACGCTAGCTGACTACTAGAGAGAGCTCTGAAGAGGTCCTCATGCCCTAAGGCAGTCAGCTTACACAGTGAGCTTACACATACTACTCCAGACAGTATGATCCATGGGACTGTCTGGAGCAACTGTAGTAGAATTCGGTTCAGGTACGTAGCAAAACTTTGTCTTAACTGTCCATACTTCTTGAAAACTGACACCAAGAAGTTTTACCCCTTACGTTTCTATTTAATATTTGTTCAAACTGAACTACAACCACATTATCAATATCTGAATAATGGAAGTGCATTATAAATGGGGATTGTGAAGATGAGACAGCTGATAAGCTTTAAAAGAGATTTACAAGTGCATCAGTACAATACACAGTGGATTGAAGCTTTAACATTATTTCTAAAATATTTTTACTTTTAACTAAAAACAATGATGATATATCACTACATTACCAACATATACCTAATAATAGCAATATTGCTTCAGTCTAGTTTTTTTACTGCTTAACCACAGGGGTGGATATCAATTTTAATGGATATTCTCTCATTTTTGCGAATACAGGAGAACATAATATTAATATTGCTCTCATTGGCAAATATGTCCAATCTTCATTGTTCTTCTCAAGTTGCCTGCCAGAGTTTTTTCTGATTCCCGAAACAGAAACTCAGTCATTGCAGCATAGCCAATATATTTTTTCCTGTTCATTTTAGTCTTCTAAGTCACACATTTTTCTTTTCAATTATATCAAATCATTTTTCAGAATATGAAGGCTTTTCATATACAAAATAAAATTCAGTATTTGAGTTCCTCATACACAATTCTTTCTAGTAGTCATTCTTTTTTATTTTTTAAGTATATCACCTCAGACATCAATGTAGTTCACGATTTGACATTGAGACGAAGCATTTGTCTAGAGCAAATGTTCAGAAGTAAAAGCAAAAAACATATCACTTCTTTCTATTCTTGAATGAAAAATACCACGAAATTTGACCACAGTGCTGTATTACATTAAAATATTTACCTAATGTGCCTTATTTTCATAACAATAAGGGTGTGGATTTTTTCTGCTCCTTTGCTTGTGTTAAGAATACATTCTAATTTGTTGGGAATTACTACACTAAGCCAGACTCAACTTGAATCACAAAATAAAACCCTGGGGCCTGGTGGACACTGACAGTGATACAATAAATAATTCTGTTCTGTTACAGTATTTTGCTTGAAGCCAGAAAACAGCTTCAAGTTCAGCAATTTCAGACTTAAAAATAACAAGCAAACAGAATGCTAAAGTGTTTAGTAATGATTCTCTTTTCCTTTCCTTAGGAGATATAGCAAATAAAAGGGTGGCTCAAGTGAAAAATTATTACCCATAAAATGACAGACAAATTATGATTTAAAGCACAAACCCTTTATAGCTAAATGTCTGAAACCTTTTTTCTGAAGTGTTTTTTGTTTCTTTCATGCTCTGACATGTGTAATTACACATTCATTAATATAATCTACTCCACAGCCCATCACATGCTCTGGGTTCCTCATATATTTTTCTTACTTTTTTACATGACTACAGATGGAAGCTGGAGTTTGATTCATTTTTCCACTAATATGACAACTATTCAAGATACTAGGTAGTAGAAACTCAAGTATTAGTGAAGTTTTGTCCTTTGTAACTAGTTATAGCAAGATAGATCAGACATTTTCTCAATGATTCATTTTGCTCTAGGTGATGTGTAAGCACATGCTTATTTTTGTAATGTTCACCCAGTGTCTTAAAGACACAGCTATGTGTACCCATTTTCCACTGATACATCTTAGTCTCATTAAAATCTATATAATGAAGAATGTAAAACTCTATAAAAGGTTTTGTTTGTTTCTTCAAACCCCAATAAACACACTAACAGGATTTTAGAAGTTCTGGGAATAAATTTTCATTAAAATCTGATTCATTCTGTTATAAATGAAGTCTCAACTCAATCTGAATTTAGTAATATTTATACAAGAATATTTATAAAAGGTATAAAAGGCAAGTAAACAGGGCTAGGTGCGTGGGGAGTCTATGCTCCACCTACACGCACACCAGAAAAGGTAACAAACAATCCCTTAAATTCCATGACTTAACAGTCTCCATTTTCCATTCATTTTCTTGATTACAAACAAGTCTCATTTTCCATTCCTTTTGAACAATATGCCTTGCTTTAAGTTGTCAAGCAACTTGGCCTTCAGCCTTATGTATGCTGTTCTTCCCAGATCGAACAAAAGCATATCCATCTCCTTTTCAAGGCCAATAGGGCCAGGGTCAAAAGGCACGTCCAGGTCAGCAAGGGGTGCAACAGCAAAGGCCTGGGATGGCTGTAGCTGTGGGGGGGCAATGGCATAGCAGTCTGATCAGTAAACGAGCCTGCAGCTCCCTCACTGTCTGGCAAACCACACGTTTCCGACTGTGGGCCCACATGGCTCTTTAAGGCCTCAGAGATTGCTCACCAGGTTCCGAGCAACCCCACTGCAACCTTGTCGTTTTTAGTTGCAGAGTCCCACACCTTGACCTCAATTTGGTTCCATATTTTAGGATCATAAACTGTCTGATTGTTAATAAGGCGAATAAGCTGTAAGGTTACCAGGACAGTCTTTGTTCCTAAGGACGTATGATTCCCCATAATGCGCAACTGCTTACCAGAGAGGGGCAGTTGTGTGCATGGGTCCACTTCTCTCAGCTTCAGCTTCTTTCCAGCTCTGGTGCGCCTATTTCCAGTGACTTTCTGTACGAGCTTCTTTGAGCAGTTTCCTGAGTTTGGCCAAACCTATCTTCATGAGGTGATCAACGTGCCTGTTCCCGTTCTGGTCTCCGTTCTGCTAGCCTCCTCCTTTTCATTCCTTCTTTCTACTTCTTTATTGATGAAGTAACTTCATCATGTTGCCTTTTTTTTTTTTTTATCTTGCGGACAGGCTCCCTCTTATACCCTTCTCCCCACAGCAGTTCTTTTCAAAACAGCTTTTAATTGGTCAAACAACTTTGCATATAACAGCAACAACAAACACCCAGAAATTTCCGTGCCTTAAGGGCTGGAGAACAAGCGACCTGAGACTGCATGGAGTCTCCTGAATCACCCTTCTTTGTTCCCTCTAAACTCTTTTACACTCCTGACGGCCTCATCGTTAAGAGTCTGAAGTTATCATCAACCATGGGGCTTTCCAGCCCCAAGGCCACACTCCCACATCTCCCCCTTCTTTATTAATATCAGCCATCTTCTCGACATGAATTACCACTCCATATATAACAATTCTGAATGAATGGTAAAGCAAAAGGAGACCTTTTGCAAAGGTTTTATTTTTCCTTCTTCTTTCTCTCTTTGTTTCTGTCTTCCTCTGATGTGGCTAATTTTCTGAAAATAAGTGAAGTCCCCACAAACGGTTAGGGAAACTAAGCTCATTGACATCTATAACAAACAGATACACACTGAGAAACACACTGAAAAAGTTTAAACAAAAGTTCGCCAGAAGTTATGCAGTACTGAGACACCAAAAGACATATAATGGGATGATAAATACTAATAATACAGTTCTGACTGTTGCTACTTTATGGTACCTTTCTCTTTTCTGTTTTAAAATATCAGATTGTGTGAAGGGTGGTTCTTTTTAAATAAACAATTTTCTGAAATTTCCTCATAGAGTGATACTTCTCCGCTGATATTCATGATGGTGCTAGCAGATATGGCTGTCTGATCTACTCACACAAACTTTTGCCTTGAATTAAGGAGACAGCACGTGGTATGGTCTGAAATTCTATTATTCATACTTATTTTTGCTTGTGAAATTCTAGTGTTTGTTTTTTGTTTGTTTGTTGATTTTTTTTCCAACTAATTTAAAAATTACTTAACTCAACTGACTTTTGTATTCTTGTTCTGACTTCTTGCCCTATTTTACACCTCAACTTTTTGGAATAACATCATTCCAAAGTAGACAAATAATACAGGTGCACAGGACTGGAATGAGTAGCCAAAATCACCAAGAACTAACCTACAGCGAGAACACTCAGCCTAAACCTTTCACTTCAAGGTGTCTGAGTATGAGTCATAACTCAAAGCTGTGTATCAGCCAACAAGCCTAACTGAAAAAGCATCTAGTTGGATAGGAAATCCATAGTTGATATTATGAAGGAAATTTTCAGATATTATGAAACAAAACTGAGAAAGAATATTAGTCCCATGGAAAATCATAATGAGATTTCTATCTCAGTGTCATTGTTTGAGAAATCTGGACATTTAGGCCCTTTCTGAACAAGTGCCTAAATGTTGTGAACATTAAATCTTTTTCAATATATAATACATATGTATCCAGTAAAAACAAATAAATAAATAAATAAAATCCTCATTTTTCCATGTTATTCCATGGAAATTCCATGTTATTTCCATTATGTTTTTCCATGTTATTAAAATGAAAGAAAGAAAAAAAAAAAAAAAAGGCTGATATGACTAGAAAATAATTTAACATTAGTCCTATTTATATTTTCCTAAAGCTGCAGTTGTTAAAATTAATTTAAGGTTAATTCAGAAATGCATAAAGTAACGCAGCTGAAGTCGACATTTTTATCATTACTAAAAAGATTATCCTGAAGTGTTAATTTTGTCTTACGTATTGTACCCAACTTCTTCCAAGTGAAAAAAAAAAAAATATATATCTTTTAATTTATACTGGATTTGTTTCACATAGTTTATAGTGTGTTTATTTTACATAGTGTGCATGCAAATAAACTGTGAACTCCTGACTGCTCCTCAGGATGAAAAAACTCTTAAGGCACTCTTATGATTTTAAAAATTATTACTTAGAACAGACACCTTGTTCCTCAGTGTAGTGTGATTTCCTTACTTGAAAGTTCAGAAGAATTTTTCTGGCTAGCAAATAAATAATATAGAGTGCATGTTATTCATTGACAACATTAATGGCTAGTTTCTCACCTAAAGAGAGAAGAGAAACCCCAGCTTGATTTCCAAATTTTACCCAAATTTGCAAGGCTGTCATTAATAATTTGTTCTTATATGTAAATTAACGACATGATGTTGGAGTCACTGAAGACGACATAAATTGGTTACCTTGTATTCTTACGTGCATGAGCAGGAACATGAAACCAACAAATCAAATTGATTGTATACTCTTAGGAAGCACAGACATGTTTATACCTATTAAATTGGAGCTATTTATACCACTATACTGGAAAAAGAGACAGCAGAAGTCATTACCATCTCCAGAAAGCAGAGTAGGTTGTGGACTTACCTTGGCCAGTCTCAGGAAGAACAAATATTGTGTTAATACAAACCTCAGTTCTTCTTTCCTTCCCTACACTAGATGTAAATGCAATAATTTGCTCATAAACTAAACCATGGTTTTCTATAAAACACACCTAAGATAAAAAAAATTCTCTCTTGGTATGGACTTGCTGCTCTAGACTATTTGTAACTCCAAAGTGGTCTGTTTGTGGAGCTGTACATCTTTAAATTAAAGGCACAAGTGAGTAAAGGATTTTAAACAAAACAAAACAAAACAACAAAAAACATTCTTCTAGGAGAAAAGTTAGAGGGCAGAGCTTGTAGTATTTTAAATAAGTGATTTAACAAAGTAACAAAATTATATTGCATTTAACAGCAAGAATGCTCAGGTCCTTCCTGCATTTTCACCACTAACATAGCCCAGGCAGTGGAAGCCCAGGTTTGTCTGAATCTGTTAATTTAGATATGTCATTGGACTGCAGTGGGAGCAAATCATTGTGTTATAGCCACTATGAAAAATAAATGTAGCAAGAAAAGCAGCAAGCCAGTAGCTTCTATGTTACTTTATCAGCTGATCAGCAAGAGGTACTCACACCTTCAGCAGCTGTCACTTCCCCTGTTCCTCTATTCACATCCCTCATCATTACTCATCCTCTGAAGAGGACACAAGGTCGGGCCACGTAACTACATCACCTTCACAATACCAGCATGGCTGAGCTTTCTCAGCCAAGTGAATTGCTGAGAAAGAGAGAAAGATGGATGAGGTTGCTTTCAAACCAAGCTTCCCATTCCACAATACTCTGAACAGCTGCTAAGCCACCTGGTCTGCAATAGGACTGTAGCTTATTTAATTGTAATCCACCAGAACTCAAACACTGTATGGCATTGCTATTTCTCACTGCAGCAAATAAATGTCTTTTTTTTTTTTTTTTTTTTTTTTTTAAACTGTTAAAATTTGGATAAAAGCTGTTTTAACTAAATTATGAAGCTTCACTAAAGAAAGTTACAAGAGATAATACACTGCTGACTTGTCAGCAGTTATTAGGACAAACATTCAACATAGAAGTACATGACAAATTTTGAACAGAAGATAGGGACCAAGAGGATTCTTTTGTGAAGAATTTGTAATGGGTTCACAAAACAGCCATGGGTAGTGATTCATCTTTACTATGTTTATTCATTTATCAGAGAGATAGCAAAGACTAAGGAAACTGAAGAGAAAACAAAGAATCATACAAAGTTATGGAAGGACTGCTGCTATCAGACAAAGAAAAACAAAAACTAAAATGAGAGCTTATGACCAGCTGAAAGAGATAATTTGGTAAGCAAAATTGTCTCCTAGTGATTCTTCTCCTAAGACCGAGAGGTTAAAAAAAAAAAAAAAAAAAAAAAAAAAAGTTTTGCAAAAAGAATCAGGATTTCAGCAAAAGGAACAATTTGAAGGTTTTCAACTGATTCATCCTTCTCCAACTGCATCAGGAGTGGGAAGGCTGTAATAGGAATAAAATCACATAAAAGTAGCACTCAAGGTCAATAAGACAGAAGCAGCAACACTGAATGCATTGTTTAAACTCACACTCACTAAGGGAGACCCTCAGGGGATTCTAGCCACCAAAAGCTGTTTTCTGGAAGATTTATCATAGGGTCTGCATCATACTAATGGGTCACTAGAAAGTTCACAGAATAACGTGATGTATTCAGACAAGAAGAATGATGAAAAGTGATGATGTAGGCAAACTATTAACTGTAGCATACAAATCTCTCTCTTCTTTTATTATTAGTTTTAAAAAATATTTTTAAGATAAGACGTGTGGAAACATGTTTATAAAAAGGATTTGGGGAAGATCCACAAAACTAAGAACCTGAAAGTTTACACAATGTATTGGCATTCTGTAGAAAGTATACCAAAAATAGAAATGATGGACATGTGAATAAATGTGCTCTACTGGGGAATAGTTGGTATGTTTGTTCTTATGAAAATGATTTCTGACAAAACTAATGGAGTGTGTTTTTTTTATTTTTAAATCATTTTTTAATTAAAAATTCATATATATATATATATATATATACATACATATATATATATACATATTATGAGGAATTAAGTCCCTGGAGAAGAGAAACATAATTAATATAGTTTACTTATATTTCCAAAAAGGTCCTTAAACTAAGTTGCACTGGAAACAGAAACTCACTGTAATTGGTTAAAAGATAGAATACATGAAACAGAAATCAATTGTCAGTTTTAACACTCAGAAATAGATCACAAGTACAGTTATAGAAAATTTTTTCCTGTATCCTCTACTGTTCAGCATTTTCGTAATGAATTCAAGAAAAGGGTGGGGGTGAGTAATACAGTAATAAAATTTGTTATTAAGTTATTTAGGATAACAAAGAAAAATCTAATAATAACAGC
This sequence comes from Netta rufina, assembly GCF_964035555.1. Lineage (NCBI taxonomy): Eukaryota > Metazoa > Chordata > Aves > Anseriformes > Anatidae > Netta > Netta rufina. The sequence goes on from NC_140124.1 coordinate 99,937,073, forward strand.
AAGTAAAATTCAATATAGATACATGATGCATAAGAGAAAAATTGCCTTAATCTGTATGAATAGTACTGATCTTTGAATCGTCTTCTACTGAAGACTAAGGAGATATATGAAAACAACAGGACAGGACTCAAAGGTGGTCAAGAAAGAAAGAAGTATTAGGAAAGCAATAGTAAATATATATATATATATATATATATATATATATATATATAAACATTAAAGGACCAAACATTAAGAATATTGTGTGAAGATGGCACCCTTATCTTGAAAAGATGCAACGCAGCTTGGAAAAGCCAGAGAAGGGCAACACAGATGACAAAAGAGGTTTTATCATACATGCAAAGGATCCACAGACAGTGTAAACTTCTTTTAACTAAATGTACTAAAACTCAATCTGTAGAAGGGACATGAGAGCATATAAAATCAGCAGACAAAAACATAGCTAATGTGAAAAGAGTAATTAGGAAACAAATGATCATAAACTTTAATATTTGAAAACATTTTGATATTATTAATATTATTTTTTTTAATTTAAAATTAATGTTCATAAATTATCTAGAACTAAACTAACACTAGAACCAAAACTGTCAGGACAAAACTAAATTTTTTATCTTGTGCATAAATTTTTGTGCTAAATTTTTTATCTCGTGCATAACTAAACCATTGAACTTCTTGAAAGCATTTGTTTTAGCAGGAAAAAAAAAGTACATATGAGTACATATGGCTTTCTGTGGAGCATCACTGAAGCTTGGTGTGTTCTTATGCTCTTCTCTAAGCATCTGCTGCTACACAGCAGTGGAGTTATAACTGGGCATAATGAACCTACACCATGGCCATGTATTCATGTACCATTGATGACTTCTCTTCCTGAAGAAGGAGGAAAACAACTTTGATTAATCTTGAAAGACAAAAATAAGTAGCACAGTAAATAGGAAAAAAAAAATAAAAAATTACAATTGCATCTCTGCATTGAGCTACTAATTTGAAGATTTGTAACTAAATCGGTCATTAGCTTTCAGGTCACTAATGAAGCATATAACAATGCAAGGAAATGGAAAACTACAGTTTTAAAGAATGAGTAGTTAGTGACCAAGAGGTCATAAGATCACTGCTGATTTAACTTAACTTTTCCAGAATGTCTTGCAAAAAAGATCAAGCAGAAATCTTCATTACAAGTAAAAGACTTCATAGCTTCCATTATCAACATTTTTTTTCACCTTTTTGTATGTTTCTGTCTCTCTCAATTTTTACAAATAGTTACAATATTGAAATCTAATGACAGAAAAAAATACTGAAGGAATCACACTTTTAAATTTAATTTCTTATAGATACTAGATTGCAATGACTTCATTACACTGAAACGCTTCATGCCTATACAAGAATATTGCATATTTGAGTTATGGAGATACTCTAAAAGTAAATAAGAAAATAACTAAAACACTACCATATTTAGGAAAACACTTAAGAAAAGAACTACTGGGATGTAGTATAATTAAATAATGCAACTGGTTATTATTGAGTTTTAGAAGTGTGTATTACTACTTATAGCTTGAACACATTGAGCTTTCTAGTTAATGACCATAAAAAAACAACAAAATTCTCTAATAGAGGAAATTATATTTTGAATGTGAAAAGGACAACAGAAATACTCTAAAAAGTATTAAAGTTGCATGATAATATTTAAAATAGTAGCTATAACTTACTCGGTTTGTGTAGATAGTGATAAGTAGGAAGCAAGCTCTTACATCTTAGGAAAGATTATGAAATCTTTAATTTCCATTGATCAGTTGCTGACTACTTCCCTACCTCATTTAATTGAATCTACTAATTATTTTGTGTTTTACAGTAAGCCAGGTCCCAGTGAAACAAGACAGACTTTGTGCTGTATTTCTCAAGAAAATGTGTCATAAATGTGGAGAATTATCCATTTTATTGTTGTTGTATTTACTCTGCAGAAACCTAAGCTTAATAGTTAACAAAGTTTAACAAGTTATCAAAGATTAACAAGTTTAACAAACTATTAAATTAACAATTATTGAAACCCTTGAAAACATACTTTGTTTGTTTTTAAACACAAAAACAGTATTCACACAATAGTCCCTTTTATTAATCAGAGGCCCTAAAACCTGACCCCCCACTTAAGAGGTTTCCCGCTTTACCTCCTCAGTAGGCCACGGGAAGAAAATACATTGGAAAATGCTCGTAAATCATAAAGACAGGAAAGTCACTTAGCAGTTATCATCATGGGCAATACAAACTTGGGAAAAATTTCCAGTTGACAATAGAGTTGGCAGTGAAAACAATGACAAAACAAAGATATCACTGCCCACCTCCCCCTTCCTCACAGGCTTGAATCTTTCCTTTATCCCCATCTCTATCTATCTTGTGCCCTCTCTCTCCCCTCATCCCCACCCCAAGCAGTGCACGGAGATGGGGAATGGGGGTTGAAGTCAGTCTTTTGCTTCCTTGCTTCTCCTTCCTCAAAATTTTCCCCTGCTCCAAGATGGGCTACAGTGCTTCAGGCTCCAGCACACAGCCCTCTCTGTGCACTGTAGGTAACAACCTGCTTCAGCATGGTCCTCTCCATGGGCTGGCTGCAAGGAAATCTCTGCTCCACTGCCTGGAGCACCTCACCCCCCTCCTCCTCCTTCACTCACTTCCGTGTCTGCAAGGCTGTTTCTCTCATTTATATATATATATTTTTTTCCCTCATGCCTCTGTTTCACACATTCTGTGAACTGTTTTTGTTAACTTTCATAAATAGATAATGACACAGGTACCACCACAGGGTATGGCTGGGCCTAGCAGGCATGGTGGTGGTGCCGTTGGAGCTGGCTGTGTCCTACATGGGGCAGCCCAGGCCATGCCTTGTGGAGTAGATCTGTGGCCCTCTGTCGCACAGGTGCACCTGCAGCTGATTGTTGTGGTTCCGCTCAAGTGGGCAGCTGAGCTCCACCACAGCCGCTCACACCACTCCCCCTCCTCAAAGAGGAATGGGGAGAAAATATGTGAAAAGGGCTCAAAGGTTGAGAAAAGGATGAGAAAATCACGCAATAATTATTGTAACAGGCAAAACAGACTCAGCATAAGGAGACAGTAAGATTTATTGCTCATTACTAACAAGCTAGAGAAGTGAGAAACAAAGGAAAGAAACCAAAAGCACCTTCCCCCCCATCCACCCTCTTCCACCTCCTCCCCCCGAGCGGCGCAGGGGAATGGGGGAATGGGGGTTATGGTCAGTCTACAGCACTTCTTCTCTGCTGCTCCTTCTCAGTCACTCTCGTCCCCTGTGCTGTGGGGTCCCACCCATGGGATACAGTCCTTGATGAACTGATCCAACGTGGGCTTCCCACAGGCAGCAGCTCTTCCAGAACTGCTCCAGATATGGGTCCATACCACAGGGTCCATCCCTCAGGAGAAAACTGCTCCAACCTGGGTCCCCCACGGGCAGCAGCTCCTGCCAGGTCACCTGCTCCTGCGTGGGCTCCTCTCCATGGGCTACAGGTCCGGCCCAGAATCTGCTCCGGCAGGGGTCTTCCACGGGCGGCAGCCTCCATCAGTGCAGGGCCACCTACTCCACCGTGGTCTCCTCCATGGGCTGCAGCATGGAACCCTGCTCCATCGTGGTACTCCATGGGCTGCAGGGGGACATCCTGCTTCACCGTGGTCCTCACCACAGGCCGCAGGGGACTTCTGCTCCGGTGCCTGGAGCACCTCTCCCCCTCCTTCTTCACTGACCTTGGCGCCTGCAAGGCTGTTTTTCTCACTCCTCTCACTCTCCCAGCTGCTGTGTGGTGCAGCGGTTTTTTCCCTGTCTTAAATATGCTCTCACAGAGGCGCAAAACAACATCGCTTATTGGCTCAGCTCTGGAGAACAATGGGGCCCTTACCAAATATGGGGCAGCTTCTAGATCCTTCTCACAGAAACCACCCCTATGGCCCCCTGCTACCAAAACCTTGCCACGTAAACCCACTACACCGATACACTGGCAATTCGCTATTGGTCCAAATAACTTGGAAAAAAAAAAAAATAATAATAATCTTATAATTCCAAAGAAAGGAATTTTCAGTATAAAACCTGATGTCATTTATGCATTTATGCTATAGTCAGAAATAAATATAGAGAGAAAATCTGCTTTACTAGTTCAGTTTGAAACTGAAGTGATTCTTTATATACATATATACATACCCGTACACACAAAGTTATGTGGATAGTTAGAGATATACATGTTCACATAAACTTTATTGCCAAGATTTCTGTTTTCCTTACCATGAAATATTAAAGATATATTTACCTGAGTATGGGAATTCTGATGAAAGAATGTTTTAGTTGAAACGTGAACTGTTAATTCTGTGTGTATCAGTCTCATGTAATCAAAATAATTACTTTAAGATTTAAGAAAGATTCCTCTTGAGTAACTATTACAATAAAGTTTTGTCAATACAATTTGCTTTTAACTTGCAGTTTGCACATGATAAAAGCAGTATCTTCTGGTGCACAAGAGTACTGACTAACATGCAAAGTACTATACCTTCTCTTTCCTATTTTTATTCAAAAACTTATAGTGGTTAGTGAAACAGGAAACCGGTTATCTTTTACAATTTGTGGACAGATATCCACTAGCAACCTTGCTATTTTTTTTATTATTTTATTTTATTTTATTTTATTTATTTATTTATTTATTTATTTATTTATTTATTTATTTATTTACTGAGGGGGAGGGCACAGAGCTCCTTTGGAGAGAGGCACACTGCAGAATGGGGGTTCTGTCCCTATGTGGTATTTCAGAGTGAATTTATGGAGCTGCTGAGGTAATTAAAAAACCGACTATCTACTATGGGAAGCTGAGGCAGTTCTGGAAACATGAAGCAGAATGAAACTTTGTGCTTCAGATTAAATCAGTACGCTGCTCTTTTTAATGCTAGGAAAGAGGAAGGATTTCCCATGCTCAGACTATTATAAATATGTACTTCATGTCTTTCTAGGCATAGATCTACAGGCATTGCATGTCAGACCTCAAATTCTAATTTATTTTTTTTTATTTTCTTCTCAAAGATGACCCCATATTTACCTGCTTGCTTTTAAGAATTGTACTTTACTGTAAAGATATATTTCTTTAAGTTTGCAAAGCAAGTGTTTCTGATTGTCAGATTCTGCGAGGCTTTGTACATTCATATTCAGTTTTGCAAGTGTGAGTGATATAATTTCCGAAAGAAAAATTGCTTCATTGAATTTTCTGTTTTAATATACAGCCTTTCCTTTCACTTCCTTGCATTAAAAAAAAAAAAAAAAAAAAAAAAAAAAAAAGAAGGGTTTCCAAGAATAATCCATTTCTTTCTTTGGCTAACTGTCAGAGAAACCTGAATATGAACTGCATTTCAGCACTCAAACAGGAAAAATTAAAAAAAAAAAAAAAAGTATTTACATTCTTGTACCATTTGTGAAGATTCTTTGTTTTGTTTTGCACACACACACTGGAGTGTTTAGGATACACCAAATAGATTAACTCTTTTGGCACCACTGAACAATGACTAGAACACTCCACCTAACAATTAAGGGAGCATTTATCCCTTATTAAGGGAGCATTTATTTTCAGTGATTTTACAGAATCCACTCTGTCCAAGACTGAATGTTCTCATTTGTATCTCAAATGACAAAAAGAGAGTATTCTTCCTAACATTGAAGTTGAAAAAGTTAGTAGACCTTATAAGTACACTAGAGGATGGAATAAGAGTTTACATTACCTTGATATTTTGGAGAGGAAGACTTTTAGATGAATGAAACTCACTAATAAAAAAGCTAGGCTACACATAAAGTCATAGCTGAATAGGAAAATTTCAGTTAAAATAATTGACTGAACAAGTCTGAGATTCTTTTCTACCTTGTGATTGAATCCACATAAGTATATAGTTGATTCTAAATCCTGCAACACATGAGATCACTTCATAAAGTGATGTATGTTACAAGTCATTGTTGACTTAGTGACATCAGTGACATTTCATCACATTGAAATGAATCACAGACTGAACATAAGTCACCTGTATATTGAATTTATGATATGGCAAACCTAGTAGGAGTAAAAAAGCGTGCACAAAGTACTGAGTTCTGCTATAAGAACAAAGGCCTAGAAAATGAGACCTATGAAATAAAATACTAAGTGTGGCTGCTCCATTTGAAGAAGAAATAATGTAAGGCTTGCTAACAGTTGTCAGACATAGATGTTCCTGAGTTTATGATTTTCTGTGTGCGTAAGACATTATAGGTTTGGTTTTTTGTTTGTTTGTTTGTTTGGTTGGTTGGTTGATTGGTTTTAATAGTGGAATAAAATACTTGATTTGATCCTGAATATCAGAAATTTCCCAAGGAAACATCACTTTAACAGATTCCAGACTTAGGCATCCCAAAATACTTCTAGCCTAGATTTTAATGGATCTTTTGCTAGGAAATACAGGAAGGGTAAAGACAATAATTATACTGCAGAATGTTAGATGCAACATTTTAGGGTATTCCAGTTATCAGCTACTTCTGAGTTTTAGTTTTAATATACAAGAGGAATATTGATTTTGTATTTCAACCTTAGAGCCACATAAACATTAAGGATAAATAATTAAAGTGTGGGGACAAATCCTTCTGGGAGATTAAGCAGTTCAGTTTGAAAAAGGTCAGTTTCCAATAGATAATAAAGTTCTGATTACTTTTCTAAAATCTATATGTAGATTTTCACAAAAATAAATTCACTTAAAAAAAATCACATTGTGTCTCTGAAAAAAATTTATATAAATCTCAAATCCTTCACCACCAACCTTTTTGCTTGTGATTGCTTATATAAATACTGAAAACTTGAAGCAAGTTTTTTTCTTGTAGGCTTCTGTATGTGCACAAAAATGTCTGTAGATTTGTAATGTTTTTATGTCCAAATTCCTATCAATCAGAGGCTCTTTTAATATCTGCTGAAATTATTTTGAGTTATAAGAAACATAAACAATTAAGCACACAGTGTAATTAAATAAGAAACTTAGCATCCAACAGCAAACATTACAAAAATTGTTGATTTTTTTTTTTTTTTCAATGTAGAGACTAATGGCAGTTTCCACAGCTGGTTGTGAGGCAGAATCAACTTGAGGAAACACAAAAGGTTGAGAGAAATATGTTAGCATCCATTTATAAAGACTCATAAACTCTGTAATAACAGAAATAACACTCCTTTTATTTTGCCTCCTTCTTCTTTCTCCCAGTGTGAGTTACTAAACATGATGTCTTGGGAAATCTTTTCCAATCAAAGAGTGATAAGATTTTTAGTGTTGTGTTGTAGTTTGCATGGAACACATACAGGTGCTACCAAAGACCATGTTATCTCCAGAAGTGTGAAAAATTCCTTATATCAGATTTAGGAAATAGGTATCTTTTCTGCTTTGAAATGTTGTACCATGCAAATATGCCTTCCTCAAAGGGAAACAAAGTCTCAGGAGAACAAAGAAAAAAGTGCCTATATAGATATGGTGTTTTGCTTTGTTTTGCTTTTTTCACATACACGAAGTAGCACAATGTTTTCCCCTTGAAGTCTGGAATTTGAAAAATTCAAACTACCAAAAACTTAGTTAGTCCAACATCTGTAGATATTCATACAGCCCTTTCCTTCATTAAACATTAAAATATTTCATTTGTGCATTTTCAAAGACTGCAAAAAATCTTCATGTGCTTGATTAGAAAACATTATCACAACAGGAGTACAAATGAGGATTCAAGAAGTACAGAAAATAAGATTATCTTCCTTTCACCCAAAGATTGTTTTCAGAAAAGGCTCCAGGGTAGCTATGATTTATCTTTACTCTTGTTTAATTTAAATTTTCATGTTTTACATTGCCATTAATTTGTAAATTAGAAGTTGAAGAAATTAGTACCCTTGTGATTTACATGTCCCTATTTTCTCTTCACATGCATCAAGACTAAATAAATCCCTGCAGATTTCTCTGTAGTTATCATCACTATTAGCCAAACATTTTATCATATTCATGAAAGATACAGAATTCATTGAATTTCCTAGTTTGAGAATTTACAGAAAAGCATGGCAAGCATTTTTTTGAGGAAAGTATACTTTTTTAGATATGTACCACAGGTAAATTACCAGTGTGAATATGACATATTCAGCGTATGACCTCAGCAAGCTAATTCTGTTATAATAATATTGCCATATTTGATGTCAGAGAGAAAAACAAAAGAGAAGAAGGGGAAAAAATCCATATAATGGTAAATAGTTATATGTTAAATAAATCATTCACATATTTTAAGTACCAAAATAATAGATGCATTATAATTATGTCCATAAACTACTGAGATATTGGAAAGGCTTGGTCTGTTCAGCAGGAAAAAGTCCACTGCTTCCAACTTGAGTAAACTGCATCTGTTTAGCTCTGTTGACAATGAACGTTAACGAATTTGCACCAGTTCTAACTTTCTCCTCCAAAATCCATGATTGATAAACAATGTTATTGTCTCTGGTGCCAAGGGCTAAACATCCCACTGCCTGTTATGTGAAGAGTAGACAGCTTATGTTGGTGTTTAAGGAATAGTTTTTTGCACCATTGACACATGATGAGTTGGTAAGTGTGTGCTTCATTCTCTTTTCTTAGTTAGTATTCCCTTCTTACTTTCACAACACAAGAGCTACAAGCTTAGGAGGAGACAGAAGCACTAGGGAGAGGCTTGAAATAATATAAAATCTTAAATACTGGAAATTTCTGTCGCTCTCCAAAATTAGCTGGGCAAGTTGTTTCTTAGTGTGGTTTTGGTGGTGGTGGTAGTGGTTTTTGTTTTGTTTCACTTGAGTTTCTTGGTGTTTTTATGCTGGAAAGGTAGGATTCCTCTATTTCTTTATCACTCCATAAAATTCTTGGTAAAAGTCCTCCAAATCATATTTAATATACTATCTTCTTTCCTTCCTCCTACAAAAGCAAAAATCCTTTTTAGTTCATTTTCTCAAAAGTTGTTGTCTCCATTCTCTCTCTTATTATATTGTATTGAATACTCAAATACTCAAAAAAAAAAAAAAAACAGATAGATATTTTGTTAGAATTCAGTGAGGATTTTTCATGGTAATAATTACTTTACTAATTATAACTGCAGATGTTCATAATGTTATAAGCAATGCATTAGTCAAAAAATAAATCTTAAATTTTCTTTAACTGCATAGGAGATTGAGTAGAAGAAAGGTTCAAATACTCATAGCACTTTTGTTTTTGTCTTATTTGTTCGTTTCTGTTTGTTAAAAAAAAAAAAAAAAAAAAAAAAAAAAAAAAAACACGAGGGAGGAGGCTACTTATTGGGTTTTAAAATATTATATATTTTACCCCATAAAAACTTTCAGTCTTTTCAAGATATCCATACTGTGAGATATCACATAACTTTAGATATTTGCCACAGAAGTATCTATACCTGAACTAGTAGCCTAGACTTTCTTTTAAAATCAGTGGAAAGAAATAAATACTTAACTCTTGAGTTAATCATATATAAAGTTCAAGATGAGATGAATCATGTCTTACAAGCAATGCCTGTGATTTTAAGGAGAGGCTAAGTGACTAGCACAGGTGCTAGTCACTGCAGTTTGATGAAGTAAATCACACTCCACAAACTAGTACTTAGTGTGAACATCACAAAATAAATTCCTAAGAATACTGTATTGGCCTACCTGTTCATACAAGATTGGAATTCTTCAGCTACAATGCTGAGATTAATTTATATATGGTTATTATAACTGGCATACTCCTTTCACAGCTAGTATTTACCCAAAGTATTTGAATTTTTTTCCTACATGTTTTCTCTATAGTGGCACATATGAATTTCCTTCCTCTGGTCCTAGAGCTGAATAGAAATGATAAGTATCTTCCCTTTCACATCAAAATCATTACACTCATTGTAACTACATGTTTATAAGGGCAAATGAACATGCAGTGAGAAACAAACTTACAATATTAAGTCTGTGCTATTAACTCACATGATTCAAATATATACATTACACCAGGCAGTGCTTATAGGGATGATTACTTCATAATAAATCTGCCCTCTGTTTGCACTTTATGGCAATATCTGAGCTAGCTGTGGATAATGTTGGCTGGACACTAGAAGCTCCTTAGTACTCAACAACATTTGAATTCTATCTGAGGTAAAAAAAGAAGTCCAGAAGAGTAAATCTAGCATGTTAGCAGAATGATGTGCTGATGTAGCTATACTGTTTTTTGGACCTAAACTCATTCTTTCAGAAGTAGTACTACACACATCTGCAGAATCCTGCTAAGCAACTAGGCTGTTCTGGGTTTTGTTGAAATCTAAAGGAACACTGTCATAAATTCCTGCAGGAAGACTTCTGGGATTCTCCTTAAGTATACAATCCACATACAAGTTAACAAAATATATAGCTTTGCATAGCATCTTACCCACAACAAATATATCATATTATGATTAATAATGAAAGCATATAGAAAGGGGAGCACGATATACGTGTGTAGAAGACAGTCACTAGAGATCATGTGTTATAGTAGTTATTTTTGAAAGTTAGAACCAGCAGTTCCTGTCAACAATACACATTTATCTAATTATTTAAAAGGACTGAGTCCTGCATTACTGCAGACATTGCTGATACAAGATAAACTTATGACAGGCATATTGCAGCCATTATGTAGGGTATTGTTGAAAATATGACAGGCCATAACTCTTTTGGAACTCCCCTTGCATATTAATACAGAATTCAGCACAAAGTTTTGATGAAGTTAAATGCTTTGACAGAATGAATTTGGCCTTTGAGACAAAAACAAAACGTGGTTTTCAACGCTCCCTGCTCTCTCTGGTAGCAGAAACATTAAACTACAGCATAACAATATTCATTTCCTCTGACAGAGGATGCAACTTAAGATGATGCAGTGCAAAAGTGTAGGCTAGATAGCATACTAGATATTTCTCTTCATTTAAAATATTAACTTTTTTTAGTTTGTTATTTTTAGATAGAAGAATTTAATCAATTATGTATAGATGGGTAGAAAAGCTCTCCAATTTTTTTGCAGATCAGTCAGGAAACAGTTGCTTTACTGAGCCACATTGTGTATGATCACAATCAAATTGCATTTTCTAGTGATTAAATCAGCATCAGTCATAGAATGTGTCAGTATCAGTCACAGAATCCAGTAGGTATAAGTCAGTATTCTACCTGTAAGTAAATCTAATGCCATTCGCAAAGAAACTGTGAATTCATACAGAACTTGAAGGAATTTTTTCTATTTTGATGGTGTTCAGTAATCTGAACCATTAAACAATTACTCTGAATTTAATATTTGAATGAGCAAAGAGCTCAGAAGCAGTATGTCACCCAGATCCAGATAAAAGTAAAAATTTCTGATTCATTTGACATAGCAGAACTGCAAACTGAAGCCTCCAAGTCTACAAAATGTACTTTTTTTTTTTTTTTTTTTTTTTTTTTTTTTTTTTAATGCAGAACCAACACCTTGGTTCTTCACAATACCACAGCATGGTGCTTCAAGCAGGAGAGCAATAGGGTGCTGATTGATTAGCAACATCTGAAAAAAAAAAAAAAAGTGTAAAAAATAGGGTTTTCTGAAATACATGCATCAGTTCATGTCTCCAGACACTGGCTTGAAATTACTAATCAATTTTACCAGCAACAGAATTAAAGACCTATAAGATCTTAAAAAATCTATAAGGTCTTTCAAGTCCTTCTCAAGTCAGCAGTGTTGGACTGTCTCAATTGTTACTCAGCCATCCTAAATTATGTCAAGCAGAGTTTGGTTTTAATAACAATAATGAAAATAATAATAAATAATACTATTTTAACTCAGGATTATTTAACAAAAAATACTTCTTTGGACATTACTATATGTCCTTTGATTTGAAATAATCTAAAGATCAATATTTTTTGTGCCAGACATTAGACACAAATACTAGCTAGCAGCTTGATTTAGTTGGTATTGCTTTAGTAAGAAATTACTTCAATAAATAATGCAATTTAATTCTAAATGTTACTTTTTTATTAATTCCTAAGACTCTATCTATAGAAATTATTTGTAGGAATGTGAGCAAATGCTTTCTCTTCAATTAACGCAAAGTTGTGTGACTTAACAGAAACAGAGCAAAAGTTCAGACTAAAGATAGCAGTGTAGGGGGGGCACAGGAACCAGACACATTAAGCATCATAACACCCTTTTTTAATTATTTTTATTTTTTGTGGTTGTTGGTGGTGGTGGTTTTATTGGGTTCTGGTTTTATGTTTGTTTGTTTGTTTTTTGTTTCTCACAAAAATGTTCAGTTGTGAGAATGTGGCAAATCATTTTTTAGTATCTATCACAGTGTTGAGATGATTCCCTTAGCTTTTCTGACTAATCAAAGTTGTGGGCCTCTACATATCCTACAAGATTTCTCCACCTTGTGAAATGGTATGAAAACTGTCTGCATTATGAAATTAAGTAAATGAAGCATTAGGAAGAACTGACAAAATTTTGCAATGTTCAGCTTGTCTGTACATTGCTTTCATGTTCACTGGACTGGAAAATGCCCATGACCGGTAAGATTTCTTCTGCTTTGGAAGGAACATCCAGGGAATGATTTGCTAGTCTTTGCTTTCTGGAGTTTTTGAATGTCTTTTTGTAGTTTAGGAAACAAATTTCTGTGATGACGACTGCCAAACTACCCTTTGGTCTGCAGACTCCAGTGATTTTTCTTCATTGCTTACATTAATGGTGGCCTAGGTGGCCCTGCTTGAGCATCTGTTTTGGACCAGATGTCCTCCAGAGGTCCCTTCCAACTTCAACCATTCTGTGATTCTGTGATTATTTACACTATTTTTTTTCATGTATCTCATATTTCTTTGACATGAGTTTTAAACATACAGATTTCAAAGAAGTTCCCATCCCAATCTTACCATTTACTTTGGTAAAATAAAGTATTGACTAAACACTAATATAACTAAAACATCTATACAAAGCAAAGAACTGAAAAAAAGCACTACTCTAGTACACAAAGATGGAGCTGCTCTATTGTCAGTTCAGCTCCCTCGTTCAAATCTAGTCCACACTGGAAAGTTATCTATGTTGATGCCTTTAAAAATGCTCGTTTGTGTCTTCCACTTGTCTTTCCGTTATTAACTTTCTGGATATTTGTTTTTGTAAAAGGAATTTATATCTGAAAAACAGTCTTCTCATCAAATACAGCTGTAGCAACTTGGCTCTCTTTTCTCCTGTTTTCTGGATTTTTTTCTTCCATTTTCCCCCTTCTCTATCCTAAACCAATTCCCTGAGTGTATAGCTTAATTAGTGCATCAATTATAGCTCACTATATGGTCCTGAAATAAAATCTGGGGACCATGGCTACTTATTTTCAATAGTGTTTCTCAGAAATACTCACTCACGTATTTTAAATCCATTTGTAACTCACCTTTATCTTTTCATAGAGATCACTCAAATTATATTACTAATAGAGCTGACATATATACATAATGATTTAGTATGTTCTGACTCTTCTGACTCTTCTGACTTTTTTTTTTTTTCTAAATTTTTTTCTGTTCTGGGGTCCTGTCAACACAGAAGGTGTAAAATCTTTAGTATATAATTACATTACGCATTAGAAATGTGTACTGGGTTTATGTGGCAAGGTTTTGATAGTAGGGGGCTACAGGGGTGGCTTCTTTGAAAAGAGTGTAGAAGCTGCCCCATGTCAGATCAGAGCCAGCTTCAACCAGTTCCAAAGGTACTCACTGCTGGTCAGAGCCGAGGCAATAAACAATGTTGTTTTAGCCTTTCTGAGTGCAGATTTAAGGATGGGGAAAAAAATGCTAGGCAACAGCAACTGGAAGAGTGAGGAGTGAGAAACAGTCCTTCAGACCTAAGGTCAGTGCAGAAGGAGGGCAAGAAGTGCTCCAAGCACCAGAGCAGAAGTTCCCCTGTGGCCTGTGGAGATGCCCCTAGTGGAGCAGGCTGTCCCCCTGCAGCCCATGGGTCCCACAGATCTCCACACTGCAGCCCATGGAGGAGCCCCTGTTGGAGCAGGTGGATGTTGCCTGGAGGATGCTGCAGCCTGTGGAGGAGCCCCTGCAGGAGAAGGCCCCGGGCTGGAGCTGCAGCCAATGGAGAGGAGCCCATGCAGGATCAAGGGGTCTAGGGGGAGCTGCCACCCATGGGGAACCTGTGCTAGAGGAGTTTGCTCCTGGAGGATGGACCCCGTGGTACAGACCCATGTTGGAGCAGTTCTTGAATGCTGATGCCCATGAAGCCCATGTAGGATCAGTTTGGGAAGGACAGCATCCCATGGGAGGGACCCCATATGGAACAGGAGCAAAGTGACCATGAAGGAAGAAGCAGAGATGAAGCATTAAGGACTGACCGCAGCCCCCATTCCCTATTTCCCTGTGCCACTCAGGGTGGGGGAGGATGTAGAAGAGGGTGGATGGGGGGAAGATGTTTTTAGTTTGTTTTTAGTTTCTCACTGCTCTAGCTTATTATTAATATTCCTTTAACCACCCTATGCTGACTCGATTTTACCCGTGACAATAATTGTTGAGTGATCTCCCAGTCCTTACCTCAACCCTTGATCCCTTTTCATTGTATTTTCTCCTCCTTTCCTTTTGAGGAGGGTGAGAAAGGGAACAGCTGTGGTGGAGTTTAGCTGTCCGTCTTAATAAAACCACCACAAAATGGAAGACTATCTCCATATTTCAATGTTTACGTTTAAAAAATGCCAATTCAAGTTAAATATGTCAGTTCTCTGAAAGTACTTAAATACTTTAAGCATTGCTTTCAGTTTGCATCAGTAGATCTCAACAGATAAATTGCACTTTGGTTCGTTGGTTTGTTTCAATGATTTTCTTCTTCCTAGTTGTAATGAAGACAAACAGCTCAAAGAACTAAGCACATTGGCCACTGTATGAATAGGGCTGGAGCTGTCTTCTGAACAGATGACCTAAACGACATCCAGTGACAAGCATGGACACAATAACCACTATGTTTTGCTTGTGAGGACATCATTATTTTATAATTTAGAATGTCCTGAAAAAGGGTTGAGAATCGAGTTGTCCCTGTATTTGGAACTGTGGTGCAACATTTGAAAGTATTAGAAATACTCTGACAGTAAAATTGAAATTACACACAAACACACACACACACAGTTGCACACACTTCTTAATAAAGCATACTATTTCATAGTACATTAAATTATTATAATTATATAAAATTAATTATTGATTGTATAAAATTAAAATAATAATTTATATGCTTCTTAATAAAGAATACTATTTTACATTAGTAACTGTTTTGGATAGAGAAAAGGATATTTTCCTGATGTTACAATGCCTATCCTGCCTTAAGGTTAGACATAAATGAATAGTAGTATATTATAGTACTAAATGAATAGTAGCAAGAAAACTTAAGTTTTGTCCTCTGTCTAGAAAAACAGTTGGATGGACTTTCCATGCTGTGGTGAATTGTATTGCAACAGAAAGTTTACTCCAAGTGTAACACCAGTGGATTTCTCATGCAGGCTAAGGGTTTTTGAACCTCTTGAAATCAAGAGTTTCTCCAGATATCCATCTTACCTTACTTCTGTCAGACATTATTCTAAATCATTGGTAGGGAAGAAAGGCTTCCCTTTGGGTACAACCACATGAGCAAGTGTGTGGATTCAAAGTGACTGTAGAAAAGAGTTTCTAAGTGAAAAAAAAAAAAAAGCTTTGTTGTCTGGTTCTTCTGTCACTGAGCTCATGACAAGAGCTGCTTTGGGACAGAATACAATAGATCTGGGTATTCTCCTTGAGTGAGCAGCAACTTCATAACTATAGCACGAAGCAATGCTGACACAATGGACTCATGCTGAGTCCCAGAACTTAGAAACTGCAACTCACTTTCTTTTTCTTCCTTTCGAAGTTATGCCTGGGGATGAGGAAGTATAGAATTTGTATGCTATTTTTGCCTCAATAGGTTAAGGAATTTTATGTTGTACTTCCTTAAATTAGCATTATTACCCCAATCATTTAATATATTTAGACCTCTGATTTCTATGTATGTGTTGAACGTCAGATCACGAGACAGATTAGAGAATACTGTAGGGGAATTTTTATATTAGTTGCAGATATTAACCATTCACATTAGCAAGCACATTGATAAAAGTATACAATAATGAAATAAATCAATACATACAGAAGGATGAAAGGTAGCATGTCATCAGAATCTAGAAAGAACATAAAAATAACAGTGTGAGGTGACAGTTTTGTGTAGTTTTTGGTTAAAAGTCAGTGCTTTTTAATCAGTAAATACATGTTCTCAAAAATACTAGGCTAAATCCAGTTAATTATCTCTATTTTTCACGGTGAACACAAACAAAACCCCTGAAATGAAACTTCTAAAATCTTGCTGAAGCCTAGTCACTTCAGGTGTAAGCAGACAATTTTTTTGATATATATATATATATTTAATTGTCTGCTTACAGCTGAAGTGACTAGGCTTCAACAAGATTTTAGATGCACACCACAAAGGAATTGTGTGACTTCCATAAAGCCGCAGAGGATCTCTAAACCTAGAAACTCTGTCTACTTTTGCTTACTCTCTGACCTACTCTCTAAGTCATATAAATGTCTTACACATCATTTTCCTAATCTTCCAGTAACTACAGATCTAGCTGTTTGTATTTTGCTATGTCTCCTGACTATAGAAAACAGTGGTTAAAGATGCTGCTGTTATCCTGTGCAAGACTGTATACTTCACCAAGCACACTTTCTAAACAGTTATCCTTCCAGTACCCCTTATATGTACGCAATCCTGAAATGCATAGTGCATTCATTGTAAAATGCAGCCATGTCCTTAACTGAAAATGTAATTAGCAAAAACAGTCCAGGTTTACCACAGTATCTTAACCTACTACTAAGTTTATTTATGAGTATATTCAAATCGTGCATTAGCCATTGATTTTCTTACCTTGCTGAGTCATGCATACAAAATAGATTTGAAGAGCTGTGTATTTTATACAATCCAATCTTTCACAGAATGTATTTAGAGGTAACTTTACAGTAAAGGCAATGATGTTCTTTGGTAATGAAACTTCCCCTCTCTAAGTATAATAGCAGCACTGCCATACTTTTTTTTTTTTTTTTTTTTTTTGAGTAATATAGTCAATAACCACTTCAATAATAACATTTTAGAATTTCCTATCACTGTATAGGAATTGTCCTTGTAATTGACAAAACCAAATAACTCCACACACACACACAGACCTCAAGCTTGTATTCCTCAAGCTTGTATGACTTTTTGCAATAAAACTCTGTTGTATGCAAGACACTGGAAAGATACATTCTGTTTAATGAAAGTCATTAATTCATTTTTACTAGATAGAAAAGCAAATATTATATTCTTTTGCTGAAAAGATGCACTTCTGCCCCACTGGAATCAATTGGAGTTTAAAACATGATTTAATTTAACTCACTTAGAATAAATATTTGGCCTAGATTGAGGATGATATATGTAATTCCATGTCTTTACTGTACAGGTTCATGCATGAAGGGATGGTACAAATTTAGGTGAAAAAAATACTTACATAAGTTCTATTGATTGTTTTATTAAGTCTCCTATATTTTATTGGTGTGAGGAGAAGAAAGAGACCAAAAAATGTCTGAGCCAAGGAATGCATATGTTGAAGATATCAGTACATACTGCAGTGGAGCAGAGATGCAAGGTAACCTCCATGCACAATTGTACCTGTCACCTCCTTGTAAAACCCAAACAGAATAAAGAGTTTTGTCATGGAGTCATGCCTAAAGTATCTGAAAACGTTTATTTTTACTTGCAACATAATTTCAAGGCTCTCCTACACACAGTCATACATAAATGCAGATTTGTAAATATTCAACATTATCTTTGAGGAAGCATTTTCTTCATGATGTGCTTTGTTTTTCTCTTTAGCACCTAATTGTCTGTCCACATATCAGAGCTGCCATCAGAGTTGGAAGCAGATTTTTCTTGGTGCTTTCTCACTTCTTTTGTTTCTGATTTTTTTTTTCTCCAGACTGTGGATCTGCAAAACGTTTTTTTCCATGGGCCTGTTCACTCTCTAGGGCATCACAATCAACAGCGAATGCATTTGTTCAGTGTTTGTATAGGATTTTGTTGAAACATTGTTCTCATTCATGCGCTTATTGTGCATATATATGTATATGTGCATACAACACTTTGTATACAAAGTGAGTCTGACAGAAGTATCTTGGCACAAAATTTATACAACTTACTCCGCTGAAGCTAAAAAGTATTAATTACCTTTATCTTCTTTGGAGAACTAAATATACTCTGTTCTTCTTAAGAATAAACTGAATTAGCATTTGCATTTTTTGCTCTATTTTGTTTACTTGTAGTATATTAATGCCAGTAGAGTTTTTGTTTATTTGTTTGTTTTTGTTTTATATAAGGTGTATATATCGAGACGGTTTTACAGAGCTTTATACAGGAGTATAGTCTTGCATCAGAGAGACTGAGCATAGATGACAGCCTTAGAATTTTTTGAGTTTAGTAATAATTTATCAACTTGAATACCTGGAATTCTTGGCCATGATATGCTAATGTGGACTGCAGGATTATTTGTACCTATTTTTTAGGAGAAATAATTAAAAATAATAATAATACTTCTCTTACTAGGCCTATCACACAGTTTTTTGACTGAAGCTACCTTAATCCCACTCATCTGTCCATCCTCTTCTTCACTCCTCTTCAAGAAAATACCTCTGAATGTCTGGAATATGTGCACACTGTAGATATATGCATAGATGTGAAGGAAATAGCTTAAGTGCATACATTAGAATACAACCTTTTTTATTTCGTCTTCTCTGGGTACTTTTATATTAGGTACATTTTAACATAAAAGAGACTCTAAAAACAGGATATCTGCAAGTTAACAGTGCAAATCTGTTGGCAGATAAAGGGATAGGATGCATAAAAGGGCTACGACCAGCAAGCTATGAGGCTCAGTGTTCATACAATTTAATATTATCTTGGTATACCCAGTGATTTTTCCTGTCCAGACACTTGCAATTTGGGGTGGGAAAGGGTCAGCCTCTTGTGTTCAACAGTGCAAGCAGATCCTGGATGCTGTCATCTACTGATTCTCCTCCATTTGTTTTAATTAGGGTTTCATACTTTTTCATTTCAGCATTTTTCTTCATGAATCCCTGTGCTAGTTGAGATGCATCTATCTGCATCTCAACTATTAAACTTATGTTTGTTTAAACTTGCATATAAAGATAACTCTGTTTCTCTTGTGTTACATTGCTTTAGGTCATACTCTTCAATAGAAATTTTCTCCTTAAAGTAAGACAAAAGCTATGCTTCATGACACTATTCCTAGGCTCTCAGAGAGAGGAACAGGTTAAGCTTTAGCATTAAAAAGCAGGCACACTGTCCACTCACCATTTTGGCTGTATTTGGCTTTCATCACAGGTGAACATAGTGATTTGCCAGCTGTAGCAGCTAAATGTAGTATCAGTCATCATCCAAAGGTTTTGATTTCTGTTACTTTAATTTTTTATGTTCCCTTGGGAAAACATTAATATTACCTATTGTAAAAATAAATAAACAAATAAATAAATGAATGAATAATAAAAAACAGATCATCTTGTTACTGTTGACTTTATCAATAACATAATTAAAACCAACATTTCTATGTTTCTTAACAATTATGAACATTTTAATGTAGATTATCTATGTTATCTAAGTTTTTCTACTGCTCTTTAAATCCAGGATTACATTAAACAGCTCTTTCCAAGGTAAAGTTTAATCAGTGATGATCCATGTATTGCATTATACTTGCACAACAACAACAACAGCAAAACTGTGCAACAGAAATGCATGACTATTTGAAGATACCTACCTCAAACAATTAACAATAAATTTACCTATAACAAATGTTGTTTTCCATGATCGATTCACACTTAGAGGCTTTGATGTTTGGAATCAGATAAGAAACAAAATTCTGAATTTACTTACAGTCCTCAGTGTAGACTGTAGGGAACAGGAAAAAGAGCAACTGTTTTGGAGCTTTACATCTGTAATCCTAGAAAACCAAACTCAGAAACCTTTAGAATTATGTGGCTGATTCCTACCATATGAAACAGATCAAAGCTCTTGATGTGAATGTTAAAACCTGGGCTCATCTGAAATGTGAGACTGATGGGAAGCTAGGTAAATATTAACAGCAAATTAATAATCAAAAACAGTATGGACAGTGAGAAAATAGTTTCTCATACTTCAGAACTTCTGTTTCCCATTGCAGTAGGATTCAGAGCATGTGAAGGAGCATAAAAATTAGCCTGACCCATGGCCTTCAAGAAAGTACATGGAAGAAAAGGTAATGCTTCTGCTAGATTTTCCTTCTCCTTGAATTATAATGGATACTTTCCCATTAATCTACAATTACTAAGAGCATGAGAACCAAGCAGTATGAAAATTGGGTTCTACTTATCAAAAGATATCTCATACAAGTCTATTATATTTCTGTGCGGATAATGCATAGGGTTATATGTTTTATTTTTGCATTATACAAGAATAAAAGCTAAACAAGCAACCCATATCAGCCCAGGCCTTGCAGTCTATTTTTTTTTTAATTATTATTATTATTTTTTTTTTTTGAGAGAAGTGTCAATAGAATAAAACATAAGACTTGCACATCCTCATTTAATTCAGTTTATTTATCTTTAGTAACAGCATTAAAGAGTAAGGCTTGAAACCCACATCTTCCAGAAAACTATTTCATCATCATAGGAAATGCCACAAAATGTTGTGAAGATCTTCATCATGGAAAGAGTTTAATGTATGTGTTTAAAATATTGCACATTTTTGTAGCTCCTTCTTTATGAATGTAGAGTGTTTAATGACTTCTTTAAAACAAAACCAAGCAAACAAACCAAAAGAAACGTAGTGACTATCCAACCATGTGAAACTTATCACTTAAATTCTTTAGCCACAAGTATTATACAGAAATGCCTTAAGTATTGGTTTAGGAATTTCATCTCACATTTCTGTTGCTAGGCTCAGCTTCCCACATCTGGATATTAAAATGTAAAGGGATCTATACATTTCATTTTGTCTCCAAAAACTTTTATTCACTAATGAGGAATAAACTCTTTTTTGTGTCTCCCTCTCATTGAAAAAGCATTACTAAAACAAACAAACACACAAACTTAACTCCAATACCTTTGCTAATTAGCTCAAAATTTAAGAGGAAAATGCCCTATCTTTATTTCCAGCTTTCATTTACAACTTGACAAAGTGAAAAGATTTATAAAAGCTGCCATGCTGTTAGTCTCCTAACAGCTAACAATGTAAATATTTGAGAGAAATCACACATATTCTTCCAATTTCTTTCAATATCCAGGATTCTTCAAATTATCATTTGTTTTATCCAAGTGAATCTCAGATTTTATTGTCATACAAATAATACCCAATCTTTATCTTGTCATACATCCTTATCTTTAATTGATTTCTGTGGGAATTACAGGTTTATAAGGGCTACAGTCTTGCATCATAGCATGCCTATAGGATCTAGTATGGGAATGTTATACTGAAATATGAAATGCAGATTGCACATGCCAAATCATGTACACAGTGTCCCTTTCCCCATTGCCAAGTAGGTTCCACAATCAAAATAGCTACAATCCAATTTGAACCATCTCTCTGCTTTTTCCTTCACCCTCACGGCTCTTCAGTGAAGTCTCAGGGCTAAAGTTATATCCCTGACTTTCATCAGAGAATTTTGTCTCGTGCAGCCTGGCAGGAAACAGGTCCTAATAATACAGTGTGAAGGCAAGATCAACCTGGAAATAAATTTTGAGATATTATTTATCTAAGAGATATCAAATAATCTTTCCTTTTATTGTATGGATGCTGAATCTTGATGGACTGTGACAGAGACAAAACAATTTTTTATTTATTTAATATTTTTTTTCCCCAGACTGGACTGATTACAGGCAGAAAAGAGAGAAAAACTGAACAGTCCTCAAGCCATTCCTTGTCCTTTTTTTTTTTTTTTTTTTGCCCCAAACCAAATCTGTTGATTTTTATGAAACACTTTGCATCTTCTGTCCCCAAATTGCTTATGTCCACAAATTAAGCTTTAGAACACCATAGTCTGTATATTTGAAATCAGAATTAATTTCAGCTAGAAATAAATTCAGCTAGAAAACAAATTGAGCACAACTGCTCAAGCAACAAATTTAAGTCTTTCAAACTTAATACAGAAAAAATAAGGTGTACACACAAAATATGGAAAGCTGTTGGGTCTAGTGAAGCAGTGAGAACATTTCTGTGTACATTAGAGATCAAGAGAAAGCAAAAGTTCTGTCTGTTTCCCTCCTTATACATATTTGTGGCACTGATAAGGTCTCGGTACTGTTGAACTGTTCTTTAGGTTCAGGTAGTGACCAAGTGAAATAACAGAGGATCAGGGAAACAGGAATATTACAGTCAAATGTTAATAAATGAAATCTGAAAGAAGAACAAGAAGTAAAGGAGTAATGGCAAAGAAAAATAGTGAAACAAAAGAACAGTGAAACTGTATATTAAAAATGGGAGGAAAAAGTTAGGTCACCAGCAAAAGTTTTACCGAAGAACTGTGAAAAATGAAAAGACTGCTAGTTTCCTTAACAGAATCAGAGCAAACATTTTGTAGAAAGCTTTTTGTTCTTTTTTTTTTTTTTTTTTTTCTTTCTGGTTGGTTGGTTGGTTGGTTTTTGGGGTTTGTTCTTATTCCTCAAAGTGAGTGAACAATGTGCAAAATTGAAATGCTTTATTTAACTAAAAAACACAATGGATGCTTGAGGTATACTGTCCCTACAGTTTTCTGAAGATTTCTGCATCAGATATTCAAGACTTGATCATCCTTTCCCGATGTTTTCTTCCAGTTGCTACTAATGCAGTTCTCCAATGATAGAAATGGAGACAAGTGCTTTTAAATGAGGCTTTTAAGGATTTCTCTTATAATAAAAATTGAAGTGTCAAGTAATTGTTTTTTTTTTTGTCTTTTGCTTTTTTGATTATGAAAATGCTAGTAGCTGAATTTACTCAGATGAGCAACATCATCACATTCAGTATTACTCTACATAAAAATCAGATGATCACAGGCTATTTACAGAAACAGATTGTGCATGAATAAATATTCTTCATATCTTTAAGGAACCAAATTCTCATGTCCTTAATTGAACCAATGTAAATTCTAAATCAAATACGTCCTATAAAGTATCCTACTATCCTCATCTGTAGCACAAATGGTTTCTATTTGAAGAAATAGCCCTTTGAAGCTTACTTCTATGTAGCCCTGAGGTCCGATCTAACAATTATCACACTTTTTGTTTTCCACTGCTTTGTTCCTTTGAATGTTGGAGAATTTACAATAAATAAATAAATAAATGAATGAATGAATAAATAAATAAAAATCTATTGTTTGGACACTTAAGTGCGTGACTTATTCTTCAACAAATATCAGTACAGTTCTCATAAACCAGATGTTTATTAGTTTCACAGGTGACAATAGAAATTGTAGGACCTTTATGAAGAGTTCACGTTTTGTTGAAGCTGAAAACACTGTGTTAATGGTGATCAAAGTACAATATGTCCAGCCGTGGCCTATATAATGTTCTCATAGGAGAACATTAATTTTCTGAGATCATCTCTTCCTTCCCCTTCCCTCCCATTTTTGTTCTGTTCTCTCCCTTTCTGTTCCTCTCCCCTCTGCTCCTTTCCTCTTCTGTCCTTTGCTCTCCTTTCCTCTCTCTTCCCTCTCTCCCCCTTTCCCTTTTCCTTTTACCTTTCCTTAACTTATATCAGGGAGCATTCTGATAGTATTTGTGACAGCCTACTTAAAAAGAGAGAAGACATTTGGTTATTCAGTCTCTTCCTTTCCAGGAGCTGCTGGCTCCCTTGTGGCAGTACGAGCCACCTTCAACTCTGCCTGCATCACCCATCCTGTGCCAGGGACAAGAGCACAGGGTAGACAAAATGTCATGTACTTGCCCAAGTCATCCTTTCAGTTCTTGCATCATTCAGCCATAACAAAAGTATTATGTTTGTCTTGTGAAGCTATCAATGGCCCATAAATGTATATGTTCTCAGCACGACTTAAATTTCTTAGCACGTTTTTTTTTTTTTTTTTCCCCAAATAGCAACATAGAATTTATCAAAAATTGCAACAGTTATGATATTACAAACTCAGACTAAGTTTCTTAGCTCTAATGAGCCAAAAAAATCTCACTTTTATTTCATGAATGCAACACTGTATAAAAGTTTCTAGTGTGCATACCTTAACACTTATTTAAAACTCCAGATGAAAATTGAATATGTATTTCCATTAACACAGTTATGTAACTGTAAAAAAGTCTGTGAGACTGCATGAATGACATTCTTTACAAAAGAAATGGATATTTGCTTTCAGAAGCTTCATATTAGATTTAGAGTTAATTCCAATGAAGTCTCTCAACCACATTAGTAAACATATATATATATTTGTTATGTTTTTATTATTATTATTAAACTTCAAGCTATTTGTAATCTCCATTAACATCTGGATTTGTGTGTTACAGATAGTCCCATTTATAGCTGTTACTATATGCTGTTACTGGCATCAGTCCTGCAATTAAGTAGTCTAAACTGGATCAATGGGAAAAAAATATGTTGTAGTTAAAGAATTCTAAATGAGGCAAGACAGAGTAGTAGACCTTTTAGTATATTTTTACTCTGATATTCCTTCATCTCTTCAGTAATACAAATGGCTTCCTTTGTCCCTGGAGTCATGAGACATTTTCCATTATAAGAATCAATTTTTATTTATTTCAACTCCACACAATTCAAACTGTTTAGCTGTCCTTCTGATTCAGCATATGTCCAAGAAACCATTAAAATAAAACAACTAAAATGGTTCATTATTTGACAGGCATATAGTAGCAAAAATGCAATTTTTTCCCACTACAACATTCTGGCAAGCTTATTTTTCATAAGCTTTGGTGCTTTGCCTTGTTTAAGGCAGGAACTAGACTTCAACATGAAGAGTGTCCTTTGTGTCAGTAATATTTCTTATGCAAAACCAATAAAAATTCAAAGTCTTCAAATAAGAAATTTTAAAAATTAATGTATTGAGACACAATAAGTTTTTGTTTGTTTGTTTGTTTAACTTGGAACACTTCAGAGATTTTAGGGAACTGTTCTGATAGTTTTATTTATCCTCACAGTTCCTTTAGATGAGTAGTATAAAAATGCATACACACAAAATAATCCACACCTCAGATCGTTTGCCATTTTCTTACAGCTCCAGTTTTCTTTACCTAATTGCAATGGGCTTCCTTTAGCACCACTGAGTATGACAGTAACTTATACTTTTGAAAGATAGGATAAACTGCTTCATTTTTACTTTTCACTAGCAATTATTCACAAAGGATATTAATACAAGATAGCGTGTTCTGAATCCCTGCCAAGATTACTTAAGAACAGTTTCCTCCTGCAGTCATGTCCTAGAGCTACAGGATGCTTAACTGTTTGAGCTAGATATATCCTAAAGTTAACTAAATGATTGCCTTATTTTCCATAGAGCTCTGCTTTTAATCAGCATGTGGGTAAGAAGCATTGTGCTGTAAAAAACAAAACAAAACAAAACAAAAAAACAACAACAACAAAACACAAATATAATCAAAGAGGTGTTTGTCAGACCTTTAACTTGTATATTTTCAGAATCTGATAGCCAAGTAGTGAATAAAACAATAAAACCCACAATAGGGAAGTCATGACAATCTGTTACAGATGGAAAACTGAATGAATACTACCCTCACCAAGAAATAAATTTTATTTATTTATTAACCTCTAATTCATGACCTTGTAATCTTGATGGTGTTCTTTCAGCAGAAGATACCATGAAAGACTTACATGTAACCTAGGTTTTCAAGTTTCAGAGGTGGGTATTAGAATAGAAAGGGGGGTTATTTCCTGGCTTTGGTGAAACCTCTTCAGTTTACCAATGAATCCTTCATTAAGATATTATAGCAGTTGTATTTCCCAAGAAAACTTTCAAAACACACCTGAAAATAAATCTTCTGGGGAACTGCTGTTCAAAGTCTTGTGTTTTTCTCAGTCCCTTGATTTTACCCTTTCTCTAAATGGCACATTAGCTAAATTAAAGTATGAAGAAGCATTTATCTGCAAAGAACACTTTTGAAACCTGACATATGATTCATCCTTCTCCCCCATTTAGAACTTTATATAGTTCCTAATAAATTTCCTACAGAACCAAGCAATGACTTTTTGTTTAGAAGTGTAACGACACTCTCTATGATACGGACAGTTGAGAAAAGCTGTTATTCAATTGCCATTGTTGAAGAGCCTACTCTGCAAAACTTGTTTGGACAAACATGTTTCATGTTTTAAAAGCTCTCTAATGAGTACATTATGACATGGTATGTAGGCTGTTTCTCCACAGCACAGATTAAGGTGAAATGCAATTTCACCATCATATGTCCACAACGCTATTTATTTAAGTTGTAGGAAGCTGCCTTGTCCAAGACAGCAATCTAGCCTGCCTATAGTCAACAGAGATATAGTCATCCCTGAGAGCCATCATATCATTCTAAGACACATGCCTAAGGTAGATCATACACCTTTCTGTACAAGAATGTCTCAATTTACTCTGTAGAAACCACAGGTGAATAAATATTTAAGCAGTTTATCTTCAGATGATTAAACTGGGGTGTGGTGGGGTGGGGGTGGGAGTGTTGTATGGAGTATATTCCTGTTCTCAACATTCATCCCTTTTTCTCCATAAAGGAAAGCTTCAGTGAAATGCCATATCTTACAGTACCACATACTAAATGTCCCTTTGTGAAAGTTATATTTGTTTTGTTCTGTTTTTATTTGTTTGTTTTGTTTTGTTTTGAATAAAGCATTTTGCCTACAACATTGCAAGTATTTATTTAAAAGTCACCATGGAAAACGAAAGAATATATAACATATTTTAAATGTCACAGCATTGAAAATTAATAGTCTGGAGACAGAGCCTGTATTGATGGCATATTGTTCATTATGTTACACACAAATGCAATTGCTTTCTCTTACTTGCAAAATTGTATATCAAAATTAAGTTATGTCCTGTTAACAGCTAAGCTGTTGAAAAAGATGGGGACAAAAATTGATAAGTGACTTAATGTCAATTACTTTTGAGAGAGAAAAGCACAAAGATTTTCCTCTTCTGTTTATATTTCTCCCATTATTTTTAAAAATGTATTCTATTTGAAAAGATCAAGAATACTGCAGGGAAAGCCATTTGCAATGGGGAACTCCAGATCTATATAATCAATATTCAGGACTATAAGTGCTTCCTCTAAACACTAGAGGGGACATAGAAATTAAAATGAGTACCAACAGTGCTTTCTTTTTTTCTCATTCCTTTTTTTTTTTTCTTTTTTTTTTTTTTTCCACTTTTGTAGTTGTTGTTTGCCTTGTTTGTTTTCCATTTATTTGTTTGCTTTTTGCTCTGTGCAGGATCTTATGTGGCATCATTATTTCTGCATTCAGTTTTGTACTAAACAAGGGGGAAACATAGTCCCCAGCATATACTTTGGGAAGAAAGACAGAGAGAATTTACTTGCCCAAAGTCCTGCAACAGATTTGTAGGAAAGTCACACTTCCCAAGTAATATTCCTAGTGGAGTGTGTTAAAGACAAACCACTAAACTTCTCTGTTTCAGTGATTCAGAGGTCCCAGACACAAACACCCCCCAGAAAAACATGGTAGGAACAGAAACAACAGAGTTCTTTAAGGTTTATTTGCACTTCTGTGTTCAGTTTTTGTAATATGTATTGTATTCATAATAGTAGACGTGGTGACACTTCCTGTGAGAGAGAAGATTGCAGCAAGCAGTGCATCTCTGAGTTTGTGCTTTTTGTTATCACTCTTCCAATACTCTTGATTTAGGGTTCATACTTGGCTCTAGCAAATCTCTACAGAACACATACCAGAAATATAGGCTATGCTTGGGGAGAGATTGTGACCTCACATAAATTGTTTTTTCTATGGGAACGCTTTATATTAAAGCCTTGCTCCAGGATGAAAATCCTTCCTAGAAGTTAGAAATTTAAACAGAGAAAGAAAACACAAGATCTGACATCAGTCAGTTATGCCCACAGACGTGCAAGGAAATATAATTTGGAATGTTCTATTTTACAAGACTACTTATTTGCTATAAATAAAGATCATTTGCTTTACTGGCATAATTGGGGTAGAAATGCAAACATTCCCCATCATCTTTTTTTCTCCCCCTAATAAATATAGCATAATACAATGGCTGTCTGATAGTCCACAGTAGAAACTTTTTACCAATTACAGTCTAGGATATAAATATTGTCAGTTCTGAGACATGACTGTTATCTGTTTTAGCAAGAATAATAGCATAGTAGATAACCTCAATGAAAGGTAATGATAAACTAGCACTGGTAGGTTTCTTGCAGAGGTCTGCACTACAGCTACTGTCATTCACTGAAAGACTCCATGAGAATCTTTTATTTCATGTTTTTTTTTTGTTTGTTTGTTTGATTGTTTGTTTGTTTTTTGTTTTTTTGTTTTTTTGTTTTTTTTACAAGTGATTTGTTAAAAACACATCTCCCTGTAAAGAGAAAGGTGATAATAATAATAATAATAATTAATAATAATAAAAAAATAAGGCTGCAGAAGCAAAGGTACAAACAAAATATGACAAAAATCTTCCAAAATTGTCATCTTATAAACCATAATTATACTGGATTATTCTACAAAATACCCACAGTACCAGGGTAAATGATGGCAAAATTTCCAGGAACTGCAGTGGCTGAAATATTCAGTTTCTTATATAATCATTTGTGTATTCTTCTACTGCTTTTTTCTTCATCCCCCCACCCCCCCACCCCGAAACTTTTTCTGTATTAGCAATCGTAACAAATTTACACCTACATTCTCAAATTTCTTAGATTTAAATGTACCTCACTATGCTACAGTGCAGGATTTTTGGTTGGAAATATTAATCATTCAAATTCAGATTTATTGTCTCTGATATATTATAAAATATCTGTGGAATAAAAGAATAACTACAAATCTGTACTGGATTTGTAACATGGCAAGGTTTTGGTAGTAGGGGTGCTGCATGGGTGGCCTCTGTGAGCAGAGCCCAGCAGCTGCCCCATGTCAGATCAGAGGCAGCTCCTGCTCCCGCCAACTCCAAAAGGGACCCACTGCTGGCCAGAGTTGAGCCAGTGAGCGATGCTGGTTGGGCTTCTGGGAGAACAGATTGAAGAAACTGAAAAAACAAACAAACAAACCTGCAGCAAAACTGCAGCTGGGAGAGTGAGGAGTGAGAACCCGCCCTGCAGTCCCCCAGGTCAGTGTAGAAGGAGGGTAGGAGATGCTCCAGGTACGGGGCAGAAGTTCCCCTGCAACTTGTGGAGAGGCCCCTGGTGGAGCAGGCTATCCCCCTACAGCCCATGGGTCCCACATGGAGCAGATCTCCACACTGGAGCCCATTGGGGAGCCCCCAGTGGAGCAGGTAGTTGGAGGAGGAGGCTGTGGTCCATGGAGAGCCCCCACAGGTGCAGGCCCAAGGCTGGAGCTGCAGCCCATGGAGAGGAGCCCACACAGGAGCAGGGAGTCTGGGGGGAGCTGCCACCCTTGGGGGACCCATGCTGGAGCAGTTTGCTCCTGATGGATGGACATAGGAGGGGGTGAAGGTAGTTTTAGTTTGCATTTAGTTTCTCACTGTTCTAGGCTGCTAGTGGTAGACAATAAATTATATTAGTATGCCTAGGTTGAGTCTGTCTTGCCTGTGATGGTAATTGGTGAATGATCTTGCTGTCCTTATCTCAACCCTTGTACCTTTAGTCCATCATATTTTCTCCTCCTCTTCCTTTGAGGAGTGGAAATGAGCAGGCATTCTTGTGGAGAGCTCTCCATCGGGGTGAAACCATCACAAAAGCACCTGCTTAACCATCTCACAGCAGCTCAGGTGATGTGTTACATGTATGCTCTATATTTGTTTGTTTGAATACTGCACTGAATGTTTGCAGTAGCCCAGCATATTTTTCCTGGCCTCTATTCACTCTTAGTTATACCTCCAGGTAATTAAAAACAAACAAACAAACAAACAAAAACAGTTAACAGAGGGAAATAGAGCAGAGAGCATATTTTGCTAGCAAACCAAGGGTGTTAGTTTCAAATTTGCTCCAAACAACAAATCAATCAATGAGTGTTCAAACGCCTTTCTTTGGCTGTTGAAGGTGGGTGAATGAGAAGAGCTATAGAAGCCAATTCTTCTCTAGCTACAAAGCCTGTCTTAACTACCAGCGTGCTTACCAAATTTGCCAATGTCTGTTTGAGATAGATTTTAGAGCATTATTTTACAGAATGCTCATGCACAGAATTGTTCTCAGCAGTGCTTAATAAATTAAATTTATTAATTTAAAATTAATAAACTATTTTTTGCATTAACAGCATCCCAATTTTCTTTTCTAAACCCTTAGCTAAGTGGCATTATGAAGCATCAAAACATCATAAAACATCCTAAAAATACAGATTTGTAAATCACCATTTAAAGGTCTAAGCTCACTTTACAATTCAATTTTTTATTTTTTTATTTTTAATAGTAGGAAGTATTTGTTTTCATTGGTAACGAATACTAGCTTCCTTGGGCAAGAAGATGATTTGGTGCTTTGTCT
The DNA here is from genome assembly GCF_964035555.1 of Netta rufina. Lineage (NCBI taxonomy): Eukaryota > Metazoa > Chordata > Aves > Anseriformes > Anatidae > Netta > Netta rufina. The sequence continues at coordinate 99,967,810 of NC_140124.1, forward strand.
GTATGGTAAGTTATATAGACTACTTTCTCTAAGACTGCTATGGACATGAGGATGACACAGCTATAGTCCCAGGCTTCTGCTACACATGACAAGGGGAAAATTGAAGTCTGGTACTCCTAGCCCAATGGCCCATGAGATTCTCCACCATATATTTGTCAGGAGAACAGGAATGATATGCAGATAACAGACCAAATGAACAGCAATGAATTTCAGGAGAACACAAAGGATATCAAAGAGCATCTGGGGGATTCCTATTAATAATTTTAAAATAATAATATATTTTTTTAAACTTGCGTAAAAGAAACGTTCATAAATTAAGAATGATATGGTTTATAACTCGTGGTACTGCAACAGACATGAAAGTTGAAGAAGAATTAGAAAGTTAAGTATTGTTTTCATTACAGTGATTTGCACTCAAAGCTTTGACAGTATGTTAGCAGCAGTATCAGCTCCATAAAAGCCATCTAAGCAAAACACGGACTTTTCTTTGTAAGTCATTGCCACACAGATGTGTTCCTCAGAATGACAACACCGTGCATACTGTTCAGTGTTTCTTCACTTAGCTAAGTGTTTATTGTCATCTCAGTATGGTCATAATAATGGTCAGTATGGTCTGTCCTGGTTTTGGCAGAGATAGTTTTCTTCATAGTGGCTGTTTTTTTGCTATATTTTGAATTTGTGAGAAAAAATAATTTTGATAACACACATGTTCTAGTTGTTGTTGAGCAAAGGTTACACTTCGTACAGTTTACAGCTTCTCATACTTCCTTGCCAGCACAGGGCTGGGGGTGTGCAAGAAGCTGGGAGGAGACACAGCCAGGACAGCTGACCCAAAATGGCCAAAGGAATATTCCACACTATGTGGCATCATACAGAACAAGAAAAACCAAGCAGGGTGGCCACTGCTTGGGATCTGGCTGGGTATTGGTCAGCTGGTGGTGAGTAATTGTGTTATGTATCACTTGTTTACTATCACTATGATCACTATGTATCACTTATATATAATAATAAAACATTATTATTATTATTAATAACATTATTATTATCCCTTCCTTTTCTGCTGTATTAAACTGTCAGACTTGTCTCAACCCACAAGTTTTACTTTTTCTGGATTCTCTCCCTTCATCCCAACTGGGGGGAGTGAACGAACAACTGTAAGGCTTAAATGTCTGCTAGGGTTAAATCACAATACTGTCTCTCTCTCTTTTTTTTTTTTTTTATTATTATTATTATTATAGGGAATGCGTTGAAAAGACGCACTGGGTGAGAAGCTGAATGAAGAAAAATTGTGTGAGGATGGCTGCATGCACCTTAAAGACAGAAACACAACTTCCACAAAAATTTCAACTGTGTATATGTATACATTTATAAGTAGTTAACCGATCTATACATTTATTTGTGTGCTCTGAACAGAAATAGGTGTAAAGTAGGAATACCTGAGGTCTGCCTGAAAACATTGGATCTCAGTGTTAGTTGTCTTTATGGGATTTTGTAGATGTGGGACACCTGGGACACAGCAATACGATAAAGATAAGAAAATGAACACTGTAAAGCACTAGGTACATTGCTAAATGAAACTTAACTCTTGTAGAGATGGAGGTACGATAAAACCTTGTACAACAAACCCCTTCATTAATTTCTTAGTTCTAATGAAGAACAGTTTTAACTAGAATAGGAAAGCTAAATGTGTCAGGTCCACTCTCACAGTTAATATTAGTTGAGCAACAAGAACAAATATCAAAGAGAGAGATTGGAATGTCACCATACACTTCTGGTTGCATGGGTCTCAGCCTGATTGAAAAGTAGATCATAATATATTATAACAATAACTTTTTTTTTCCTGTTTGGAACTCTTTTAAACAACATACTTATATCTGCAGAGATTTCTTACTCCTTTTTCAAATGACATTAAAACATTCTCAAATCTAGCTAGACCTCAACTGAAAAAAATCAGTTTTGGCTTTTTTCCATTGTGAGAAAATGCACACAGCACAACTAGGGCAACAAAGAATCATTTTGTCTTAATAAAAAATACATCTTTCTCTCACCTCCCTCTTCGAGTGCTTGGCACTGTTAAATGGTTTTGTTGTTTGTGATATGCTACACAGGCTCAGATTTGCTGACTACAAATATTTTTAGGACTATTTGTCATATTAGTTAAGAAAAAAAAATCAACCTTTAAATCAACCTTTCAGAAATTGTTAAACCTTTCCCCCCCCCCCCCCAGGTGATACATTTAGTTATTGAGAGTGCTTAAAAGTCAATAGCATTACTCACGTGAGTAAGTAAGTAATGAAAAATTCTTTCAGTATGAAATTGTTTATCTATGTGACAAGAACAGACATTTTATATTTTGGAATATCATGGTCACCAATCAAATGTTTTCAAATATTACAATTGATTATTTTTTCTTCCATAAGAAAAGGAAAAGAGGAGAAAAATTAATATGTGGAATAACTAAAAGAATAAATGTTGTCTCTTTTGATTAGGGGGAAAACAAACAAAAAAAATAAGTGGTGAAATATTTTGTTTTTAAATTAGAACCCTGAAAAAAATACATATCTGATTTCAAGATACTCCCTTTTGCTCCATTGGTGCATGTTAGCCAAAGAAAGAAACAGAAGCTCAACATGAAAACAATATGGCTTGCCGACAGAGTAGGAGACTGTAATACCTGTGTTGGAACACAATGTCTGAAGGCATTTTTCTCAACATAGAGTTTCAGCATTCAGGTCTTTTTGCAAAGCTTAAGACAAGGAAAACATTTAAAATTATTTCTTAGAGAAGAAATTTCTTGTTTCTTAGAGGAGAAAAGCTGAAGTACCAAAAGGCTGAAGTACCAAAGTATAGATTAAAATGATACAAGTAAATAAGAAAGGAAGAAAGAATATATGTAAATTTGGTACAAAAAGAAAGATTGGAGTAAATTTCAAGCACAAGCTTTTTAACTTTAAATATTTCTAAATGTGACCTTCTTTAAAAAGAAATAATTAGCCAAGTGCCCTTAATTCAATAAATGACTAAAAGAAAAAGTATCAGCACAGTTTTTTTTTTTTTTTTTTTGAAAAACAATGCTCTGCCACTTTGCAACTCTCTATTTAACTTATACTCTTCATCTCAAAACATCTCTGCTGATTTATTTATTTATTTATTTATTTATATTTCATAATAAACATTGAAAAGAGTATTTATGCAATTTTAGCACACTGAATATTTCACAGAGGCATTCTTACAATGCTACCTATGACAGATAAATTGTCAGGTAGCTTTATGGATTTTGCTGTTTGAATAAATAAGACAAAGAGAGAAAGAAAGAGAGAGAAAGAGAGAGAAAGAGAGAGAGAAGGAAGGAAGGGAGGAAGGAAGGATGAAACATCATGATATTTATTATGTGTCATCCAAAATAATGCAGTATGATAGAGATTGATTTTACTTCAGATACCAGATATATTAATGTACATTCAATATCTTCTAAAGAATTGCTTCTGTTTTAGTAATCAGACACAGTGAATATTTATGGATTCACAAAAGGTCTTTCTTAACACTAAGTTTCATAGAAAATATAAGCTTTAAGTAGGTTATAACTGGAGAAATTAAAGTCAATTGAAAATCATTTTTAGTGGAACTAAAGGATCCATTTACTAACATAAATTACATTTTAGATAATGCAAAGAACTTCTAAAAATTATTTTCCACCATGAAGTGAAATATTTCCAAAAAATTCTACATACCGACTCCAGAGTTTATTTTCTATAGCATTGCTAATGCTTTTTTCATACCTGGCTGGAATTTAACTGCTTTCAAAACATACATAAGCTGTGACATGTTTTCTAGCTACAGGTCTATCTTTCATTTCTCTATTCATTTCATGCAACAGGTAGACTGATGATATTGGTGTTTTTTGTATTGGTTGCATGTACTTTCTAGGTTCCATACGTAGAGGTCTTCACTGGTGGTCATGCCATTGTAAAAGCAGAGTATAAATCAGCTATTAATAAATGTGGTAGGACTAATCCATGTATTTTAGTTAGGCAGATATCCCATGGAGAAAGGGAAATCCTGATTGTCTTAATTAAGTTTTAAATTGTAACTGACCATTCAGACCTATATATAATTCGGAGGCACTTCAGGAATACAAGAAAACAACCATGGCAGCGTTATGAATTCTAATTGGGTTATTAATGATGTACAAACTTATAAAAATCCATTTAGCTAGCCATTCAAAATTATAATATTTGAGGTATTCACCTCTGAGACTAGAATTTCAAACATAGCTCTCCACAAATTTTGTTGCTATTACTTGACAAAGCAAATTGCTTCAGAAATGAGTACTCAGAGAAAATTTGTGTGTTATTCCCAGCGTGAACAAAACTAACCTTGCCAAGGGGTACTTCCATGTACTTTCACAAGCTTTGGGTTAACAGTCATCTACATGCTGCACTGAAAGGAATTATCAGCTGCAAGGTAGAAAAAAAAATAATCATGCTTTCTACCTGAAACCTTTCCCTGATTAAGATCTAGTAATGCTGTCAGTAACAGAAAAACAATAAAATACTGTAGTTTGATGATGTGAGTAAATGACCCAGTGGTCTAAATCCAGACCAGAAAAACACATATTTGGTTTATACTTCTCTCTCTCTCTCTCCTACTTGCTCTCAATCTCTCTCTCTTTCTCTCTCATGTAACAACATTGTTTCAACCTTTTTTTTTTTTTTTTTTTTTTTTGATGGATATGTAGGGTTCTCTTAGAAGAAGTTGTAATTTGTGGTCTTGCAAATGAGGAAAGCCAAAGTGATGCAGATGTTTGGAGTAAGAGTAAGTTCTTGAGTTGTTAAGGACTCCCATCCAGGAATTAAACAGCTACAATTATTTCTTAAGGAGTGATTGTATATTTTCTTCACGAGGTGAAAAATTCATATTGGCTACTTTATAAAAAATAAAAGTTTGCAGATAGAAAGAATATCTCATTAGATCAGCTAATACATATGGAAAAAAATATCAAAAATTCTTTTATGTAGTCAAATCTGTTTTCGTGTCTAGACCAAAACTGGTTAGAGAACTCTTGATGAGTAGGGAATTTGTCTCCATGTATTTAAAACACCTAGAACTCCCTAAAATCTGAACTGATATTTGATGTTATTTCTGAGCAAGTAAAGAGCATGAGTAACAAAGGCTAGAGGCTCACAGCTAAGACAAGAACATGTTTTCGTTCTGAAGATTGCTAAATGCCACCAAGACATTTCCAAGAGGTGTAATAAAAATATATTACTTTCATTATGTACTACTCACAATCCCTTCCTTCATCCACTAAATGCCAGAACAAACTAAAACAGTTTAGTATCAAGTATTGTCTAAGCTGTAACAAGCAAGCTTTTTTCATCTCTATTATGTAAGATAATTTAATTCTGCAACTTTGAGCACTGCAATTAATTTGTCTTATTTCCTTGCCTTCTTCTGTAAAGGAGAAAAAAATAATGAAAAAAAATACTGTACAAGGAAAAACTGTTAATGTTTGAGTTCTTTTGAGCAAATTGTATAAAAGGTGTTGGATGGCTGCAAAAAAGAAAAAAAAAAAAGAAAAAGGAACAGCAAAATTACCTTTGGTGAATGGTATTTCAGAATTGCTCAGGTCCCACTATTGAAAAAGACTTCATGTTACTGGTACCCACTTCAGTGGAGTGGTTTCTGGTTTGGAAAATTAGTTGCAGTGTATGATCCTGCTCTTTCACCAGTGAGTTGTGTGTAAATTGAACTGTGCTATGAATTGACATTATATGTAGCACTAAAGTCTAAGCAAACCTTATGGTGCTCTGATTATAAAAACATGGATAGACCAAACATTTTTATTTTACCCAGGTAAATTGCATTTTATTACATGCTTAAGTGTCTAGAAAAATTAGGGATGTCGAAAAGGCAACATAGAATAAGATATGGAAATATTTAGGCAAAAGCACAATTAAAAAGGTGTTATGTAATTAATGATATGTGAAGGGTATAAAATAGAGTTTTGATTGTTTGTTTTCCTGTTTGTGTTAGAATGCATTCTTCATTAACAGCTTAAAGATAATGATATATGCCATGTAGCAACAACACTCTTTAGAAAGAGTGTGCATTAACTTCTGACAACTGAGATTTTGCTTCTGCTCCTCTTCTTAAAAATGATACTGGGTCTGAATGTTCTTTTGCACAAAAGGTCAAAGGAGTCAGAAGGTACTGTCCCTCATTGCAGGAAACAAATCAGGGTCATCTACAATAATACCTCTCCAGGTCATTCTTGAACAGTCATACTCAAATATGGCCAGGCAAAAGACATAAATCATACTGAAAGAATAATCATAGAATCATTAAGGTTGGAAAAGACCTTCAAGATCATCAGGTCCAACCATCACCCTACTACCAATATCACCCACTAAAACGTCCCCAAGCACCAGGTCCAACCTTTCCAACAACCCCAGGGAAGGCGACACGTCCTGGGCAACTCATTCCAATGCCTGACTACTCCTTCCTTCTCAAATTATACAGTGTGGTTAAACTTACTTCATCATCTCTCTAATTTGATGTCATAGTTGTATCATCACGACAAAACAAAAAAATATTTTTTCTTTCATAATCTTGTTAGTCCTCCATTCATAATTCAATCTTTCCCTCAGCCTGTGGCTCCTATGACACAAGGTTTAAGGAGATGAGAAAACCAGATAAACATAGTGTTGGGAGCAATGGGTTAAAAACAGAAGATTGGCAAGGAGGATGGTAAAAGAATGGAAGACTGGTGAGGAGGATTGTAAATATGCTCATGTAACCTTGCAGCTGGCAATGCATAAAGTCTGGAGAGCAGCAATGTAGAAAAACATATAAATTATGTGGGCTGCTGTTTGTGTTCTGTGTATTTGGCAAGTAGCACATCTGTGCATAGATAACATATGCAAAGATATAGATAACATAGATTTGGTGGACTCAGAGGCACCCTATTGGCTGTGCTTGATCTCCTGGCCCTGGTACAGAGATCAAAGAAGCAAAGTGAGAATCATAGGATGGTGGTAAGAATCCACCTGTTTGAACCCTGTATAAAAACAGGTGAAACCAGCAGGCCGGTGATGGTTCCTGCATCCCCATTTGTGTGCCTCTGCTTGGGTGCCTCCACTCAGGTGCTGTGCTTCTGGGATCCCCCAGCTGGCCAGGTAACAAGAATTAATCTACTCTTTGAATTCTAGCTTCAAGTCTGTGACTGCTCCTGCTGCCTGCCTGTGCTGACTCACACACATGGGGATGCAGTACCACAAGGCCTCTTCTGCGATGCACCTGTGCTCATGTAAGGTTTGCCTATGTTGTGGAATATAACATGTGCAGTCATGCACCAACTAAATTTAGTGACAGAATACAGATAAATCCCCTTAATGCTACATGGACGATGGGTCTCATGTACCACAAGTGGAAAAATTGAAGAAGAACTGATATGAGCTTTCCTGCCAGTTCAGTCCTCTCTCCTGCAATGATGAAAATACATTTTGGCCTTGCAGGCTTACTCTTTGTAAAAGCAAGTACATTTCCATGTGTTCAGAGAGTTATTAACACAAGCACATTGAATGCTTTCAAGGCTTGCACAGGTATATAACCACCAATATTCATTACTTAATGCACACTATTTTCCTTTCTACATCAAAATAAAGAAAAAAAAGTAATTTTCCATCCCTACCATTTCTAGTAACTCTTAAGTGTTTGAAAACTGGTAAATACTCTTGCAGTGGTAATAGATTTTCAATCCAGCCAATGAAATTGAGAATGGCATAGAACTGTAGTGGGTTTTCAGATGCTTCAATTACAGAGAGTGTGGACCAGGACTTCAGCCGCAGGAGAGACGTTGAGCAATAACAGTTCTGCTTTGCAAATTACAGTAAGTGCAATTAGATCTCATAAATATACTGGTCAAGCAGTGCTGGGTCGATCATAAAAATGAATTTTTAAATGAAGTCTATTATGAATGCTCAAGACGAGTGGGTATTACCAGTGCTTTATTTATTTGTTTATACAAGTCCTTGCTTTATAAAATGCAAACACTGCAGTGGAGCATGTTTGTCTTTTCCTAGTCCTGCATTCTGAGATCAGTAGGAAACATCCAAGAAACTTCAGTGAATATTAGGCTGAGCTCATAGTGTTTTCTCCTTTGGCTCTCACTCTGCAATAACACTCCCACTGGAGTCACTGAGAACGATCCATGAGCTCAGATAGAATACAGATTGAAGTATGAGACCATAAAGTGAATGCTGACAGCAGTTTCTGGATTTTTCCAAAATGCAAGGTTTATTGTAGAGATTCCTAGATACCAGAAATATCTGATTCCCTGTGGAGCCAAAACATGTCATGCAATATACTTATTTGGATTGAAGAAATCACAAGCCTCCCATTCTCTAAAATAATGAAGTTCCTACATTTTTCAGAATGAGATGTACTGATCAAAGCATGTATTCTGCCATCACCACTACTAAATTTCTGTAGGAATAATGAATAGAAGAAAGAAAATAAATGAGAGACAGGTATGAAATATCATGGAAAATGGCATAAAGAAGAATGACAAAATATCCAAAACCTCTTAACATCAAAGTAGCTAAAAACAATTTTTGGCAAAACATTGCTCACTTGAAATACTAAGAGCAGAAATTTAAAACATCTTCTTTCTGTCTTTCTTTTGGACAGCTTTGGCTTTTTAATCACTAAAGAAAGCAAGTTGTAATAAAAGCTAGCTTAAAATGACATTGATTGTCACTTTGGAGCTGCCTCCCTTTATCTTTAAATCTATACACTAATACTTCTCTGACACCCTGATTTAAAGGAACATCCAAAACTATGGTTTCAAGTGGATCTTTAAAAAATGATTCAGGTTTTAAAGGGAAGTTTAGGGAGGTACCAGAACTCTTTGTTTAGCTTCATTCATTCATTCATATGCCAGTCATTCATTGACTCGCATAACTGGTGACACCAACACTTATAGTGTTTCTGGTATTTTTATGAGTTTTTGTTGTTGTTGCTTATTATTATTATTATTAACTTTATTTTGAAAGACTTGGGGTGGAAAACATATATCCACACCTATGTTACTCTACCTTTAATAATCTAAGATGCATTTTACATTTAAATAAATGTCAGAAATCAACGTCTCCCGAGTAGAAATTACAGTCAGGCTTGGACTAAGTGTAAAGATTTTATTGTGTTTCTCCAACAGGTCTAACAGACAGTAGGACAAAAGTATGTTGATCCCTTCTAAATATATATAGAGAGAGAGAGAGATATAAAGTAAAAATTACCACTCCTTTTTACCCCAGGCTTCTATCAAGCATTTTGTCTACTGTCAATGCAGAAGCAATGCTGGCTTCTGTAGTTCCAGACAAATCAAATACATACATAAACTCATGACAAAATAGTCAAGCTAAATTACATATTTTCAGAAAATATTTTCAGAAATAACTGTGGTCTACTTACATCCTGAATCAAGACCCTGAGTCAAGACAACTGACAGGTAAGTATCACGAAAAAGTGATCTCACAGTATGTACTGAAGGAATTTACAGAAAATCTTCATAGATGCAATTGGAAGTATTAGGCACATGGAAGGAGTTATGTTTTGACAGCTAAAATTCTACACAGATGTTAAACTCTCAAAAGAGCATTAGCTTAAATCCAACCTATTACCTATTTTGAAATCACGAATTTCAGAACCCTCATTTAACTATGAGTGAACCTCAGAAATGTGAGACAGGTCTTTTCCACCTCCTCTGAAAGAGCAGAGGGAATAAAGATATTTAATCAATCCTCATGGAAATAAATAAATAGAAACATTACTGACTCTCCTCCTAATCACCAAGCAAAAAAAAAAATAATCTTTCTACTCATTGAGAACATAATCTCTGTCTATCTGTCTCTGGTCTAACAAATATTTAAATATTCTACTTAAAGTGGCAATTCCTTAAGAAAAAAATGAGAAGCATAGAATCAGTGAGGTTAGAAAAGACTTCCAAGATCATCTGGTCCAATCATAACCTATATCACCCACCAGACTATTTCCCTAAGCACCAGGTCCAACCTTTCCTTGAACACCCCTGGGGGGGGGGTGACTCCATCACCTTCCTGAGCAACCCATTCCAATGCCTGACTACTCTTTCTGAGAAAAAATGTCTCCCAATTTCCAACCTAAACCTCCCCTGGCACAACTTGAGGCCAATCCCTCTAGTCATAACACTAGTTATCTGCGAGAAGAGGCCAACCCCCAGCTTCCCATACCTTCCTTTCAGGTAGTTGTAGAGAGCAATAAGGTCTCCCCTGAGCCTCCTCTTCTCCAGACTCAGTGGCTCTACCACATGACAGAAGTTATGAATCTGAGTCCACACTGGAGAGACAGCCTTCCTACACCCTTGGTGAGTGTCACAGAATCATTGGTTAAGAGCATGAACTTCTTGCTATTGTCATGATATAAAATTATTTACAAACGTTCAGGACAGGGTTCGTATCACATAATACAAATCTCAGTAATGCAGAATAGGTCACCAAACAGGGCTTACTTTAGACAACCAAATGGTCATAAAAACAGTTTTAATTTTACAGCTATATATATAGGGGTTTTAATCCTTCCCATTCAGAGAAAAGCATGGGTTCGTCTTATCATATCCTGGTGGGGGGCATAATATAAATACCTGAATGTACTGAAGTTACCACTGAACCAGCATAAAGAGGAGCAGAACCTTTCCCTTAAAATTTATTAGTTTAACTGCCTAATTTACTGTAATGAAATGTCTTTATGACATTTAATTGAACCAGGGAGGAGAACAATTAGGTGTTTAGTTTATGCTTGCACAATGAACAAAGTTCTTTTCAAAAGTAAACACAATTTCAAATTAAATAAATTCACTAGTATCATTACAAGTCTCCCAGGTGAAGCTTTAAAGGAATAGACACCATGAGAATTGAGTTTTTATGATCAGAGATACGACTGGTAGAAAATATTTTCTTTCTTTAACATCTTCTCTCCTTCTTCTTCCCTCTTCCTATGATATTTAATGAAGTCTTCCATGTATCCCCCCTATTTCCTGACATTCCCAAACCCATTTGGTAATGGAAGAGCACAATGTAAGCAGAAAATAAGAAGAATATGGCCTGGCAAAATTATATGTCATGTGAAGGAAAAAGTGCATTATTGATCTGAGAAAATGTCACTGCTGCACACAAATAAATGAGATTTAGACACAAAAGATAAGCAAGTCGGAATTTTTCTTCTATTTTGTACTGTATCTATCAGAATAGCATCCAAATAAGAATTGTAAGCTCACTGAGAATGCACTGTACCAAAAATGCATTTTCATAAAAATCATGGTATTAGCATCTCATTGATCCAACTTAACAAATTAAATGGTAAATCAAGAAATTGTTTTCTTCTTTGTCTCCTGGTCTTGCAGCACTAATTGTTAGAATTGCATTGCTTGTTTGCTCATTTGTACACAAGTGAGCCAGTATGATTGATGTACCATAAAAGTGTGACTACATTTTCCACTTCAACCTGCACCATGCACTCTCAAGAAAACTTCAGTGCAATTCTGTCATGGTGCTCTGATCTTTCCCTTAACTCAGCACATAGTAACCTTAGACCATTTACTTTCTTGGCTTCTGTGTTAGAAAATAGACTTAAGAATTACTTTGTTCCTGCAGTCTTCTCTGCAAGCTACTACATGAATCTACTCAGTCTCCCTGCAGACATTCTTCCTGCCTTTGTGAGCCATCACAAAGGATTTTCAAGACCCCATCTACAAATGGCCTAGAAAAGGAGCTTGCCGACCTTTGCTTAAAATTGGTAAGAGTGTTTTCGGATACACTTGTCCCTACCTCTGCTAAAAAAAAAAGAACAGTTTCTCATCTCAGTAGGTGGAGGAGGGCTATAGGTGGCTGAGCCACAGCTTTGCACTGTCAGCAGCGTCATTCAGGGGCAGGCAGGCACTCCTTAGGGCTGTGTCGAGGACCCATGCAGATGAACCACCTTTGCTGCCAATCTGAAATAGCACTGACACACTTCAAATAGGACCAGTGAAGGACTTGATCAGAGCTATGATGGTAAAAATACTTGCAGGTCTTTGCTACCCTACATTTCACTACATCACTCAGACTCTGGACATGGGAGAAAGAGAAAAACATATTACAAGATTGTTGAAGTCTGTGGTGTCACAACTTCCCTGGTGACCAAGCATTAAAATATAGATTGCTTTCTAGTTACCATAATGATGAAGTTTTAACTTGGCTTAACAAGAGTCGTTACTGGATAAATAAGTGCAGATGTTAGAATCAGCCCCCCAGAGCTTGTATACAACACTCTTCAGCAGCTCAGTCTACCATAATAAGACCACTTGCACTTTGTGCAACATTTTCTTAATAATATCCATTTGTTAGGGTTTTTGCAAGGGTTTTTACTCTGCCTTCCTCATGAATTTTAGCAGCCTGGACTAAGCATGTATATATCTCTTATTGCGTCTTAAGGGTTCTTTAACTTGTGACAAATACTTTGAGAAAGATTTTTTTTTCTTTTCTTTTTTTGGCAAGCTTTCTCTTAGAAATGTATGACCAAGTGGGGCAGACTGATTTTTTTTCTTTTTCCTGAGCTACAAAAAAAAAAAAAAAAAAAAAAAAGGAAAATAATAATAACCTGTTAAACTATTAGATAGATAAGACCAGCCTGTGTTTAGGAAATTAAAAAGAACGTTTACATTTTAAAACTTTTTTCTTTTCTTTTCTTTTCTTTTTTTTTATTCTGAATGCTTTTATTAGCAATTTTTTTTCTAATAAATATTCTATTGGATGACTTAGATGTCTGAGATGTAGAGTTAATGTTTACAAGCCAAATAAAACAGCACCTTTCTTTTTCCAGAAACAGAGACATCACAGAATAAAAAAGAGGAAAAAAAAAAAAAAAAGAGAGCAGAAAAAGTACAACACACATATTTTCATCCACAGAAGGCTGCTGTTCTGAAGACAAGAAACTTCATTTCATCTTCTTTTTGTGAGGCAGCTAGATTTAGCAGAACTAAACACTCATGTAATTGTATGAGTCCACACATGCAATCAGATTTTGAGAAAATTATATATAAATGAAATAATCTGAGACTATTACCATAACAATTCTGAGACTTTCTTTATTCGGTTTTTACAGTCATTCCAATTTGTTAAAATCCTAGCAATGTATAAGAAGCTGGAGTTCATAAAGAAAAGATACACATTTTCAGAAAGAATGTACAGTCTATGCCATCTCATTATAGACTAATTTGAAGAGAATCAATTCTGCATTAAAGATATAATTAAGGACAGATTATTTCAGAGGGTTTGCTAACAATAAAATCATCCTATTGTTATAAGGAGTACAGTAAACTGATTTGTACAGAGCGTCTATCTTTCATCCAAATTTTCTATGCCCTCCTGTTAAAACCAGAATTGCAGATAAAATGACTGAAGAATAAAGACATATAATCATAGAATGGCCTGGGTTGAAAAGGACCTTAAAGATCATCTAGTCTCAACACCCCTGCTCTGGGCAGGATTGCCAACCGCTACAACAGGAAGCCCAGAGCTCCATTCAGCCTGGCCTTGAATCCCTCCAGAACCTCTTTGGGCAAACTGTTCTGGTGCCTCACCACCTTCTGAGTGAAAAACTTTCTCCTAATTTCTAACCTAAATCTCCCCTGTCTTAGTTTAAAACCATTTTACTTTGTCCTATTACTATCACTACATGTAAACAGGCCTTCCCCCTCCTGTTTATACGCTCCCTTCAAGTACTAGAAGGCCGCAATGAGGTCTCCCCAGAGCCTTCTCTTCTCCAAGCTAAATAAGCCCAGTTCCCTGAACCTTTCCTCATAGGAGAGGTGCTCCAGCCCTCTGATCATCTTAGTGGCCTTCCTCTGGACACATTGCAAGAGCTCCACATTCTTCTTGTGCTGAGGTCCCCAGGCCTGCACACAGTATTCCAGGTGAGGTCTCACAAAAGCAGAGTAGAGGGGGACAATCACCTCCCTCTCCCTGCTGGCCACCCCCCCTCCACACCGCTTTTTTAATGCAGCCCAGGACACAGTTGGCCTTCTGGACAGAAAAAAAAAAAAAAAAAAAAGACATGAAAGAAATAGGGCAGAAACTCTTCTTTCTATATGCTCCTGCATGCACAGGGTAAAATCCTTAAGTCTTGGTAACATTTCTTCCATTTTCCTTTCTACCTTTTGCAGAGCACTTTGCTGATTGCAGTGTACAGACCAGTTGTCATTCTGTAAGCTCTACCCATTATAGCTATCTGTAAAAAATTAAATTCTCATGCTCATATTGTTTTCTGGAATATCTTTCATCTGTCCCTTCCTCCCTAGCAAAAAGTCCACAGTTTTTAGGTCCCTTTCTCGCAGAAATAAACACTGAGAGAATTACATATGCAGTTTGGAAGCAAGTTTCTTTCTAAAAGTGAACAGGTTTCCAAACCTACAAAATGCTGCTTGTCTTCCAGATTCTGGGAAGGAGGCTAGTTAGCATAAAATCTGTAGCTGCAGCTTTTCTGGATCACTGTTTTATTAGTGCATAGTTCTGAGATCATGTACTCTCTGAGCTGCAGATCACTATTTAAATCATAAGGGTGTATGGGAGACCAAGGTCTAAAATTTGGGCCAAAAAAAGCAACAAACAAACAAACAAACAAACACTTTCGCTCTTTCCAATCTAGTATATAATTTCTGCTCTGCTCAGTCTGCTTTTCTGTTCCTGCCTTATATTGCTTTGCTAATGATTTCTTTTTCCCATATTCTAGATACTGGAAGTCTCTTATCCTGCAATGCTGAACTATTTCCGTCTACCTCCCTTTGCTGACTTCATATCAGAAGAAATTAACAGTGTGAGAGAAAAGAAGACTTTACCATCAGTTCCAAAGTCTGGATCAAAACAGCCTCAGCAGCTGAGAAAATCATACCTATCAAAAGTAATTTCTGCCTTTGGGTTTGATCATGCTTAGCACAAAGAGAAGGTGGAGAAATTGGCCTCCAGGTTCTAAAACTAATTTCTGAACATTTTAGCAATTAAAGACTTATATGTTTTCATAACAGAGTTGCCTGGACTCCTGTCACTCTCAAGGATGATGTTGAAAATATTGATTATCAGAGCATTCATTTTTCTTAATGAAAAGTAATATCACCACTGCAATACTGAGAAAGAAGAAGCACCTTCATCAAAGAAACATTTTGTTGGGAAGACAATAAAGTGAAAGCAAAGCAAGCAGAATTAAGATTTGGAACTGTTCACCTTTTATTTTATACCTGGATGCAACCAAAAATATTACATCAGGCAAATTTTCCTAAATGAGAATTGGCTTTGTTTAAGTGTTCAAATGCTGCTGAAGGACAAATACAGTATCTACATGTTTACAGTCAGCATGTATAACTGGTCATGTAAGAGGCAGCCTAGTGCAAGTACACAAGTATATTAAGTTTCTGTCCTACAGAAAACCTGTTTGTCTCGTTTCTTTTCTCAGTGAGCAAACCCATATTCTCTATAGTTTTAAAACAGCACTTATGGAACTCTTGTTAGTCAGAGCACTTTGGAAGCCAAGAAATGAGTGGGAAACAGTCATGTTTTATTCTAACAATATTTGCAAGTATTTGAACAGTATTATATCAAGTATTTGAACAGTGTTATATCCTGTAGCTCAAAACAAAGAAAAATATCATCCCAAACTACTTTTCTAACCTCTTTGTGGTCATTTATAACCACATCAGTGAGGTGCCTATAATGAACTGCTGACACTTAGCAGTTTCTTTGTTTATTATAATTATTTTTTAAGAAAATGTGCCATCATTGCACAGGCTGATGCAGAGTAAAAATTCAATACAGAGGACTTTTTCTCACTGAAATGTGTCAAAGGAGAGGTGCTTTACTTTATGAAAACTGTTACTAGCTAGTCAAAAGGACTGCATGTGGTTTAACAAAAAAGCATTTTAAAAGGGAAATAATTATTATTTTAATTATTCTACCCATTTCTGATGTGTCCTAAAGAAGGAAAAAAAAAAAAGAGAGAGAGAGAGAGAAAGAATTAATTTTCCAGAAAGGAAGAATTTCAAAAAGAAATTATCTATTAAAACTAACACTATCACTGCAAAATCTTTTCTCTGATAGATGTATCCTGAGGCAGATGGTTTTCAAAATTGCAGTTTCTGTGTGATGGGGGTCAAGATATGAGGTATATAATAGAAATTATACTTTGGGGATTTAAACTTAATGGAATTAGATTAATAACTGCTTTCTCTTTATTATTATTACTACTTATTATTATTATTGCTGTTGTTATTTTAATCTCTACTTTTCATAAACTTTTTACTGTGATTTGAATTTAGAGTAACTTCAAGGCAATAAGATGAAAGCCTTCTGTTTTCTAAACTGGGACTTTAGTGGTTCTCCCCAAGATGCCTAATGCATTCAAGAACAAAGTATGCCTTCAGAGGACCTTGCTTAGGAGAATTGGAAAGCAGTAGCCCAGTGGTAACCAGAATAGCATAAGGTGATTGAGAAACGTATTTAAATCCTATGATAGCTGATATATTTGTCACATTCTTAGAAGAAAAAGAAAAAATATTAAATCACTGTTTCACCCTCTAGATAAGGAGACACATAGCTGGACATTTAAATGCAGTTCTTTTCAAAATGCGTTTGGAAGTGAGGGAGGAAGGGAAGGGAAGGGAAGGGAAGGGAAGGGAAGGGAAGGGAGGGAGGGAGGGAGGGAGGGAGGAAGGAAGGAAGGAAGGAAGGAAGGAAGGAAGGAAGGAAGGAAGGAAGGAAGGAAGGAAGGGAGGGAGGGAGGGAGGGAGGGAGGGAGGGAGGGAGGGAGGGAGGGGGAGAGCCTGCCTCTGTGTTTTCATGACTTTCTTAGGAAGAAAGGCTAAAAATAAAAACTAATACTATTACAAAATTTTCCTAAGCAAAACATAAATTGTTGTACTAATAAGTCAAATTCTGCTTCTCTTAAAGTCTGAAGGAGTTTTAGAATTTAACCACAATGGCTTAAATTTAAAATTCAGTAATGTGATTCAGATTTCTTGTTAGATATTACTCTATGTGAGGAAAAATGGCAGCTGATGAGAAATCAAATGTGCTTTGTCTTGTAGACTTCCATGAACAATTATTTTCAAAACGACCACTTGGCAGTTGACAACCTGGGCAAAGCCATATTTTATGCAAAGACTCTCTGCTGGATGTTCAGCAATAAAGATAATTTATTTAACTTCTATCTGCAGTCCTGCTCAAATTCAGAGCTGATTTAAGCAGTCTGTTCATATCAAAATAAATGCTCACATGAAAAAACAGGTGTTGTGCGGGTTTCTGTTTGAACAGAAAATAAATACAATGCCCAAGCAAGTTTACCATTTATCATGTCTGAATGGAATAATTCTGTTGAATCTGAATCTCTAGGAAGCTGACATAAACCATCAATTTCCATGAAATTCCGTGGAAACTGAGGAAACTTAGTAGCAAGTGAGTTTTAATAACCACAAGAATATTCTAAATGTACTCTAGCCAGACCCAGTACACTATTACCCTAATAAGATTTAATAGACGTCATTTTGCAAATGAATAGGCACATTAATAAGTGTCCACATTAATCTTCAAAATCTTGATTTCATGTTTTCTGAGGTTTTATATTCAATGTATTGATTTGTGGAATTGATGGCCATAGTATTATTTTCATTACTTGCTTTACATATCCTCTACTAAAAGCAAAAATAAACCAATGAAGTGTTCCGTTGAGATCAGTCCAGAATATTTAATATTTATATTTATATATATTTATATATATATATTTAATATCAGTCAAGAATATTTAATATTCTTGATCTATACTTATACCTTACTTAATTAAAACATTCTTTAAAAAACAAAAAAAAAGACAGACAAGTGCTGACAAAATACTATGCTATTGAAACAAAGAACTCCAAGAAGTGTCAATAACATTTTCAATGTCACCTATATTTTAATTAAGTGTTTTATCAAACTAAAAATCAGTAAATTGAACAGAAAATATTTTAAAAGCCGGGCTGAGGTACATTTGATGAAGTAGAACTATCCCTAAGGAAAAGAACTTTAAAATAACCTTCCCAGAAAGAATAATTCTTGCTAATCACTTTTTTTTTTTTTCTTCTTCTTAAAGACAGCAAATGAAGTAGCATCATTAAAGTGAGTTGACAATATGACACATTTTCTAGGTAAATTCTATATAAAAAAGATACAGTTATGAATACACTGTTTTCCTTTAAATGTAAATTTATTTATGTATCTATGAATTAATTTAATGGCTTGATATTATGTCCTTCTTTATGTTGCTACCAACAGAAAAGGAATAGCAACATCCCTAAAAGAAAACACATTCTAAGCCAAGTGCCTCAGTGAGGCACAAGTTGCTATACTCCAGGAGAACAGTTGTACTTTATTGTACCATAAGTGATTGATAGCTTTGCCCTATGCAACGACTTTGTGGTTAGAAGAGCATATGATCGTCATAAGTCATTGTAGCAAATGCTTCCTCTAATGTCAAACAGAAATCTGCTTCTCCAGTGAACACATTGTAAAGAAGCACATGGAGCTTTGAAAGTTCTAAGCATTCATCAGGAAAATTAAAAATTAAAAAAGGCTCAAGTTTGGTTACCAAAATGTAAATCATTCACTAGTCACTAATTCATATTATAGTAATGTAAATGTTCACATTTAATGTACAAATATATCTACATGCAGGTATGTGTACAGAAGTGCAAAAGAAACTTACAATCATTTATACATCTGATTTAGTATTTGACATGTATTTAATTTTAGATATAAAAATGGCCTCCAGTCAGCAAATCATTTTTAGTACTTCCTGTGGGAAGATAGGAATATTGCTTTCTTCTCTATTTGACAGCATTTACAGTTTGCTCAAAGCTATCAGATAGAATTTGCACTTTGCACAAGATAGTTTTCAATTTAAGCCCCAACATGTAAAATCCAAAGGAAAGAATGATCCCTTCCTTTCTTTTTCTTTTTCTTTTTCTTTTTCTTTTTCTTTTTCTTTTTCTTTTTCTTTTTCTTTTTCTTTTTCTTTTTCTTTTTCTTTTTCTTTTTCTTTTTCTTTTTCTTTTTCTTCTTTTTCTTTTTCTTTTTCTTTTTCTTTTTCTTCTTTTTCTTTTTCTTTTTCTTTTTCTTTTTCTTTTTCTTTTTCTTTTTCTTTTTCTTTTTCTTTTTCTTTTTCTTTTTCTTTTTCTTTTTCTTTTTCTTTTTCTTCTTTTTCTTTTTCTTTTTCTTTTTCTTTTTCTTTTTCTTTTTCTTTTTTTTCCTTTTTTCCTTTTCCTTTTCCTTTTCCTTTTCCTTTTCCTTTTCCTTTTCCTTTTCCCTTTCCCTTTCCCTTTCCCTTTCCCTTTCCCTTTCCCTTTCCCTTTCCCTTTCCCTTCCTCTCCCTCTCCCTCTCCCTCTCCCTCTCCCTCTCCCTCTCCCTCTCCCTCTCCCTCTCCCTCTCCCTCTCCCTCTCCCTCTCCCTCTCCCTCTCCCTCTCCCTCTCCCTCTCCTTCTCCCTCTTCCTCTTTTCTTTTTCTTTTTCTTATTCCTATTCCTTTTTCCCTTTCCCTTTCCCTTTCCCTTTCCCTTTCCCTTTCCCTTTCCCTTTCCCTTTCCCTTTCCCTTTCCCTTTCCCCTTTCCCTTTCCCTTTCCCTTTCCCTTTCCCTTTCCCTTCCTCTCCCTCTCCCTCTCCCTCTTTTCTTTTTCTTTTTCTTTTTCTTTTTCTTTTTCTTTTTCTTTTTCTTTTTCTTTTTCTTTTTCTTTTTCTTTTTCTTTTTCTTTTTCTTTTTCTTTTTCTTTTTCTTTTTCTTTTTCTTTTTCTTTTTCTTTTTCTTTTTCTTTTTCTTTTTTTTCCTTTTTTTCCTTTTCCTTTTCCTTTTCCTTTTCCTTTTCCTTTTCCTTTTCCTTTTCCTTTTCCTTTTCCTTTTCCTTTCCTTTTCCTTTTCCCTTTCCCTTTCCCTTTCCCTTCCTCTCCCTCTCCCTCTCCCTCTCCCTCTCCCTCTCCCTCTCCTTCTCCCTCTTCCTCTTTTCTTTTTCTTTTTCTTTTTCCTATTCCTATTCCTTTTTCCCTTTCCCTTTCCCTTTCCCTTTCCCTTTCCCTTTCCCTTTCCCTTTCCCTTTCCCTTTCCCTTTCCCTTTCCCTTTCCCTTTCCCTTTCCCTTTCCCTTTCCCTTTCCCTTTCCCTTTCCCTTTCCCTTTCCCTTTTTCCTCCAGAATGAGAAACACTGTGAGTTTAACATGATATTAATAAGGAACTGAGGACTTCTCATAGCGATCTCTTTCCCCTTTGGCTGCATCCTGTTAAAAATGCTGTATGTTTTTACTGAAGATTTAGAACAGATGAACCATTTAATGTCAGTACAATCAAGGAGAATGATAACTCTGGACAGTAGCACTAGATGTGTCTGGAATGGGAGTGTGATTGTTTTAAGACATCTGCAGTTTTCTTGTAGTTTATCAATCTAATGTCACTAAAGGCAATGACTCCAATAAAATGGGAAACACTATCACTCAGTTTTAGTATATTTCATAGAATTTACTGTGCAATTGTAAATACATTTAATAAGAGTTTGACAAATAAGCAAATCTTACATGACATTTTTACCATCTATTTAAATTCATTAATCCATTCAATAGGATACGTTATATCGTGTTGACTTTAGCAGAAATAAGACATTTACTATTTCAAGATACATAGCTCACTGAAATTAACAAACAGACATGCTGTTTAATAGCAGACTATAGCAATATACTTTTTTTTTTTTTTTTTTCCAGATTCAAATCATAAATCCCATTGCTTTCAAGATATTGTTCTTATACTGAGTACTAAGTGTGTAGTATTTAACATATACATCTAAACCAGCAGAATAGCAGTGTTGCTGTCTGGAATGTACTAGATAGCACTATTGGTGCAGAAAACAAATACTAACCTTCAACAAATCTAAGCTGAAAAATTTGGATTTAAAACCTGAAAACCATAGCTCCTCCACTTGCAATATAGAGATCACTCTGCCTCTCTTAACACTAGCACTCCAATATGATATGACTGAAATATATTTTCTTCCTTGTTTATTAAAACAGTTGTTTTTGTCACGTCTGCTTTCTTAGACTGATTTGGCAACCCTTTTTTCCATTGTTCTTTAAAGCTTCATGTACATCTCCTTGTGATACACTTGTTAGAAAAGCAAATACATTTCTGCAAAACAGACAAAAATCTGTCAGCTTTCTAGAAAGCTTTAACAGAGCTGCTATTCTCCACTAATTTGGAGAAGAAATACACATAATACATACCATAAAAAAAAAAAAAAAAAAAAAAAAAACACAAACAAACGAAGTACCACCAAAGCAAAACAAAACAACAAGTAGTATCTGATGTTAAGCTCTAACAGTTTGTGCTTTGCTTTCTTTTTTAGTTTTAAGGAACTAGAATTACATGCCTAATGAAGACAATAAATCTGTTGAGAATTAAGGAAGCTATTCATTTCTGAAAAAAAGCAGCAGGAGGGGAAAATAAGATTTTAATTTTAAAAGAGCAATTACATGTCTTAAATTCAGTGATAACAAAACTGTTTTTAGAGATGTTTCTGTAGGTGTCTTTAATTTAGAATTTCATGGAAACTAATAAGAAAGATTCTGGAAAGATTCTTAGATGTTCTTAAAAACAAAATTCTTTAAACAGGTGTGGACTAGAAATTTATTAAACTACTTACAATTAAATGATTTTTCAAGTGTCATGGGGACATGCAACCCTGGATACAGACTGGGGAATGAGTGGATGGACAGCAACCCCACAAAAAGGGCTATTGGGGTTTTGGTCAAAGGGAAGCTGAACATGAGCCAACATATTCAGTGCCCTGACATCCAAAAGGGTCAACCATATATACTCTGGGGTGCATCAAGCAAGCCATTGCTAGCTGGTCAGGGGAAGGGATTTTCCTGCTCTGCTCTGCACCGTTGCAGCCTCACCTCAAGTACTGTATGCAGTTTTGGGTGCCACAGTATAAAAAGGACATAAAATCATTAGAGACTGTCCAAAGAAGGGCTATGAAGATGGCAAAGGGTCTAGAAAGCAAGACATGTGAAGAGTGGCTGAGGTCCCTTGGTTTGCTCAGCCCAGAGTAGAGGAGGCTGAGGGGAGGCCTCATGGCAGCCTGCAGCTCCCTTATGAGGGGAGCGGAGGGGCAGGCGCTGAACTCTGCTCTCTGGGGACAGCGACGGGAACCAAAGGAACGGCATGGCATGGAGCTGGAGCAGGGGAGGGTCAGGCCAGGTGTTAGGAAGATGTTCTTCACTAAGAAAGTGGTGGGGCACTGGAACAAGTACCTCAGGGAAGTGGTCACAGCACTGAGCCTGCCGGAGTTCAAGATGCGTTTGGACAGATCAAGATGCTCTTAGTTATAGGGTCTGATTTTTGGTTATGTGGTCCTGTGTGGAGCTAGAAGTTGGACTCAATGATCTTAGTGGGTTCCTTCCAACTCAGGATATTCTATGAATCTAAGCATGGAGGTTACGTCCTTCTCAGATAAGCAGTTGTAATTGCAGAAATTCTCTGATTTCAATGTCAAAGTCAGATGCTCGAATTAAATGATAATGGTTTTGTCCTCTGCATTTCTAATAGAGATATTGTATTTTAGCCACATGTTTGTCCCTAAGAAAGTTGTAGCTTATAACACTGGACAGAATATTTCTGACATAAAAACTAAGTTCTGACATATAAATATACTTAGATAGTCCATTCACATCAATGCTAATTATGATTTCATCAACAATGAGGTCTTTAAAAGACATTTATATGTAGAGCTTAGTGATATGGTTTAGTAGAGGACTTATTAGTATTAGGTCAGAGATTGGACTAAGTGATCTAGGAGGCCTCTTCCAACTTAGATGATTCTGTGATTCTGTGAATAGCCAGTATGAATCTTCCAACAGCAAGAGACAGTGATGCTGACAAAATAAAGAAAGCTCTTACAATATATTGAATTCCTCCAAGAAATCTTTAGGTGCCGAAATGTACAACAGTTTGCTATGAAGAAAATTAACTCTTAGAACAAAATGAAAGAGAAAAATCACTATTCTTATCTTCGTAGTGTATAAATCTCATCTCTGCATTCTGTTTCTATATATGCTCTTATTTTCAGGTATTTAGAAAAAGTCTAAAGGAAGACTGCTTGATAGTGCTTTATAAAATATACTAGAAATGCATTTATACATACATATGTTATGTATATACATATGTGTATGCATAAACATATAAAATCCTTTTTAACATATGAAAATTTTTAATTTTAACTCCAGTTACTGCATTCTGTTTAGATCTCTAGAAAATAATCATAATCATAATCATAATCATAATCATAATCATAATAAATTTAGTTCCTTACACGAATTTGGTAGTACAGAATATGTACTACCAAATAGTGTCCAGATAAATGTTACCCCTTTGGAACTCAATCTCAAGGTTCTCTTGAGAAGCTTTTTCTCTAAGGCAGCACAGATCTGAAGAAATTGATTTAGAATAGCTGCAGCTTGGGTTTTGCTCAGAGCACTCACTGTCCATTTTCTTCTGAGATGAAATGGGGAAATTGAATGAGTATAATTCAAGAATCAACTAAACAGCTGACATGTTCAAAAATAATGCTGAGATCACACACTGCTGACTTGTCCAGGCTATCTATTTACACATAATAAATACAGAATTGCACTGATAACTCAATATTTTGGTGACATCTTTACTTGCAGGAACTAACCAGTGTTAGTTTGCCTCATGATGTCATAAAGCATAGTTTAATCTTACTTTTGCTGAAACCCCAAGTTCATTGCAAGCACATACCACCTACATTTCTGGAGTTGAGAGCCAATATTCTTTATAATTCATTTCTTCAGAGGTAGAGGAATTATTTTCCCTGTCATAACTGGTGGTTAAGAATCTGATGACTGCAAAAGCAACCACTCAGCTTTACCACTAAATGCAAGACCTCACAATTTATGAGGTTATTTTTCCCTTTTTCCATCCAGGATTTGAGACAATAAAGAATTCTGAGAGTACCAGAAGACTTCAGAAAGCATTGAGGAACTATGTCAGTTTATATAATAGCAGATCTTCTGTGAACTTATGTAACTACAACAATCAGTAGGCTTTAAATATTATGAACATTTCCTCTTTACCAATAAGAAAGGAAAGAAAGGAAAAAACATACAAACAAACAAACAAACAAAAGACAAAAACAGAGAGAGAGAGAGAAGGAAGAGGAGAGAAGAGAAAGAAGAGAAGACAAATTCTTAGCACCAAGTCCTAGGGTTACCACCATATTTGTGCCCGAAGACATCACTTTTGGAACCTGGAACCTCTTAGCAGATTTTCAGGATGTAGATGAATATGGGTTTTGTTCCTAAAACCAGCAATAATAAATAAGTTTTTCCCTTGTTCCTTTTTGACTCACCAAGTAAAGGTTTATTTTCACTTCCAACATGAAAACATGTTTTACTTTTCATATGATCTTAACCAGTTTCAGGATTACATGAATCAGGATCATGGTTCTTCTTGACAGCTCTTCAGGTTCACTAAGGTGCATCTCTTTACCTCCAGCAGTGCCTGCAACTAGACCCAGCTGGAAAAGTGGCTGACTTTCATTATTAACCTTTGAGCTCCTGAAATGTGTCTATTTCTGTCTAGATCCTTAATGTTACTTTCAATAACTTCTAGAGCTTCTCTCCCATGTGTAAATCTTTCATCTCACACCTAACCACTGTATCAGCATTATATCCACAACAACACATGGTCCCCTCCCAGTTGTCAGTTGAACACACATAGGGGAGAAGTTTTTGTTTGTTTGTTTGTTTGTTTTTTCCTATAAACACTGCAGAAGATGCAGTTGGCAAATTCCTGACTATTCAGTCAGCTAAGAAAACTGCTCATGCCTTTTCTACTTTTCTACTACCATTTCATTATGTCTCTTTGTACATTCTTTGAATTGTTTTTTGTTTGTTTGTTTCTTTGTCTGTTTTAATCTTGCAGAGTGTTAAAGGTGATTTTGAATTGCAACATACTTTTGTAGAAGAGTTTAGAGAGGAAGATTTTTCTTTAGAAATTTTTTTGATTGTCAGTAACTCTCAATATAACTTTGTTTGCAGGTCACTTATCTCAGTGCTGTCTGGTTGCTGCAGACACCTATTGACAGATCCCCTTCCTGCATAGCACAGTGTTGAAGAGTGACACAGTCAAAAATAAAATCTCCATTTTGTAACCATGTAGACCTAAAGAGAAGACACTTCACATATAGCACACTACTCCAAGCAAACATTACTCCACACAAATGAGAGGTAAAAATGAATGCAATCCATGGATTTAGACAATTTTGGTAACTATTGCAAGATCAACAGTACAAGCAATAAGACCACATATATTTATAACTTTTTATATCATTTCTGTTAGTAGGCAGTTCAGCTTTGCTGAACTCATCTTAGTGATTTTTGTTGTTACTGTTTGTTTCTTTCCTTTCTGTGATCCTATGCAGTCTTGTGCTACCCAGACATTCAGCAATATATATAACTAGCTCTTTTCCTGGGTATCAGTCCTACTGATACGAGATAATTGGGTGACAGGCAGAGAATAAGTACATGTGCACTAAAGTTAGTTGCTTAGGAAATAAAATATTTTTGTTCTGAAATTTTGCTGTCACTCTGAACTTTGTCACTTGTATTGGTTAATGCTCACTTCTGGTGTTCTAAAAATGAAAACCTTGACCTGCAGAAAAATGAAAGTTTCCCCTTAAAAAGTCAAAGTATACAAGTTCTGTTTTGATGGAAAATTTTTACCCAGTTCTAAAGATGGGCTTTTAGATTAACTAAAATAACATTAAAAAAGCATATCTGTAAGATGTAGGTTAGTAGACAGTCTAACTTTGTCATTATTTAGTATCTGGTGCTTCAGTTTCATTTGTGTAGAGAAACAATAAGGGATAAATCAGGAATAAATTTTGTGTTTATTTTTTGTTGTGATCATCTTCTCTTTTTCTTGTTGTGGTTTATGTTATTTAGTATTCAAACAGCAAGCCATCAGATACAGACACGTGTTGGGAAACTGATCTTTAACCACATAAACCATTTTAACCATATAACCATATAAAACTTAGATTTAAATACAAGTTATTTTAAGAGTAACCTCTGAGAACTCTAATGTGTTAATACAAAGCATAAGAAATTCTACATTTTTTAGAGAAAAATGTGTTTATGGTTATCTTGAACAAAGAATAAAACTATACTACTACCACTTTCATTACCTACTTTGCAGCATCACATCCAAATTAAGGAATAATCAAAAACTAATTAAAAAAAATCTTCTTGGTATAGCCAGAGCCAAAGTAGGCTAAACATTGATGTTTCATACAGTTTTTCTAATAACACCATGCAATGTTCAAATAGTCTTTCTGGTAATATTCAAGTACTTTAATGTTATCTGAAGTTTGAAATTTTAACTGATTTAGTAAAAGGTACAATTATATCTTCTCATTGCTTTGTCCATTTATAGACAGAGAGAATAGTTAGAGAGAGAATAACCACGTTAAATTCTCAGTCATTATTAGAATGTTTTTTTGAAAATACCTAACTGAAGTATTTGAAAGGGAAAAAGGGTAGAGAGGTTGTTAAAGCCTATGTTAAGTTAGTCTGTACAAACTTGCTAGAGAAGGAAAATTATTTATTCAGAGTATTTTTCAGAGAAAGTGATCGTAAAATCTCTGCAATTCATGAGTATTTCAGCATCATTTTACACTGTGTTGAGAGCTGTGAGATTCATTTTTTGTTTTATTTTAAAAAGAAATTTATTTTGTGCTGCAAATCGATAAGAGCCCATTCTGGATAGAAGCTTCCTTTAACCTGGTAAATAGAAATGAGATGAGATATTGTTCCAATCACCACTTAAACTTGTTGTGGGGGTGGACACGATGTGGGTATTGTCATCTTGACCTGGAACTGTTACTCTAGATGATTGAAAACAAGCGCACTACTGAAATCCATATGTTTTACCAGTCATCGGTGGCTCAAGGACGATCCCTTTAGACAGCCTTATATATTGACAACAACCCTACTTCCTCTCTATCAGCTATCAGTGATTATCTGAACCATCTGACTTGGAATTGTGGAAGTTATAATGGGGTGAATTCAGAGGTAAAGGCTAGGGTGTATAACAAGGCAGACAATTTTTGTTGCTACCATTTTTCTTCTGATTAGCAGAGCTTTACATTTTGATGCTGTTAAGCTGTGATCACACAAAGATCATTTTCTGCTTCTCACCTCTGTGTGACTGCCAGGTATATCTTCTCAGAAGATATATATCTATATCAAGATCTCTTATCCTTCTCAATATTCCCTTTCTGCTATGAGGCAGTACCGAGCAAAGACCACCAAATATTATATCTCAAGTTTGTAATATTTAGTTTTCGTAAAGCCATAGACGCTTATGTTAGGTATAACATGAGAACCCCTTGTGAAGAAATTGATAAGAGCTGAGAGTGAGAGAAAGGTTCCTATACCTTCACATGGAAAAAGACTCCAATCATACCATGTAACACCCCAGAAAAGCACCTGAAATCTCATTATGCACATTAATAAAAACTGTTGAAATGTTAGTCTTCATTTAATTCTCAAATAAAAATGAGTTAATAATCACAAATTAGCCAGTCTGCCTAGTGGGCTGAAGCTCACTACATGCATTCACACATGCAGCAAGATAAAGGGGTATTTGCTGTGTACATTGAGGATAAGGGGGAGAGGGTGGAGATTTAAAAGGTTGTAGTGGGTTTACGTGGCAAGGTTTTGGTAGCAGGGGGCCATAGGGGTGGTTTCTGTGAGAAAGATCTAGAAGCTGCCCCATGTTTGGGAAGGGCCCCATTGTTTTCCAGGTCTGAGCCAATAAGCGATGTTGTTTTGCGCCTCTGTGAGAGCATATTTAAGACAGGGAAAAAAACGCTGCACCACACAGCAGCCGGGAGAGTGAAGGGAGTGAGAAACAGCCTTGCAGGTTCCAAGGTCAGTGTAGGAGGGGGAGAGGTGCTCCAGGCGCCGGAGCAGAAGTCCCCTGTGGCCTGTGGTGAGGACCATGGTGAAGCAGGATGTCCCCCTGCAGCCCATGGAGTGCCACGGTGGAGCAGGGTTCCACGCTGCAGCCCGTGGAGGAGACCATGGTGGAGCAGGTGGCCCTGCACCGATGGAGGCTGCCGCCTGTGGAAGACCCCTGCCGGAGCAGATTCCGGGCCAGACCTCTGGCCCGTGGAGAGGAGCCCACGCAGGAGCAGGTGACCTGGCAGGAGCTGCTGCCCGTAGGGGAGCCAGGTTGGAGCAGTTTTCTCCTGAGGGATGGACCCCGTGGTACGGACCCATATCTGGAGCAGTTCTGGAAGAGCTGCTGCCTGTGGGAAGCCCACGCTGGATCAGTTCATCAAGGACTGCATCCCGTGGGTGGGACCCCACAGCACAGGGGATGAGAGTGACCGAGAAGGAGCGGCAGAGAAGAAGTGCTGTAGACTGACCATAACCCCCATTCCCCCATTCCCCTGCGCCGCTCGGGGGGAGGATGCGGAAGAGGGTGGATGGGGGGGAAGGTGCTTTTGGTTTCTTTCCTTTGTTTCTCACTTCTCTAGCTTGTTAGTAATGAGCAATAAATGCTGAAGCATTAAATTCTTATGCTGAGTCTGTTTTGCCCATTACAATAATTATTGCATGATTTTCTCGTCCTTATCTCAACCCTTGAGCCTTTTTCACATATTTTCTCCCCATTCCTCTTTGAGGAGGGGCAGTGAGAGAGTGGCTGTGGTGGAGCTCGGCTGCCCACTCGAGCGGAACCACGACAAAGGTGAAGAAAGAAAAATCAAGGTTCAAATGCTTAAATAACTGAACTGCAGGTCAGTTGGACAAATGAGGGAGGGGGCACCCCAATAGTATAAGGGCAGGGCTGTCTTTCCTTTTTGAGGTTACTCACAGATTCAGAGCTCAGACCCTTCCAGGTGCCTGGTCCTCTTGCCATTCTAAAAGGTTTAGACCAACAGATCCTACCAAATAAAATCAAAACAAAGCTAATGCAAAGCAAAAATAGCAAGGAGCCTACAGAAAACACATGAAAATGCACAGCACATTAGATATGCTAGATGCTGAAGGCACCCACACACTCTCTGAGGTTCAGTCACTGAGCTCACAGTCGGATGATTCAAGGCAGCCAAGCAGCAACAAATCATGGCCATGGCACAACTGACTTGTTACAAAACAAAGACATTAGTCTTACACAGTCAGCTCTCCTTATTCATTGTCAGTACGTTGTCAATAGGCACCAACTCTTGCTTGAAGTTTTTTTCTTATTGTTATTCTTTAGCTTTCTTATCCAGGGTCCACATATGAGTAAATATATAGAGACATTCTGAGCAGAAAACTATACACACACACATATATATGTAGCTAGTTGAAGTTGAATACATGTCAACAGTACCAAAAAGAAATTCTTGTTATATATTACAGTAAGACATACCTCCAATAGAAAATGTCTATCAAATTAATTAATCCTTATGGATAATGTCATCTTTAAATAAAAGACTACTTAAGATTATTATAGTAAAGATCAAAAGACAATACTAGGTTAACTAAATGAATAATAGTTTCTTTTTTTCTTTACACTTTAGATCCATGGTTTATAGTATCTATCCTATTAACTTTATCATCCAGCAAGACAAGTACAATTTCATCAATTTGTTTATCTAAGGACTTACTAATTTTAGTAAGTTTAGCTATTCACTTTTGATCAGTCATTAAAGGGCAAAAATAAGATATTTAAAAACAGCTTTCAATTTTCATGAACTCTGTAATGGTGACTTCTTATACAAGCAAATGTGATGCTCAGTTTGTTGCTTTGTGTGACAGTTATTTTCACTGGTTTACAACTGGTTTAATGAGTGAAGGATATAGCCAGTTACATTTATGAAGATGCAGTTTCTCCCAAACTTAGTATTGTATACACAAAAATCAACAAAAGGATGCTGCTAATATAGATTTGGAATTTAAAAACAATTACAGAATTAATAATTATGCCAGGAATGTTTGTGGTTATGAGTTTCTTATTCAAGGTCTTGTACTCCATGGAATGAATAAGGTCACAGAATCACACTGCAGTGGAAATTATCTAGGAGTTTTGAGTTACTCAGCTGCTTCAATGTACATGTCAATAAAATAAAATAAAATAAAATAAAATAAAATAAATACTCCAACAAAACAAACAAACAAAAATACTCAAAGGTCTCCTTCATACCTATGTCACATGATTTCCAAGTAGTTTATTACCTGGCTTGGAAAGAAAAAAAAAACAAACAAAAAAAAACAACGTTTTCAGGTTATGCAGGCTATAAGGGAAAGGAAGCTTTTTTTTTTTTTTTTTTTCTATCAACTATATCAATTGTCTAATTAAATATTTTATCTCTATCTATAATTTTTGTCTCACATATCTTTAAAAGCAGAATGGCTAAATTATGAGAAACAAAGGTACAGCTTTTATTGCCAAGAAAGAAAACTTATTCTTTTCTAATGAAACTGGCAAGCTTAGAAGAGGACATAAGCCAATAAAAAGTTGTTAACAACATGAAATCTTTGAAATTAGAAGTATAAGATAACAATTGGAAAAAATCCCTGTGTTCATGGCAAAGCAAAAGCTTCATAATCTTGTTACAATTAATGTATATATATATAGATATAAAGAAAATAAAACACGTATATGTATATATATAAAATATATATGAAGTACCTTCTAGTAAAACTGTTGTTCAAAGTCAACACTTACCTATTATCTTATAATTGACTGATAATTTAACAAAAAGCAACAAATCATATGACATATTTCAGGTACGAATGCTATGGAAATAACAGAGCAGTACAGAAAACTTGCCTGCTTTTATGATGGTGTCCTAAAAGAAGAAAGTTTGGCTCCTGAATGCAGTTGTTTAAAATACTGCATTCTAGGAAAAAATAAAATAAAATAATAATAATCTTTCTATACCTACTTTCAAGGATAGAAATTGACAATGTGGATTCTACTTTTCTTATCACTAAATTTGTTCTACAGACTTCCTTGAATATGATGGTAAAGAAATCCAGCATTAAACAATACCCTGTTTTAAATTGAAGCTGATTAAATATGAGTTATGCATCAGTGTGATATAAACAACACTATATTATTTGCCTCTGATGGCTATGAGTTTGATATATGTCAAGAAATTTAGTTTTCAGGTATGATTTGCAGCTTTCCTAGGAAGTTATCCAGGAAGGTATCTTTCTTAATTAGTCATAAAAATGTGTTTCTTCATAATAAAAAAAAAAAAAAAAAAGCAAAAAAAAAGCAACATATTTCAGAAAGCAAAATGTAACCACAATAATGAAAAATAAATAAATAAATAAATTGCTCATTTGCAGCATTCTCAGGACAAAGAAAATTCTTCATCTGTTCCTGCCCTGACCTCCTGTGGCTACCCAGGTGGACAAACCCTTCACCTACTTTTATGGGTATTGAGATTAGCAGTTGTTCATTTTTCAGCTTGCTATTGAGTTGATCTGTCAGACAGCAAGAGGCCATGCAGCAAGAGCTAGGAATATGTGGGCTACAAGTCTATGTAAACCACAGGAACATGTTGCTGACAGCAGCATAAATGTTGACATCCTCTCGAGCAGAAAGAGACTTGTGGCTGCTTATCCAGGAAGATGGTTTCCACATTCTGAGACCAGAAATGGCCAGCACTGGAAAAAAAACAAAATGTATGAACTTCTTATCAGTGTATTCAAGGCCCTGGATTAAGGCAGTACTCTTGCTGATTTTAATAAATTTAATCTCTTTGGGAGGACACCAAATGTGGATTTGCGGTCCAAAGATGTCTCTGGAAAAAACTGTGTGTACTATGTTTCTGTGTTTTGACACAGAAAAAAAAAAAAAAAAAAGGGAGGGGGAGCGGGGGAGTGAGAGCTACAACTGCAGACAGCAAATCATAGAATCATAACATCATAGAATCAATAATGTTGGAAAAGACCTACAAGATCAACTCCCTGGTCCTGCAGGCTACTCCATTCCAGATAAAAGACAGGATGCCCTTCTTGGCCACCTGAGCACACTGCTGGCTCATGAGTTGAACATCAACCAACACCCCCAGATCCTTTTCCTCTGCACAGCTTTCAAACCACTCTGCCCCAAGCCTGTAGCATTGCATGGGGTTGTTGCATCCAAAGTGTAGGATCTAGCACTTAGCTATGTTGAACCTCATCCCATTGGCCTCTGCACATCAATCCAACTGGAATGGAACAAGATCAATGATCTGGACAAGGGGACCAAGTGCACCCTCAGTATGTTTGCAGATGACACCAAGTTAGGTGCGAATATTGATCTGTTGAGGGTAGGAGGTCTCTACAGAGGGATCTGGACAACCTGGACTGGTGGGCCGAAGCCAACTGTATGAGGTTCAACAGGGCTAAGTGCTGGCTCCTCCACTTGGGGCACAACAACCCTGTACAACACTACAGGCTGGGAGAAGAGCAGCTGGAAAGCTGCCCTGCAGAAAGGTACCTTGGGATCTTGGTTGATAGCCAGTTGAATATGAGCCAGTAGTGTGCTCAGGTGGCCAGGAAGGCCAACAGAGTCCTGGCTTGTATCAGAAATAATGTGGCCAGCAGGACTAGGGACATGATTGTCCCTCTGTACTTGGCTCTGATGAGGGCACAGCTTGAATACTGCATTCGGTTTTTGGCCTTCTTCACTAAAAGAAACACAATGAGGTGCTAGAGCATGTCCAAAGAAGGGCAATGAAGCTGGTAAAGACTCTAGAGAACAAGTCTTAAGAGAAGAGTCTGAGAGAGTTGGGGTTGTTTACCCTAGAGAAAAGAAGGCTCACGGAGACCTTATCATGCTCTACACTTGCCTTAAAAGAGGCTATAGTGAGGTAGGGACTGGTCTTTTCTCTGAAGCACCAAGTGATTAGACAATAGGAAATGACCTTAAATTGCACCAGGGAAGATTTAATTTGGATATTAGGAAAAAATCCTTCATTGAAAGGATTGTGAAGTATTGAAACACACTGCTGTGGTGGTTTTACTCAGGTGGGCAGCCGAGCTCCACCACAACCGCTCTCTCACTCCCCCTCTCCTCAAAGAGGAAGGGGGAGAAAATACAACACAGAGAACTCGAGGTTTGAGATAAGAAAGGTTTAATTAAAGGGAAAGGGAATGGGAGAAAAAAAAAACAGAGACAAAAGAAGCAATCAGTCCGCGCGGAAGCACAGAGAGAGGAAAAATTATTCTCTACTTCCCATCAGCGAGCGGTGTTCGGCCACGTCCTGGGAAGCAGGGCCCCAAACGCGTAGTGGTTGTTCAGGAGGAACAGCCCCCTCCCCCACGAGAGCCCCCCCTTTTATTGCTGAGTGTGACATCAGGTGTTATGGAATATCCCTTTGGTTGGTTTAGGTCAGCTGCCCCAGCAATGTCCCCTCCCCATCACTTGCCCACCCCCAGTCTGCTGACTTTTGGGGGCTTGGAAGGAGTCCTGATGCTGTGCCAGCACTATGCAGCAATAGACACAACACTGGAGTGATATCAGTGCTGTTCCAGCTACGAGTGCAGAGTACAGCACTGTGTGGGCTGCTGCAGGGAAAAGGTGACTCCAGCTCAGACAGACCCAACACAACTGCCCAGAGAAGGAGATGAGTCACCATCCCTAGAGGACTTCAAAAAACATGTAGATGCTTAGTGATATGGTTTAATGCTGGAGTTGGCAGTACGAGGTTAAAGGTTGGACCAGATGACCTTAGAGGTCTTTTCCAACCTAAATGATTCTATGATTCTATGATTTTATGAATGCAGAAACTTGTGACTGTCACCTCCAAGCCTGTGCCAATACAAAAGCATGAAGCTAGTATAGGAGCATCCTTCTATTAGCAGACCGTTATTGACTATCCCGGTATGGAAGATAATCTGATCTACCAAAAACCAAACCAAACCAAAACAACAACAACAACAACAACAAAGCTGTAAATCTACAGTTATCAAGAGTGTCAAGTAATTATATAATTACCAGTAGCCTCCAGCAACTCAGATATTTTTGTGTGTTAAAGATACCTAAGATGCAGCTGACACTGCCAAACCAGCTGAACCAAAGTTCACACAAATAACACTGTAGAACCACAACATTACTGGTGCAGGATGTATTCTCAGCTGTCTCCATGTCTATCTGTAATTTCTTGTTTCCTTATCTTTCCTTCCAAAATGTCGTGAGGTCAGCCTGTAATAACATTACTACCATGAAGTCAGTATAGATATTAAAGGAAAAGTAATTAAGTCCTTCCATAGGTTGGCAAATGAGTGAGGCTCGGTAGGAAAGCCAGAAAGGCTGTGTCAGGTGGAGCTGGGAGGACAGGACAGCCTGATCAACTTTCTGCATTTGACGTCTCTCTACTGAGAACTGTTTTTTTTTTTAGAAATCAGAAATTGAGAATGGTAAAACTTGGATGAAAATTAGAAGAACAGAATGCAAAACATGTCATTCAGGAAATTACTCTCAAACAGGGAAAAGTCCTTTCTAAGCTATAAGGAACTTAACAGTTCAAATCCTTTTTACCTAGATGATAATTAGTGATTTTTTATTGGACTGAAATACAATATCTGAGTTCTCCCTATTTCAGACGTTTTCAGTGAAAAACAATTCCAGTGGCCATGGACATACATTTGATAAATCAGACGGTGTGAAGCTGAAGGGGAACAAACATAGGGTCATCCTCCAGATTAATATATCTTTCTGGTGTAGTACTGTAGTGGGTTTACGTGGCAAGGTTTTGGTAGCAGGGGGCTATAGGGGTGGTTTCTGTGAGAAAGATCTAGAAGCTGCCCCATGTTTGGGAAGGGCCCCATTGTTTTCCAGGTCTGAGCCAATAAGCGATGTTGTTTGCACCTCTGTGACAGCATATTTAAGACAGGGAAAAAAACGCTGCGCCACACAGCAGCCGGGAGAGTCAAGGGAGTGAGGAACAGCACCAAGGTCAGTGTAGAAGGAGGGGGAGAGGTGCTCCAGGCGCCGGAGCAGAAGTCCCCTGCGGCCTGTGGTGAGGACCATGGTGAAGCAGGCTGTCCCCCTGCAGCCCATGGAGTACCACGGTGGAGCAGGGTTCCACGCTGCAGCCCGTGGAGGAGACCATGGTGGAGCAGGTGGCCCTGCACCGACGGAGGCTGCCGCCTGTGGAAGACCCCTGCCGGAGCAGATTCCGGGCCGGACCTGTAGCCCGTGGAGAGGAGCCCACGCAGGAGCAGGTGACCTGGCAGGAGCTGCTGCCCGTAGGGGAGCCAGGTTGGAGCAGTTTTCTCCTGAGGGATGGACCCCGTGGTACGGACCCATATCTGGAGCAGTTCTGGAAGAGCTGCTGCCTGTGGGAAGCCCACGCCGGATCAGTTCATCAAGGACTGCATCCCATGGGTGGGACCCCACAGCACAGGGGACGAGAGTGACCGAGAAGGAGCGGCAGGGAAGAAGTGCTGTAGACTGACCATAACCTCCATTCCCCCATTCCCCTGCGCCGCTCGGGGGGAGGATGCGGAAGAGGGTGGATGGGGGGGAAGGTGCTTTTGGTTTGCTTTTTCCTTTGTTTTCTCACTTCTCTCGCTTGTTAGTAATAGGCAATAAATCTTACTATCTCCTTATGCTGAGTCTGTTTTGCCCGTTACAATAATTACTGCGTGATTTTCTCGTCCTTATCTCAATCCTTGAGCCCTTTTCACATATTTTCTCCCCATTCCTCTTTGAGGAGGGGGAGTGAGAGAGCGGCTGTGGTGGAGCTCGGCTGCCCACTCGAGCGGAACTACGACAAGTACAAGGTGATTGTGACTATGCTATCATTTCTGTCATTTGAGACATTGAAACTGATGCGTATGGACAGATAAGTAACAGATTCCTTGTTTTTACATACAGTGTAAACCCTATGGCGGCAGCGCATGTGCTAGGCTTAGATGAGAGCAGAGAAGAATCAATACGGTATTGAAAAAACTGTGGATTGTGAACTCGCAGAGAAGGAATGAAAGTGTAAAAATGTAACTATATGAAGCAGCATTGAAGGAAAATTTCAGTACTATATCCATGCACACTGCTACAGTCATTATACTATTGTTTATTCAGCTATAAAGAGAAGGTAAATAACTCACTTATGCTTTGAGGAATTTACAGAGCTTAGTGAAATATTTGGAGAACATTTTAAGATGTCTCACAGTGAGATTGGTTAGAATATCTGTGTTTTTTTTCAGCAGATACTATACTGAAAAAAGTGGTCTTGGAGCAAAAGGTGAATAACACTTTTCAGCCTTAGAAATAATATTTAACATATTTATTTTTAGCTAACTGTTCATTGTAGTCCACAACAATGTTTGACTTTTTTTATTGTCATTACATTATGATGTCATTTCACGTGTATCAAGCACAGTTTTTCAAAAAGAGAGATTATGTAGGGTCATAACAAGATAAAAATATAATGAAAGTGAGGTTAATTTTAATATTGTTAGATTGAATAAAATAGTACTTAGAATTGCAATGTCAATGTTAATTACAGCATTGCTGCAACACTGTTAAAACACTTGCAAATTATACAACTAAATAATGTTGGAATAGTAAGACTGATTTTGAATTAAGCTATTTATAAACAGTTTTAAATATATTTAGAATAATTCTTTTCAAAACTGTATTACCAATGATATGTAGCAATCTGGCATTTTGTTCTTAAATGGCTAAGTGTTGCATTTCAAGCTTTGAATGGATTGGACTCAGTGGAGTGATTAGTCAGAAACTAACCTTTTTGATAACAGATTGAAATCAGAAAATATGCAATAATTTAGTGTTCAAGTAAATTAAAAAAAGTTCTCTAACTACAGACATTTGCAAAATTGCACCTATCCAGCAGAATAATATCTAATTTAACACAGTTACTAAAGATAAATGACTTTTCCTGATCAAATTATATTGGGATGAATAATTTTATACTATATAATTGGTGAGCTGGATAATTCAATAAGCCCATTTACTATGGTTGACTTCCTTTCACAAGTAGAAATTCTGTAATAAGGAAGGCAGTTTTGTCAAAACAGCCGCCAAATGGCAGTAGCATAATAATAAAAAAAAAAAAAAGCCCATTAATCAGAAAATTAATTAAACATTCTGTGTATGTAAAACCTGCTGCATACTGAGAAAATGTGAATGGCCTGACAACAGCATTTGTAACAATTTATTCAGTAAAGAATTGTAGGAAACAACCAGTGTATTACAACAGTATATAAATATAGATATTCTGCAAGAAGAAAAAGACTCAATTTCTAAGGTCAGTTGGTTAAGAAAATAATAGAAACAATTTAGACATTTCTATTCCTTTCTTTTCTAGTCTCTGTGTAAATACTCTATGGTACCATTCTTCTGGTCTAAAGTAAGGAGCAGTCCTAAGAAAGAAAGACAGAATGCAGTTGTAAAATGGCAAAAGGCCACTAGCATCTCTCAGAATTGACCAGTATTATTTGATGAGTTAGGACTGAGATATTCTGCATCATTTGATACTGAATGATCTGGAGAAGCATCCAAAACGATTGGATGCTTCTGAAAACAGCTGCCAAAGTTTCTTCATAATTATTGAAATGGTTGATCTATTCATGACATTTGGGACAGGATAGAACTTACAGGAGGCAGAAAACATGGTATTTTTCTCTTCCTCTAAGATTTACTTCACATTACTTACTAGTGCTTCACAGCACTCACAATTTCCATTTTGAAAGCAATGTTTTTAACCTTCCTGAGTCAGAGAATCATAGAATCATTAAGATTGGAAAAGACCTCTAAGATCATCTGGTCCTATCATCACCCTACTAACAATATCACCTACTAAACCATGTCCCTAAGCGACAGGTCCAACCTTTCCTTGAATACCCCCGGGGGGGGGTGACTCCACCACTTTCCTGGGCAACCCATTCCAATACCTGACTACTCTTTCTGAGAAGAAATGTCTCCGAATTTCTAACCTAAACCTCCCCTGGCGCAACTTGAGGCCACCTGCGAGAAGAGGCCAACCCCTAGCTCCCCACAACTTCCTTTCAGGTAGTTGTAGAGAGTAGTGAGGTTACTCCTGAGCCTCCTCTTCTCCAGATTAAACAAATACTGTTCCTTCAGCCGCTCCTCACAGAACCTGTCTTCCAGGCCCTTCACAAGCTTTGTATCCCTTCTCTGGATATGGTACAGGGCCTCGATGTCCTTGCACTGAGTGGCCCAAAGCTGAACACAGTGCTTAAGGTGCGGCCTCACCAGAGAAGAGTGCAAGGAGACAATAACCTCCCTTGTCCTGCTGGCTATATTATGCCTGATACAAGACAGGGTGCTCTTGGCCTTCTTGACCACCTAAGCACACTGCTGCTTCATGTTCAGTTGAGCATTGATCAACATCCCCATATCCTTTTCCTCCTCACAGATTTTGAGCCACTCTGCCCCAAGTCTGTAGTGTTGCATGGGGTTGTTGTGACCAAAGTGCAGGACCTAGCACTTAGCCATGTTAAACCTCATCCCACTGACCTCTGCCCATCGACCCATCCTGTCCAGGTCCCTCTGCAGGTCCTTCCTACCCTCCAGCAGATTGACACTTCCCCTCCCCTCCCCCCCCCCCAATTAATGTCATCTGCAACTTACTGAGGTTGCACTCAATTCCCTCATGCAAGTCATCAATAAATCTATTAAAGATGACGGGCCCCAACACCAGCCCCTGGGGAAGACCACTGGTGATCAGTCACCAGCTGGATTTCACTCCATTCACCACTACTCTCTGGGCCTGGCCATCCAGCTGTTTTTTAATGCAGCAAAGAGTGTACCTGTCCAAACCCAGCTTCTCCAGGGGAATACTGTGGGACACCATGTCAAAGACTTTGTTGAAGTCTAGACTACATCAACAGAATTTCACTCATCCACCAGGAGGGTCACCTAGTCATAGAAGAAGACAAGGCAGGACTTGCCTTCCATGAACCCATGCTGACTGGGCCTGATCCCCTGGTGGTCCTGCATATACTTCATGATTGCAGTCAAGATGACCTATTCCACCGCTGAAGCTGGTTTAACTTTCCTTAAAGCTCA
This sequence comes from Netta rufina, assembly GCF_964035555.1. Taxonomy (NCBI): domain Eukaryota; kingdom Metazoa; phylum Chordata; class Aves; order Anseriformes; family Anatidae; genus Netta; species Netta rufina. The sequence goes on from NC_140124.1 coordinate 100,007,015, forward strand.
AGCTAGTGTGGTAGTCTGTAGTGTCATTAAGTATCAGGACAAGCTAACTTTTGAGGGTTATTTTATAAATTTGTGAAGTTAAACACCAGAAACACAGTGTCTGTAAACTGATTTGAAAAAAAAAAATAAAATAAAATAAAAAAATAATAAAAATGTGATAGTAGTTTTAAGTCTAACATGTATCTAACACAGAAGTGAGTATGCAGTCAATGTCTATAGATTTACATAAAATAACTCAGTATTGAACAGTAGAATTTTTCTCCCTAAAATGTCATGTTATTTGGGGAATTAATGTGGTATTTTCAGGTATTTGTTTCTTTGCTTTTGATGGCATAAATCTTCATTGGGAGTGCTACACATCTCTTTTTTCATTATAATAAAATGTGCCCCATTTTTTCTGGGCTATATCACCACAGAAGATTGCAAATGAGAATTCCAAAAACTTCCATTGAATTTAGAACCGTCACTAGTTTGCAAATCAATGTGAATAAAACAGGTAATGGTTTCAAGCACTTTCCTATTATCTGTATAATTGAGTTTGAAATAAATGAAAGAAGCAACATTTGTGGCCTTCTGTACAGTACCTGATATTTTTAAATAACACTGAGGATAATTACTTCTTTTTGTATTACATTCCTTGATTCCTTTCTGAGGCAGCACTGAACAAGAACAGTACTATATGATTGGGAAGAACCCTTGGTCTGTGGTCCTTACCAACTGGAAATATGCTCTGACTTTAGGAAAGCACCAAATTATTCCCAATATTGTACATTTGAAATGCCCTTTCCTTTAAGCGCCAAATATTCTTCATCTCATATGTTTGATTTGCATTAATAAGAAAATTTTGGTTTATATGTGCTGTGTCTAGTTGGATGGATAGAACACCTAAATTATTTTCTGTGTCTGTATAGCTAATTAACTAAAGTGATCCAACTAGTTCTGTAGCATCATCTATAGAATGATTAAATCAGAATTACATAGAATATGTTAAATTTTATATCTCCGCATTTTGCTAATGGAAATGATTTATTCATTGGTAGCCTGTGCATGAAAAGCCAATGTATATGTCCTCCATGGAGGTCAAGATCATGCTGAAATAACTTAAAGTCACCTTTTAATTTCCATAGAATATTTTATTTTTGCTGCAGTATCAGAACAATAGGAAATTGAAAATGAATAGATTATTAAAAAAAAAAAAAAAGGACATCGTAGAGAGAACACAGAAAAAAAAAAAAAGCATTAATGAGCAATAGAATTTGTGAATGCTTGCAATATTTTAAGACTGTTTCTCCTGCTGCAGGAATAGTGTTGAACTGAAGCCATGAAAACCACTGAATCATTCATTAGATTCCCTGTAGAGGGTGGTTAGATGACACAGTGGGTTAATGCACAAGCTTTTCAAGCTGGAGGCAAGTTGTGTCTAGATTTAGGTCACAAGTGAAACACATTCAGTAGTATCAGCTTGCTTTCTGTGCGCAATTTGTTACCTGCACCTAGATATTTTATGAATGGTAATCAATTCCAAAATAAAAAATAAAAATAACATAACATAACATAGCATAAAAGTTAAATTAAATTAAATTAAATTAAATTAAATTTTAAAAAGGCATTGCAAGAATATTGCAATCAGGATTAAGAGGCTGTATAAACAAGGATTCAAAGACTATTTTTTGCAAGATATATATGCAGAATAAGAAATGACCTATATGGACTAAGGTATGAGCAAGAAACTTCTGCTGTTGTCATCTAGGAATTGAGTGCTCTGGATGTTACACTTGTTGCTACACGGGTATCATTTGCTTCAAGGCTAAAATAAATAAAACAATGTTGCTGGAACAACTCACAGTTGTTGTTACCATAGGCTAGAAGGTGGCATCTGTGGGTGTGCTCAGGGTGCTTGTGGTGCAAGGTATATTCACACAGGAAATGGAGGAGAGCAGATGGAGATGAGAAGACAGAAAACTAATGTCAGTCAAGAACATAACGTGTCTCTTGTTGCTCAAATTGTAGTCTTTTATCTTTTCTGTATCCTCATTACTTATGGAAGCCAAGATGCAGCAGCAGCAAGAAGAACTATTCTTGAGAATAAATTATGATTTCATAACTTTGAGTTTGAGAAACAGAATCTGAAGTCACAGGTCTAGGTTAGTTGAATCATTTGCTTACAGGACAGTAAGCAAATACATAACAGTGATACATTGTTACAAAGATATTATATTGAGAAAGCAAAACCAACATAACCAACATGAAACAGTCTGTAGGCTACACCCAGAATGTAATGAAAAAATACCAGTTCTTATGTGGTATTATAAGCTTTTGTTTTTGTTGGTTTTCTCAGGACAACACTCTGCAATTAATCTGTAAAGTTGTGATACTCTGTTGTACTCATTTGTATCACTTCAATATGCTACTGCATGTTTGTTTATTCTATATTCAAAGGCAAAACCTCTCCTTTTTTGCCTCCTACTTAGCTTCCATAATTTCACAGTCTTCTTGGAAACTTTGAATGGCACTTAGATTAACACCATGTTTTACAAATAAGAAGTGAAATACAATTCAATCCATAACTATGAGTTTATGAGCCCAAGGCAAATACTTTATTAATTTATTTGAAAAACTTGCAATTGGATTGAGTTATTGGTCAAAAGTTTGTGAAAGAAAGATCCTTCTAGGTGGTATGCTTTTCTGATGGATTTCTGTCATGAAATAGATATATTGAAGAATCATGTTGGCTTTTTCTTCCTCTTCCTCTTCCTCTTCCTCTTCCTCTTCCTCTTCCTCTTCCTCTTCCTCTTCCTCTTCCTCTTCCTCTTCCTCTTCCTCTTCCTCTTCCTCTTCCTCTTCCTCTTCCTCTTCCTCTTCCTCTTCCTCTTCCTTTTTTCCTTTTCCTTTTCCTTTTCCTTTTCCTTTTCCTTTTCCTTTTCCTTTTCCTTTTCCTTTTCCTTTTCCTTTTCCTTTTCCTTTCTTCTTCTTCTTCTTCTTCTTCTTCTTCTTCTTCTTCTTCTTCTTCTTCTTCTTCTTCTTCTTCTTCTTCTTCTTCTTCTTCTTCTTCTTCTTCTTCTTCTCCTTCTTCTCCTTCTCCTTCTCCTTCTCCTTCTCCTTCTCCTTCTCCTTCTCCTTCTCCTTCTCCTTCTTCTTCTTCTTCTTCTTTCCCTTTCCCTTTCCCTTTCCCTTTCCCTTTCCCTTTCCCTTTCCCTTTCCCTTTCCCTTTCCCTTTCCCTTTCCCTTTCCCTTTCCCTTTCCCTTTCCCTTTCCCTTTTCGTTCTTTCTTTTTTTTTTCTTTTTTTTTTCCTGTTTCTGTTTGTTTCTCTTTTTTTCCTCTTTTCTTTTTCTTTTATTTTTGTTTTAAAAATGACATTTTTTAATTCCCTTACAAGCTTGCATCTTGCTAAGAAAAAAATTATATAGAGACTGAAAGTAAAGAATCCATTGGATAGCTCTTTTAAGCATTTCTCCTTTATGTTTGAGGTACCATTTTGGAGAATAAAATGAGCTCTCAGTGTTAGCAAGTTCAAGGAGCAACATCTACTTTTAAAATACACTACTGTGCACAATATTTATTTATTTCCATACCCATATATTTGCATAGTTACTCATACCATAGTTACTCTAGGTATCAGCTTCGATTTAGGCCCCTTCAGCAGTCACTGGGAAGAAGTATATTTCTAATTCATAAATTCTGAACTTTCTGAACAACTGATTGACATTGTTGGCAATATAGACTTTTATTTAAATAAATATTTAAAAGCTTTAAATGAAATTGATGAAAATCTCTATCGTTATATAGACAGTATGAATGATAGACAGATGAGCCATATGTACATTGTTTTTAAAATTATGAAAACCATTTTTTTTCCCCTTTATCTTCCACCTGTAAGTTGTTAAACAGTCTGCCAAATGATTGAAAAGGAGAGAAAATACATCTCTGGAAAGAGCAAATACATCTCTGCTTTCAACTTAAAGATATCACTTCCTAGACAGAGGGCTTATCAAAGGTGTTTCAATGGTTTTAAAAAATTAAATGCCATTTACATTTTTCTTACAGTATCCAGATTGTTTTACAGTTCTACACTACCAAACTTTTAATTAAATGCATAGTTAAAATACTCTTTTGGAGTTTCATAGATGTTATCTGCCAAACTGTCATCACCAAATATGCTATAACACTGTTCTATAGCATTTACTAATGTCTTTGAAACATCTGGAGGAAAGAAATGCTCCTGAAAGTAATTAGTTTCTCATTTTATTATAGGGTTAGCAAGACATAATGAAGCATCAAATAAATAAATACTACTACAAAGAATATGAAAGTAAGTTTTGATTACTTATCTTGGCAACTTTAATGTTCCTATAGTAAACAGATGATGCATTTCTGTAATGCAGTCTAAAATAATTGTTGATTTAGTAGAAGAGCTTGATATGGATTTTCTATATTATTGCAATATTATTATTGCAATTAGCAATTCATAATGTTGTTAATAATACTGTCTCCCCCCCCCCAAAAAAAAAAAAAAAGAAAAATATTTCCAACATAGCATGTTTGTCTCCATTACACCTTCCCCGGAGTCTCTGATTACATGTATAACTGCATTTCAAAATGCCACAAGTTTTGTGCTAATTTAGAATGAACATTAACTCTAAATAAATAAATAGATAAATAATGTCCCCTTGATCTGAGCTGCAACTTACAGTCTCTGCTTGGAGAGATGTCATGGGAGCAGCACATCACCCACAGTGGAGCAAGCCAGAGAAGAAGATGGATTGACCACTGTCCTGCCTTTGGCCCAACCTGAGAAGCAGCAGGTCAGCTCCAGAAGGTTTACAAAACAGACAGCAACATTGTGTCCAAGACAAGAAAGGCACATATTTGAGAGAGGGTTTGCAAAGAAATCCTTTGCTTTTGGAAAATTTCATCTCATAATTATTATCCCTTCCTCTCTTCCAAACACCTTATTCTCTGTTAAGCTGTGACTTTGCTACTCAGCTGTCCCAGGAAATTAAATAGAACAAGTCTGGGCACTTTCAACATTGTGGGACCACATTAAATCTCTACAAAGTATTTGTAGATATCCTTCAGGAGAAGACATACCCTAGAAATCCAACAGGTTGAGGTTCTCACAGAAGCCCCAATCTATTTCTCTGCATCTTGCACATCTTAGCAAACCTCTTCTACAGGAAGTCAAGGGGAGCATCCCTTCTGTTGCACCAAGGAACCGTCTCCTTTCTTGCTACAGCTTGGTCTGTCCAAACAACGGCTGCTTCCACACCCACAGCTCTGTTCATTCTCCTCAGGTTCCAAACTGGGTAACATTCAGAGATAAAAACCTCCTGTGCTTTGTGTCCCTTCTGCTTCAGAAGGTTTCCTACAGCAAAAAGCAAAATTTACACCAATACTAGGGAAAAGGTGAAAAACCTAGACTGTTGATTGTGAGATCACTGCTACCACAGCAACCAGTATTTGTGAGACAAGGAAACCCTGTCAGGGAGGTGTTCTGGCATGGATGGTGTGCAATGAGAAGAGAATTGCCATTCCAGAAACTTTGTACAAAGCTGGAGATCCCTGTGCTTTGACTGAATGTGCTATGGGGGTGACATGGAAGAGAATAGCATACAGACGCAATGGCATTCACAAGCTATGTGAGCTGGAGTCAGGAGGTGTTTAAGGAAGTTAATTTTCTCATGACAAAGGACCTGCAGAGAAAGGTGTTGGGGCAGGTGTCATCCAGCACAGAGCCGGAGATGCCTGTACACAGCTTCCATGGTCTGCTTTGCTGGCACTTGTGAAGACAGAAAGCCAAAGTGCAGAAAATGGGTGCTGCAGTAGGTATGCAGCTGTCAACAGGGCAGCTCATGTGAGAGATTATGTAAGTATTCTCTTTCCTTGGGCCACTGATTGCTACTGGTGTTTACAGGATACAGGCAGGTAGTCACATGGTGGGGACAGGACAGACGATGTCTTGAAGACGGTGTCTTCAGCCCATAGCACTGTCCATAGGAGTGTCCTCACACCCCATCAGAGCTCCACAGGGGGAATGCAGCCCTTGAAGTGAAAGACAGCAGGTAAGGTCTGGTACTCCTCCGTGGTCTTATCTGGATGAGGTCATCTCCTGTGGGATGTGTGCCTTTATGGATCATAGAGAGGACAGGTGTGGGAGTTGTAGGAAGAATGCAGCAGGTTGTGCTGTAGTGGAGAGGGTTAGAAGGGAATCGATAGGATGCAAGTAATGACCCTGCAGGGACATGGGCTGAGGCTTCAGCCTGTTGACAAAATTGGATGACCAAAGATTTGGCTTAAAAAGAGGTAAAACAGTGACTTGCAGCATAAGACACCCTGGAAGCTTATGCCACATGGCAGCAGCGTAGCTGCTCTCCAGTTCTCTAAAAATAAATGGTAATAAATAGAAATGATAGACAGATTTCCCTGGAAGGGATAAGTGAGCAAGACTCTCATGCTCAACAGGTCAAATCCATCACAAGGAAGAATTGGTGTGTATCAGTGGCAAGACACTCCCTGCTGTGGGAGACTGGGACACCCACCTGCCAACCTGACACACAGGGAAAGTTTGCTGCTTTCCTGGAGTCAAAGTCAGCATGTCATGGAGAATGCCAAGACACCCCTAGCCAAGAGACCACTACCCTTCCTCTCCTCCACATGAGTGCCAATGTGTTGTGGAGCTAAGGACTGCAGCTAAGCACCACACAGCCGTTCACTCACCCTCCTTTCCCCAGTGGGATGGAGGAGAGAACTGGAAAAAAAAAAGCTTATGGGTTGAGATAAAGACAGTTTATTAGAACAGAAAAGAAATAATAATGATAATGATAATGATAATGATAATGATAATGATAATGATAATGATAATAATAATAATAATATGTACAAAACAAGTGATGCACAATGCAATTGCTCATCACCCGCTGACGGATGCCCAGCCTATCCCCGAGCACCCGGTCCCCCTACCTCAGCCAGCCACCTCATATTAATTTTTCATCATGACACCATATGGTATGGAATACCCCTTTGGCCACTTTGGGCCAGCTGTCCTGTGTGTGTCCCCTTACAACTCCTGCTGCACCTCTATCCTCCTTTCTGGCAGAGTGGTGTGAGAAGATGAAAAGTCTTTGGTTTAGGATAAGCACTGCTATGCAACAATTAAAACAGCGTGGTATCAACATTATTCTCATCCTAAATCTAAAACACATCACTCTACCAGATACTAGGAGGAAAAATAACTCTATCCTAGCTGAAATCAGGATGCAATGATACTGCAAAGAGTGAGCCATAAAAGAACATTTAGAACTACTGAAATCCAAGGGCTAAAGCAAAAGGGACAGGAACTCAAATTGTTTTCTCTTTGCAGTGCAAGGCAAGGATGAAGGAAGAAGCTAGTGTATCAAACAGTAAGCCCCCGGAATATAAGGCTGGTATTACAGCCAGGTTTTCAGCCCCCATGACTGTGAGATTCTCTTTGAAGACAACTTGGAGATTCCTGACAGGACATTTTTTTTCAAGTGGGATGGCTAACTTTTCAAGTTAAGCTTAAAACTGGCTTTCACAGGAAGTGCTCCCTGAAGCCAGGAGACCAGAGAGAACAATGTGAAAGCATATGCAAAGAAATGCCCCGAGGGAGGTTTCCACACACCCCTTAGAGTCCAGGGACAGACAACATATCATCTGAAATCTGTGTAGCAATTCTTGCACTCTGGAGAACAGAATAGAAAAAAATGGAGCTATGCGTGCAATCCCACAGTTACCATGCTTTTGGAATTACAGAAATTCAGGGGGTTAGGTCACATAATGGGAGTCCCACAGTGGACAGGTACAGGCAACACCAGAAAGACAGAAAGGGCAAAAGAGCTTGAGGGGTCCCTTTAGAAGAAAATTCCAGTATATGGAGGTTAGTTATGCTCTGCAGATTGTCTTTTGGTCTAAATTAAAGGAACTGCCTGTGAACTGAGATTTTGTGGGAGGTGTCTGCTACAGACCACTGGATCAAGAAGACGAAGTGGATGAAGCTTTCTTCAGAGACTTCAAATAGGCCTCAGGCCAGCTGTCTCTGGTTCTGACAGAAATTTCAACCACCCAAGTGTTTACTGGAAGGCAACACAGCAGTACACCAACTGCAGATTTTTGGAGTGCACTGAGGAGAACTTCCAAAAACTAATGCAGTGTGTGCTCATTAGGTAGGAGTGGTGTTCTTCCAGACCAACTCTGTACAAACAAGGAAGACTTGTTTAGCTATTTCAGCATAAATGGCAGCTTTGATGAGGCAATAATCATAAGGTTGTAAAGACTAAGATCCTAAGGGTGAAGAAGACAAGGAGAGAGATAAAGACCTTGAGAGGAACAGATTTCAGTTTTCTCTGGGAATAATGAGGGATCTCCTGGGAGTCTACCTTGGAGGGCAAATGGGCTTGGGAGTGCATGTCAGAGACAGCCTTCTCCAAGGGCAAGGGCAATATCCTTCCTCCTCAGTACAAAAAGGCACAAAAAGGTCGAATCAGAAACCATCCCAGATAAACAGTGCACTGCCAACACTAAAAAAAATAAATAAATAAATAAATAATGCACCTGAGAGGTAGAAAAAGGGAGACTACCAAAGGGCAACACAGAAACATCATGTGGGTGTACAGCAGTGTAGTGAGGAGAGCAGAAGTTCTGCTGTAGCTCAGATGGGCAAACGAGATCAAGAATAACGTGAAAGGCATCTGTAAGTATGTTAGTAGGAAGCAAATATACAAGGATTATGTAGGTCCATTGTCAAATAGGGTGTGCAAACTAATTACAAATGTAACGACAGAGACCCAGGTATTCAATGCCTTATTCACCTTAGTTTTCAATTCCCAAGTCCATTACAACAAGGCTCAGGAGAAGTGACAAACAACTGGTAGCAGAGAATGGTTGAGTTAAGGACCATCTGTACAAAGTAGACATGGACAAGTTGAGACCTGATGGGATGCATCCAAGAGTTCTGAGGGAATTGGTTGGCATGATGACTAAACAATCCCTATAATTTTTGAAATCCCACTGGGACCAAGGGCAGAAAAGGGCAAATATTTTGCCTAACTACAAACATGGATAAAAAAAAATGGAAACAGTCATACTTACTTTAGATCCTGTGAAAATTAAATAAAAGGTCTTAATGGAAGCTCCTCCTCCCAGGAAAATGAAGGAAAAGAGGGTGACTGGAAGAAGATAAAATGTATTTACCAATGGTAAATAGTAGTTGGCCAGCCTAACTGCTTTCTCAGATCAAACAATTTGCTGAGAGGATAAGGGGAAATGGATGTCATTTGCCTTAATTTTGCCAAGGCTTTTGACATGATCTCCCAGATTCCCATAGATAAGCTGGCAAGCTCCTGTTTGGACAGTTGGAACTAGTCTGATAGAAACCATCCCAAACTACCGTGTGCAAGGAGTGGTGGTGAATGGCTGAAAGTCCAACTGAGAGAGTGTGGTGTAAATGCCTGAAGTAACTAGGAAAATAAAACTAACATTCACATTTTTAAGGAAAAGGTACAGCATTGAAGAGGCTTTCAGGGTAGGGCATAACTGCATTATCTGAGCGTTCCCTAGGCTCCCAACCTTAGATGCTATCGCGCTGGGGAAACTTGATGTGCTAGCTCTAAGGAACAGCACAGAGCGTAGAGTGGAGTGGAGACACCACGGCTAGGCTCTGTAATCAGATGGGGCCTCGATTGTTCTTGTGCACAAAGCTGCACTTTTTGCCACCCTAAGCCAAAGACCTGTCATGTTTTGACAAATGCTGTACACTAGTGTACTTTTTGCTCATTATAATATCATTATAATACCAAAACACACCTCCATCCCAAAAGCTACCGCCTCCAAGGTGCGACCACCCCTCACTGAGCATGCGCTCTGAATTCCTCGGAGCCTATTACTTTAAACGGAGACGGGAAAACTTTACACCAATCATAACTAAGATATGCTTGACTAGAGCCACTCAAGCTCCACCTAAAAGATAGAAAATAATATAAATTGGCCCAAGAGAAAGGGGATGTTAGGGAAGATACCACCGTCAGGGGAGATACCATCCCAAGGACAACATCCTTAGGACCTCCTGACTCCTGGGATCAGTCGACGGGCTGAGCCTCTCTTCCCCCCCATTGGGACGCCTTTGGCTGAGATCTGAATACTTGCTTATAAACCTCTATAGAGTCTTTGATCCTTTTAACGCGTTTATTTCTAGGCTGCGCACCTGTAACATCTGTAACACCTGCAACACCTATAACCTCTGTAACATCTGTAACATCTATAAACACCTGTAACACCTGTAACATCTATAACATCTATAACATCTGTAACATCTGTAACACCTGTAACATCTATAACATCTATAACACCTGTAACATCTGTAACACCTATAACACCTATAACACCTGTGTATTTTATGCATACTAGCTTGCTTTTGCAGACAGTCACTATCGCCGGCAATCCAAAAGAAGCTGATTATCTGTTGCTGTAATAAACCATACTTGATTGCATTGTGATAACTCTCATTAAGTGCAACGAGGGTGAGGGTGGTTATCCGTGATAGTTCAGTGTTCTGAATCTAACCAGACCCCCAGGCGGTTAATGCATTTTTGGTGAATGTCTGAACGGACCCCCAGATGGTTAATGCGTTTTTGGTGAATGTCTGAACGGACCCCCAGACCGTTAATGCATTGATGGTGAATGTCTGACTGGACCCCCAGACGGTTAATGTGTTTTTGGTGAATGTCCGACTGGTTCAGTACCCTGAATCTGACTGGGCCCGTAACGGTTAATCAGCTATACCCCTTAACGCGACAGAGAGATCACATGTAGTTTTCTGAAAGTTGTTTCTGGATCACATGCTATTGAGTGTCTTTCTAAAAGATCACGATGATAAGACTACATTAACACTCGCCAGGTTTGTGAATGATGCTGGAATGACAGAAGAGGTAGATGCACTAAAAGGAAGAGTCACAATGCAGGGAGATCACAACACACAGGATGACTGATCAACAAGTGTTGTATTACAGAGAAATACAAGCCCTGCACACATGGAGCAGAATAATCCCAAGCAACACCACAGACTGGAATCTGTCTCAATGGAATGTAGGGTTGCTGGGAAGGCAGCCTGAGGATCCCAGTGGACAGCAAGGCGAGCAATAGACCAACAATGCATGCACCCCTGCATCACTGAGGACAACATCCTGGGCTGCATATAGCAAGGGGTCAAGAGCTGAAATCTGTTTTTACAGCTCTTTTTCCAACCAAAGTAATTAAACATTTTCTTTTTCCTTGAGAAAACCATGAACAAACCTCTCTGTGTCTCTGTTTCATGTAAACGGAGCAGCACTTCATACTTGAATGAGGAGTGTTAGGAAGACAGATTTATGTAGAATGAAGTACTTTCTATGCAGAGATTTTAACCCAAAATGAACTCTTATAGTCAGCGTGATTGATCCCGTTTCTGTCACTTGGCTTTGGAACACTCACTTTGAGTACAAAAATAAAGAGAAAGTTTGTTTCACCACTTAAGATAAAACGTTTGATTCTCTTAGGGAGCAAGAGCAGTTCCTGCAATATGATGTAACTCTCACACATTTAGTCTCATTTCCAAGCCACTACTTTGATAGACTCTTTCACACCACGCAGGGCAGATGAAAAGGCCAGAGCAGCTCTGGCAGTCTGAGAGACCCCAAAGCTGTGACTATGTGTCAGTCTTTCATGTATGCTGTTGTGTAATTCTCTTTCTGGAGATGTCCTCTCCAATTCACTGATGTTCAGTCACATTCCCATCAGTGACTCATGCATAAGCCCCAAGTCCCTAAGGCAGATGTACATCAACTGTTTTTTACCAGGAGAAGTGACATCAATTCCCTGTTGGAGATTGTTGAGGGATACAAGGGTTCAGAAGAGACCAAGTTGTGATCTGAGAGAAGATGGTATGTGCATTCCTGTCAAGAAGGTGCTTTTAGACTTTGTCTTGCTTTAGACTGAGAAAAAAGTGTTAAGTGTGAAGAGTGAAAGGAGACCACCACAAACTAATGTCGAATATGTTCTCTTTCACAGGGAAAGAAGGGGTGGACAAATGAGGAGGAGTGATATGGTGAAAGGTACATAGAGAAGGAAAGAACTGGACAATGAAGAAAATTTGTAACAATAATCTCTTGTTCACACAGTATTTACATACACAGTATTATACTGATGTATTTTTAATTGGTCTCTCTTCCATTGCCATGCTTATTGACACTAGAAAGAAACTGAGGACATGTGTTGCTTTGGGTGGCATTTTGTGTAGATGGAATGGACTCACACAGTAAGTTTTTTTGGTTTCTTTTACTTACAATGAAACCCGTAAAGATTTTCAAAAAGAAAAAAATAAAATTAATGATTTCCTTGAAGAAGCAGAACTTTGGAGTTCAAGATTGGTCTTAATCCAAAAGAATGTAAGAGGCTGAAATTCAGCAGCAATAACAGAACACTTGGGTTTACAAATATTTAGATATTTCTCTAAGTTTCTTAGGAAAAAAGGAAGGAGAAAAAATGAGCCAGTTAAATACTTTTTTTTTCTTTTTTTTTTTTCTTTTTTTCTTTTTTTTTTTTTTTACCATATAACAGCTGTTAAATCATAACTAATTCTGGTTCTATTAGGAATAAACATTTGTCATATCTGTGGAATACTGTCCAAACAGGTTCTCTGGTGGAAAAAGGCAAAGGACGAAAACAATTCAGTTTAAAACACCTGTGTGGAAAAGCAGAAAATAGGAATTTTGAAAAATTATGTTCAAATAACAAAGAAAAAAATGGCGGTGGAAAAAAATTCACAGAAACTTGTGCACTGGAAGCATATGCAGTTGCATATTAATGATGACATCTGTTATGTACTGCCTGAAGTTCCCTTAACCACAGAACATTACATAACCACTGTCAGGAGATTTAAAAGACTTCCATTAATTTGTGATGGCAGCAATTAGCAAGGAGGGTGTTAATACTTAGTGGTGCTCAAGCTGTCAATTTCTGGCTATTTTTCATTTGGATTTTTTGTAAACTCTCCTGTTGTTTACACAAGATCACAGCATCTAGCTAAAAAAAAAAAAAATGTTCCCCCCCCTTTACCCCCTTTTTTTATGAGATATTCATTAGACAACTGAAATTTGTATTATGGGCAGCTAAAGATGTTTTTGTCAGAATACCTTCAGTACTTTGTATAAATCAGTACATATAGAAAATTTGGAAGATTGCTTTTTAGTAAAGTGTATTTCTGTCTGAATCCATTCCAGTAAGTTATATCCTGACATGTGCTGTCAGCAATTTACTAATTTGAATAGTATGAATTATTTCTGCTAGCAGATCATGGTAAAATATATTTGTTTAAAAATCTTTTAATAAGAAAACAAAAAACAATTAGAACTGAAAACTCTAATATCTTTAAGAAGTTCTCTCTGGTCAAAGACTGTTTTTCTGGTCAAAGAAATTCAGCAACTTGATGCTATGGGACTTGAAACTACAGGACATGAAGATATTTCTTTCATATAAGAATAAAATTCTGTACATAAGTTGACAACATTTCTGTGTCCTGCTTTAGGGTTGGATGTTCTTCACATTCTAAAATATATAGAGGAGGCCAAGAAGCAGTGAAGAATGACATTATCATTACACAAGGCAGCAATGAAACATTTGATTTCCATTGCAAGTCATCTTCTGGAGAGGATAGCGTAGACCTCAGTCTCCTTAAATTTTTACTAGAGATGGCATCAAAGATCAGGGAGGTGTAGTTATGTTCATCTAACTTAACAGATTCAGTCATCCTATTATGATCCTATTCAGCTTAGGTTGTAGTTTTGAAATAATTACTCATTTGAAAACATTACAATATGTCTCAGTACTCAAGTGCTATATCACTGGTGGTGTTTTTGAAATAACATATCGGTTCACACATCTATTATAAATATAATATTAGCCTATATTTAAAATATATATATATATTTTGTCACAAAGGTCTGCAGATCTTTTATAAACTGTAAACATATGGCACCAAAGAAGTACATCTCTTTCTGGAATTAGATAGCAGAAACTGAGCTGTGTGTAGTATGTTGCATAATGGTAAAATGAGATTTATTTTTTATTTTTTTTCCAAGGAAAGCAGAGTAAATTCAGTCAGCTACAAAGAACAGCTGTGGGGTCTTTTTTATGACCACATAAAATAAGAAACCATAGAGGTAGTTGGCAGACCCATAACACAGTAAGCTGCATACTATTCAGTTGGTTGTTGATGTTGTTATTTTTTTTTCTGCCTCAATTAAAATGCTAGGTCAAACTGGCACTATAAGAAATGTAACGTTTGATTCTATAAAATGTATTTGAAGATTATTATAAAAAACAAAGTGAGCTATATAGTTCCAGGTTTTAACACTATTTAAACAATACATGCTAAATTGAAAAGAATCCATGTGACCTGCAATGGTTTTCACAATCTGTATTTTAATGTTCTGTGCCTACAGTATTCAAATATAGACAGACATGGATTTGTGTCCCCATCCCCCCTACTGGTAAAATGCAATAACTTCCAATGTTCAGTTTTAACTATCACTAAAAATGCCTTTTACTCCTCTGTTATCATCAGCTGCATAGCTAATGTCAGCAGGAAATTCTGAGTAACTGTAGAGGAGGAGGACACCCGGGGCTAGGCAGCTGAATCACACAAACATAATTAAATTGTGGAGCTCATTGTCAACGGATGCTGTGGAAAACAAAAGAATTAATGTGTTTTAAAAGACATTTAAACAAACGAAGAGTGGTTTATCAGTGACTATTAAGCAAAATGGTCTAGATACATTTTCCACTGCAGGAAAATCCTGTAGTATTGTTTGCTGTCCGGTAGAAATAGAGGAAAATTTCTATATGGTTCCCTGTTTCTTAAATTTTCCATAATTACCTGCCTCTGGCCACCATTGACAATAGGATGGTAGGTGGCCAAAGAAAGACCTCTAGTCTGTTATAAAGTCTGAAAGTACTTGTATTCAGCCCCTGGAACCTATTCTCTGAGGGAGAGCAAACATACAACAGCATCTGCTCTGGGGATGTACTCCTATGTACTCCTGTAGCAGCTGGGAAACCACCTGTTTTTCCTCCTCTTTGGCTCTTTCAGATGCAGCCTAGAAAAGGGAAGGATACAGTCTTGCCATTGATACAAGAGAGAGCTCTCTGCAATAGAACATGGCAGAGGCAAGCTCACAGATATTCAAGAGGGTAATACTGTATTATATAGTACTGTGGTATTATACTTTACATAATATTAAAACAATATTTGTAGACAGGGACTCCTAAAGAACCTATGGTGCTGTAATGGGATTGTGGCATTGGTGGTATTGCTCCAGGTAGTGAATGGGAATCTTTGTCTAAATGTCCTTTTACCGATAGGGCAGTAGACGATTGTAAAGAGAATGGTGTCTCTCGCAGATCTGTCTTTGCTCAGACAGTGCTTGGGGGATTCTGGTAAACAAAGTAATCCTGTTAATGAAACCACATGCAATTCTTATGCCAGTGTCATGCAGATACTTAAAACTGCCCATCCTGTACCTCAGGGCACTGCATATTTTTATCTTTTTGCTTTGGATATCAGTGTACTTCAGACTAGTGTGGTAAGGGTATGTCCTTTGCATAGCTGAAGTACATCTTGCCATACCACAAGATGATCTGGGTGGATTAATGGTAGTTTGAGGTAAAATATCTGTAAGGAAATGACATTTTGGATTGCAGCGTAGATCTACCCACAGGTAGTTGGGAGACCAAGGCAGGGAAAAACTGTTAATCTTCACACAAACATTTTGATTGTACCATACCTAAAACCCCAATACAGATTATCTGTCTACTTGTTTTAGGTGTTTAGTTAACTTAATTGACTTTATTATCCTATTATATCAGTTGTACAACAATATCTAGGAAGAAAAATGTTAAAGAAATATTTTGCTGCCAAGAGGCTAAATCTACCTCCGTACAGAACTTCATCTTCCAACTGCAGATGAGACATCACTCAATGCAGTATTCAGATCACGGTCAGAGCATCTTACCTGGTTACCAAGCTGTAAATAATTACAGATAATGCTACCCTGGGGGATCACTGGAGCAGGGACAGGACAGAGGACACATCTGGAATCAAGAGCTGTTCCTGAATACTGTGGCATTCAAGGTTCTAGTGTAAAAAAGACATCGTCTAACTTAAACATATTTGGGAGAGGGCCACCAAGACATTATTGGGGTTCTGTAGCACTTGCCATGAGAGATAGGGTCTGGTTCAGTCAGGAAGAGGAATATCTTCAAGATCACTTTACAGCAGTACTTACAGGGAGGCTCGTGAAGAGATAGAGCTGGGCTCTTGATGCTGGTGCATGAGAGAGAACAAGAAATAACTGCCATGAACTGTAACAAGAGAAGTTCTGACTAGTTATAATGAAAATCTTTTTCTCCCTAAGGATAGCCCTGAGGTGGCTGCCCAAAATTACTGTGTAGTCTTAATTCTTGGAGGTTTGCAGAATCCAACTGGACAAGGCCATGAGCAACTGAGCCAGACTTCAGAGCTGATGATGCTGTGAACAGAAGGATGAACATGAGACCTCCTGAACTCCCTTACAGCTGGAATTATACCATGATCTTGTGATACTGTAGGTATAGCCATTTCAGATTTCATGAAATTCATGTTCAAATTCATAACTGGATTCAAATTTAATTCTTATTGAGATTGATGAGTCTGTAATTTTAGCTGACTTGTTCAGTCTCTTCTTCCTGTAAAGGAAAAAACGTAAATTTAGTGCTGTTTAGAGAACATAAAGTAATGCTTCTACAGTTCTATATCCCTGAAAAGAAATTTGGTAATAGTTGCATACTAGCCTTTAGTAGTAGTTGCAAAACTGGTATCATGCCAAGGGTAGCTCTGGAATGGCTGCTGTCTAGAGCACAAAAGTGTCTGAGAAAAGTAAAGCAACTGTTTTTTCTTACCTGTATGGATTTTTGTTTTTATTTTCTAAGTTAACACCCGAGATACCTATTCACATTTGTGTCTAGGACTTTGAAAATTAATGTGTCTTCTGTTTTGCTAGGTTCTGGTAAGGATGATACTCTCAGAAGCATTTCAAGTCACTGAGAATTTCAAAGTACTTGGTGATAGCTTGCATGGCTGAAAATATCTATCTTTTTTTTTTTTTTTTTTTTTTTTTTTTTTTTTTTTTTTTTTTTTTTTTTTTTTTTTAAGAATTCGGGACAAGGTAGAAAGAAACTTTCACAAAATAAACAAATATCAAGATGCTCTCCTGATTAGGGTGTACCCTATATCAGAATCTGTGGAAATAAAACAAAAAAATCAAGGTTGCTGCCATCATACATGTAGATTAATTAAACTTTGAGTATAGAAAAAGAGATATTTTCAGATAAATGTGCTGATCACATTGACAGAAACCTGAATTATATTTATATTATTTACTATATTTTGAATCTTTGTGATCTTTGTGTTTCTACATTTTATCTACTGTTCTTAATTTCTGTTTTTTTTTAAACGTTTGTATTTAATGTTCTTATTTTTTCTTTCTCCCTCTCTCCTGTGCTTTTGAAAAAGTGATCTTTAATGTCCCTTCCAATATTAATTCCAATATTTCCTGGGAGTATTGGTTGATAGTTGGCTGAATATGAACCAGCAGTGTGCTCAGGTGGCCAAGAAGGCCAACGGCATCCTGGCTTGCATAAGAAGCAGTGTGGCCAGCAGGGCTAGGGAATTGATTGTCCCTCTGTACTCATCTCTGGTGAGGCCGCACCTCGAGTACTGTGTTCAGTTTTGGGCCTCTCACTACAAGAAGGACATCGAGGTGCTCGAGAGAGTCCAGAGAAGGGTAACGAAGCTGGTGAGGGGCCTGGAGAACAAGTCCTACGAGGAGCGGCTGAGGGAGCTGGGCTTGTTCAGCCTGGAGAAAAGGAGGCTCAGGGGTGACCTTATCGCTCTCTACAAGTACCTTAAGGGAGGCTGTAGCGAGATGGGGGTTGGTCTGTTCTCCCACATGCCTGGTGACAGAACGAGGGGGAATGGGATAAAGTTGCGCCAGGGGTGTTTTAGATTGGATATTAGGAAGAGCTTCTTTACTGAGAGGGTTGTGAGGCATTGGAATGGGCTGCCCAGGGAAGTGGTTGAGTAACCATCCCCGGAGGTCTTTAAAGGATGTTTAGACATTGAACTTAACAATACGGTTTAGTGGAGGACTTGTTAGTGTTAGGTCAGAGGTTGGACTCAATGGTAGAGCTTAGGGATATGGTTTAGTGGGGACTGCTAGCATTAGGTCAGAGGTTGGACTCGATGATCTTGAGGTCTCTTCCAACCTAGAAATTCTGTGATTCTGTGATTAATGCTTATGGATGTAGATGAAGCTACTTTATTGGAAAATGGGCAAGGAAAGATGAATTCAGTGGGCAACACTAGTGATTTGTTTGCTAATTGCCATTATTTTAAAAGTTGATAAAACTGGTGGATTTTTTTTTTCTCTGTATTACTATCTCTAATTCAAATTCTTTGTAATTTATTTGATTTAATTTACACTCACAGACAATATGAACACACAAGGCCCCCTTGCCACATTTTGGGTAATTTAATAACTTTGTTTGCTTTTGAAAGT
This sequence comes from Netta rufina, assembly GCF_964035555.1. Classification (NCBI taxonomy): domain Eukaryota; kingdom Metazoa; phylum Chordata; class Aves; order Anseriformes; family Anatidae; genus Netta; species Netta rufina. The sequence continues at coordinate 100,025,657 of NC_140124.1, forward strand.
TCAGTTGGATATGAACTATATTTTTTATGTTTTTGTTGTTGTTGTTGTTGTTTTTCCATTTTATCTAACAGAAATTTGCTTTAATTCTTATTGTTCACTGCTTTCAAAATGTAAAGTATTCTGTAGAAAATGAAAAATCCTTGTCTGTAAAATAACTATCTGATGAAAGTAAGGAACTCAAGCAGTATATCAACAGTAGGCAATCTATTTCCATAAGTCCAGCAGGCCAGTTTCAGGGTAAAAACCTTTTATTTAAAATATAGGTGTTCCTGGAATACAAGTGGCAATATCCTTTATCTCCTTTATGAAGAAAATCATTATTTTTCAAAAGCAAATCACTCACTTAGCTAGCATTCAAACAATAGTAGGTAATCAGGGAAATATCTTGAAAGAAAAGTGTAGCATGCCTTTTAACTTTCATGACAAAATACCAAAATATCAAGCACAGAATTTTTATTGTTATAATACATGTTTTCCCATGGTATTCTTCTTCTTATTATTATTGGTTCTATTATAGATCCTCAGTGGTTGCAACATAACTGGCATATATAGATGTTACTTGCAATCTTTCATGGTCTTTCTGTGAAGCAAAAGAGTATTTAAATTATGATGTCTATACTATTTGTTTTATTCTAAAATGTATTTAAAAGTGAGAGCAATATTTGTTAGACATATCTCATTCATCTCAATGTAATGTTTGCTTCCACTGTAATGTAATGATGTACTGAAACACTGTGATGAAAAAGTATGGATGTTCTTACATAAAGACACATAATGCTAAGATAATACATCGATGCATTATAATTTCTGTGAATCTGATTATAAATTAGACTTATGTGAAAATACAAAATATGCTAAGACACAAGTATATGTATACTTCTTATGTGCATGTTTCTCATTTCACATATTTTTCTTTTCTGAATTAAAAAACAAACAAACAAACAAACAAAACTTTTCTCGAAATTAATTTTAATTCCAACCTCACAAACCTGGTTATTAAGATCTTTTTTAAAAGAACAATATCAATTATAGAAGTCTATCCATACTTGCATTGCCACAGCCAAGTTAACATAGCTGCTGTTTTTTTCATTTTTTTTTCAAAACTTGCTATTCTTTTCAAAATTTAATGAAATTTAAGAAGGGTTACATTCTCTAATATTAAAAGAAATTTTGCAAAAGCAAGAGTTCTTCCCTCCACCCCAAGGTGTAGAGCAGATACAAATGTTTTGAATTTCTAAAGTTAACATTAAGAATAGTTAGAATTTACATCGCTTCTAAGTCATGTCTTATTGACTTAGATTGCTACTAGATTATGAGAATAATGTAAAGGTAAAAAGATCTTTGATTTATACTAATCCTGATGAACATTCAGCCTTTCTTAATAAATAAATAAATAGAAATAACAAAATAAAATAAATTTGTAGCATCTAAAAACTATCTAATAATATTTGCTCACTACATCTATATATTAAAATTCCATGTCATCAAAGGTAGTGCTTTTCTGTGTGTGTCTGTGTGCACACTTTTCACATGGTTATCAACAAAAAAGACATGTAACTGATTAAAGCTTAGCTTTACTGGTCTCAGTCTATCAAGGAATGCTTTTATTGCTGCTTTTATTTACCCTAAGTAACTTATTCCTGACCTGTCACTTTCTTGATCCTCTTCCGTGCTGTGTAGGAGAAAAAGAATAAAAACTAGGCAGAACAAATAGAATAGCACTGAAAAGTATTGCAGCTGTTGGTATTATTGTTGGAGTGGTGTGTAATACTAGTGAGATATGAGATAAAGTATGTAGATAGAAACTGCAAAGCAGAAAAAAGAGGGATGAGATCTTAGATATTCAGAGTAATGAGGAGAGGAAAAAAAGGTAAAATATAAGCAAAGACCCAAGTTAACAGAGACAGAAATCATTTTGTGAGTTCAATTTTAAAAATATTGTGACAAAGAAGTTATACCCCTGTCTACAAAAAGGCTGCAGAGTTGACTAGAAATGACTTTCATTTTTATCATGATTTAGACTAATTAGTTTGTATCTTATAATTTTATACAGTTCTTTTGCAGTTCAACACAATTGTCTTTAGCTGTTCACAATGGTAGCTTGTATGACTGGTATGGCACTAAGCTCTGGGCATTCAGAGCATAAAATAATACTTTTAATTGTCTTATTAGTGCCCAAAAGTTCTGGCATAAAGTATTTTTAAGGAAAAGCGAAGATGTAAACCACTTTTACATTTGTTGGAACTATCTTCCCCCTTACTGAGCTTGAGATTTATATTAAGCTAAAAGAACCACATTTTGTGAAGAAGCATTAAAAGAATGCATTTTAGGATGAAGAAAATGAATCTAGACCTTTGTTTAGACAGTTGATAATAAGTTGAATAATAATAACGTACGTTGATTACTGATTATTGTATAAGATAATAAGTTGTCTGTCATCCAACAAAAGAGTGTGGTAAAATCAAATACATCATTAAGATTTTAGTTCTGTGTGCTAGAAGAAAGCTTGTTAGATGTTGTTAGACAATAAATTATGCTACCACAACTGTATCATCAATTGCATTGTATAAAAAAGAAAACATCTTGTGTTTTACATTCTTCAAACAGACAGTAAGTAACTATTATACCTAACTATATACTTCTGAGTTTTCCTTTGCTGGTTGTTGTGGTGTATTTTTTTTTTTTTTCACAAAGGAGAAATATGTTTTTTCATATACTAAGGAGATATATATATATATATATATCCCTGCTTGTACATACTTTTATACACTTCTGAGGGCCTGGGAACTTCCGCCTGACACTGAGGCAAAATCTGTCTATTCAGTGATCTTTGGTCATCTGCATTTGATCTGCACAGGATAGTGTTTCTTTGCTCCCCACTGAGCTTTCACAGCATCTGGTTGCCTTAGAAAAGACAAGACTCTTCCAGTTGATTCAGAAGTAACTTGCTCAAAAGGTGTTGCTCAATGACAGGAATTCAGAGAAGAGATGAGACCTTCACTACCAATCTGAAAACAGAAATTAAAGCTTTGACAGAGTGGATTTGGGAACCAGAGATCAAGGGCTTTAGAATTTAGGGTACTGTAGTAGAAAGACACTGGAAATAGCTTATTTTCTTGAGGTGACAGAAACAGTGGACATGAACCAAACATCTCTCCTGAAGTATACATCCCTCCTGTAACACCTCTCCCAAAAATCCTCCACATTAATTTTATACTAAAATAAAATAAAATAAAATAAAATAAAATAAAATAAAATAAAATAAAATAAAATAAAATAAAATAAAATAAAATAAAATAAAATAAAAAAGGGAAAAAGAAAAAAAAAAAGAGAGAGACAGAGAGAGAGAGAAAGAGGAGGAGAGACCACTATCACTAAAAACAATCACAGAAACAACAAAAATTAAACCCAGCTGGACATTTGGCATCCATCCAAATCATGGGATGGATAGGAAGAAAATCAATTAGCTTGGAAGGATTTTGCAATGCATAATTTCTGGATTTAGTATGTACTACTTTGGGCAACTTTTTGATAAATTCATACTTAAAGGTATATATGCCTAATCATATTCATACACTGCCTGTGTGATTGACATTTTTAAAGATTAAACATCCTAAGGCTTTAACAGTGAAAATTATTACCATGGGCATAGTGCTAGTGGTTAGTACAAGTCTTATGTATCAGTTGAATCCTACTTAAAATCCTAAAAATAATAACATGTAGAAAGCAATAGTGTAGTTTTCAGGTTGTTTGTTATTCTGACATTTACATTCCCAGTACTCTATAGATTATTATTTAAAAATCTTTACTGATATCTACTTATTTCTGATATCTTTGAAAAATCAAGTAAGAGAATAAGAAAAAAAAAAAAAAAAATCTGTTCCTAGTAAATCCTGTGACAGAAAAACACTGATATCAATGGAAGAAGTATTTGTGTCAAATTCAGATGAACAATTGCATTTAATTCATTAAATAATAATGGAAAGGAATCAGGGAGAAAGCTCACAAATGTTTAGTCTGGGAAGACACTTATAAATATCTTCTTTATATAATATGCTGATAGTGATTCCATCTTCAAATAATGTTCTTATCCATGACACCTCTAGACAGCAACAGTCATAAACATAGTTCTATGCAAATAATTCAGAGTTTGGAGGAAAGGATTTACTGTGAGATTGACAGAAGACTGTCACAGGTTGCCCAGAGCAGCTGTGAAATATCCTTCCTTGGAGATATTCAAAACACACTTAGTCATAGTCCTGGGCAGCTGGCTCTCAGTGGCCCTGTTTGAGAAGGGGTTTGGACAAGATGACCCATAGAGGACCCTTCCTCAACAGTTCAACAGTTATGTAATTCTGTGAAACAGATTTTTAATACTAATTTATGTAAATAATTAGATTTCAATGTACTATGATTAAGTGAGGAAAAACAGATCTGTTCTCATATTATTTTACTGAGATTCCTAAATGGAATTATTTTATTTTTTTTATGAAAGTATGAATTTCATATATGAAATTAAACAGAAGCATAACCCATTTACATCACCTTTTAACTTGTGAATTCAAATGTACAACTTGACAGAGCCTGTATCCTTATACAGGAGTAGATAGTTTGTGGAAGACAGATCCAACAGTGAAGAAAAACAACAGCAATGACAAACTTCAGAAATACGTAGTCTTGAATTTAGAAGAAAAAAAAAATGCAATGCAAAAATAATGTGGTGGGCTTCAATCAAAATATGATAAAAGTGTATAGACTATGTAAATAAGTGAAGAAACAAACAAACAAACAAAAAAGTGAAAGACCTCTCACAGACTAATAAATAGATGTAGAATATTTTTACTAGAAATGAAAATGAACAAATGAAGAAACAAACCAATCTACGCAATCTTCTTTAACTAGAGTTGCCATATAGGCAGAAATCAGCACATGAAGTTTTTAGGTGCACATAAAGGTTTTAGGTGCCCATAAAGAAACAAATCTAAAGTGGCTGTAGAGGTGGAATGCAATGGTAATGAAGAGAGCTTTGATTCTAGTGAATCAAAGTGCTTTCTTCATGAATTTGAAAATGAAACATAACTGCATGGAACACAGAAATATCACTGCTCAGCAGCCTTTTTCATATCTTGGGGTTCAGCTCACTTGCACTGTTAATCCATCTCCTCTAGAAGGGTGTTTCCAAGCTTCCATTACTTGCCAATGTTCACACAGAATTACTAGTCATGAAGAACTGTTGCTTGGTGGAAGACCATTCAGAAGTCCTCCTGTCAGTCTTTGGAGACACTGCTCACTAACTATAGAATAAGAGCCATGTCATTATTATTTAAAGTGGTAATTATACATAAGGTAGGAAAACTAAAGACAGATGCATTGATACCTCGTATGAGTCATATGTTTTGCTTTACTTTCCTCTTACTTTTTTTTTTTTCTTTTGAAGTCTTGTCTCATGGGCTGTTAGGTTTTTATTAAGGTATCATCAATAGCATGTAAAATTTGAGCAGTCAAAATTGCTTCACAGGATCCAGCCACAAGAGGCTCAGCTCCTTTGATTAAAAACTCTATGAATAGATGACTATAATGTAGGAACTGTTGAATGTTTACATCAGTACTCAAGGGCTGACAGCTATACCATGTAAATCACTCTTTCTTCCTGATCATTTTGGCACATTTCCTTCAATTGAATTAATGTCTGAGGACACAGATACTTCCTTTTTAAACTTATGTATTAAAATTAGCTAGTAAAATATTATTTCTCAATCTTTAGAAAATGTTACACTATTCAATCAAGAGAAGTTATTATTTTTGTACTGACAACTATTCTTGTATATCTGTTATGTCCTCCAAAGTAAGTTATTAGAGATGGGATAAGTATACATTTTGCAAGTGGCCAAAAATATGAATTTCCCTCTTTGAAAAGATAACTTTTAAAACATTATTTTTATTTTTTTTTAATTCTTTATGAAAGCTAAAAAGATCTTGGATTTATTTTGTTTTATTTTATTTTATTTTATTTGTTAAAAAGAATATTAAAAAAAATCATCTCATCTTAACTTGATTGAACTATTCTTCTTTGGTTACACTGAAAACCCTTACAATTTAAATGCTTTATTTTACAGATTATATAATAAAATACATTTCACAATGCAAGATGTTTTATGAGGAAAAAAAATGGATTTTTAATCATTAATCTTTTCTTAATGAAGGACTATGACAATATCTTGATATGGAGATAATTAATACTGTAGTAGTTGAATGGACCAAAAGCCATAGCTTTCCCCCTTGAATTTTAATTATATCTTTATTCCTGTTAGAATAAAATGGTCTCCTTAGGTTTTTTTTTTTTTTTTTTTTTTTTTTTCTTTTTAATAGACCATTTAATTCTTAACGTTGCTTTTTAACATCATGGAGTTTTTGATCTCCATTTCTCTTTTTACTCTATTTTCTCTCAATACTTTCCCTTTTGCCTATCTAAAAAATTGTTCCTCCCTTGGCTTTTTCAACTACAGTCATAATGACTCTTGCAAACTTTCCTATAAAACAGCAATTTAGGATCAGATATACAAATATTGTGATGCATTGGCAAAATGTACCTGTATACTGTAAATATGTGTATATATATATACAGAGAGAGATACATAGGGATATACATGTATATATATATAGAGAGAGAAAGAGAGAGAGAGAGATACAAAGTTAAAATATGTCACTTACAGCCAAGACTTTTAGTATTTTTGTCTCCCTTTTTGTAGGTGAGAGGTCTCTATGAAAATCTGTATCCTATGTGATGACTGAATTTTAGAAATTTTGTCCCTTGTTCAAGTGTTTTACATTCTTAGTGTGTTTTACATTCCAAGGTTCCAGACAGTAAGTTACTAAGTCAGACCATATATACCCGTAATTTTTGCAGTTTTCAGCTTGTTCCACAGCAGGCTGCATCCACAGAATTTCACTGAGTTATCATTAAGTGTGGCAGTAAAAAACATGAGCAAAAGGTATCCTTTGCATAGTTCTTAAAACAAAACAAAGCAAAAGAACAAAATACTAATACTTTCTTCTTTAATTATGTTAATTCCCCAGACGACTTAAATTAATATTGAGATGTCTTCTCTGCCATGATTTTCATTATATAGCTTATAACTTATTGCTGACAGTATTTTAAGCAAAGATAAATTTTTTATTCATTTTTGTTCTTGGTTTTATAAAAAACTACAGTTATAAATGGAATGGAATAAGTCTCATTTTACTTCATATTTTACAAACAATCTATAAAACTGTCAGTCAGTTACTAAACTCTAATTGCATTCCAACACAAAAGTCTATATTGTCATTATACAGAACCTCATATTTCCCTCAGACAGTTATCTCTCATCAGTGAAATATCCTATCTAAACAAGACCTTCTTATTGTTTCTCATACCACTAGGGAAAATACAACTTTTCTATCTTATCCTTCAAAGATTTATGTAAAAATCCTAACATTAATCACAGGAAGAAATCAAAGACTGCAATAAATGTATGCAAAATGTTCTAGTGAAAATAGAAGTCATAGACTTTAAACTATGATGCCTCATTTCTTTACCCCTGATAAAATAAAATAAAATAAAATAAAATAAAATAAAATAAAATAAAATAAAATAAAATAAAATAATAAAATAAAATAAAATAAAATTTTAAGCAAAGCAAAACAACACAAAACAAAACTCTGGGGAGTATGGTGCTCAATCAGTACTGTTTTACCTCAATGATTGTGCAGTTGTGCTAATGTCGTATTTGCATAAGACGGGAAAAAATGTAATATTCCATGGGGAACCATTGTGTTGGTAGGTGTTGGATAAACTTCAAAATTTACCCCTACATGATGTACATTTATTGCTCTTGCTTAGAAATATTAAGCCTGCAGAAGATAACTGTACTACTACGTCCCATCTTTGGAAGATCTAAGGTCTCATCCACATACCTTCCCCGTGCAGCCACTTCTTTTTGAATAATATGCTGTGAATTTCATTCCATACACCTCTCAAAAAGATGGCCAGAAAATAACTAATATATTTTTTCTGCTTTCAGACAGAACCAATGCAAATGAAGTTTTAAAGTTATTTGCAAATATGTTTTTTGAATACTAAACTTTTTTTCCCATTCCAAATATCTCACTTTGCTTCACCTTAAATATTTCCTTTGTCTCACATCCTAATTATTATTTTATTTTGTATAATTCTGATTTTTTTTATTCAGTGATATCCTTGGGTTTTATTCTTCTAATTGTAGAATCACTCATCCTTATATTTCTTAAGGCCGTCATTTTCTCTACTGCTGAAGATTTTGAATATTTTTCTTTTGCCTCTTCTCCTGATCTACTGTTCTTATTTTCTATGTTATCCAACTGAAGAAGAAGGAATAAAAAGAAAATAAATAAAAATGTTTTATTAGCTATTATATAACATCCTTCATTTTCAGGGATAGTATTTGATGAGACGTCATCACCAATGTTAATATTTTGATCAAATGATAATTGTCTAATTTTTCTGTTTGAAGAACAAGAAATATGTAATGTGAACTCGGATTGCATTGAATAATTGTCTATATACTTACTACGTATTATTGCATTGAAACTCACTGGTGTTTGATTTAATAACTTGCTTAAAAATAACTAAATAAAAAAGTAAAAGATAGCTTTGAATATTTGTCATCTGAACTACCCATCCGATTCCTTCTTTAAAAAGACAACATGATTTCTAAAGTATTACATTGTACTGACCACTTCTTTTATAATATTTCCAATTTTTTTATACTTATGTAGTCATGCAAGTGAAAAACGAATGATGTAACTTTCTTTTTTAATACTGTTATGTTCTTAATGTAACAGAGAAAAACTCTTATGAAGATTTGTGTGACATTTTTAAAACTGTGAGTCTAAAAGTGCACATTACCCAGGGTTTTATTTTATCACATAAAATAACATACTGAATGACACATAGATTGTCTGTCTCTGAATAGGAGGCGATTCATTTTGCTCTGCTGAAATATGTGTTTTGACTTTTATAAGTCAGGATGTGATTTCTGCAACTTGCAAGACGTTATACAAGGTATAATGTGCAAGACGTTATACAAAGTATAACGTCTTTATTGGTTATTGATTATTGGTTATTGAGGTTATTGGTATTTATTGTTGTCATTATTATCATTAATATTATTATTAATATCATTATTGTATTCTTAAATCTTAATTCAGCTGCTTTAATAAAATTATTGAGTTTCAATATGTGCTAGGCAACTTCCATTTTATTTATTTATTTATGTATGTATTCCTGAAAGATCTCTACCAATAACAAAGAAAGAAATGAAAAAAAAAAAAAAAAAAGGGATTTCTTCCACAGGTCATGCTGAACAGTGCCTACAAAACTTTGAAACTCTGCTGTTGACTACTGCAGAAAATATCTAGCGTATTTTTTAGGAAAGCATTATCTTACTGCATTCTTTGGTTTTTATTTTTTTTTGCTTAGCCTTAGCTGTTCTATATCATGAAAAGGAGTTTGTTGTCGACTACAAAGATGGAAGTTGGGATGAATGAATAAAACACAGAGCAGATTGGTGTATATAAAATAAATCTATCATTCTTCTCAAGGTGCAACTTAAATAGTTTATATTATAAATTTAATGTATTTGTTCAGATTTTCTTGACCCTAAGTGAAAGCAAACTAAAAATAATGAAAGGGATAGCAAAGAAATTCGATTTACAAAAAGAACTTAAATATTACTCAGAGGAGCTAATTTAAGTCCATTTGTAAACAGAAAGCTGAGAAGCAACTGTTTAAGACAAAAGATTTTACTCAGATTTCATTACCATAAGTCGGATACCCACAAAGATGTCCAGTGCTGAAATTATCAAACCTTCTAGAGCTAAGTTTTCAAAGATTTGCAAGGTTTTGTTTACTTTTTTTTTTTTTTTAATTCATAATTCATTTCTAAATAAAAGTTAAAGATACTCCATTAAACTAATCAGGACACATTTTATTCTCTATATTTCCCAGTAGATATTTTATTTGTTACTACTGTTTTCTTATTGTTTATTTGTTTGTATATTTACCTTCAGTAGATGGAGAATTCTGGAACTAACAATACAGATCTCCTTGTATGTTCCACAACCCCAAATATTTCAGATCCATTTTATTTTGTCCTTTTTTTTTTTTTTTTTTTTTTTTTTTCCCAGTGCTCATTTAGCACAGAGAACTGAGTGGGTTTTTTATTATTACGATTTTTCCTTCCTCCTGTTCCATTTTCTCCACAGTTTTGTACAAGCACTTGCTTTTCCAGCTGGTATTGTAAACATCACCATCCTGCATATGTTAAAAAATGAGCAGCCTGCTCTTTCCACTTTTAAAACTCAGAGTAGCAGAAGCAGATTGGTGTTGTTTTTTGACATGCACAGCGTACATTACTGCAAGATGTCATGTTTCCCCAAAGGGGTACTCAGAATGTCAAGAAGCTTGGACTAGACACAACAAGATCATAAATATGCTACAGAGAACACACCAGGATATTTGTATGGGATTATCATTAGGTATCAGATGAATAGTGTTTCTTCACATGCTCTCTGTGGAATAGGATTTGATGGTTACATACTTGTGATAATATGAATTATATCTCTATTTTAATACCACTTATTTTCAAATAAGATTTAAAAAATGAAAAAAGAAAGAGAAAGAGAAAGAGAAAGAGAAAGAGAAAGAGAAGAGAGAAAGAGAAAGAGAAAGAGAAAGAGAAAGAGAAAGAGAAAGAGAAAGAGAAAGAGAAAGAGAAAGAGAAAGAGAAAGAGAAAGAGAAAGAGAAAGAGAAAGAGAAAAATGTTGGTTTTTTTATATATATATAGTTTAGAATGTTTTTAAACTTAGTTAAAAAAAAAAAAGATTACAAATGCAGTTTTCAATGATCTTAAAACTATCTTATTTACCCCTGATACTAGGAGCGAAGATAGTCACATTGTGCAGGGAACATTAAAAACAGAGTCAGAGACAGTCCCCACCTGGAAAACTCCAAATCTGAATTCATTTTATATTTATGTACGAAATTTACATCATGTTAATTTAAGAACACAAGGTAAAATATGAACTAAAAATAAAATAAAATAAAATAAAATAAAATAAAATAAAATAAAATAAAATAAAATAAAATAAAATAAAATAAAATAAAATAAAATAAAATAAAATAAAATAAAATAAAATAAAATAAAATATCTACCTCTGTCTCTGTTTGGATCCAAATCTCATTTATCCTCAAAAAGAAGAGCAAAATATACCTAAAACCTTTATGCTTTATTTAGGCCACAATTTTATTAACTCCCCTGGGAACTTTTTTCAGTAATGTACACAGTCATGATTCTTACTTTAGTTGTTCCTATCTTGTGGACAGGTTCCATGATATTAAATATACACCCAGGTAAACTCAGAATAGAAGAAAAAATGTGCTGCTATAAGAGAAAACCAAGGCTATAATATTTTTCGCATACAGATGGTCTCCAACCCCCATAAATGGAACTCTGAAAAAAAATAATATATATATATATATATATACACATATATATATATAAAAGGAAACAATTTAGCACATATAAACCAGTGATTTACCTTCTGCAGATGGAACTTTTATATTGCTGTATGTTTTCAGATGTTGCCTTTTGATAAGCCTAATTTAATGGGCTCCCATTTTCATGTGACACAACCAAACCAATCCTGAATTAATTAAACCCTAATTTACCAGAAGATTCTTAACAATACATGTTGGTAAATAACACTGTCATGAACTGACAACACTTTTCTGTAGTAACTCCTTCTGAAAAACAGTCCTTGGCACTTGCATACACTGTTAGAAGCAAGTCTGTAATGCATTAATTTTGCACAACTTAACTTGCCCATATTCTTGTTGTTCTTGCCTTCTCTTACTTTATGTATTCAGAGGATGAGAGTATGGATATTTACCTCTCCTCTTCCTGCTGCAGTTTTTTACACTTCCCAGCCACATTCTATCATTTTCTTACCCTATAATAACCCAATGTAGAAACATCTGCTTCAGGAGCCATGGTATCACAGGTATGATCGCGTGCTGCAAGGTCTCGTGGCCCTAAAATATGATATTCATATAAATATATTAACTCAGATATTCAACTAAATGTTCAGGAACTGAGTGGTTTGTACTAGGACTAATCTTGCAAGAGTCCTAGTATGCCAAAAAAAAATAAAAATAAAAGTTTGTCTAACGACTTCCAGCACAAGCTCTCCAAATTTTTTCATTTCCTTCAATTCCTCTCTCAGCCTCTCTCTTTGTGATTTTTGACTGAGAATATGGGTCCATTGATCAAGTTTTTCCTCAATGTCCGATCAGTTTTTAAACAGACCTTATGACCAGTTTCTGACTGTTTTGGAAAATATCCTTAAGGGATTGTGCTTTTAGAAGTCCTTGCTGCTACTGCATTGTCTTTTTTAGTTCTGTGTTGTATGGATTTACTCCACTTGGGAGGTTTTCATGGTTTTGGCTGGGATAAGGTTAATTTATTTCATAAAGACTCATATGAAGCTGTATTTTGGATTTTTGATGAAAATACTGTTAATAATACCTGGATATTTTAGTTGTTGCAGGGAAGTGCTTACACAAATTCAAGGGTCTTCCTGCTCCTCATGCCCTGCCAGCGAGGAGGCAGGGGATGCACCAGAAGCTGGAAGGGGACACAGCCAGGACAGGGGGCCAAGGCTGGCCAGAGGGATATTCCACACCGTATGAGGTTGTTGTCAGCAATAAAATCTGGGGAAAATGAAGGGAGAGTGGGAGGGTGTTTGTCATCCCAAGAAACTGTTAAATGTGTTGGTCCCTGCTTTCCTGGAAGTGGCTGAACATCTACCTGACCGATAAAGCATGCACAGCTTGTGGTTTACCTAGTAAACAGTCTGTATTTCAATCCATGAGTTCTTGCACTTTTGCAAGAGAAAAGAAAAGAAAAAAAAAAAGAAAAAAAAAAAAAGAGAAAGAAAGAGAAAGAGGAAAGAGAAAGAGAAAGAGAAAAAAGTGTTTTGTTGGAAAAAAATTTACCCTTGATGTCTGACCTTGGCCCTATTGCTAGCTGACCATTCTCACTTCTCTTCCATAACTTCCCCTGTATTTATGGGGTAATTTCAGCAGTAATTCTTTGTGGACTGATATTTATATAGGCTTTTAGAGAAATGGACCTCACAAAGCCACAAATCTGAATCTAACCACACTATAGGTCTCTGCAATCCTTTAGGGGGTGCTTAAGGATAGGTACATCCTGTCCTATGCATGAGAATCTCTGCTTGAGTATCAAAGGCTTATCTTGGTCTCACTCATACCTGCCCAGTCAAATAACTTCTAAACGTCTGTCTCACTGTCTTCAGAGGATGGGGCCTTTAAAGGAGGTGCTTACTTTTCTCTAGCTCTCACAAAGACTTTTGAGACTTTGATGGAATGGGAGCTGTATGCTGAACGCTAGGCAATTGAAAAATTAAAAAAAAAAAATCATTTGTCTGATTTGAAATAATTTTGTCTATCAAAGAAAGGAAACATGTACCTTGAACAATAAAGTACAGTGTAAATACAGGATCGACTACTGCCACCTCTTGGCTATTTATATTTTAAAAGATTTTTTTAAAAAATTAAGAATTCTTAATGTTAAGAATGTTAGAGTTAAGAACCAAGAAAGTAGCTTTTCCAAATATTTATTATGATAATATCAAAAGGGAAAATAAGTTGTGCCTCAGAAAAAAAGAGTTGATGATATGGTGAGACAGAATACCAGTTTTGCTACTCAGCCAGATGCATCATCTTTACACTCATCTCAAACTTCAGCTGAAACCACAATGTCTGGACTTTTTCTCATCCAAACCCAGAAATGTGAAAAATCAGAAAATTTCATGTATTTTACTTAAAAAAAAAATAATCTATTGTCAGTGCAGTTTTCAAATATTACAATATATCTGTTAGTGATTATTAGACTTAGAAATCAAGAAGTCTAGTTTTACACACACATTTTTATCCACAAAACATTAAGCTGTATACAAAATGGACACTGAGTTGTTCAATATTTTTTCTTCTCTAGTTAAGTCAAAATTAATATCTAGGGGGAAGGGAAGAGAAGGTAAGGGAAGGTAAGGGAAGGTAAGGGAAGGGAAGGGAAGGGAAGGGAAGGGAAGGGAAGGGAAGGGAAGGGAAGGGAAGGGAAGGGAAGGGAAGGGAAGGGAAGGGAAGGGAAGGGAAGGGAAGGGAAGGGAAGGGAAGGGAAGGGAAGGGAAGGGAAGGGAAGGGAAGGGAAGGGATAGAGGAAATAGAACACTTCGAGATTTTTTTTTTTTTTAGCATATTATTAAAGGAAAGAAATGCTGAAACTATTGTATAATCTCTAGATGTACAATCCTGTCATACTAGATAGACCACAGAGTAGTCAGGCAAGGTTATTAATGTTATATGTAAAAAAAAAAAGGGTACTCCTTGAAACATCAGTGGGCAAATTAGCTACAACATTAAGCTGTATTAAGTATTAAACTGCTAATAGCATGGAATTTTACTACATGCTTTATGCTCCTCAGCAACATCATCTTAATTAGAATCATAGAATTATAAAATCATTAAGCTTGGAAGAGACCTTCAAGACCTTCAAGATCCTCTTGTCCAACCATCACCCTACTACCAATGTCACCCACTAAACCATGTCCCTAAGCACCATGTCCAAACTTTCCTTAAACATCCTCAGTGACGGTGACTCCACCACTTCCCTGGGCAACCTGTTCCAATGCCTCACTACTCTTTCTGAGAAAATTTTCTCCTAAATTCTGATCTGAACCTCCCCTGGCACAACTTGAGGCCATTCCCTCTAGTTCTACCACTAGTTATCTGTAAGGAAAGGCCAACCTCCAGCTCCCCACATCTTCCTTTCAGGAAGTTGTAGAGAGCAATAAAGTCTCCCCTGAGCTTCCTCTTCTCCAGATTAAACAACCCCACTTCCCTCAGCCACTCCTCATAGGACTTGTGTTCCAGGCCCTTTACCAGCTTTGTAACCCTCCTCTGGGTTGTAACCTTCCAGGGCCTCAATGTTATTTTTGTACTGAGGGGTCCGAAGCTGAACATAGTAGTTGAGGTGTGGCCTCACCAGAGCTGAGTACAGGGGAATGATCATCTCCCTGGTCCTGCTGGCTATATTATGCCTGATACAAGCCAGGATGCCATTGGCCTTCTTGGCCACCTGAGCACACTGCTGGCTCATGTTCGTGAGCATCAGCCAGCACTCACAAATCCTTTTCCTCTGCACAGCTTTCTAGCCACTCTGCCCCAAGCCTGTAGTGTTACATGGAGTTGTTGTGACCAAAGTGCAGAACCCAGCACTTAGCCATGTTGAACTTCATCCTATTGGCCTTTGCCCATTGACCCATCCTATCCAGGTCCCCCTGCAGGGTCTTCCTACACTTCCCCCCAGCATGATGTCGTCTGCAAAATTACTGAGGTTGCATTCAGTTCCCTCATGCAAATCATCAATCAAGCTATTAAAGATGATGGGCCCCAACACCAGCCCCTGGGGAAGACCACTGGTGATCAGTCACCAGCTGGATTTCACTCCATTCATCACTACTCTCTGGGCCTGGCCATCCAGCTGGTTTTTAACCCAACAAATAGTATACCTGTCCAAGCCATAGGCTGCTAGCTTCTCCAGGAGAATACTGTGGGAGACTGTGTCAAAGGCTTTGTTGGAGTCTAGGTAGACTACATCAACAGGCTTTCCCTCATCCACCAAACAGGTCACCCAGTCATAGAAGGAGATAAGGTTGATCAGGCAGGACTTGCCTTCCATAAACCCATGCTGACTGGACCTGATCCCTTGGTTGTCCTGCATATGCTGCGTGATTGCATTTAAGATGACCTGTTCCATCACCTTTCCCGGACCAACGTCAGGCTGACAAGCCCCTAGTTACTTTTTTCCTCCTTTTCATTTTTTTCTTTGACCTTCCAGAACCTGACACAGAAAGTTATTCTCCTTCTGCATCACTGCTTTTTGAAGAAAAATCCAGTAAAAAAATGTCTCTAACTTTGTATTATACAGATAGCATTGTTATCTATTAAATTCAAGGACAAATGCAAATAAGATGGAGTTTCTTTACAATTCTTTTGTCAGTTGTATTTTTTAATATATACATATAGCACTTCTCTTTCTCCTACAACATGGTGCTCTTGCTTGCACTGCATTCTTTTGATGAGCCTTTAATTTTAGCTTGCTACTCAGACTATGTCAACTGAAATCTATGGGCATCACCACTTGCTTCTCACTCTAGTCTGTAACTTTTCTCTGCTATTTTCAGCCTCAGGTATATTCTTTCTTTTAATTTTCATGTATGTAATTTTGTTACTTGGAAATGAAGATGTGGAGCCATTTGGGCTGCCCTGAGATGCCTCACTTTCAGATGATGTTGATGCTTTGCCTTCTGTACCCACTGACTGCACTTAGCTACTTTTATTATTTTCTGTTTCTTGTTTCCTAGTGAATAACAACGAGGTACTTAGAGATAACCACTAAATGAAGCACAGCAAGACAGATCCCCAAAGAAAGAAATGCTGGAGATAAACTCAAGATTTAATGTCAGAATTGGAGGCTAATTAAATAAAAGATAAAAACTAAAAATTAGAATATTGTTAGAAAGATAATGAAAGAGGAAGGTCTTAAACATTAAGCATTCAAATAAGGTTAAATATTAGGTATTCATTTAAATAAACCAAATATGATGACTCTGGGTTTCCTTTGTTATTAATAGGCCTATCCATGAACTTACAAATCTTTGTATTTTCACACTAAAATTGACCATTTAACAACATTCTAGATTTTAGAAATGATTACTAAGACTTATTTTTCTTCATATATTTATTATTTTCAAATATACTTTTTATAAAATCATAGAATCATAGAATATCCTGAGTTGAAGGGGACCAACTCTTGCTTCCACACAGATCCACCCAATAATCAAGTCATATGTCTGAGAGTGTTGTCTCAGATGCTTCTTGAACTCTGGCCCTGACCACTTCCCTAGACAGCCTGCTCCAGAGCTCTATCAAGGTGAAGAACCTTGTTCTAAAATCCAACCTGAACCTCTCCTGTTGCAGCTTCATGCCCATTTCTTTGGGTCCTTTCAAATCTATGTATATTTTAATACTATAAATCAGAAACTGTTTTATGGGAAAATATTCAAAAAATTAAATGTCATTGTTCATATTTTCTGGCAGACATTTGTTTATATTGCTGAAATCCCAAGGATCTTGACTGACTTTTAATCTAACATTGCTCCAGCTGTGAATAAGCTGAAATAAATTATTATTCTGTTTTAAGATTGGTTTTACAAGAAAGAAAATACCCTAAAATAGAAATTTGATAAGAAACTTCATTAAGAATTTTCTTAGCTTGTAAATGATAAAACAGGAAAATTATTTTTGTTAATTAAAATTTTACTAAAATGTTTAAATTTAAAAAAATTGAATAGCCCAAAAATATTTTAAAATGTTGATGCAAATATGAGCAGCAACACTATTTTTTTGTTTGTTTGTTTGTTTATTTTGATTTTCAGAAAGAAAGTACTCTTAAAAATGCTGAGAGGCTTTTGGTAAGAATAAAGACTATAAACTATTGCTGAATCTCATTCATAGTTTTTTTCCCCTGAATTAAACCAAATTACTTTAAATTCTCAGAAGCAACTAACTTTAATGCATCTCATTTATATGATATGTATTATTAATACAGGTTTCTGACTAATTAATGAAAGAGCAGTGGCTTATTTCTTCTCAATTCTTCTCAGTAAAATTCTGACAAAGTGAACTCAAAATAAGATAAAATTCAGAATCACCGAAATCTGAAAGATATCACTTTTAAAGGCCTATTTTGACCCAGTGCTATTTGTAGCTATGAGAATTACTTTCTATCTCGTATTATACTTCTTTTTCGACTACTATTCACAGATAGCAACACATAGGTGTAAGTTTAAAAGGATGTGTTATAAAATATTTCATTATTCACACCAATACATAAAAAAATCTCTTATTATTTACTGTTCAATTACGTATTGTACTCTTGATCCATGCATGTGTTGTCTATCTGTTGTCCTTTTGTCTTGGCAAAATATCAACATGTTTAATAGTAATTTGAAAAATAAATATTACCTGGTCATTTTGAATGGAAAAGGTTCTTGTGTGTTCCTCTGTACTGCTCCCGTCTATTTACCCCTAGAAGCAGATGTATTTCATGAATCAATTAAATATTTTCTGTTAATATTACAGAAGTGGCACAAGCTGCTTTGGGGAAAGGATTTTGAAATGAAAATGACAGCTACACAGAAGATAGATAGACAGATGATTAGATAGAAAGAGAAATGTTTCATGATGAATATCAAGTGCAGACACTAACTGTTAAAACATTGAGCTACATAAAGTATGTGGTATCGTTGCTACTGAACAGAGGAGATACATTTGTTTAATGGTAAGAATTCTGCACATTCATACATTTTAAATATGTACTTTTTTTTTTTTTTATGTAACATATTGGTTGGCAGTAAAAATGTGTTCATACAGCATGAGAAGACAATTCCATTTTTTCATAGCACAAGTTTCTCCCAGGACTCATCTAGATCTGCACAAGAAAATGTAGGTTTATGGATTTTATGATTTATTGTGATATTTATGATTTACTTAGTTTATGATTTTTACAATTTACTTTATGCACACTCATTTCTACTCATTGATTACTATATGGAGTTTTGTGCTTGCTTCTTATAGAACTACCTTATCTTTTTTTTTTTCCCTGAGACACCTTTGAATGTAGTATCATGCTTTTTTTTTTTTTTTTTTTCTCTCTCTCCTTCGTGACAACATCTGGATTTGTGAAAAACCCCCACATTACAAGTAGTGTTGATTTTACACCAATCAGTTGAAATTTAAAAGAGAATTAATATTATATATATTTAAGAGCTCTGTAGTGGTTGCAGAAATGAATGCTTTGTTTTTCACAAATTTGTTTGTAAATCCAGCCATATATAGCACAACACCCTTGGTTATAAGACTTGACAGCATCAGGAAGAGTTCTAGCATTAGTTAGATATGTTCTCTAGTAATCTCATCAAACCTCAGCTAGTCTTGGTGCTGTCAGCACTGTTGATGAATGAAGCTAATTCTTGTTTATTTCCAAGGAAGTTCTGCCACCTACCAGATGAAAATAGAGGGCTGTGCAATCACAAGTCACTGATTTCATTCAAAATATGACTTACAGCAGTAAAAGCAGAAAAATACTTAATCGTAACATTGTTTTCAAATTAATTTTAATTGATATTAAAATTGGGTTGTTTGGTATTTTTCCTGTGTTTTATAAAGTATCATAAAAATACACTTTGGGGAAAAATAAAATTTATTTTTAATAGATGTGACAGCAGTGATTGAGCAATGTCTTCTAGATGTATTTAGCATCAAGGTTTGCTTCCCTGTTCTTTTAAGGTTTTATCTATAAAGAACAAAATGCTATAAACTCTTTTTAAGATATGAGTCTTTATTAATTGTTTCCTTTGATTTTTATATATGTGTGTGTAAAAAAAAAATAAAAATCAATGATTGATTCCTTACTTTAGCCTCCCATAGCACTTTGTACTCCCTCTGCACAGACAGAAATGACTGTTTAAAATATATGTCAGAACAGGTTGCCAACCTCTGCATTAAACATGGCCATTTAAAAATACAAATGAGTCTGCTGAATTCATGGATACTATTTATAAACAGGGCACTGAATCAAGTTCTTAATTTGCCTATGGATTTTATTAGCTACAAAGAATTATTTCTTTTAGCTTATAGCATAAGAAAAAAATAAAATAATTCAAACATAAATGCCTTTGTTTGCATTCTTTTAACGTCTTCATTTGTTTAAATCAGTTGAGGCATAGTATAATTAGGAACTAATAGATAGACCTTGTAAACTGTGAGTAAATAATCACCTTTTTGACAGCTTCTTCTATGGAACTCATTCTCATTGACTAACCAAGCCATGAGTCACTTGTTCACTAACAGTACTTCTATTAAATGGAAAAGTGTATGCTCAATAACTTCTGTAGTAGCATTCAGAAATTACATTAAATTGCCAAAAGGATGTTCTAGCAGCAGGAATGCCATGGTTCAGCTGTGCATCCTTTAGACTGGAACTCCAGTAGGGGAAAGTGCAGAGCAGTATTGCCAAGAGGGACAGCTGGTGTTACCCAGAAACCCTTAAATATAGGTACTTGCTCACATGAGAAGGCCTGTCTTCTTTGTGCACAGGACTGCTGACAGGGGCTAGGTGTTGAAAAAAAAAGAAAAGGTAATAAAATGAATCTGCTTAATATCAGTCACTAAGATGTAAATAAAACCTCCGCTATTTAAATTAGAAGCCTCCCTGCTAATGCTCTACTGCCATTTACCCTTAAGTACACTGCATTATCTGCTCTCTGAGGCACACCACACTGCAGGTATGTGCAGGGTCATGGAGACAGATTAATATTTAACTAAATAAACAAACATACAAAAAATCATGGCTATTACCACTATTTGAGCTAAAATAAATAATAATAAACACATAATTTACAACTATATCTTCTGCTGAATTTACTATAACTCTATAAACAGAGAAAAAAAATGTTCATTGTTTTAATAAATCAGCTATGTTTATTCAATAATTCTACTGTTCTGACTAACAATCCTCCTTAATAATCATCATTGAAGATAGTCTCAGGGTTAATAGTTACAAAACAAAGACAACAGACCTATCCAGAATAGAAGCAATAAAAATGGATTGTAATGAACAGATATTGTAGTGGTTTTTTTTTTTTTCCCTGTCCAACCTTCCAAATAGTAGAATTCTATATTTCGTATTTCTTTTGCCATTAACATAAATCATCTTGAGCTTAATGGGGAGGAGTCAAGAATTTTATTATCTAAATAGATCTAAATGAATAGCGTAGAGACAGTAGTAATAATGTGAGACAATTTTTCAGATAAATTTACTGACAGCATAACATCCCTCTGGGCATAAATTATTGGGAACACATCTTTTAAAGCACACTGAGGTTCAAAAAATGCATGCAGATGCCTATTGCTTAAGACTAAATTTAATCACCGCCTGCTTGTGACCATTTGGCAGCTTCAGGAAAGTTTTATCCAGAATTGGCTCTCTGAAGCCAAACTAATAAAGTGCTAATTAAAGTAAGTACATGGAAGACATGAACACCAGGAGCCTGGAGTAATTGGCTACAAAAAAGACAGAGCTGAAACACATCGCTTTCTCTGCTGCTCCTGATTAGGCTCTAATTCAAATACCAATATTTCACTGCACGTCAAGGTGCTTTGGGAAAGATCTCAGGCTTTCTCCATAGAGTAGAGGGTCTGCTGTAAACAGTGATACCAATACTTAAGAAAAAAAAAATCTATATTTAATCCCATGCTACCATCAAGATAACATTTGTGGCAGCCTGGGCAGTGCACAGAAAGCTTTTCTTTTCATTCCACAGTGGTGAGTCAGAGATCAGTAAGAAGTGAAGGAAAACTAACCATTAGGAGAAAAAAAAAATAAAAAAAAAATTAAAAAAAAAAAAAAAAAGAAAAAAGAAAAGAAAGAAAGAAAAAAGTAAGCTCTGGAATTGAAACGATCTCCCAGGCCTGTCACTACTGAAGAGTAATTAATCTGAGGAGCCTTTCATCTGCCTTGCAGGCAAGCTGGAAAGAACACCTACTGGCACTTTCCTGAAGAAATGGGTAGCACAAAAGTGAAAGTCTCTTATTTTGTTTTATTTGAAATGGGTTTTATTGTTGATTTCCTCTTGAGTACCATAAACTTAACTTTGATTACATGAACTGAAGTACAATTTCATCTTGTTGCATTTGCTACTATATCTCAATATAATTTCCTTTTTTTTTTTTTTTTTTTTTCTCTGAGAACATATCCATTAGCTGCTCATTTGTTCATATTATTTCTATGCAACAGCCAAAGAAGGACTTTTTCCTTATTCTATTATTCTTTATTTTATTCTATGTGTGAATCCGGAAATTACACAACTAACTAGGCAACTACTCACTTTATGATTCACTAGAAATGAAAATTTAAAGGAAAATATTTTATTTACAAACACACAACACACTATCAAGCTGCTTACTCATATATATGGCCATCCACTTAGGCATATCAATTATGGACCCCTGTTCAACAAAGCACTTAAATATATATTTAATCCCACATCTGCTTGAAAAAACTAAGCAAATGCAAGTACAGTTTAAAAGCATTCCCATGCTACTCAATAAATTATGAAAATAAGATAATTCTTAAATTTATGAGTCAAAAAATCTGTTTTTAACATTTTTCACTTGATTATTTTAAATAAAATAACACTGCATGTTAAAAAATATATTATAAGAAAACTAATCCTGCAGATTTCTAAAATAATGTGAATCATTGTATTATGCTTAGTATAATTTGTCCTTTTCTCATTTAATAGGAAACTATTAAACTATTTCTAGTAAAATAGATCAAATAATACTGTTTAAAAAACAACAGCAAATATATGTGAACCCTAAATACAAACTGCATCTCAGAAAATATGCAAAGCCTGCTTAGTCTGTCAATACAACAAGATCACTAATCATAGCTATTAATATTAAAGAGAGTAGAGGTTTTTAAATGCTTTTACAAAAGGTATATTGGTAATGTTTATTTTAATATCTTCTATAGTTAACTTCCAATGGTTCAAGTTTGGTTTCAACATGAAATATTTCTCAAGTATTAATGACTTATACTCTTCTGACAGAAAGAGGTAAAGCTATTTATACTTATGGAAAGACACCTAAAAATATATATATTAACAACTAATAAGTGAGTGGGCTTTGCAAGCCCCCAAATTTTCTGAAATGTTATGGTCTGAGAATGTTATGTTCATGTTTGTATTTAAATAAACATGCGATCCTTAGAAGAAAATTTCCATATCCAAAGATAAACGAGATAGAAAGCACATATCGTGAATTCTACAAAATATCAGCTTTGAGTAAACTCTGGTGTTTGAACTCAGACAACCTGGAGCTGGCTGACAATCAGTCTCTAGGATAAACAAGAACATTTTCATAACTGTCCTTAAAAAAAAAGAAAAACAAAAAAAAACTCTGTAAAACTCTTCCACTATATAGTTTTGGATGAGTCAAGGGAACATGATATGTCCTACAAATCCTATATAGTCCTATATGTCCTGTAAGTATATATGCAAATATCCAATAGATTTAAATTTTACTGGCTTTTATAAAGCTGTACAGAAGGTACTCATTTGTATTCGAGCTCCAAATTGAGTATCCTATATTAGCAGCCCAAGAAACCTCTCACAATCTTATTCTCCAAGTGCATTATGCTTAAATAATTCTTGACATTGGAATAGCTATTAATGCCACAGAGGTAAACACCATTGAGAGGTAATCCCTTCTGCTGCAGTGATAACTTTTTACTGTGCAAGGATTTTGTTTTGGAAAGATGATTGGATGTCCCCTTGCCACATGCCAGGTAGTCCTAACTCCCATGCAATAGGTTGATTGGAGTGTGATGGGAGAGAGAGAATGAGGAAATGAGACCCTGTCTTTCACTGTAGCACTGTCTTAAATTGCTTAAAGGGGTGGAAAAGCCCCTGTGTATTAATCAGAGAGGAGGATTTTGCTATGAAAGTTGTGTTAGGTTTAACAAAAGAGTTTGACAGATCCCACCCAAGAAGACTGAATATCCTGACAGTGAGAGCACTCTTCTGGGAAGTGCGAAACATGAGTGTAAATTACTTTAGGCAGAGGAAGGAATTGAATCTGGATCTCAGATTGAGAACCCGTGGCAAAATACCTAAGTCTTCACCAATATTTTTTCCTTCATTTTGTGTAAAATACAGTTTGATGTTCAGCAAAATGCTGCCTGAAGATTAGAAATAAGTTTTCAAGTGGAAGAAACCCCCAAAACTGTAAGCAGGGTTTCAGTGAAACTAATTACTCTTCAGTATTTAAATTTGGCAAGGTAACCAAAATATCTATTTCTATTACTCTCTAATCTTGACTTGTAAGACTTAACACATTTAGAACATCTATTTTAGCCACACCTTGATTTTCTTCAGAAAGATTGGGCATAAAAAAGAAGGCAAGCATAGATTAAAACCTAGAAATAGCAGAACAAAGTACATTTCAACAAACTAGAGCTGGTGAGGTGAATCCTGATGAAAAGGTTTTTCATTGATATTGTGCATACACTGTAAGTCTTAGGAATGCATTGTGTTCTCTTTACAACAAATATTTCATATACATTTGAAATGCTGACCTCACAATTACCAGAATATTTCAGTGCTAAGAAGGGAGATGCAAACAACTCCCAAGATCATATTATAGCCTGCTCCGGCATTGGTCTCAAAATAAATTATTTTAGCAAGAGTGTGAATGTTGAATGTGAATATATAATTACTAGACTACTCCTTTTATGAAGCCAAGGCTGGCACTTACGTACAATCTCTATCAGTTATAATAAATGTGGGTTTTTAGACCAGTAGCCTTTTAAATTTTTCTCTGTTATTGTTTCACCCTTCTGACTCTTTGTATGTCTACTACAGCTGCATTATTCACCTTAGAGATTAGCTTGTAATTCTATTGACATATGTAACTTTGTAATAGCTTACCTTTATAAATTACAATAAGAAAAAGAAAATAAAGTCAAGATAAGAATAAGAAAGCTATCACTATTTTTGATAATTATGTGAAGAATATAATAAGATTGTATTTACCATCTTAAAGCAAAGAGTTTGTAAAGAGGAGGCAGAAAATCTTTAATTCTTTTTTTCTTTCTTCCTTTCTTTCTTTTCTTTTCTTTTTTTTTTTTTTCCACAAGAAAAGAATAGCCTACATACAGCACTGAAATTTCCAAACAAAGAGTGTTTAAAGGGTGTCTCCCCCTTTCCTTCCTTCCCTCCATTTCCATATGAAATTTATGTATGAAATATCAAGAAAAAACAGACAAAACACAGCAGGCACATCCTTGTTCTTATCACAGTTAATATTATAAGTCCCATTGACTTTAGTGGGAGCAGCAACAGATTCATTAAAATCAAATTTTTTTCTGCAAAATTACTTTTTATTTCAAACCAACACATTTATTAAGGCATGCTCACTAAGTGACACATACACCTAGAAAATAAAACTAAAATAATAAATAAATAAATGTATAAACAGAAATACAAAAACACCACTATTAACAGGAAAAATACTGCATAATCATCTACAAACAGACTGTATTTTCAAAGCCTGCTATTACACACAAATGCATTTCTGGCATCATAATGCCAGAAATTATGGATACATAAATGGGTATCCAAAATGCTGGATACAGAACACATTCAGTGGTTTAGCCCATATTAATTGTATAGTAAATATGAGTGGCAGATCCAGACTAGGTCAAGAAAACATTCAGTATTTAATAGTACATGTAATTCTTAGTGTGTCAGAAATAAAGGAAGAAATTATACCCAATATATATACAGCTGAGCCAGTTACATAAAATTTCTTGTCATTTCTGAACCTTTAGTGCACCGATGTATGACTAATGCATTTCAAACTAGTCATGAAGTGGTTTGGACATGTTATGCAAGATAGCTTCATGACATTTTTTCCTTCTCTTTTCCAACATCTTAATTTTAGTAATAATAGTAAGATCGGAAACTTTCTTTTAGTATATCATCCTTCTGCCATAAAATTCATCTGAATTCAGCAGAATTATACTTCAAATCACCTAACTCCATTTTTTTAAATACATTTCATGAAAGACATTCCCTATCACCAATTATTTTTGTTCTACATATTAGAGTATGAATTATGATGAGAGATCCAGATTGCAAATGTGCCAAGATCTTTTTTTGGCCTATTTTGTGCACTACAGTTTTGGAAAACCATCTTTTCGTATCAGTAGTATATCTAGAAATGCAATGAAGTAATTGTTTGGGTTGAGATATTTAATGTCAAAGTTTTATATGAGATTTCTATAATGGTATTATACACACAAGTTCAGAATTCCAGAGCTGTTCCATGAATATGAAAGTTTACTGTTGTATAGCCTAAATGAACTGATTGTTTACAACAGCAATGTTAATTTGTAATACAGATGCTAATGTACAGATGCTAATGATATAATCAGTAGATCAGAAGACTCTGAGTGGCTTTAGAGAAAGCATACAAAGAAGCATGTATAGTTTTCATTAGATTTAGTACTGATTTCAGTAGACAGATAATTGAAAAATGTATCAGTTTAAGTAGAATTGGAATATTACATATCAATACTAGTGCATTTTCAAAACTAATTCATATATGATACCAATAATAAACCATAATTCAAATACTATTAAAGTAATTATTTGTAATCTCTTAGGCTTTGAGAAGAAATTATATCTCCACATGAGAATTGCCTGCAGTGCAGTTAAACCGAAATATGAATGAAAAATATTATGCCACCTTTAATAATCAATTATCAGTCTCAAAATAGAAATAGT
The DNA here is from genome assembly GCF_964035555.1 of Netta rufina. Lineage (NCBI taxonomy): Eukaryota > Metazoa > Chordata > Aves > Anseriformes > Anatidae > Netta > Netta rufina. The sequence continues at coordinate 100,052,235 of NC_140124.1, forward strand.
TCCTTTCCAGAACCTGGAAGGCAAGTGTTCACTTAGCTAATTTTTACAGTGTTTAATTTCTTTGTCTTACCTTCTTTTGTTTATTTTTATCTGCCGTATACTCCCTTCTTTTTTTCCATCCACTATAGTCCCAGTGTAGCACTTATGACTGTCCCCTTTGAGAAGACTCTGTTCCTCCCCAAGTAGATTTTTGCCCAGTAGAGAGTGTGTAAATCATATTCTCTTGTACAATTCATTACAAGGGCACTAACATGCTCTTGTATACTATGCTTGATACTAAAGCATAGGGATGTGTTGTTTCTACTCTTTCTAGAACAATCCAAATTGAAAGATATTCAAAGTGCAACCTGCTTTCCTATATGTTTTTCAGTTTCAACCACAGGCAATCCATATTGGGCGTGAAGTGTTGGACACCCTCCCCTGCACGCAACAGGCCTTAGTAATATCTGTTGCTTCATTTTGTTTCCAGGAAACACCTAAGTTCACATCTTGAGCTAATTTCAATAAGAACGGCCATCAATTATTCCAATTTTTCAATAATTTTATGTTGCTGACCACCATTCATGTGATGTTGCCCTGGCAGGCCCTGAATGAACTAATTAAATTAGTTACAATGACTGTAAAACACCTGTAAAATAGTATTAATTCACAGCAATTAAATATATTAGCAAAGAAAATACAAAGACTTAATGAAGAAGAGCTTCTTCATTATATACTTATATGGTAACATGAGTGTCATGACTGAACAACAGAAGCTATTGAAAAATGTGCTGACATGGATCAAGCTAAGATACTAAAGAAGAAACAAATATTGAAGCTGGCAACATGCCTACTAGTGTCTATGTCAAAAAATAAATAAATTAATTAATTAATTAATTATCTCCTGATGTCAGTTGGGCTTTAAAAAAAAAAATTGGCTCTCGGATAGGAGGAAAGACAGGAAAGAGAGACGGCGGATGGAGACAATTATATGTATATTATATTATCTAATCACCCATTTAGACTTACCGGAGTGAGAAAGGATTTTGTAATGAAGGAACAAAGGAGAGACAAAGAAAGGCCCAGTTGCAGCACTCCTAGCAGAACAGGTGCTCACTCATTTCAAGCTTTCCACAGCAGCAGTTTCCTTCCAGCCCAGAAATCTTGTTACCTCCAACGTCCATCACTGAGCTATTTCAGTCCTTCCAGAAATGTTTGTCCAGGCTTCCTCTGAAAGATACCACTCATGCTGGTGAGATGCACAACTGAAAAAGGCAAAGGAAGACAGAAAAAAAGCAAGGGGGGAGGGACAGGATGGGGGACACTGCTTCCCATGCCTAAAATCTCTTCATAAGAATTACTTGTGAAGGAAAGGCTTGAAGCAGGGAGTACTGTTATCAGCTATTGAAAGTTATCACTTCATACAATACCCTTAATAGGTCATCCAAAACATTCTCAATGGTAATATATTTTCTTGTTCTCACTATGCTGCTTGGAAAATAATTAAAGAACTTAATTGACTGATTATTTAGAAACCATTCTATAAATATGTTCATGACCAGTTTAGGGTAATTTATTCTTGTTCCACCATAGTCTTTTAGTTTATATAACTTTTCTTTTTCTCTGATGTTTGCTATACTGAGGTATTTATAAGGATCTTTTGGTTGGGTGAGTTCAGTCAAATACTTTTATTCTCTGCCAATGAGATTAGTTCTTCATCATCAGAGTCATCCCAGGAGTCTTTTCCTGCATCTGTTCCTGTATGAACATATCTTTCTGGAATACCAGACGTACACTGCACACTGGAATTTAGTACAATACTCAAATACATCCCTACTTCCGTTGGAAAAACCTTATTTGAGATGTCCTAGGATTGCATTAGCTTGAAAATACCCAACCATCACTGTAAATAGAAGAAATACTGGCATTAATAATTAATTTATTCATTATAGATATACTGACCATAATGGAATATTTTATTATTAATGTCAATATCCTAAGGATTGTTCTCTAGTAAACCAAGTGCATCTGTTAAAATATCCATGAAATGAAAAATCATTCAGTCTGAAATTCAAGCATCCAGCTTCCCAAATGTGTCTCCAGTTCCTAATTTTAACCTTCATCCTCAGTTCAGGTCCCTGCTTATTTGCAATTGATATGTGATTTAGCTGCTTAGACCCTCTGATTTTTGAAACAGTAGACAGCATTTTCGACCAATCTCTACATAATCAAGTAACTTTTCTCTCTGTAATGTTTTGTTAATCTGAGCACTGGTAGAGTTGAGGAAATTAATAAATAAATACAACAAGCAATTGTGCACACTTTATGAACACTCAAAGAAGTGGCAGCTTTCAAGAGAGCATAGAGAACTTCTGTTCCTAAAATCAGGGCTGATACTGAGGCAGTGTTAGCTTTCATTGCAGTTTAAAATCTAACGTTTTCGAAGTGGAATCATATCTTATTAGCTGTGTCAAATGCTGGCAAGCAGCATGCTCCAGCAATGCCCACTCTGGCAAGGAAATCTATGTAGAGCTGGCTATAGTATGCAAAGAACTGCAAAAGTGAAATCTCACATTAGAACAGTTCCTTGTGCAATTTTCACTTAAGTAACTAAGTTTCAGAACATCAACCACAATGAGCTGCTATGAAAATTAAACCTTCATTCTGTTCTAACACTTCAGTTTCATTCATTTCAAAATACCTTGTCATTAAAAAATAATTAAATTTTTGTGTGCATTAAGGTCTCATGATTCCTCAACAAAATGTGCTAAACTTTGTGCCCTTCTCATTAAACTTAGGGGATTCTATGTAAAGTTAGGAATCAGAGAATTAATATTCTAAGATTAAATAACCTGACTATGTTCTCTAAGAATTCAGTAGATCTTTTGAACTGTAGCAATGGACCAGGAAAAATAATAGAACAGTAAGGCTCTCTGAGAAACCATCACAGAAGTCCATTTCCACTGAGTTCACATACCAGGAAGAGGTGTCCATAAACTTTATCTCTGTGGAGTCTGAACATTCACTGACAATAAGTATGTCCCATCGAAATCAACCAATACTTACTTATGTCTGTAAAACATATATACATGAATGTTACAGCTTTTGGTGTTTCAGCTGTTACCTGAAGACAGCATGTCTGAAGAAGACATTTGACCTCATAGCCACAGACTTGTTAAGACATATCTTCAATGAAGATATTTCTCATGGAAAGAAGGTTGGACTGACTCCACATTATTCTGCAGTTTGTGTTCTAATATACACTCCAATGTAAAAAAGCAGCCAACCATGTATCTTATCCACTATGTTTTTCTCAAGGAGCATAATAGTAAAGAGCAAAGTCAGAACCCTGAAGAGAGAATTTCCAGCTGTTTAAAGACCTAGTGGGTGAGATCCCCTGAGACACTGTCCTTAGGGACAGAGGAACTGATCAGAGCTGACAACTCTTTAAGCATGTTTTCCTTAGAGTACAAGAGCTCTTCATACCCATGTGTAAGAAGTCAGGCAAGGAAAACAGGAAAAACAGCACAGCTAAGCAAGGACCTGCTGGTAAAACTGAGGTCGAAGAAGGAAATGCAAAATTCAAGGAAGGTGACTGTTGCCCTCTACTCTGCCCTTGTGAGGCTCCATTTGGAGCACTTCATCCAGGTCTGGGGCCCCCAGCACAAGAAAAATCCATTCGAGAAGGTCCAGAAGAGGGCCACTAAGTTGACCAGAGTACTGGAGCACGTCTCCTGGGAAGAGAGGTTAAGGGAGTCAGGGTTGTTCAGCCTGAAGAAGAGAAGACCTTACAGTGAGACCTTACAGCAACCTTCCAGTTTGTAAAAGGGGCTTATAAAAAGGATGGAGAATTACTTTTTGCTTGGGCAAATAGTGACAGTACAAGGGGAATGGTTTTCAATTAGTAGAGGGGACATTTAAATTAGATATTAGGAAGAAATGTTGAGGCACTGGAACAGGTTGCCCAGAGAAGCTGTGGAAGGACCATCCCTGGAAGTGTTCAAGAGATGATGCATGGGGCTTTGAGAAGCCTGGTCTAGTGGAAGGTGTCCCTGTCCATGGCAGGGGGATTGGAACTAGATGATCTTTAAGGTCTCTTCCATCCCAAGACATTCTATGTAGAAACATATTCTATGTTTCTATGTAGAAAGATAAGATTACTTCCTACTTATCTATTAAAATTCAATTAAATTATTTATACGTAGCTCTTAATCAGTATTTTACTAGTGTTTGAGATATTATCTGCTGAACTGAAACCTTACAAAGTGCTTATGTTCTTTATCTAAGAAAATTGTAAGTATAAAGAAATTTCATGATATGGAATTTGATCACGAAGTGCAGAAAATCACTAAGAAAAAGAAAAAAAAAGTAAATAGTCACTTCTTAGAGGTACAATCTTTTTTTTTTTTTTTTTTTTTTTGTATTATATCATATATAACTGCTGACAAACAAAATGATTAGCAAAGCACTTATTCCTGTTTCTCAAAAATGGAGTTTCAAAACAAACAAACAAACAAACAAAAAACAATCAAACAAACAACAACAACAACAAAAAGCAGACCTTTTTTTTTTTTTTTTTTAATGGATGAACAAAACTGGTCAGTGAAGGGAAGAATGCCAGCACTGTGGCGGGTGGCCTCCTTTTAAGTCATTTGTGGTGTCTCTGGAGAATTACAATGAAGAAAACAGAGAAAATCTTGAGAACAACCTGAGAAAACCTTCAAAACAACCACCCTTACATAACAGAGCTGAAAAGTCAGGTTTAGACTTCATCACTAATTTTTGGTCTGGTAATTGGAAGCAGTTGTTATGGTAGCACAAAGGTACAGCACTCTCCCCCACTCCCACACCATTAATCACCAACCCCTGCCAAAAGGAAAAAGGAAGAGCATGAGATCAAATAATGAGATAATAAAGGAAAAGCATTCAAGAAAATAATTAAACTTTCTGTAACCTTCAGACTACAGGGTTTTATGTTAAATAGATACTACTAAATGCCTTTTGCAATTAAGAGATAGTATATTCCAGATTAACTACTCCTTTAACTTTGCTTAGATATTCTGTTGGTTAATTTTCTTGGAGTTCTTCAAATTAGCCCACTTAACCCACGTTTTAAATATGATTTTAAAAACTTAACTATTTTATTCTTATTAGTATAAATGGCTTTCTTAAGCTAAAATTTATTTAGAAAGTGTAATCTCTGCTTTCCATTTCCTTGGCTTCTAGTATGGAATAAACTCTTTATTCTTATGTGATATCTTGTTTATTTTTTCATTTTAGAAAAGACAAAAAAATCAAAAGAAATCTATAGAGGCATTGAAGCATATATATTTTATTTTGCCTCTCAGGAAAGTAACTTTCCAAACACGAACTTGAAACATATTCTTGTAAACTCATGTCCTGCAATATAACATCTCCTGGGGCATGTCCTGTAATAAAGCTGTATTTTAGTTCCATGCTACTCTAACTTTCTTCGTCTGTTTTGTCTACATATCCACATTTACAAAAAAAGTCCCTACCATTAATTTCTGAAACTTCAATACATATATATATATATATATATATATATATATATTAATGAATATATATATATTTGGTGTAACAGATCATGTGTTGTTCAACTTCAATTCTAGATTGGTGACCAAATCATAATTATAGTAAGGATAGAAAATTTTTGCAAAAACCATGCTTTATCTTATGCACTGCATTAGCAGCTCTAATCATACTTTCTTACAGTATTCTGCGAAAGTAAATATCAGTGTGCCATCAGAACATCTAAATATCAGAACATCTATCTAATTCTTTCCTTGTAGATTGGAAAGAAATGCCATTATTGTGAGTGCAAGTAAAGCTCTCTATTTGTCCCAGGCAAGAAATTATGATGGTTAGAAAAAATTAGATAAAAAATTTTGCTTATTTACCTGGGCTGGAAGTCTGACTAGATTTTCCTCATGAAGGTCCAAAGTTTTACTTCCATGTAGTTTTGATGTTGCTTCTTTAGAAGAGGCATTGCATAGAGCCCTTTGGCACAGGAAGATTTGCCCAGTAGTTGTCTAGTTGTCTAGTTGTCTAGTCTAGCTGCTGCTGCTACTAAGACACTTGGTTTTCCATTGCTCATGATTCTGGCCAAAAGGATGCCTCAGAGTAAATTTGTCCCAAATTTATAGTGGGAAGAAATTTGCAAGGAAACCCTACCTGTACTCTCCATAGGGAATAAAGACAATTTAAAAGGAAACTACAAGTAAACAACATACATTTAATTTTTATAAGATTTGCCATCTGCCAGTGCAAATCTCTGATGAACAATCTGGTGTAACTATGTAGCAACTAAACAATTTTCAATGACAGATGGCCCTAATGTCTGTACAATGTCTGGCTTTTCCTAAAATATTGTTCATATACAAATATGAGACTCTTCATTTTGTCTAAAAGTAGAGGGAATTCCAACCAACTCTCTCTGGATAATAGGAGATAATATATGATTCTGTCTTTGCAACAGAAACATCCATGAGGATGTTTAAAGTAGGTATTTATTTATTTTTTTAATGAAGTACTTAAACAGCAACTACAATTCTTAAAATAAAGATTGTTTATCTCAGTCAATGACATTTCAGATATTAGCCAAGGAAGTTCCATATCACATGCCTCTATAACATAGTAGTAAAACCCTAGATTTTCTTTTGGAAAACTGCTACTTTTACTTAGCTGTAAAGACATGTACAGTCAAAAGCAGTAAATAAAGACATGTTCATAATATGGTATTTTTAAACTAAGGAAGTTAAGCTATATTGCTATGGATATATGTCTTAATTTTTTAAAGTTTTATTAGTTTATGTATTCCCAGAGAAAAAGTGTGTTTGTAGGTTGAGGAAGTTCTTTCATTTCAGAAAGATGTAATTAAAAATGTATTAGTTATTAAGGAATGGTTGGCTTGTAATATATCTGATTCTCCTTTTAATCAGCCTATTAGTTGCACATGTTTTATTAATATGTTTTCTAAATGCTCTAAACACAGCTCAAACACAGTTGTAAGTCATGACTGCTATTTTTAAGACAGACAAGGAACAAGAATGTCTCTTTAAATTTGGCTGATTTTCTTTTAAATCTCCCTCACTAGGTTTTCTGGTTGTTAGCTAGTAACAATGATATAACTGTTGAACTTTCATAAAATAAAATATAGATTATGTAAATTTTAATGTATGATTGTTGTGGTTCGAGTTGTTTTCACCTTCCTTTTTTTTTTTTACTTTTTCCTGTACCATATTGAAAATTAAGACAAAATACTTCATATGTCCTACAGATAAGATTTTCTCTGTGTCTACATTATTTCCTTGTTAGATATACAAGAAATACTTTTTTTTTTTTTATTGTCCTGCCGTAGAACCAGGTTTACTAAATAATTTAGAATTGGCCTACTTAATACAGAGATTTCACAGTCTTAACAAAGTTATACTGAAATTTTAGGATATTTTAACCCAAGTCATTATAGACAATTTTTACTGTAAGACAGAAACACACATATGAAATATATTCATTTGCAGAAAATACAGAGTTGATACACCAAGAAAAGATGGTGTTTTGGTTTTGAAGCAGTCATGGAATGCCAGCAATCTAGCAAAGGATTCCAATTTAGAAAGACAATTCTATATACAGTATTTGAAAGCATTAACTTCAGTGATGACACTCCTTATCAATACAAGTGCATGTAGGAGGAGAATCAGATTCATTGACTTCAACAGAACTCTGACCTAAGCAGTGTTTTTAGATAACTTTTGAAACACACATAGATGTGCCCCATACATGTCAGGAGTTATCCTGCATTTTGTATGCAAGCAATGATGAAGTCAACTTCAACTTTTCTAAAGTTGACTGGTAAGAGTGTCACAATGTAGTCCCTAAAGTCAGTGATGGAGGTAAAATACAGAAATAAAGTTCAGATTTATTTAGATATTTTTTATTTTATTTTATTTTTTTTTTTTTACCCATAAGAATGGCTGAGCAATGTGTATAGTTACTTTTGTATCCTGAGTTAAGGATTGACTAAGAATATACTGTTTAGGATTCAGAATTTAAACTTCTTTTTTCAACAATATCAACATTCTGAAATAGTCATTAGTAGTCATCAGCAAGATTATCTAGCCCACACTGGCATGACTGATACATTGACATTATTTTTGCTGTCACTAGTATTCTCATTACATTTACTCATGGCACTTCCTCTAATCACCTTGTGGAAGATCTCTGGGGTCCAAGGCCCTGCCATTAAAGGATTTACTATTTCAGCACCTGATGTTGTTTTGCAGCATTACAGCTCTTCTCTGAGGAGCCACAAAAATATTTTACAGCTCTTAATTATACACACAAAGTATTATTATTCTTAATGTCTTGATGGAGATCTCAGGGCACTGAGGGGTTAAATATTTTACAAAAGCCCAGCAAGGACAGCAGTGTCACAGTGGTACCTACCCCTGGTGATTCAGCAACCCACACCACCACCACCACCACAGATCAGTCACCCTGTTTGCACTTCCTGCTTCCTGGACACTTCTGGCAAAATGATCCTGGTTAGCCTGACCGCTTTTTAATACCTTTGTAACATTACTTTTTTCCAATTCTTTTGAAAGAATGAGGTCAGGGAGTGAGGATGTTGGCAGAAAATCCATCCCCTCCGGGGGAGGAGAACAAGTGGCCGGAGGCAAAGCGGACAGTAATATCGCTCAGGGATAGTCATGGAGCAAGTGTGTCTAAACTGAACCCAAGGAACCTTGCCTCCGCCTGCTGCAATCTGCTACTTGTGTGTACTCTGCTTGGCCAGTGCTGCATTGGTACTGCTAACATAGCTTCCCAAGTAGTCCAGTATAGTGACTGCAGAGGAAGACAATAAAAATACATATAAAATTTCTCAAGTTGATTTTAACAGTAGTTAATAATTGATTGTTAGCTTAATAAGTATTAGTTATTTGTTTTTAATGGTAGTTAAAAATTAATTAATTAAAAAAAAAAAAAAAAGTGAATTCCACTTTTAACATATATATATATATTATTATTATTTTTTTTCCCCACGGAACCTAATGTTTGTAATCAGCTACAATCGCTAGTAAATTCCGGTTTTTGCTTTGTTTACACTTGGGATGTTTAATACGATTATTTACAAAACCATTTGGTAAACACATCTAGACCTCTGAACAACTAAATAAAATACTTCACCACCAACCAATTCTTGAGTAAATTTTCAAAAAGCAAATTCAATGTGACAGCTATGAAAACTGCAGTCATGTAAATCTGCATAATTCAGAGTCCACACATTTGCACAAACTCCTACGGAAAGGCAGTGACACTAGAAGCTATATTTCTGAAGTAAATGAAAGCTTTATAGAACACAGAGAATTCACTTTAATTTGCTTCATGTTGGAAAGATAAATGGAATAATATGCTATTCAGAAAACAATAAGTATAGGAATAGCATAATATTATACTGTATGTTCCTTTTCTGTTAGCTGACCTTTTAAATTGTAAGAGGTTAAATTATAAAATTAATTAGAAATAATTGGTTGAATTATATATATCTTTCCACTAGACTTGGTTAATTCTAAGATATTCCTAACAATCTTTTATTTATGAAATTGTTTTCATATGGATTGCCAATGATTTCTAGAAGGCAGCATTGTATAAAAGGACCTTATGGTCTTTGTGGAACTGAACATGACCCAGAAACTCTCCTTTGCAGCAAAGGCTCCTGTGCTGTATTAGGAACAGCACTGCCAGGCGGTGGAGGGAGATGATCCTTCCTTTCTGCTCACCTCACTGGTGAGGCCACATCTGGAGTGCCACATCCAGTGCTAGGCACATCCAGCACAAGAGAGACAAGGTCGTACTGGAGAGAGTCCAGTGAAGGCCACAAATACATCTATCTGTGGTCATCTATATCACTGTGGTGGGAGCACACAAGGTATGAGGAATAGCTGCAGGAACAGGGACTGTTCAGGTTGAGAACATCCATGTCTGATGGCTGTCTTCCACTGTGGGTTGTTATAAAGAAGGGTGATCCAGACTTGTCTCAGAAGGTCTGAAAGGATGAGAGGCAATGGGTATAACTTGCAGCAAGGAACATTCAAAATAGATGCAGAAAAAACATTATTCACAGCAAAGCTGTCCAGACCACCAACTATGCATTCTCTGACCTTGGAGGCAGTCAAAAAGCCATTGGAAGGGGCCCTGAACAACATGTTCTAAGCTCAGAGTTAGTTCTGCTTTGAGTAGGGACTTCCAGATGACCTTCTGAAGTCTTTTCCAAACTGAAATTACTCTGTGATTCTATAAATATTCATTTTATGATGATAGTCATTGTGAGCCCACACAGAGATTGAAGTTTACAAATAAATACATGCATAAAAGAATGTATACATTTGTTATTGTCCATTTCCCTTTTGCAATTTTTAGGACAATGGTCAAATCAAGATCAAACCAAGATTAATATATTGACAGCTTCCATCAGAAATTTCTACTAGAATTATAAAATCACAGAATGTTTTGGGTTGGAAGGGACCTTAAAAATCACCCAGTTCCAGCACCCCTGCAGTGGGCTGGGACACCTTCCACTACACCAGGTTGCTCAAAGCCCCATCCAGCCTGGCCTTAGAGATTCAGTAGTCTTCACTTTGTAATGGAGCTGATCTATAGAGATATTTCTAGCCTTATTCTGACAAATACTAGTCTGTTTAATGTTTTTATATCACCTGTGACAGATTTCTTTTTCTGATATTTCAGGATCAAATATGAGTAGGATGCTATGGAAGCTGTGGTTTTAGCATTGGAAATTACATTTTGAATAACTGATAAAACGTTCTGTTCCATATATTAGAATGTAGAGGATTTTTCATGAATTAATGAGCAGTATGTTTAATAATATAAGAATAGCTAGGCCTGGCAAAACATAAATTTGAATATCAAATAATGAAGCAATAAGTGTCTTGTTGCTGGAGGAAGCCATTTTTTGAACATAGTTGTCAGAGTATATTACCTTATGACATGTGTCAGGGTTCTTGTCACAGCTACTGTGACAGCTAAAACATGATCCTTAATGAAGTAAAAACATATATATATATATATATATATATATTTTATTTATTTATTTATTTATTTTCAGAAAATTTATAACAGCTATTATATAGTCTTTCTGGGTATTTCCTAGAGATTTTTTCTTGTTTCCTCTTGTAGTAAATAAATAAAGAAATACACACAGTTCTAGTAAATCCTAAACACTGAAATACATCCAGCTAACAAAATCTTCACAGTACAATGTAGTTTTATAACATACTCTTCCCCTTACTTAAAGAAAAGTCTAGAGATAAAGTAAGAACTGGAGACAAACTAATATTAGTAGTACTACATAGACCACTGGATGATGATGAAATCATTTTAGGGGGAGGAAAGAAAGTAAATAATAGAGCTGGTGATAGCATTTTTGACTGATGAGAACATATGGTTCCAAAAAAAATGACTGATGTTATTAATTAACTTTGTATAAAACTTAAGAAAAAATGTTGCTTTTTAATAACTGGAAAACTTCTCATTAAATTTTAAATTCTGGAAGAGAACCCTAATTCATTCAAACAAAGGTAGTTGATGGACCCTAACATCTTTCCTAGAAATTTGAGTCCTTAAATCTTTAATATATACATTTAGAAGGTGAAAAATGTAATTTTATGTATCAGAATTATGAACCCCCAAACACTGAGCTTATATAACATTATATTAATTTTGTAATTTATTTTATTGTCAATATGACATTTCACCTAGATGTATGTTGAGAACTTAATTAAAAATTAAAGGAAGGGAAAATGAGTTTTAAGTTAATGATGTTTCAGCACTTCAGGAAAGTATTTTTATATTTCAGTGAAGAAATCTTGGCCTAATGTTATTTCTTAAACCCATATATTTCCTTTGATTTCTCCTAAATAAAAAATAAAAAAATGAAATAATAATATAAAAAAGGCTTTCTGTGTGATAACAATGCCTATCAAAAACATTCAGAAAATAATCTAAACAGACTGAGTCAAAGGGACTTGATGGCTTGTAAAAATATGTCTTTAGTTTATGAAGATTATGGCAGTTTTTAAATTAAAACAATATATCTTTCCAACATTGTGTCACTTTTCTAGGTCCCTTTAAAGTTTCTCAATGTCTTCTAAAACTCCAACTCCTCTAAATAATTTTGCATGCTTTGACATGTCTTGCTACTTACAACTGCAATTGCAGATCACTGAAATAAATAAAGAGAATTTGGGGTATGTGGGCTAGGTAAAGGTCCAAAGCCCTGCCACTTCCTCAGGGTGAGCAACATAGCATAAACTCCTTGGCAAACCTGACACTACTTTTTGAAAATGAAACATTTCTCAACATAAAACGACTCCCCTGGCAACTGAAGCACCTGTTTTGACATATTTTACTACAGATTTAACAGGCCAGAGAATTTTGCCCTACATCTGGTATATCCCTTTCTCTCCCTAGTTCTGTAAGTCTGCTATGGGGAAAACAGTAATCAAGATTGTCTGGTGAGACTGAACTGACCTAATGAACATATGTCTGAGTTAATGAACATTTCCTTGGACTCTGTCAGTGTTCTTCCTAAGGCAATTGTAGGCACTGAGTGGCTGTCATTTTCTGAGCTGTGAACTGGTTCAGCTAGTTTGCCTCAGCAGTAAGTGACTTCAGTTAGTGTTGCTATTAATAACCACTTTTAAAGGAGCTCTAATTTTGCTGGGGGATTCAAGATTCTGTGAGCAACAGAATTATCCACTGACTGGTTACTTATATCTGTAACTGCTTGCTACTAAGTGAGCAGAAAGTGGTCTGATTTCTTTCACACATAATTTATTTCTTTAGAATCTGCTGAAGTCATGAAGCTGACCAGAAGGAAGTTGGAAGAATATTTATATTTTGGGGTGTTATGTTAGGAACAAGTTTTCCTCTACTTACATACTGTCTCCCTTCTTCTTTGTTTGGGTCAGCTTTTATTTTAGTCATAGCTCTGGCTGTGTAGCCTCATGAGATATCTACCCACTTGCTCCCTAGAATAACATCACAAGGCTTTATTTTTGTGTTTGAGTATAGAGGGAGGGTACATGTGTGTACTGACTTGTCAGCAAACATATATCCATCCTGGTAGTATCTGGGTTGTTTTTGCAACATGATGTGCTAGCTCTCATTTGAGTAACCAAAAAGGGTGGAATCCCTCGCTATTTTAATTAAAATGTAAGTTATTTTAATTAAGCTCTATGGCTCTCTCATGATATCAGACTTCACTCATTCTTTCATATTGTATGAACACAGCCAGACTAAAACTGCACACACAGTATTCACAGCTCCCCCACAGAATGAACAGTCATCCCCACCATCTTCTCCCTTCTTTGGTTAGATAATATCATGCTTTTCCATAGCAGTGTTGTTTTTTGTTGTTGGTTGTTGTTATTTGCTCGTTTTTACCTCTGATGTAAACTGCAAATGATGAGCTACAATTTTTCCATCAACAACAAGTGAAACAACAACAACAACAAAAACAATAAATCGTTTTGCCAGCCAACTAATGTAAGGTGACTGATTGATTGAGTGGTAAAATGGCTACTGCATTTCAGTGTATACAAATATAGAATGATGCACTCAGGAAAAAAAAAAATCCTAATTTTACATAAAACATGAATGACTATTAGCTGTCTTTCCTACTCAGTGATGAGGTTATAACTGATAGTTGTGTGAAAATGTCAGCTTGGTGCTCTGTAGCAATGCAAGAAGCATACAGTGGTAGGAATTTTCAGGAAGAGCGAACAAATCTGAAAACAACTTTACTTCTCTGTATAAAATGACAGCGCAGACAGTCCTTCAACTCTGTGTACAGTGCTGGTTGCAACAGGAGTGACTATACAGACATGTTGTATCTCCCTCAAAAAGGATATAGTGCAAATTTGAAAAGTACAGAAACAAACAACATGAAGAGCATCCACAGAAGAAAAAAAAAATGAAGTGAGGACTCTTTTTTAAAGAAAAAAATGCTGAGAGGGATATGGTAGAGGTCTATAAAATTGTAGGCATGCAGAAGGCAAATAAGTAATGACTGTTCACTGTCTCTCCTATAACATTATGTAGAGGCTTCTTTTTAAACAAGTAGGCTTCATAGTTTACCTAGGTTCAAAAAGCAAGAGAACTTATATATGGAAGAAAAAAACATACAAGCATAAAAAAGTACAAAAGCACTGTATCTAGCTTTGGAAGTCCTGGAGCTATTTGCTGTAAGTGCTTCTCTGGGCAGGTGTTTCTGTCCACTGTCAGAAATGGATTACTGGGCTACACGTATATTTGGTCTGACCTGAACTATGATTGCAATTAAAATGAAAGGGATCTACTTTTATTTTTTTTTCTTCTCTCTTTTTTTTTTTTTTTTCTCCTCTTTCTTTTCTGTTAAATGAGATCTTGCTGAATGAATTTCAATTAATATTATGGATAACATACAATATGCCTATAACTACTCCTCATATAAATTTGAAAGTAACCACAGCTTTCTTGTAAATATAAAGAGGCTGCATTCCATCTACCCAATCTAGTTCTCCTAGTTGAACTCATGAGAGAAAGTTCTCCAGCAGCCCTCACCTTGCATTGCTCAGCCCTTCAGCCACAGTGAGGGATGGGAAGTACTGTTATAGCACTGCTAGAGTCGTGACTCTAGTGGAGAAATGTTGGTGGCTCCTGTTCCTTCAGTGTACTCTCTCATATGAAAGATCACCCCATACACAAGAGCATTCCCACCTAGAGTTATTGCAGTTTAAAGCTGTCTGTTGCCACAAGAAATTTTGTGCAATCTCCACCTTCTCCTCACAACCCCTCACAGGATGCTTAATACATATTCCTTTTCACATACATGTAATTGGCATATTACTTCAGAAACTATACAGAAAACTCACTCTTTAAATTTGCTGGATTGATATGATAACATACCACCACTGAGGCAACTAAGAGGAAAGTGGTCCATTGGTGGCTAAATATACCAGGCATGCACAGCTAAATGCTTGTGCAGAGCAGCCCATGAGTTACCTATATTTAGTCCTCTTTCTAAAAAGAGATTAATTCATGTCCTAGTACCCATGTAATTTCAAACTCCTTGGGTGATTAAAAAAGCTAATCATGATAATTTCACATAAGATGAATACAAGATTTTCAATTTTATTTTATTTTTTTTTTTAAGAAGACATCAAGGTAACAAGCTTCTTTTTGCTTTCCCTTATTTCTGTGTTATAGAGGTGTTTCTTGAACATCAATTAGAACAGATGAAATTTCCCAGAGGACTCTGGATTAAGCACAGAGAAACGGCACAGGTAAAATCCAGCATCAATTTACTGCAATGTGCAGTTAGGTTACTTTGTTGTCTTTACACAGACAGACACCAAGCTTGTAAGCTTTCAGGTAGTAGGTGCAAAAATAAATTTATTGTTATGTTTATGCTGACTGTAGTTCTTACTATTGCTCTGTCTCTTTGGAGGTCTGGAAATGTGATTTATTTTCTGTCTGGTGTCAATACTGATCTCAGCAGGCAGGCATTTCTTTCACAAAAGCCACCCCTTATCTGGAACTAATCACTCTCCTCATTGGCAAAGTCAGTACAGAGGCCAAGGACTGAATGGAAATGAAGGTCCAACCTCTCTCTGGTCACTCCTGGTCAGGGCTGAGGTGTACGGAAAGATTATTGCCTTGGCTGCATGGTAGCTCATCTGTGGATAAATTGAAAATTTCAATTTTCAGGGCTGTCAATCCAAAGACTTTTACGGCCTCTATATTCTTTAAAAAATAAAAGGAAGAAAGAAAGTAAAGAAAGAAGAAAATATTTTATCAGCTGTGCTTCTAGTAACAGTAAAACCATTCTAACTGTATATCTCTGGCATGATCTATTTGCTTTTAGCTACAAACTATAGAATAATGAAAATAGATTAAATGAAATATTGTAGACTCCTGCAATTTCAGCTTTGCATCTTTGACTGCTATGTAATTATCTCCCAATGCATCTGCCATTGAAGCTTAGTATGTATACACCTTGTTAAAGGAACTTAACATTCAAAATAACATTCATTCTGACATTCAAAATAACTAGGAGAATAAGCACAAATGCAAAAATGTTATGTAAACACATTTCAAAAAATGTATTTCTCTTTTGTAGTCTTTGAGCTTGATCATTGCAATGATTATACTGCTTGGATTATAGCAGTTCCTTTCTATGCATATTCAAGCTCTAAGTAAAATTACCACAAGAGGCAAAGATAAGATATTCTAAGGAAATGCACTGTTTAATACTGTCTGACAAAATAAAATTAAAAAAAAAAAAAAAATGTAAAAGCAGATCTAAATATTCTTTTATACATGTGAAGATTCACTGTACAATGCTGTGTGGTTATCAAGTGCAGACTTTACTAGTGTAAAGTTTCAGATCCTGTTTCAAAACAAAATGAAATCAAAACCATCAGTTGCTGAGAGAAATGTCCTGGGAAGAGGAAACAACCTTCTTGTTTTCTGCAGATATTCCAAATGCAAACACTTTTTGTATGATATTCAAAAATACATGGAAAACTGTTCAGGTAAGGAAGCAGTATACATTTATTTGAATGTTATGAGAAAGTCTAATTCCTAGTCTACCTTAATTTTGTCATATTTCTTAAATCCTTAATACTTTAATCTTAGTCTACTAGCAAGGTACCTAAATCATGAGTTTGTGAATAAGAAGTCAAGCTTGTATCAGTGGAAGTACTTAGGCCTAGCAGACAAGAAACTTCCACAGAAATAGACTTGGTAAGAGTAAAATTACTAAGAGAAAGAGCTTTCATTTAAATAAATAAATAAATAAAATGAACCACTTGAGGAAAAAATAAGTAAAAATGTTTAAAACCATATATATATATATATTTAACTTTTTTAACAAATTTGTATATCTACTTTAATCAGTGTTCCTAACTAACAGGTCCTTCTATTGTCTCACAGAGTGACAATATGCTGATCATGTCGGCAAGTCTATGTATTTACAAGAAGTCACAAGGGATTCAAATAAAATCATTTTCTAACTATTTGACACTATCTTTCAATAGACATTGTATATAGACAATATATAATAGACATTATATATTCCTACCATCAGTTGAAGAACTTCATCGATAATAAAAAAATAAGGTTATATTTTAGACTGTCAAGTATGCCTCACTTTTTGTCCCTGAAGAAACATTTGATAGTTCTGATTTTCCAGGAAGATGGCATGGCAATTAACACCAATTTTTTACTGAATAAATTTCAACTGCCGTATCATTTAAGTATGTATATCTGTGTTACCAGTCATCACCTGGGTTGAGATATTCTTGGTGAAATATTTGTCCCCAACAAGATTTGGAAATAAAGTCTTCTTCCAAATGTTTTGCATTGCAGCCTGGGTCTCCACTTTTCATGGCATCTGTTATCATACCAAACCTGTCTTTCTCTAGGTTATATCAATGTGTTAAGCTGTGGTGGTACTAAAGAAAGATGAACATCAGTTTGGAAAGGACTTCTTGAGATCTAGTCCAACCTCCCTCCTCAAGCAGGGTCACCTAGAGAAAGTTGTCCAGGACCATGTCCAGACAGGTTTTTAATATCTCCTAGGGTCAAGAGTCCACAGCCTCTTAGGGCAACCTGTTCCAGTGTTTGACTGCCCTCACAGTCAAATACTGTTTTCTTGTGTTCAGATAGAATTTCCTGTGTTTGAGGTTGTGCCCATTGCTTCTTGTCCTGCCACTGAGCAGTGCTGAGAAGAGTCTGGTTCCCTTTCACATACTCTCCCATCAGGTATTTATGTAAATTTGTAGGTACCCCACTCCTTCCTCCCAAGCCGCCTCTGCTCAAGGTTGAACTGCCACAGTTCTCTCGGCTTCTCCTCCCATTAAATGTTCCAATCCCTTAATCATTTATGTGGCTTTGTGTTGTACTCCCTCCAGCAAATTCATATATTTCTTGTATGGAGAAACAGAACTGGACCCAGCACACCAGATGTGGCCTCACCAGTGCAGAGTAGAAAAGAAGGATAATGTCACTTGACCTGCTGGCAGCACTCATTCTAATGAGGCCAAAGATGCTGTTGGCCTTTAAGGGCCATGGGGATGAATTGCATGTTTAAGATCATCTAACAGTCAACAAAGATCCTTCTCTGTAAAACTGTTTTGCAGTGGATCAGCCCCCAACTCATACTAGTGCATTTCTCACCAGGGGAAGGATTTTGCATTTCTGCCTGTTAAACTGCATCAGGTTCCCCTCAGTCCATTTCTTCAGCCTGTTGAGCTCTCTTTGGGTGGTAGCATAACTATCGGGTATATCAGCCACTTTTCTCAGTTTTGCGTCAGGTGCAAACCTGCTAAGGATAAACTCTGTCCCAGTGTCCACGTCTTTAATGAAGACAGTATTAATTAATTAAGATAGTTAATTAATACTCCTGGGGTACATAGCTAGTGAGTGGCTTCTAACTGGACCTTGTGCCACTGATCACAACCTGCTAGACCTGGTTGTTCATCCAGATTTTAATCTATCTCATTGCCCACTTATCTAACCCATACGTTGTCAAACTATATAGGAAGATATTATAGGAATGATAGTTACTCCTTTCCAATGTCCACAAACTCCTCCCAACCATCATGATTGTTCAAAAATAATCTAGAATGGCCTTGCAATGACATCTAACAGCTCCCTCAGCACTTATGGGTGCAAACCAGCAGTCCCCATCAATTTACGTACATCTAGTTTGTTTAAGTGTTACCTAAACTGTTCATTCTCTACCAGAGTAAGTCTTCTTTGTTCCAGACTTTTCATCTGGTCACAGGGGCCTGGCATTCCTGAAGGCTAGTTTTCCTGATAAAGACTGAGTCAAAGAAGGCACTGAGTACTTATGACTGTCCATGTCTTTTGTCACACGTACCCTGTCCCATTCAGCAGAGGGACCATGTTTCTCTTTGTCATCTTTCTGCCTTTTATGAACTTGTAGAAACCCTTGCTGTTGCCCTGCACATCCATTGACAGGTTCAACTCCAGGTCAGTCTTGGCTTTTCTAACACTATCCCTGGGTTTGATAATAACTCTAGACTTCTGGGTGACTGGCTTCCTTCCATGTAAATCAATGAAAAAAATGGCTAACCTAGCTATCACGATTAAAGGAAAGAAAACTGGTGCATTATATCAGAAACTCTGAAAAGCATGTTTTATGAACTTACTTTGTAAAAGTTGCCTAACACTGAAGAAGCATGAAGAAGCTATACTCCCCAGGGGAAGAAGATATCTTCCCTGAGCAGAACAACAGACACATATTGTCATGATTAGATCACACAGTTCAGTGCTCAAAGAACAGCAGGTCAATTCTCTAAATGATTTTTGTTCAACATTTCTTCCTATGTTTTTTATTTTATTATATATTTTTTTAACCAATGGTGAACCATAACATTTGCCCCAGACTTTCAACTGGCGTAAATCAAAATAAAATGAAATCAGTGACACAGTTACTTAAATAGAGTTATGTCATTTAACTTTAATATATATATACATATGTATTAAATAAAAAATTAAATAATAATAATAATAAAGATATTTTTCTCATACCTGTTTGGATATAATAGAATTATATCATAGGATCATAGAATGGCTTGCATTGG
Organism: Netta rufina; assembly: GCF_964035555.1. Taxonomy (NCBI): domain Eukaryota; kingdom Metazoa; phylum Chordata; class Aves; order Anseriformes; family Anatidae; genus Netta; species Netta rufina. Next base: position 100,071,908 of record NC_140124.1, read on the forward strand.
AAGGGACCTTAAAGATCATCTAGTTCCAATGCCCCTGACATAGGCAGGGATGCCCCTAGATCAGGTTGCACAGGGCCTTGTCCAGCCTGGTCTTGAACACCTCCAGGCATCAACAGCCTCTTTGGGCAGCCTGTTCTGGTGCCTCCCTACCCTCTGAGTGAAGAATTTCTTCCTAATATCTAATCTAAATCTCTTTTAGTTTAAAACCACTCCCCCTTGTCCTGTCATCTGACTGAGCAAAAAGTTGCTCTCCATCTTTTTTATAAGACCCCTTTATGTACTGAAAAGCTACAATAAAGTCACCCTGGAGACTTCTTTAAACTGAACATCTCCAGCTCTCTAACTCTTTCTTCATATGAAAGAGTTATTCCAGCCATCTGATCAACTTCTTGTCTGTCCTCTGGACCTGCTCTAACAGATCCACATCCTTCTTGTGCTGGAGGCCCCAGATCTGGACACAGTACTCCAAGTGGGGCCTCACAAGGGCAGAGCAATGGAGGACAATCACATCCCTCCATCTGATGGTCACTCCTCTTTTGATATAGCTCAGGATGCAGTTGAATTTCTGGACTGCGAGCGCACACCACTGGCTCATGTCAAGCTTTTTGTCCACTAGAACTCCCAAGTCTTTCTCTGCAGGGCTGGTCTCAATGAGTTTTTCTCTCTGTCTGTACTGGGATTGCCCCAACCCAGGTGCAGCACCTCGCACTTGAACTTGTTGAACCTCATTAGGTTCACCTTGATCCACTTCCCAAGCTTGTCAGGTCCCTTTGGATGGCATCACTTCCTTCTGTTGTATCAACTGCACCACTCAGCTTGCTGTCATCTGCAAACCTGCTGAGGATGCATTTGATCCTGTTTTCTATGTCACTGATAAAGATGTTAAACAGTACTGGCCCCAGGACAGATTCCTGAGGGACGCTACTCATCATTGGCCTCCACTTGTACATAGAGCCAATGACCACCACTCTCTGGGTGCAGCCTTCAAGCCAATTCCTTATCCACTGAATGGTCCACCCATCAAGTCCATATCTCTCCAATTTAGAGATCGGGATATCATGTGGGACCATGTCAAAGGCCTTACAGAATTGCAAGGATGACATTGGTCAGTCTTCCTTTGTCAACTAGTGCTGTCACTTTATCGTAGGCCACCAGGTTGGGTCAGGCATGATTTTTCCTTGGTAAAGCCATGCTGGCTGTCTCAGATCACTTCATTTGTCCTGCATGTGCCTTGACATTACTTCCAGAAGGATCTTTTCCATGATCTTCCCAGGCACAGAGGTGAGGTTCACTACTCCGTAGGTCCTCCTTTCTACCCTGTTTAAAAATGTAATTAATGTTTCCTTTTTCCCAGTCACCATGGACTTCACCTGACTGACATGACTTTTCAAATGTGATGGAGAGAGGCTTGGCAACTACAGCAGCCAATTTTCAGCACCCTGAGATGTATGTCAGCAGCCAATTCTCAGCACCTGGGATACACGTCATCAGACCCCACAGACTTGTACCTTTTTAGTTTCATCAGGTGGTCTCAAACCTACTTCTTGCTTACAGTTGGAGGGACTTTGCTCTCTCAGCCCTCATCTACTGGTTCAGGGAAACGAGTGGTATGGGAAGCCTGACTGGCAGTGAAGACTGAGACAAAGATGTTGTCGAGTACCTTAGCTTTCTCCATGTTTGTTGTTACCAGTTCTCACTTCTTATTTATCAGAGGGGAGTATTATCACATTCTCCTTGGCCTTTCTTTTCTGGGCAATGTACCAATGAAATTTCTTCTTGATGTTCTTTGCATCCCTTGTAAAGCTCAGTTCCATTTGTGTCTTGGTTTTCCTGATCCCATCCTCACACATCCAGGCAGTATCCCTGTACTCTTTCCAGGCCACATGCCCCTGTTTCCACTGTCTGTGCGGTCCATTCTTAGACCTCAGTTTGACCAGCAGGTCCTTGCTTAGCCGTGCTGGTTTACTGTTTTCCCTGCCTGATTTTTTACACATGGGGATGGAGAGTTCTTGTGCCCTAAGGAAAACATCCTTAAAGAGTTGTCAGCTCTGTTCAGCTCCTTTGTCCCTGAGGACCGTGTTCCATGGGATCCCATCTACTTGGTCTTGAAGTTTTGAAGTTTGAAGTTCGCTCTTTGGAAGTTCGTAGTCCTGACTTTGCTCTTTGTCAGACCCATATTTCTCTAGATCAGAAACTCAACCAGGACATGGTTGCTGCAGCCCAGACTGCTTCCAGTCTTGACCTCTTTAATGAGTTCATCCACATTGGTGAGAACCAGGTCAAGTAGCACTTCACCTCTGGTAGGTTTGTCTAATACCTGGACCTGGAAGTTATCCTCAGTGCACTCCAGGAATCTCCTGGGTTACTTACAGCCTGCTGTGTAGCTTTTCCAGGAGACATCTGGGTGGTTGAAGTCCCCCATCAGGGTGAGAGCATGCAAGTGTTATGATTATTGTAGTTGAAGCAAGAATGCCTCATCCACATGCTCCTCTTGATCAGATGGTCTGTATTAGACCCTGACTACAAGGTGTCCTTTATTGCTATGGTCCTTAACTTTCACCACAAGCTCTCAGCCTGTCTGTGGCTGTTTCTCAGAGGCAGCTCTTCTCAATCTATCCCTCCCCTAATGTAGAAAGCAACAATCCCCTTCCCGCCACCCCCCCCCCCCCCATCTATCTCTTCTGAAGAGCTTGTAGCACTCTATTCCAGTGTTCCAGTTGTGTGATCCATCCCACCACATTTCTGTGAAACCATGAGGTCATATTTGTCTAATTGCACCATGGTTTCCAACTCCTTCTGCTTGTGTTCATGCTGCACATGTTTGTGTAGAGGCACTTCAGCTGGGCTATGGGTCACATCACATTTTCAGAACCCTTCCTGATTGCTTTGAGACAGTTCACAAGTATTTCTCTGTTGTTTCTTTGAGTGACAATGTTTCCAAATCTGTTTCCCTCACGCAGAGGTACATCCCTTTCCCCCACTGCATCTAGTTTAAAGCCCTCATGACAAGCCCAGCCAGCTTACTGCCCAGAACACTCTTGCCCCACCTGCTCGGGTGTGCCCCATCTGGTGTCAGCATGCCCAGTTTCTCAGAAATACATCCAAGATCTTAGAACACAAAACTTTGGGCATGGCACCAACCTCACAGCCAATCCTTCAATTGTTCCATTCATCTCCTTCATCTTGGGTCCAAGTCACTAACTTGGAGGACAGATGAGAACACTACTTGCGCTCCTGATCCCTTCAACATGTTTCCAATGGCAATAAAGTCCCTTTTGATATTTCAGTCTCCTTGTTGCAGAGACATTTGATCCTATGTGAAAAAGTAGGAAGCGGTGGTAGTCTTTGGGACCCACCAAACTTGGTAGCTTCTTTGTAATATCACAGATGTGGGCCCCAGGCAGGCAGAAAACATCTCTGGAGAGATATCTCGAAGGTAAATTTGCCTTCTCAGTTCCTCTCAGAGAGGAGTCTCCATTGACTAATATCCTTTGTGCCTTTTTTGTGGCACTGGTTTTGATGCAGGTGGGAGACTGAGACAGCCTTGTATGATTGGCCTTTCTGAGGTCTTTACTAATGCTCTCTCAGTCACTTCTCTCCTGCCTTGGAACTTCTCATCTATTGTGCAGGGGCACTTTAGGGGCAGGGGGAGAGACCAGCTCCAAGCTCCAGCTCCAAGCAGAGACAAAGGTCCATTCTCCCTTGTCCTGTGAGTCTTTCAAATGTGTTAGTTCAGGGCTGGAATCTTGTTTACCTTCCCCTTGCCAGGACTTAAAGCAAGGCTGTTGCTCAGACCATCAGCATATAATAATGTTTGTCAATCTTCTGCTCAGATCCCTGGATGCTACATTGTCTGATGAGCTCAACTTGCAACAGATCCACCAGTTTGAAAATTTAATCCAGCTGGGCACAGTTGCACCCATGACACACACCTCTGCCTTCAGGCGCTAGGAGGACTTCCAGAGACTAGAGTTCCCTGGAACTTAGGGTCTGGGCAGTGCTTTCAGTCCTCTGCAGGTCTGTTTAGGAGTGGGCATCTGCCCGGGGACGTTGCAGCCCCCCTTGTCTGGGTTTCAGTCTCAGACCAGCAGGTTTGGAGGGTGGACACTGTTTTTGTTGCAGTAGAAGGCCCTTTTGCTGCTCCCAGAATTCAAAATGACCTTTGCCCTCCCTGTGTGCACTGCTGTGCAAATAGCAACACCAGACCCTGACTGATGACCCACACCCTGTTTGCCAGCACCTGGTTGCTTGTGCTCTTCAGAGGCTGCCTTTGTATGACAGAGGAGGGGTGCTCCTGGTGCTGCCCAAGCCTCATCAGTCGCCCTTGCAAAGGCTGCCGGGTCCTGGTGGATCCCTTGGATGCCTCGCAGGGCCTTGGTGTAGGGAACCCCCTGCATGCCGCAATACCCTGATCCACTGCAGAGCATGTCTACCCAGGAGCCAATCACCTCAGCAATGATAAACTCTTCCAAATAAAAAGGTTTTTTTTCAATTCTGTTTGAACGATTCTCTCAATAAATGTACCTAACTGCAAACTGAAACAACTTCTCCATACATTTTTAAGAGCCACTACGATGTTCAAACATCTAACATGCTGTAACTTGCACTTGCAAAGAGCTTGGATTCTAAAAGTTATTATATACATATTTCATTTATATATACGCATAACCTCATTTGAAAACAGTTTGATTCTGAAAGCAATAATACGCTTATTTAATTAGAGGAACTACTTAAATACGAAGCCAAGAAATGAGTAAGAGGATAACCCTAAAATTATAAATAGTGTTATTACATCTGTGAGACCGTATGCAAAAATAATCTAGTGTACAATGTATACAAGTCTAAAATGATATTTTGTCCACCTGGTTCAATAGGCAAGGTACCAGACACATACAGAGAGACTGATAGGACTATACAATTACACTCTTCAGAATATGGCCTACATATATATGTATATCATAAACCACTTCTGAGACTAGAATCACTAGAAATAGCTTTAAAATATAAAAATTATTCCTACACATATGAACCTGACTTCATCATTACATTGAATGTTCAGTCACTTGTATATTAAAGAGAGTTTTCTTTTTCTAAATTTTAACATAATCAGAAGTTTAAATGCCTCTCTTTATGTTTACAAAAAAAAAAAAAAAAAAAGTAATTAGAGCAGCATGCTTCCTCTTTAATTTGTCTTCTCTGTTATCTGAGACTTTCAATAGTCTGCACAACAAAACAAACAGCAATAGCAAGGCACAGTGAGATGATTTAAAAATGGAATTTTGACTCATGCCTGAATTATTTTGTTTTTATGAGTTTAATTCTAACTTCTATAGCTTTTGCAAATACTTTTGGGATGGCTTCACTTCCTTAATTTGTCAGATTCTGATTTCAATTATGGTGTTATCATGGGGCTATAATTTCCCAGATGCTACAGGAATTATTTCTGATTTATATTAATATTACTTCAGTAAGAATTAGTGCCATGGCTATTCTGGAAGTGTATTCTAAATACCTCATGCTTGTCGGTTAATTATGTCTTCAAAGTCATTTTTTTTTTTATGGAATAGTCACTAAAGGATGTATTTACACAATATACATATGGATATAATTCTCAAATTATTAAAGGTTATTCAGACACTTGTAGATTATTGCTATTCCTCTTTTCATTCATTCCCTCAAAATTATTGAATGTATTTTAACAATAAATGGTTACAATGATAAAAAGGAACCTACTGTAGGATTTTCATTAAAATTATTTGCCATGAGAGAGAAGATAGAAGAAAATAATGTGATGAGAAGAAATTCTCTAGTCACAAGAGAAGGACTCCATTGCCTTCTATCCATCATTATACTGATGATTAAAAGCATAACATAAAATGCATAGTGAATTGAACTGTTTCTCTCTCTGGAGATTTATTTAAAAAAAAAAAAAAAAAAAAAAAGGATTTTAAAAACAAAGATTTACAAATATAACCAGAGACAGAAAAAGCAGGGTCTCAGCAACTTTGTGGCATTCTCTGCAGTTTAAGAACATTTTGTGAAAGATGGTCTACCCACACAGAAGACACAGCTGTTCCTCTGAGAGAGTAATCCACACACAATAAAAGGAAAAAACAACAACAGCAGCAAACAAACAAACAAAAACCACCTCTTCTATAGCTTAAAATTTTATCACTTTCACTGTTAGAAAATTGTCTTCAAAAAATTGGGTAAATTACCTCTTCTAAAGTACTTATGAATGAAATCAGTGGGAACTGGCCATCATTTTGTATGCATTCATGAGGGAAAAATAAATGGCTAGATTTTTCTCTCTCTCTTTTTTTTTTTTTTCTTTCCCTGTATCCTGTTTACACCAGATATGTAATTAAACAGAGGCAATAACCTGTAACCGCACATTTAAGAGACAACAGAAATTTAGGAAGATGTAATCTGATCCTGCAAACAAAATCCCAGGTTTCACGCAGGGACTCACTTTTTCTTTTTCTTTCTCATGTTGCATCTGGGTTCATGATAAACTCTTCCAAAATTGCATGCAAGCAGTTGAGTCTTAGTTGTACCCACATTGACAAACATCTATAGTATAGTAACAGCTCAATTTCCATGTTATTATTTGTCCTGGTATCTTTTTTAGAAATAATTCCTTAGCAGTTTGACAAAGCTGGCAGGACAGTGCTTGGCTAACAACAGTTTTCATTTTCAGTCCCAATCATACTGAACTGTAATTGCCAAATTTCCAGTCATTTAATCAGGATTATTTAAATGAGCCCATTGAACTAAGAAAGTGTATGTAATGACTACGGATTCATGTAGACTCAGCTGTAATCAGTGTCCTAAAAATATAATTAATTTACCTATCTGAATCAGAAAAGCTGACTATGGAGAATTTTTACTTTTTTTAAACTATAGAAGTCAGAAAAATATTCAGAAACTTTTTTTTTTTTTTTTTTTTTTTTTCTGGAGAAAAATACATCTGTAAAAAGCAATTGCTTTTTTAGTCAGAACTATGCAAGTGCATAAACATTTATCATCTTCTTGATTCCACCTACAAACAGGATAAGGAAAGGTTCTTGATAGTAATTGCTGAAGATGACTGACTTATCAAATTTATTCTCCAGGCAAAAAATTAAGCTTTGCATCATCATAAAAATAATATAAATCCATAATAATAAACGCAGGCAGGCTTATAAAAGTATTTCACATATAAACTGAAAGGATGCTTTTTTTTTCCCCACTGAAATATAGTCAAATTCCTTAAAAGCCCCCAATTTCTCACTATCTATTGCATTATTCATCAAATAATTAGAGCAGTGTTCATTTTGAACACATATCAAACAATGCAACTTTTCTTTCAGTTCTTACTTCAGCTTTTTTATCACTGTTGTCAGAATATCTAGTACTAAAGAGTTGCTGGCATGATCAGATGGTTTTTATAAATCTCTCTACATCAAATTAACCTAAATAATGAAATTATACAGATTAAATTTTAATATGGATGCATTTGAATCATTTTATGTACATGACAAAAACATGCTGATTTCAGTTAGCCACTGAAAACCTATTTAACATTTAAGAACCACGTTCAAAAACTCCTGAGCACAATTATAACAGCCATATACAACACACAATACACAGCTAGTAAAAAATACTTGTATAGAAGTATTATTTTTTTGTGCTGCGAGAATGTGAATAATCAACTGAAGAATCTCAAAGATAGCCACCACTACCTATAGATTAATGAATTTTCATCTTTGGATCAGCTATTAGGGCTCCAGGAATGCTGTAATGTGAATGTTCAAAATAACAGCTTTATAGAGATTGCATACTGAGGAAAACACTTACGTGTAAATCACTGAGGTGTTTTTAAAAACCTTGATCAGAGTCTGTCAGGGATCTGTAAGGAACTCGTGCTACTTTCTTTAAAGGGTTCTAAATTAAGCCTTAGGGGCTGATATTTGAAGTCTTTCTCCTTCCTTCTCTGCCAACATGCCCTTTGGGATTGGTGTATATTACAGGGATTGTTTTCTAAGCATGAGACCTACATGTAGGCTTCAAATTTAGCTGGATTCTTAGATTTCTTCTTTTTCTGATGTGTCCAGTCACAACACAGAATCACAAGGAACAGTCATTTGTCACAGCAGTTACTGTACTTAAGGCACTATCTCTAAGGATATCCTCGTGCTCCCACTACCCTCCATACAAGCAGTAATAGCATCCTACACATTTTGGGGAACGTTGGCATTGGTGCTCCCTGGCTCCTCAACCCCACAACTCACATATGAGCACTACAACCAAATGTCCTGGTGTGCCAGCACCAGTCTCAGAGCTTGTGTTCATCCTCTGAAGCACAGTTCTCCCACTTCTCTGCCTTGTCTATGATTTAGTCATGCGGATCCAACTGCAGAACCACAAGTACCATATTACTGCTTTTTAATACATGACTTCTTCCACTACAAAATCACCATTTTTTTCACAGTTTTTGCACAGAAAATATACTTCATCCACATAGACCCATGATCTGATTGTTTTCAATACATATGTAGGAGTTTTATACAGTTATCTCCAGTCTGTCTGGAAAGCATCAGTAGAAAGTTTTAATGGAATAGACTCTATCATGAAATCAAGTTTCTTGCAACCCTCCATGGAAATGCTTTGGTGCCTATCTCTTAAAATAGCTGTCTTTTGGGTTTCTTTTGGGTTTTCTTCTGTGACTATTTTCCATAATTCTCTTTATTAAATTTAAAGTCAGTGTAGCCATTTATTTTGAGATATTGAGATATTTAGAGTTTCCCCAGAAGAAATGTCATGCAACTGGTGAAATATATTTCATGTTTATCACTAAATCAGTGTTTGAAAATATCTTTTACAATACCCTTTAAACTTGTCCATATGTTAAAAAATTGAGGTAGCTCAAGAGCTTCATATACTTTTCTGATACTTCCCTGAAGTTTCCTCACTTTGACTAAGCAGTCTTCATAATCCACCAGTCAATCACAATTTGATCACTTTTTTCACTTTCCAATGCAATACCAGCATCCAGAAATTATATTTCTGATCTGGTCTAAGTAACATTAATATTTTGCACCTCCGACATGGCTTAATAGTAGCATTAGCTATTCACAATTGTGTAATTCCTGTTCAATTTCTCTTGCAAGAATTATATTGAGATGTTACATTAGCCTTGCATACAGAGATTAGAAATTTTAACTTTGCATATCACCTGTTTTTTGTATATACTACTTTTTCTTAATTAATTCATTATAATATTTAGATAAGACTCAATACACAGTTTAATAAATTTCTATGTCATATATAGATATATTTTATCCACAAACAGATTTTATTAATAAACATCAGGTTATCCAGATTTTATTCAGCACAGAATACACCCTTCTGCATTTCCAAACTATGGAATTCTTCTCTTGATTGTTTGAAGTTTCTCACATTTCTCTTAAAATAAAATAATTAAATAATTTAAATAATTTTATATTCTTAATATTTGAAAACTACTAAAGCAACGTTTGTTTTAGTGTCATCTACTCCCCCCCCCTTCCCCACCAAATATTTTGGTTTAGATCTTACACAGACTTTCAAGTTACTTGTTTTCTGACACTTCCCTAAATATTTCTTCCTTGTGTTCTAGTTTTGTTTTTTGTTTGTTCGTTTGTTTGTTTTTTTTTGATTATAGCTTTAGGTTTTATTTCTCTAAGAACTATAACTTAAGTATTCTCTTGCACAGGAATTGTTAATGTTTCCAAGGAGATAATTGGGACAGATTTATTGTGACTGTCATCACTCTTTAGGCAGTATCTGTTACCAGCTGGAAAGTATCTAGGTCAGAGATCTAAGTTCAGATGAGACATTTTCAGACTTCTTCAATTTTAAAAGATCTTTGAGAATTTAATGTGGGATTGTTATAACTAACTATTCTCTGATTGACCACCTGTGTTAATACAGTCTTTTGTTTATTTTTACATTTGAGAGCACCAGTCTGCTTTTTTTTTTTTTTTAACCTTTTCAATGTTTTCAGAGGTAAATAATGAGTCAGATTGTTTTTATTAATTTAGCCATAAGTATACGTTATTTTTCATTAATGTTAATGCCACACAGGTAAGAAAAGCTTATGTTAAATAAATTGTTTTTAACTATAGTGCTACAAGAGAAGGACACCTCAAGAGAGGGAAACTAAAGCAACTATAACTACCAAGTACTGAAAGAGGAAAGGTTTTTTGTATGTTGGGATAGTCCTGTGCAACATAGACTTTCCTCCTTTTGTTTTATCTCTAAAGCAGGAAAGAAATACAAATAACCATTTAAGATGCTGTGCCTAAGGAATCCAACATACTGATGCCAGGAATGAAAGTAACTTAGAAATCAGAAGTTTATGGATTTTATGAAGAGAGAATTATCCAGGTGGTAGAAAGGGTGAAATAGTACTTAAAATAGTGGTACTGTGCTATTTACCCACACTGTGAAACAGAAAATTACTTAGCAGTAAATACTCTAATCTTATTCTAGACAATTTAAATCAGATTCATAAGATCCATACATTTACAAAACTAACATTCATAATCCTTTATTATTATTATTATAATTTTTCAGTCTTGAAAGACTCTTTTTTCAGAAACACTGGTCATTTAATAGCAACTGCAGATTCTATTCATATTTTTCCATCATTGAAGCAGGTAAGCAATTTTTTTAAACCAACATTTTAAGAAGTAGGCTGCAGGTAGATATTGCTTGGAATTAGTTTATGAGAAATAAGGTTTGGCCTATAAGACTGACAGTTAAATTCATACTTCTCTGATTAAAGTAGACTCAATTTGTTCTGACAACAATCTGCTTGAAAATCCTTGAGTAGTAGACATGATCACTTACTTGATATTTCATATTTAGATCAAATGAAAACTGAGCTTTAGCTGTGCTTGAAACTTGTAATTTCTTCAACTTACTAGTATTCCTATTTTAAAACTTTGAGCTATGATAGTTGAAGAATCTTACCCTCCTGTTGGCAGGGTTAGAAAAGTGATAGGAATGCATATTTCCAGGGTTTACTAAATTTGAATGATTAAAGATGAATTACAAATATGGAAAATAAATTAGAATTGATAGTTATATTAACACATTATTCTTTCCAGTAACTTAATGGACTGTTTATGAAAACTAAGACCTTCTTCAGGAAGAATGTGTTTATTTCTCATCATCCTTTTCTAGTCAGCATAATTTATTACAAAGAGGAATAGAAGACACAGGAAAAGAAACTTAAAACAATGCTGCTACTTTCCTATGTACAGATCTTAAATCATGCCAAAAGACCATACAGAATTTCAAGGCTTTCACAGAGGTACTCAACAGATGTTCATATAGGTCCATGGGTGTGTGTCTAAGATATATTCTAATGAGAATTAAAAAGATCACAAAGTTAGGCTCTACCTTGCAAAAATTCCTTTAGGAACTAACTTTGTGATCCTAACTTTGAGAGCCTAACTTTGTGAGCCTAACTTGCAAAAATTCCTGAAGGAATTTTTGGAACCCAAGTATCAGTAAGCATTTCTTGCATAGTGGATGGTTGAAATAGTCACAGTCCATAATTTTCATAACATAAGTTTGTGATCTTTTAAAGTTCCAAACTTTATTTATTTATTTATTTTTGTATCCCCTTCGGTGTCTCCCCATTTCTCACATTTCTTACTCAGGATGCTTCATAATATGATTTACTTTAATGAGAATGGAAGAACTGCCATACTGCATTAAATTAAAGTTCCACCCAACTTAGTGTCCCATGTCTGTTAATGTCAATTAGTGTACGCTTAGGGAAAAATACAAGAAATGAGGCAGGTAAAACATGATTTTCCCCTGCCAACCCTTCAGAATAGGATTATCTTTAGTACCGAGAGATCAGTAACAATATTGTAACACTCATACTCCAGTCCACCTCCCCTAGTAGCCAAATAATTTTCTCATTCATTTTCTCATTCAGAAGGGCAGAAACAGACTTTAAAATCGAAGGCAGCACCTCATTAAAAACTCTAGGAGAAATATTTAGAAAAAAAGTTGCCAGTCAGAAGCAATCTTTAATTTTCTTCTTTCATGTTTCGCTATTCAAAAATATCTATTCAAGTAACTGATTATTTAATAATAAATCATCTAAAGATGAAGCAGTTACCCCTGGAGGGAAAAAAAAAAAAAAAAAAAAAAAAAAAAAAGGCAATAAAATTTAATGAGAGAAAAAACAATAAGTGAGATAAAGTTAACATAGCTACTTGAACCCTGATTCTGTATTCACAATTCTGTAAATCTGTAGCTATTCCAACAGTGGTTAACTGCATGAAATACAAGAGTTTATCCATTTCAAATATATGCAATATATATTTTTCACTGCTTAATCTGATCCACATTCTATTTACTGAGACATAAATGAACTCTAATATAAAACAGATTTAAATTCAAATGCAGTGTTGCTCTCCATTTGGAATGAGTCTTTAATAGCTTTTCAGCTATGAGTGCTTTTAGATGCAGCAGTATGCAACTTTGATTTCATGAGATGACAGAATTATTTTGTTCCATTATACAATGAAACCTCAAAATATTAAAGATCTCAGAAGCAAATACTGAAAACAAGGTACATTTCATATTTATTAAATATTGAATACAAAGTTGAAATATTTTGTTTCAGTTTTGAGTTTGTTTATATATGTATATATCATAGAAAATCAAAGAAACAAGTTAATGTGCTTCAGTCCACTTTGTACTGGGTCTGTCTGGGATGGAATTAATTTTCTTCATAATTTTCACTCATACAATGCTGTAGTTTAATTAATTAATTAATTTTTATTACCCAAAGCAATGCTGATAAACACATTAATGTTTTAGTTATTGCTGAACAGCGTGAACAGCATCAAAAACTTCTGTCTCTCGCTCTGCCCCACCAGTGAATAGACGGGTGGTGTCCAAGAGGTTGGGAGGAGACACAACCAGGCAGATGAACCAGATTAACAAGAGATATTCCATATCATATTACATTATGCTCAGCAATAAAAACAGAGAGGAGCAGATTTAGGGACATTAGTCTCCCTAACTGTAGGACATGCTAAGTTATTGCCTTTACATCATTTGTTTTCTTTGTCTCTTCTTCCACTTCTCCTTTGCTTATTCCACAATTTTTATTTTGATCCACAAGCTTTCTTGCTTTTACTCTGTTCCTCTATCCCCTTGCAGGTGAGGGAGAGGAAGTGAGTGAGCACCTCTGTGCTGTTTAACTGCCTACCATGGTTAACCCAAAACACAGTTGAAACAGGATATCTTCTTTTTCTGTTTCACAGTATATAATAGAAAACTATGCATTTAGAGCTTGACTTCTGATGATCTCTCTTTGCTTTGTTTCTCTCTCTCTCTCTTTTCATTTGTAGTATTTTTCATTCCTATCTAAATACTACAAAGCTAGTCTAACATACTTTCCTGCCTGTCCTGGAAGGAAAACATTACTGCAGTTGGTGACAAAATTAGTATTTGATTCTCCCAGTTAAATTCCAGTATTCTTAGGCAAACACAAATACAGAATGGACCATTCTTTACCAGAATGTGGAGGGAAAAGAGGCCTATTTGAATAAAGGTTGTAAGGAATAATAGAGAACTAAAAAACAAGGCTGCAGGCTAAATGAACAAAATAAATAATAATAATAATAATAATTAAAAAAAACATGTTAGGAACCAAGTCACAAAGAATTGTTTAAATTAATTTTTTTAACTGTCCAATAGCCTTTTCATAAATATTTGGTGGCTGTAAAACTGCTTCAAAGTCTATGTCTTTCTCTTGCAGCAGGCAGTGGCTGGTTATCTTGGAAATGATTTCCGGAATGCTTTGGAAAAGACTTCTGCACTTTTCTGCACTTAGGCAGTAACTCATTGCAATGCACTTATTCAGCCTGGGGAAGAAAAAAGAAAAAAAAATGTCTTCAAGGTTTTAATAAAAATTTTGATGAAAATGCTAAAATCAAGGAAATAAACAGAAACATGAAAAATCACTATGAAGTGCCTTTTGTTAGCCCATGCTGAATATAGGTAACTATCTTTCCTTGAAATAAAAATGGATCTTCTAGACAAAGAGAAACGAATTAAACTATTGCTTAGGAATGTTTTAAATCTGGCTAAAGATGTAAATATCTAATTATGATTCTCAGTCAGTGCTACCTTAATTGACTAATACATCATTCTGTTAACATTAATGGTAAATTAAATATGTTTGATCAATATTCAAACAATGAATTGTGGTTAATTGACGTTGATCTTAATGGGCATTACTTTAAAATATTAGCTGATGCACATCCACATCTGTAGGGATTAAATATTACTATATTAAATTTCAAGATATCATCTACAAGAAAACATTAGTAAGAGTTAGTGACTTTTCCTTATATAAAAAGAGGAATTGCAGCCAGTCATTCCAGAAAAAAAAATTAAATTACCCCCTTACAACTAACATAATTTTGCCTTATTATACTTTTTCCTTTCCATTGAAGTGATGACTCTGAACAATTAAATACTTCTAAATCATAATTGATGAACTTTGTTGAATTATGTTAACATGCAAAATGAATTAACTGAATTAATTAAGCAAAACAAATGGCAAAAAAATGCAAACAAATACAGGAAAAAAAAATAGACTAAGAAATTGAGATCTGACATAGAAGGCTTTTAATGTCTATGAAGTGAAAGGAAGTTAGAGTCATTCATACTGGGATTTCCAAAAGGGGTTAGGAATGATAAATATGTCTGTTTTCCATCTGCTTGAGAAGAGTCAGCTTCAAGAGAAGCAATATTCAAGAGATGATCCCTAGTGTTTTCTGAAATCCACATCACTAGTCACGTTCTAGTTAGGAAAGGAAAAGAATCTTTTTTTAAAATTTTGGACTTGAGCTCTAAGGTATAGAGATAGGTGTGATACTCGAGTCTTACTTCTGCAGTTAGTATAAGTACGGTGAGTTATGTACATCTGAAGTAGGTTTATCTCCATAATTTCACATGTCCTATGGGTCCAATGTAGATCTTGCGTACCTTATTTCCTCTATTATTACAGAATTTTACGCCCTGATTTAAAAAAAAAAAAAAAAAAAAAAAATGTAAACCTGAGTTCATATTATTTTGAGGTTTCCTGGGGAAGTAGCATTGATGATATATTGACCCTTGAGTTGTAGCTGAGTATAAACGCTGATATTGTCATTGACACCTGGCATACCGATAAGAAAAGGCCTAGGAACATTATGTTGTTTCACTGGGATAATCTTAAACCGGTAGTCTAAGGAGTCTGGGAATGAGAGCCTAAAGAACAAAATTCATAGATGCATAGATGACACTTTTTTGATAGACCTACAAAAATGTTCATACAGCTCTGAAAACATTGTTCTTCATCATATTTCAGAAGAGAATAAGTACATGCAAGTACTTTCTTTCCACTGAAAACACAGGTAGGTGCAGATCTGCATCTAAATTAGAAGAGCTGTTGAGCTTTTCATGGACATAAATGATGCAAGAGAATTATCTAAGGTCTATAAGAGGGACACAACTCTGATGTCTGGATCAGAAACTGCAACTTCAGCTTAGCTATTAAAGGAAGCACAAACCCTTAGAGGGAGTTGGAAATTCAAAGAAACAACCACAGACAAGCACATGTGCACTCATGCATGCACACACCCTGTTTTGTTGGGTTTGTGAGAATAAAAGATTACTAAAATGATGGGAGTTGCAAGTACCTAAGACAGGTGATATTTCAGGACAGGTATAGTAACAATGTTCTTTTATTTTAAGACTATTCCACTTTCTCCTGTAATTATCTGACTGAGCAAATTGTAATTATCTGACTGAGTTGCTCTCCATATTTTTTATAGGTCCCCTTTTATAGGTTTTTATAGGTCCCCTTTAAGTACTTAAAACCACAATGAGGTCACCCTCAAGCCTTCTCTTCTTCGGGCTGAACAGCCCCATCACTCTCAGCCTTTCTTCATAGGAGAGGTGATCTTGATCCTGCATCAGAAAGTGCCCTGACAGGGCTACGGGTAAGAAATCTCATCTGAGATCAGACATAGGTTTTATGCAGTAGCACATCATTCCCATGATTTTATGCAAAATTGTAGGGGAAAAAAAAAAAAAAAAAAAAAAAAGTTTTATTCTCTGCCATTAATTTGCACTGCATATCCTCAGTGCTCCCAGCTGTTGTGTAAAAAACAAAAACAAAAAAAAAATCACATCACCTCTGTCCTTATCAACTAAATTAAATCTATGTCATATCATAGTATAGAAAAGGACTTTTTTAGCAGTCAAATTTCTGTTAATAAATATTTTCTGATAATAAGGGGCATTACCACTGCATGACAGGTTTTACTCAGGAATGTTGAAAATGCAAGTTTTTACATGACAACAGTGAAGGCCAAACAGATATCCATCTTTCTCCTACAGTAAGTACAATCATTTCTCTTTTTACTTATTGGCACTTTAAAACATTATTGTCCGCCATGGTCAGGATATCAATTTCTGTTAGATGATAAATATTGTTTGGTTTTATTTCCTCCCCTGCCCCCAATCCCATAATTTTAGAAAAAATTAAGAGAATGTGGATAGCAATACTAAACATTAAGCATTAAGCATAATAAGCACCAGTTTTCTTCAGCTTGCTTTTGAAGCAAGTCTGAATCACAGCTGAGTTCTGCAAAGAAGGACCAAAAAAAAAAAAAAAAAAAGGTTATTTCAACTTTTCCTGCCTTTCATTGTTATATTGCATAAGTGACATGCCAGCAGGGAAAGAGAAACAGGAAAGAAAGAGAATGGCCTCTACAGTGGGAAAAGTGGGACAAGAGTAGAGAGAATAGGAAGGCAGAAAGTTTTGTGGTATGCAAAGAAACTTTATTAAAGGAATCTTAAGGTTTCAGAAGTTAGTGTTCCAGTTTCAGGAAAACTGAAAGTGAAGAAAATCTAAACTCTTAAATCCATTTCATTTTGCTTATTCTTTCTATGACAGGCTCTTTCATTACTTAATGCTGTACTATTTTTCAGAAACTATGACTGTTCTTTCTTCAAATGTAAGTACAAAGAATATGTACAAAGAATACATTTTTATGTGTATACTTGCGCTGTGGTCTGTATATAGATAGTATTATCTGATACATTTTTATCTGAGACAAACCATTTGGGCTGGTTGTTATTTTGTAGATTTCATAAAGTTGTATCTACTGCAAAGTATATACAATGAAGAGATTTAAATATATCTTTGTTTCCAGTAAAATACTAAAACAGTATTAATTCAAATGAAAAGATCTTTGCCATGTCACAAGCTTTTTTCTTTTTTTTTTATTTTTTTTTTTTTAAATCAAAATGAGATCGTAACTTCTTTTCAGTGGCACAGTTGAAAGACAAAAAAAAAAAAAACAACAACAACAACAAAAAAAACATCTTTTACTGAAATGTTTATCATTTGGGATGGGCCTTAGCTTCAACATCTAAGGTTTAGTCAGCTCATACAGGCTAAATATCTAAGCTATATCTGTAGTCATAAAGAGCAAAATAATTGTGTCTTCAATGAATATGATGAACTGTCTCTTGGACAGATGCATTTTTTTTTCTGTTGAGTATAAAACAAGCTGAAACAACTGCTGCTGTTAAGGTACCTAGGTACCTAACTAAAGTTAGGAGGAGTGAATTTTGTGTTTGGCAGCTGCTTTATTGCATGGATGACTATTTTTCCAGCCATTGTTTAGTAGTGCTTTCACACTACAGAGAAAGTTTTTTTCCTATCCAACTGCAATGAGCAGCAGTATTCGGACACAGAGAAATCCATAGAAATCCAATGACTTTTCTTAACCTTTTATTAGTCAAGTGAGTATATAGTGAGTTTCATTTACTTATTTATCAAGCAAAATTTTAGAAACTGAAATGATTATACTGAACTAGGCCCACATTTTCCCTTGCATCAATGACTTATTTTTCCTACCATTAACATAATTCATCAATAATTCATTAATCACAGAATCACAGAATCACATAATTTCTAGGTTGGAAGAGACCTCAAGATCATCGAGTCCAACCTATGACCTAACACTAACAGTCCCCACTAAACCATATCCCTAAGCTCTACATCTAAATGTAAAAACATAATCCATCTTCCATCACTTCCATCTTTGATTACTTTCAGTAATCAATCTGTTTCATAAGAGAAAAAAAGAAAAATCAGCAGAAAACAAACAACAACAAAAAAACACATTCTTTTCAAAAACATCTGTTTTTCTCATTATATTCTGATGATTAAAACCATTGGTTAAAAAATGAGAAAAATCAACCTGTTAAGTACCCTGAAGTCCTAATAACTTTGAACTGAATGGAGGACACACTCCTCACAAGCCAAGAATACAAAACAGAAATACATTTTTTTCCTGCTCCTGTTTACACTGGTTATATAAGTTATACAGGTAATATAAGGTACTTAACTTGCTCTTACAATAGAATATATCCTCCACCCAACTATTGCCTGTACATTATTTTGCAAATATATAGTGCGTTTATCACCCTGAAATTCAACTTCAAAGAAAACTGCAAGAAACACAGTCCCTAAAAATGATATCAAAGAGGTAAAAAGTATTAGCAACAACAAGAAAAATCTGAGAGAATTTAAAGACACCTCATCTCAGAAGAAGTGTCTAATTCACCTAATACCCTGTATTAATTGATATGGAGTTAAATTAAGAAAAAACAAAATCATTCAGAAGGCCAGAAAAAATTACTTATATCATTAAAGGCAGTAATATTTTTTTCCTGTCATCAGCAGAGATGGACTTAACAGAGGAGAGAGAGAGAGCAAATGAGAGGAATTAGACTGGAGTTTGGAGGTATTGAAAACTGAATACATACAGCAGGAAGCTCCACTTCGAACAATTTGATTTAACCTAGGAGCTCAGGATTCACTTATTCACAAGCACTAAAGATATATGCTTTGTTTGGTTTGCTGCTTTCTTAGGAATTGATAACAGCTTTAGTTAATCAAAATGAGAACCACACCAAATCCAGCCCTTCAAACACTTTTGAACTTTGCAGACTCTTCAAATTCAGCTCCAAATGCTGTTGTCTGGCCTTATTGCAGATAATTTCTATTATCCCTCATATTTATTATGGGATTAAACCTCAGAACTAGTGCACAAACATTGAGGAGCACATAATCCCTCTCCAAAAAAAAAAAAAAAAAATCCAAAAGAAGTTCACACTGAAGATGAAGGTGATCCTTCTTCCTCATTATTTTTTCAACAGATAAACTTGTTTTATTTTTTTTAGTTAGGAAGCTGCAGTGACTTGAAGGGCATAACTTTAATGGAAAATAATAACCCTGACCCCAAAATAGGCACTCTACACTGAGTGCTGCTCCCAAACGAACAAGGTTGATTTCAGGAAGAAATCCTAGACTCAGCTGGATTTGAGGATTAGGATTTGACCACAATGATAGTTATTACTAATGATTCTGACAAAGAATGTATGAGGATAATTTGCAGGCCACAAAATGTTACTCAATAATAATAACTTCTTAGCCATCAGGCAGAACGCACAATGTGGAGTCAAGCATCTGATAATGACATGTTTAGCATCCATATATATATGATAAATAAAAATCTTGAAATTTAAATAGCATTTATATATTCCTCACCTTATTGCCTTAAGACAATATAATATAAAAATGGATGTTCCAGGTTTTCAAGACCAGCCTGAGCAAGTGATTCTATCTGTTCATTCTAGCAAAAGTTCATTCCAGAGAGTCTGACAGCAAAGTCTGAAAATAGATAGTTATACAGGATTTGTTCTTTCTGCCTTTTTGACCTTTTAGTCTTTTCACTTTTCAATTGCAAGCCATCACTCTCCAGCTTCCTAAAGTCCTTTCAGTGTTGTGTCTCCATTCATTTTTCTTTCCAGTTTGTATATTTCCTTCCCTAACAATTCCTTAGTTTCCCATTAAAAAAAAATAAAAATAAAAATAAAAATAATCTTTTTATCCCTTAAAAATATTTAGCTGATGATTTCATTAGGTAATTCTTGGAAATTAAAAAGGGTTATTACTTTTTTTTTCTTTTTTTTTTTTTTTTCTTTCTCTATCACTATCAAAGCTACCATTTAATTTAAATACCTATTTATTTGTGGTCAAATGAATCGGTTCAGAATGCTGTCTACATGAAATGTTCCTGATCTGATAGTCATCCCAGAATGAGTTCTTTGCAAACTTTCTCATATGTGGGTCTGTGATGACTGAATTTAATTAAGTATAGACTTGTGTACGGATACAGTAATAAGATCACTATTTAAAGTATCACAATGAAGGTAATGAAACATGAAACAAAACCACAAAATATTCATTATGTTGAAAAAGAGGTAAGCTTCTTTATGACACAAGAAATTTCTGGAAAATTCTCCAAGGATGGTTTCGTCATCTACTAGGAACTCCCTGGTAGAGCATAAGGACAGTGCGTATAGTGTCAAAATAAGATCATTACTCTTACACATTAGATATAGTTAAGTTTCTGTGGTGGTGTTTTTGTTTTTAAAGTGGATAAATGCCCCATGGTATGAAATAATAAATAATTGATAAGCACATGTAAGCAGTCATAGCAGAAACAAGTGGATTCTTCATTACAGAGCACTTTTTTTTTTTTCCCCCATATCCTTTTAGTTAAAGATATATTAAATTTGCGTGTATGAATCACTTTCTAAAAATAATTCCATGCTTAGAAGAAGAACAACTGAAGCAGTACAAACTTTAACTTAAGGGCCATATCAAACATAATTTACATCAGACAGAGCAAAATTCTCTTCATGAAAAAGCATCTTATTTGGATATTTTCTAGTAATACTTGTTATTTACATACATAAATAAGGGAGCAGCATGTGAATAAATAAATAACTAAATAAATAGGTAGAAAATCCCATAGACAAGACTCTTGCAGAACACAGAACAAATCTGTTCATTAAATAGCAGAAAAGGTTCAATTTAGTATTGAATCTAAAAGGTTGCTAATAATATAAATGAGTGTCGTGGTTCCGCTCGAGTGGGCAGCCGAGCTCCACCACAGCCGCTCTCTCACTCCCCCTCCTCAAAGAGGAATGGGGAGAAAATATGTGAAAAGGGCTCAAGGATTGAGATAAGGACGAGAAAATCACGCAATAATTATTGTAACGGGCAAAACAGACTCGGCATAAGGAGATAGTAAGATTTATTGCCTATTACTAACAAGCGAGAGAAGTGAGAAAACAAAGGAAAAAGCAAACCAAAAGCACCTTCCCCCCCATCCACCCTCTTCCACCTCCTCCCCCCAAGCGGCGCAGGGGAATGGGGGAATGGGGGTTATGGTCAGTCTACAGCACTTCTTCCCTGCCGCTCCTTCTCGGTCACTCTCGTCCCCTGTGCTGTGGGGTCCCACCCACGGGATGCAGTCCTTGATGAACTGATCCGGCGTGGGCTTCCCACAGGCAGCAGCTCTTCCAGAACTGCTCCAGATATGGGTCCGTACCACGGGGTCCATCCCTCAGGAGAAAACTGCTCCAACCTGGCTCCCCCACCGGCAGTAGCTCCTGCCAGGTCACCTGCTCCTGCGTGGGCTCCTCTCCACGGGCTACAGGTCCGGCCTGGAATCTGCTCCGGCAGGGGTCTTCCACAGGCGGCAGCCTCCATCGGTGCAGAGCCACCTGCTCCACCGTGGTCTCCTCCACGGGCTGCAGCGTGGAACCCTGCTCCACCGTGGTACTCCATGGGCTGCAGGGGGACATCCTGCTTCACCATGGTCCTCACCACAGGCCGCAGGGGACTTCTGCTCCAGCGCCTGGAGCACCTCTCCCCCTCCCTCTACACTGACCTTGGCACCTGCAAGGCTGTTTTCTCACTCCCTTGACTCTCCCGGCTGCTGTCTGGCGCAGTGTTTTTTCCCTGTCTTAAATATGCTCTCACAGAGGCGCAAAACAACATCGCTTATTGGCTCAGATCTGGAAAACAATGGGGCCCTTCCCAAACATGGGGCAGCTTCTAGATCTTTCTCACAGAAACCACCCCTATAGCCCCCTACTACCAAAACCTTGCCACGTAAACCCACTACAATGAGATAATATACATGTGATTTATAGTTAGAATTTCCTAATGTTTGTTCTTCACTTTTTATTTCAATACCTACTAGCAATTATTTTTAAGTGTTATTAAACTTCTGATAAGGGCTCATGCTTGTCCTAAATCAACCTCACAATGTTTCTTCACTTAAACGTGCACAAGACTCAGTTTAGCATGTGTGAGGCCCAGATTTGCCATAAATAACATATTTTCATGGCAAGAAATGTCAGATACAGGTAGAACTCCTCAGAAACAGGTATAGGACAGGACAAGGATAACAGTAGCAGGTGTTCTGAGCTACATCATTGTAGTCTTCCATGGGTGGTCCTGGAAGTTTCAGCAGAGGCATTAGGGCCTGTGCCTACCCTCTTACATTCAGTACAAACTCAAACATAAGTGATACAGAGTAAACATCTATAATAAAAATAAATTCAGGTTATTACATCAATACAAAGTGAACTTCATAAAGTACATGCCTGAAATGCAGCTTCACTGTGTTTTGCCTCCCCCTCTGTTTTTGCTCTGTCTTTTGTTTAATAAGTATTATAAAAATATGTGCTATGATTAATCTGTCTCCTGTGACTTGTTTCTTTTATGATCCCTTGACTTCTGCAACTTCCCCAGGCTTGCTTAAGCTGAGGCCTGCCCATTGAAGTAGGCAGCAAACATACACATAGGTCTTCAGTCCAGAGATGGCCTAGGAGGCACAGAAGATGTTTCAAAGGGAAAAGAATCCTGCGTTTCGGGTAGGGCAGCCTGGGCACATTGCATCCCTGGGACAGCAGAGGTTGAGTACACACTGTGTATGCAGAACAGATAAAATGTTTATCTCATGAGTTGGGCCTGTGGAGTATTAGCTATATTGCAAAGAAAGAAAGACATACTGCTTGTCATATGAAAAAGTTAAGTGGATGCTTTAGGATGGCAAATGAGACATAATTGTTGTGGAGGTCTATACCAAGTTCCCTGTAATGAAGAAAAGGAAGTTATAAATAGAGATAAGAAAACAGCTGTAGACAAACAACCCAAAGTATCATTTATCTAAAATCTAAACAAAACAGTTTACAGCTAGCTATCATATAATAATTACTTTTCATACTTCATGTCAGGTGAGACTGAAGGTCTATGCTGTCTTGATATTATTTTTAGATTAAACAACACTAGTAGGAAAAGCACACTGAAAATTTCACAGAGAAATAGGTTTTCACTTGTTTTACAGCCCAGTTTGATAGGTTTAAATGTGAATGCAGTCATTCATGAATTAGTATTTCAGGAATAGATCTCTCTGATGCAACTAGTACCGAACAAAACTGAGATCCAGTGCATGGAGTCATGAGAAATAGCAAACATCAGCTTGGAAAGAGTATCATGTTAGCATTTGTCCAGTGCTCCAGCACTGGAGTAGCTCTTTCTGGCTATTTCTACTGTGTTGGGTATGTTATATACAAAAACTGGCTCACCAGTCACATGAAAATTTATTGTAAACCCCATTTGATATGTATTTTTTGTAACATTTCCATAGATTGTTGCTATTATTTGGTGGCTTTCCTCTTATTCCCTAAGCCTGGAGTTGGATAACTTCATGAAAATGTCAGCTTTCACAGTAATTAATGAATCATCTGCTTGCTCCAGGAAGTCACATAGAGGTAGATAAGAAGAAGCCAAACTCATTTTTTGTTTAAGTTGCCTCCATAATTTTCAAGAAGGCATTTAAAAACATTTAAATGTCTAGCCAGATTTAGCAGTATTGCTCCTAGTCAGATTACCAAACTAATTATGGGTTCCAAAGTCAATTTCCTATGCTAAAGCATAGAAAGTTTTTCAGTTTGGTTTGGTTTTGTTGCTGAAAAAGGCTTACTTTCCACAAATTCTGGAATCATTCTATTTATGCAGCTGAATTTTAGCAAAAACTTAAGACCTGCTATTGACAAAGTTTATAATGAACTTAATGGTATAGAAGGTCATTCTAGTCATTCTAGTCATTCTGATCATGAAATTCTGAATTATGCCCTCAGAGGAACCCTAGAGAACTTTGATAGTTAAGGGAAAAAGTCACAAAGAATAAATCAAAGAGAAGTAAAAGGAAAAAAAAAAAAATGAAGCTAAGGAATCATGGAAAGGCTAAGCCTAGAGACAAATGAAAAAAAAAAGGTGGGGTGAGGGGTAAGCAAAGCAAGCCTAGAGTTAAAAAAAAAAAAAAAAAAGCAGAGGAGAAAGTATGAGAGGAGAAAGTATGGCAGATTGCTGGGAGAGAGCACAAAGGATATAATGATTTAGAATGCTCTTTTGTACTGCCTTGAAGCTTATCATGAGTTCTTTTAGGTTTCTCTTCTATAGAAACACCAGTTATGCATTTATAGGTAAAGCTGAATCCCACTTTGCACTGCAGTCAAGAAGTCAGCCTCCTTGATAAAGACAAAAAAAAATAAAAAAAATAAAAAAAAATCAGTACCATCTCCAAACTAACAACACATAGACTTTGAGAGGAACTGAATTTTCTTCTTTATGAACTAAGAGATGTAAAAAACAGGAATAAGAGTGAAATCAACACTCTAATAGTATTTTATGAGTTGAGCTGGAAGGGGGAAATGTGGGGGCAGGGTTGAATGTGTTTTTACACAATTTCATAGAACAGAACAGAATAGAATGGAATAGTTCAGTTGGAACTATGAGTTCATCAAGTCCAACTGTCTGACCATGTCAGGACTAACCAGAAATGTTATTGAGGCATGTTATTGAAGGCATGTTATTGAGGGCATTATCTAAATGCCTTTTAAGCTCTGAGAGGCATGGGGCAACAGCTACCTGTCTAGAAAGGCTGTTCCACTATTTTACTACCCTCAATGTAAAGAAATTATATTTGTCCAGTATGAAGCTCCCTTTGTGCAGCTTTGTGCCATTCCCTCACATCCTAACATCTGTTACCTGTGGGAAGAGAATGGCACTTCCCTCTCACTTCTCTTCTCCTGTTCACTTCTCTTCTCCTGTTCAAGAAGTTGTAGAGAGCAATAATGCTGTCTGTCAGCCTCCTCTCCTCCAAATGAGACAAATCAAGTGTCCTCAGCCTCTCCTCATAGGACAGTGATGTTAATTAACCTTTTGCTTTGGACTTTAGTCTTCACTCTAAATGTAGCTTTAAGATTCCTCTAAATTTTAAATTCTCTGGATTTGTCATTATTGCCATTAGAATAATAATAATAGTGATACCCGTGGTAGTAGCTGTAGTAGCAGTAATATCTGCATTTTTTATTTATTTATTTATTTTAACAATTGAGATTCAAACCCAAAACAGTTTTTAACATCTTTCTACCTTCAACTATTTGTAAAATACCCAAAGTCAACAAACGGCAAAGAGAGTAAAAAATTATTCAGAGTTAGAAGTTATTCAATATACCACTGTGTTCCTTTTTTTTTTCCAGTACAGTTGGTTGTCTTCTATTTTGGCATCATAAACAGTAAAAGATACAGTTTAGTAATGGAGCCAAGCCTCAACACTAAATAAAAACAAAAACAAAAAAATCAAGTCTTAACACTGACTTAAAATTATAAGGTGTTTAATTTTGCATTTCTCCTATTTTTTTAGGTTTCTGCTCAAGCATTGTCATATTTAAGACACAGAGAAAGACAGCAGTCTATTAGATTACTGAAGAGAGATTAAAATGTCATGACAGAGTTCCTGTAGATGGGGGGTTATATGAAAACATCAAAGTTACTGACAAATTTGGTAATATAGTAAATTGAAGTGGCTCATTTCTGGGATAGCAGCTAGAAACTTTTTTTTTTTTTTTTTTTTTTTTTTAAGCTGTAATGTAAACTACTTCTGTTGAAGGACTAAAGAGAAGGACTGACACATGGTAGGATCTGCCTTTCTTGCCCTTCAATCCTGTTGAGCAGTTCAATTATTGGTTACTCTCTGCAAAAACAGGTTTTGTGAGCTATGCAGATAAGAATCATAACACATTGTTGTCATATAAACTGAAGCTTTCTTTGACCTTCTCTGTGCTAAGGTACAGAGGAGGACCTGCTTCCACGTCCTGCTTCCATTGACTTTCTGCCTAATTGCCAGTGTTGGCATTTCTGCCCTTTTTGGTGCCTCCCTTCTCCTGAGCCCTCTGTCTGCCCACACCTTGACCACAGGCTATGTCACACACACCTGTAATGCCGTTGCCTTGGAATATCCATATTTTCTCTCTGTCATTCTCTCTGTTCTGTTATTTCTATTCTTCAAATGATTTCGAGTAAAGCTGAGTCAAGTGCTTTTTGCCATTTTTTCCTAATCATGTTTTATTCAATCCATGTTGATACACAGGACAGGTATAATGTTGGTAAACATATGTAGGACAGGTGAGTCATGCTAGGTCTCAATGTAGCTGCTTGTAATACTCAGAAACAAATGATCTGAGTGGTTATTGTGGTAAGTATGTGTTCTTCTGAGCGTTTCTTGTGATAAGTATGTGTTCTTCTATCATTCTGCTTGGTAGCTGCAAAAAGAGACAGTGTACAGTGTCTCATATATAATTCCTTGACAGTAACGAGCTGTAAATTTGAAAAGGTAAATTTCCTTCCTTACCGATAAAATGCATTAACTCTTTTGGATTTTGCTTTTGCATTGTTGTTTTGCATTGCGTTTGTTTCTTATAAACCGGTATTCAGGTATATTTGCATCCTTTCGAGGCAGTTTAGTCTGGAAGCTGGACTGGATAACCAGTTAGCATGCCCAGGGCTTGGAAGCCTGGAAGCCTGGAAGGCAGGTACATGAAATCAGTGATGCATGGGATCCAGACATCCTGGGTATGTCATCACAAAGCCTAGCTGACAAGGAGATTCAAAAGATGAACTTTCAAGTGATAGACAGTCACATTGATGTACATTGCTACATTGCTATCTCACAATAAAATAAAGGTAAATCCTAGGATGTCTCAAATAATTGGAAACCTGTCGGCTGAATATGAGCCAGCAGTGTGCTCAGGTGGCCAAGAAGGCCAACGGCATCCTGGCTTGTATCAGGAACAGTGTGACCAGCAGGGCTAGGGAGGTGATCGTCCCCCTGTACTCAGCTCTGGTGAGGCCGCACCTCGAGTACTGTGTTCAGTTTTGGGCCCCTCGCTACAAGAAGGACATGGAGGTGCTTGAGCGGGTGCAGAGAAGGGCGACGAAGCTGGTGAGGGGCCTGGAGAACAAGTCCTACGAGGAGCGGCTGAGGGAGCTGGGCTTGTTCAGCCTGGAGAAGAGAAGGCTCAGGGGTGACCTTATCGCTCTCTATGGGTACCTCAAGGGAGGCTGTAGCGAGGTGGGGGTTGGCCTGTTCTCCCACGTGCCTGGTGACAGGACGAGGGGGAATGGGCTTAAGTTGAGCCAGGGGAGTTTTAGGTTAGATGTTAGGAAGAACTTCTTCACTGAAAGGGTTGTGAGGCACTGGAACAGGCTGCCCAGGGAAGTGGTGGAGTCACCATCCCTGGAAGTCTTCAAAAGACGTTTAGATGTAGAGCTTAGGGAAATGGTTTAGTGGGGACTGTTAGCGTTAGGTCAGAGGTTGGACTCAATGATCTTGAGGTCTCTTCCAACCTAGAAATTCTGTGATTCTGTGATTCTGTGATTCTATGCTGAAATTACCAAAGAAAGAAAACTTCTGGTGCCTTCTGTTGCAGACTTAGCCATCCATCCTCAAAAGTCTCTATCACTTTAAAGGTTGGTTCACAGGATGGAAATAAATAAATAAATATACAAATAAAATACAAGCTGAAGAGGGTATGATATTGTTCAAAAGAAATTAAAAAAAAAAAAAAAAGAGCATCTCAATGACATCTGGCGTGATAGAAAGGCTTCAGTTAAGGACTAGTAAAAGGATTTAGAATTGGAAATCTTTTTTTTTTTTTCTTTTTGTAATACCCACTGTCATTTGACTCAATTAATAGGTGGGATGGAAATTGAAAGCTCAAGAGACCAGCATGAAAGATGGATAAAATGTCATATTGATCCAGCAATGCTTCTCATCAAGAAGAGTTTAATGCACTGATATACCCATAAGAAAAGAATATTGCAGTTTTTAAGCCTGCATTACACCCAATGGGATTACAATTTAAAAAACAGATAGCAGCAATGATTAACATCTTTCTAAGCCACATTTCACTGTCTGCTCCACATGAAATGGTGTGAATGAAATAGATTTTTATGAACTGTACAAAACTGTACAGAAATGTACAACTAATCTAATGACCACATGCTCAATAGATGGCAATTCCCATCTCAAGCACTCTCTTCTATTTCTGGTTTTAATTATTTCTCAAGAACAGAGAGGATGCAGGGGAATCAGTGAAGGTGGCATTTCTACTTATACTCAGACACTCTGTTTCTAAAAGAGAGACTAGAGACTAGACCAACAGAGACTTGAAAGCCATATCTAAGTCAAGGGAGAATAAAATGCCTCCTTTTTCATTATTTCTTCTAAAGTGAAATTATTCTGAAGTAATGATGGGGTTGTTAGACTTAATTTTTTCATGCTGTAGAATAGCAACTTTCCCATCAGCACTTATATCCTGCTTAATTTTACTGCTACTACTAAGCCGAGAGGTGTGCAGGTTTACTTCTCAAATGATATGAACAATTAATATAAGAAATGTTTTTCTAGGATGAAAGTCAAGTAGCATTCAGTGGTGAATTAATTTCTGTGCAGTGCAATGGGTTGCGTCAAAGCAGGGAAATGCACGCTTTGACCAAATGATGCACATGATGCACTTTCATATGCTACTTATATGAGTCAGATGAGAGCTGCTGGCCACCCATGAAGCACACTTACCTGTAGCTAGAATTGCCAAGTATTCTTGTTGATCATGCATTTGCTTGCATTTGTAACTTGATATTAAAATCATACTGAATCCCAATGGTCAGGCACTTTATATACTATATGTATGGGTATTCAAATGGCCAAAGAAGACTGAGCTAGGCTGCTCCCAAGTTCTCAGAACTGCTCCTGCCCTGTATGTGAAGGATGGACAATGCTTTTCACCACTATAGTCACTGGCTAAGGGAGAGATTCATTTAGGATGGGGCAGCTGAAGTGTCAATGCTCCAAAAAGCTGACTGTAGTGCCATAAACTTCAGTAACTGTACCTGCCAAACAGAAGAAGATGGTAAATAGGGATAACCTAAACAAGCATCCTGGGCTTTATGTTTCCTCCAGAAGACTAAAGCCTAAATACAACCCAGAGGTTAATCATGTGGGATAGTGGTAGGAAAATGCAAATAAGAAAAACAAAGCAAGGCTCTACCTTTCCAATATACACAAAAAGAGGGGCGTGCTGTATGAACCTGCTCATACCGAGATGTGAACGCTGCTTCACGGTGAGTTCACCATTCATTACTCTTTGAGATGAAAACTCACAGTGTGACCTATAGAGTACACATACCAGGTACGCAAAGCAGTGAAAAACAGTTTTCAGTGAGTTTTCAGTGACTGTTAAAGTGTTGCTTAAAATCCTCAGTGAAGGCATTTCTAAACAAAATATACACATAATACATTTGGAAAACTACCTTAAAGTGCTTCTCTGTCCAAGTTCTTTCTTGTAAACAAAAGCACACACAAAAGCGGAAAGTTTCAGTGTCATTTTCATTTTGTCTGAAATGCTTCTCATGGGGACATCTTTACAAAACACTCTATCAATCTCTGTCAATTTCTCAGAGCAGTTGTTAGTGAAATGTCACCTTCTCAATTCCTCACACTGGGAGTTTAGACACCTTCAGGTTTTGAAAACAAAAAGATAACGTAATTAGTACACTTAGTTAAATACACTTAAAAGTAAAATTATTATAGAAGAGATGCAAATGAGTATTAATTAAATTATTGAAATTAAACAAAAAATTTCTTTGAATAAGTTATATATTTTACTATTTCTCTTCTCTAACAGCTAACTTTAAACTTTTGCTGAATTTTAAATAAATACTCCCAAATTCTGTGGTATTTGAGGTCTCTGCTCTCACTGTAAGGCATACTTATGAAACTATCCAGGAGTTTGTGGTGTAAGGTTCTTATGAAACCTTATAAAACCATCTTCAGCCTTCAGAAATAAAAAATTTTCCAATAAATATGGAATGGGGATTTTTTAAGTGAGAAGGATGGTGCAGTATTCCATTTACTGGAGGGAGAGGAACATCAAGATAGTTTCTAGATCTTCAGCTACCAATTTGTAAAAATTAGAGAGAGTTCTGAGGCACTTGTCTCTCTTCTTCTGGAGACAAGAATACTCAAAGATTAAACTGATATTCTAACTATTTAGAGATGTGTAACTGATTTCCACACTCCTATATAGTCCTTGAATTCTGTACAGTCATACATATAAAAATGCAAAGTATTTCCAGCTCATCTAGCATAGAGTCAGATGGCTAAGGACTCCTTCAGACAGTGAAACCAGTGTGCTTTGAATTTCTGTAGCTGGAGAAGGGCTTGCAATATATTGAATCATCTTTCTAATGTGTATCTGACATCCTCTATCATGTAAAAATCAGAAATACCACCTCACCATCACTTTTCTCTGAAGAAAAAAAATAAAAAGAAAAAAAAAAGAAAAGGTATATATCACAAAGGTATTTATTCATTATGCTGATGAGCAAAGCCGTGATCATAAGTTAGGTGCTAAATACAGTCAGTAGCTTGATGTTGTCAAAGTACTTTGGCACAGCTCTGCTGTGTTGCTGGAAAGATAAAGAACATATTTTGTAGATAAATGCCTGGGCAAGAACAGCTATTTATGCATGTGTTTGTACATCACAGATGTTTAAAGCAAAAGGGATGTGCCTACCATTAGAAGCTAATTCCACGGGAAAGATCAGTCTTAGGGTCTTTCAGGTCACTGCTTTATACTTACAAATATAGAGGTCATTCTTGTTATGTACCTATGTTCTGTGAATCTAACTGACGTAATGGGAAGTATCTGACCTCACTAATGAGACGTATCAGATGAAGATTAAAAGAACTCCACTCTATTCAAGATGAAAATCTGTACTGAAATTAATCAGGCAATAATTTTAATTCTAAACTTCCTGGTCTCTGATTTTATAGAACTCTATATACATGTATATTCTGCTTAACTGAGCTTTCAATAACTAACTTCTCACATTTCATAACATCTTATATTTTTACCTCTTTTGTTTCTTCTTAATCTGAAGTTTTGAGGAAGCTGATTAAGTTGTCAACTTTGTCTACCAGGTACTGGAATATCTATTGTACAAAGAATTAATAGTAGATATGATGACACCTAGTGGTGCTGGAAAATAGATATATTTATTTTCAAAATAAAGACATAATGCATCACACCTCAAATCTCCCAATCTAAAGCAGCTGAAAAGGTTTATTATTTGTGGTTGTTTTTTACTTATCTAAATGCAAAGATGCGCAGGGCATTAAAATTTCCATTCTGCATTTTTTATTTTATTGAAAAGAAAACATTAAAGAAAATATTGTTTTCAGTACAGAAAATGAAATGGGTTTTTTTTGAGTTTCATGTTTGCTGCCAGGTCACACTAACTTCACAGTGTTCTATAGAAAAATAGTTATCATATATAGCTTTCCTTCACTGATAAGGTATCAAGACCTAACTAAGAAAGTTAGTTCCACTGTGATAAATAAAGATTACAGAATTTTCTCTTTTTTTTTTTTACATGTATACATTACCTTACATGAGACAAAAAGGCTTAGCAAGTAAATCCAAAATTATTTTTTTAGCAACTGCAATTTCTGTGATATTTTCTTTGAATGTGATCAGGCTATTTGTTGCTTACAATGTCTACATGAACAGGTAACTAATATTCAACTTCCCCAGTTTGTCAAAGAATTAATATATTATCAGATACAATCTGATACAACTTTTAGCCAATGGTCTAAAATGAGGAAGCAATTACCTGGTGAATCAACACTTACACATATAGGATTTACAGATATCTTTCTATCATCTCTTAATGTATTCTCTTAGAATACATGTAATACATGTAACTCCATCTAGCAAGTAGCAGCTGGATCATGCAAGGAAATTTTAATTACTTTAACATTTCTGCCTCTGTTGCCAAATGACTCTACTTCATGCTATTGTTTGTGCGTTTTCCTTCCTTCCTTCCTTCCTTCCCTCCTTCCTTCCTTCCTTCCTTCCTTCCTTCCTTCCTTCCTTCCTTCCTTCCTTCCTTCCTTCCTTCCTTCCTTCCTTCCTTCCTTCCTTCGTCCCTCCCTCCCTCTCTCCCTCCCTCCCTTCCTCCCTTTGTTTTTCCACAAGTCTCTTGTGAATGAAAATGACCAAAAAGAAAACCTCCCTTCCTCATTGTTCTACTATTTGATGGTAGTATCAACACAGGTAAGAACCTGTGTTGGGCAGTCTAAGTAAGACTTAGATGCCTTCCTTAACTAACTCATACTTTCTCTTCCTATTTGCCCTATGAAGTGATTTAGTCTCAGAGGTATTTGTCATTTGTCAACAGGAACCTTATTGTAGATTTTCAATAAATAAAGGGGTCTTAAAAAAAGATGGAAGGCAACTTTTTGTTCAGTCAGATAATGACAGGAGTGGGAGAATGGTTTCAAACTAAAAGAGAGGAGATTTATATTAGATATTAGGAGGAAATTCTTCATTCAGAGGGTGGTGAGGCACTGGAACACATTGCCCAGAGAGGTTGTGGATGCCCCATCCCTGGAGATGTTCAAGACCAGGTTAAGATGAGGGATTTATCTAGTGGGTGGCCCTTATCCTATGGCAAGGGACTTGGAACTAGATGATCTTTAAGGTCCCTTCCAACCTGAGATATTGTGATTCTCTGATAAATAATGGAATAGAGAACTTGATATGAAATAGATAAGGGAGAGATGGTTAATTCCTGTTTATGGACACTTGCTGGATTTTATGTCCAGAAATCAAAAGGTGAGCACATGCATAGAAATAAATAATAACTTCTCCCTTTCACAAGCTATATACCTCAGTAGACAGTGGATAATAAATGAGCTTATCTCTATCCTAATACCTGTAGAGAACAAATATATTTTAAAAAGTATGAAGGAAGATACTGCATAACAATATCTTAGTGTACCAGTTCTGAGATGGATTTTGGAGTGTGACAAGTACAGCACACTATTCACAGAATGGTGCCACAGTTTCATACAGCCCAGGGAGAATGTGACTCTACTCTGTATTGCCATCATTTTGCTTTTTGTTGTTTACAGAGTACAAATCATTGGCTACATTTTTCTCCTGTAGATAAAGGTACTTTTACCCATGTCTTGAATTCTCCCATACATATCCATGATACAAAAAACTCTCAAGAACACTTTCCAGGAGACACTTTTTCCAGGATAAGTATTTTACCCAGTAGTGAACACAAAACCGTGTCCTCTTCCTCCAGTCTCTGAATGTGGATTGTAGAGATAATGTATTTATGGAAGAATCTCTTTTCCACAAAAACTGGAAAGAAAATTCTTATCTGTTTTAAACACTGATAACAAAAATTACCCATCTAAAACACAGCATCATACAAGCTGCTGCGGTGACAATTACCTCCATCCCAGCCAGAACCAATACCATACTAGTGGTAGGGTATACTCTGGTAATACTGAATTAGGTATCTGGAGTACTGTGGGTAGACTGGCAGTCCATTGTGTCATGAACACAAACAACCAGCAGAAGAGAATTGTTCCTTCCTTGCAATCTAAGTCTGAATAAGAAGTCCCAAATTCTAAGGTGGTGATTGTGTCTCAGAACTAAAAATGAAAACCAGGTAACCTTCATATTGTGAGGGAATAATATGATCCTAGGAGTCTGATAACAGGAAATGCCTGTTTATACATTAATACCCCACCTAGATTTTCAATTGAGGTAAGTGCATGAGTGGATGTAGTGACACTATGTTAAGCTCATTACAATCTTGATGTTAAATATTAATGGATGCATCATAGTTTCTGTGACCAGCTAGCTGGGAAAAAGAAGGTTAAATCTTTTTAAGCATATCTATAGATACTGATATAAATATAGGTGTTCCATTACAGGTGTAGAATCATAAAAACAGAGAATCATAGAATGGTTTGGGTTGGAAAGGACCTGTAAAGATCATCTGTTTCCAACCCTTCTGCTGTGGGTAGGGGCATCTTCACTAGATCAGGTAACACAAAACTCCACGCAGCCTGACACAATGCTTCGAGGAATGGGGCATCCACAGTTTCTCTGGGCAACCTGTTCCAGTGCCTCACCACCCTTACAGTGAAGAATTTCTTTCTTATGTGTAATCTAAATCTACCTTATTTTAGTTTAAAACTGTTACTCCTCATCCTATCATTACAGGCCCTGGCAAAATTTCTCTGTCTAAACAGAGAAATTGTCTGGTTGTCCAAATTGTCTGGTTGTCAGATTGTCCAAAATTTCTCTGTTCTCTGAAGTACTAGAAGGCTGCTATAAAAGTGTACTCTGAGCCTTTTCTTCTTCAGGCTAGACAACCCCAACTCTCTCAGACTGTCTTCTTAGGAGACATGTTCCTCTTCTCTAATCATTTTTGTGATTCTCTTCTGGACCTTTCTATCCATGCCTTTTTTGTGCTGGGGTATAGATATAGTTAGACAGTAGTGGAATAATTGCCTAAGGTGACTTGAAAATTAAACTGATGTTCATATTTTAAAGAAAAGGTACAGCACTGAAGAAGCTTCCAGGGTGGAGTGTAGCTGCACTACCTAAACGTTCCCTCAGCCTCCAAACTTAGATGTTAATCACACTGGGGAAACCTGCTGTGCAGACTCTAAGGAACAGTACAGAGTGTAGAGCAGAGTGGAGGGTGAAGGCACCGTGGCTAGGCTCAAGATGACAAGTTGACAAGTGTCTGACAAGATGGGAACTTGATTATTCTTGTGCACACCAAGACCAGTAAGCTGCTACCCTAAGCCAATGACCTGTCATGTTTTTGACAAAATGCTGTAGTGAACTTTTCTTATTATAATATCATTATAATACCAAAACACACCTCCATCCCAAAAGCTACCCACCACCAAGGTGCAACCACCCCTCACTGAGCATGTGCTCTGAATTTCTTGGAGCCTATTCCTTTAAACAAAAGCAAGAAAACTTTGCACCAACCATAACCAAGATATACTTAACTAGAGTCACTCAAGCTCCACCTAAAAGATAGAAAATAATATAAATTGGCTTAAGACAGTGGGGATGTTAGGGAAGATACCATCACAACTTCTGGGATTGATCAATGGGCTGAATCTCTCTTTGCCCTCCCACCCCCCACCCCCATTGGGACACCTCTGGGTAAGATTTGAACACTTGTATACACCAAGTGCCTCCCCAGGAAACAGAAATCTCTATAGAGTCTTTGTACCTTTTAACACATTTATAGCCAGCCTGTGTTACTCATGCTTTTGGTATTTGAGTGTACTTTGCAGACACTGAATTTGTCACTGACAATCCAAAGAACCTGTGTACCTGTTGCTTTAATAAATTTCACTAGATTGCATTGAACCTAGCCATGATAGTTCTCATTGAACACGAACAAACTCTTTAAGTGTGTCCATGGTAGCTCATGGAATGTGACTAGAGTGAGGGTGTCCTACATTATCTGTGAATCTGTAATCATGATAGTTCAGAAGCCTGAATGTGACCAGACTTTTAATGGCTAATTGGCTACACGCTTAATGCAACAACAGTTTTGATATAGGTTATTTAATAAAAGAAACAAACCATCTTTTCATCCCTACCACCCAATAACCTGCCCCCAAGATGAGTCAGAAGACCTCTCACTTCTAATTCTTTTAATGAACTACAGACAGTACTGACAGACTGGCCTTTTTCCACAAAAGAAAGACTGAACTGATAGACGTTTCTCATACTTAACTTCCATTACCCTTTACATAGAATGCAAGACCATGCTGCAACATAAAAAAAAAAAAAAAAAAAAAAAAAAGAGCTAAAACTTTGCATTTTGAAGAAGAAATCCAGTGAACTGATTGGAATTTAGTTATCAAAACACCAGGTTTGGAGGGTACAGACTGTATGTTTAACTGTAAACTTCTGGATCTCTCCACTGAATTAAGTAAAGCATATTCTTTATTTTGCTCAATCAAACCTGACATACTATAGTAAACCTGGAACAGTAGAATATCTTAATTTTTTTTAACAATTAACATACAAAACCTAAAGCATTTATTATAATACTGTCTATTATTAACATATCAATGAATGACATTGCAAACAGAGGATAATCAAGTAAATTACTTCATTATTATAAGTAATTTCCCAAGGCATCAATTAGGTAAATTCTAATTACAGACTGTTTCAAAGTTTTAAGTTGAAACTTATTAAATAATACTGGCAAGACCCATGGATGTTGCAAGAAAAAAAAATAATAATTTCATACATGAGAGCAAATTTAATTTCAAATCGTTAAACTGAA
Source organism: Netta rufina (assembly GCF_964035555.1). Classification (NCBI taxonomy): domain Eukaryota; kingdom Metazoa; phylum Chordata; class Aves; order Anseriformes; family Anatidae; genus Netta; species Netta rufina. Next base: position 100,108,434 of record NC_140124.1, read on the forward strand.
GACAGACATACTATTTTTAAAGCTATTAATAACCATAATCTATGAATTACATTGGCTTTTGGATTGATAAACCCATATTCCAAGCTTATTTGTTTCACTGAAAGACATAGAGGCAGTCTTTTCAAAGACATCAAATTATGAATACAAAATGTTCAGTTGGAAACTCATTTGTTTACACTCTCAGGTGCCAGCTTTTTCTCATTAACAATTTGAAATCTTTTCAAATTATTTTTATTGGAAATTTCATTAGTGTTTGTAAATATGTCATGTTTACAACTGAGCAGGATGTGTGAATGTGAGCTTGTGCCCATTCTTCATTTTCCATTTCTCCCTGCCCATTCCTATCTATTTGTAGTGCTGCCCATTCTTTTGCACTTAGTCAGACTAATCCCTTGTATGGGCATGTACTCCACTCACAGAATAGCTCCCGGGGGCATTTTGACACCTTGATTCATATTTTCATGGCTTTTATGTCTCATCTCTACAAAACAATATTACAGTATGATGGAAGTCTTTGAATTGGCGCAAGAAAAACAGAAATCCCAAAGATACAAATATCAGCTTAGAAACTAACATTTGTCACCCATCTACATCTCAAAAGAGCTATGTGCTTCACAAAAGCAGTGAGCAGTGTTTCTTTGATAGACTAGATTGAAATTGAAAGAAGAAACTGAAGAAGATTCCTCATAGGATATCACTAGAGTAAAGTCACAGTTAGGATCTTGGAAATAAATATCTCAGAAAACATTTTATATATATATATATTTTTTTTTAGCAGAAGCAGCAAATTCAACAAAGCACGTATGATGTAATTCTAAGAACTGTTTTTTACACATTGATATTAATAATGGCACTCTTCCTCCTGTCATTGTTAGTAAGGGTACATTATGGAAATTTAGAATTTGTAAATCATAGAATTGGATACTAGGTAGATAACAATCTACTATGGTGATATTTGGAAAGAAATATTTTAATTTTTTTAATGTTTAATTGATATTTGCTGGAAAGATGGCAAAACCAGAACACATATTTCACATCCTATCTTTTAATAGATCAATCAGTTTCTTCTGTTTCATTTTTTATTACAACAGTGAGCCATAGGATGACTGGCACTTCTTTGAAACGACCCAGGGATATTTTGTTTGTTTGTTTCTCTTTGCCTAAAGCATACATGCTGTTTGAATATTGAAGTTAAAATACTAGTGGAAATAGGATGTGGAGTAGGTTTTTTCTGGAAAAGTCAGTATGAATTTCACTTGCAGGGTATATAAAAACATTGTTTTGTAAATGTCATACTAGAAAGTCTGCCTTTTTAAGGAGACATTAGAAATTGTGATGGAAACAATTCTGTCACAAATTTTTCAACCCATTCTTTGTGTTTCTGGAGCAGGCTGCACAAAAGTGAAAGAATCAGAAGCAAGTGAACACAAATCCTTAATATCTTCAATAACATGTACAATGCATAAATGAAGCCAATGAAAAACACCTAGCCTGTCACTGCTGCAGCTGTGGAAAAATAGGGGAAGAAAAGATGACATGATTTCCTTCTCCAGAAATAATAGATGTCCAGCAATGTACAACATCACAAACATTTGTGCTACAATTATTATTAGTTCTTTTGCATACATTATCCCATTCATAGGTTCAAATATCTTGTGCTGAATTTATGGGAACTCAGTGCATAATAGGCTGTTTAAGTGTTTGGTAAGACTAGTAGCATACATATCCCAGGTATAAGAAACCAACATATAACAGTTTTAAATCTACATATATTCTGTTTTACATCTAAAACTGTTTTTAACTTCAGGCCAAAGGCATCACAGGCTATTCTTAAGTGATCTATAAGGAACTGAAAAAAGCAAGCCTATGCTTAAATTTAATACACATACTCCTGGACTTCTACAGGGAAGAGTTTCAATGTCCACAGATTAAGTGAAAGATTGAGAATGACAGGTCTGCTCAGGTTAAAATCATCAACAAATAAAATCACTAGTGTAAAACACAGGGTTGCAAAAAGGGATATAAAATTCTGTTCATATTACAACTGACAATTTCAAGGGCCTGATGCTTGATATTTACATGTACTTTTTGTACAGCACCAACTTGACTGCCTCATAATTAGTGACAACTCCCATGAGGTAGAAAGTAATTGCTCATTTGTAGATGAGGTACTTCTGGATCAAGAAGTGATTAAAATATTTATATTGCACAGCTTGTTCAATTCACTCATATTATCAGATTAATTTACTTTAATTTACCATGCATCAACATTTACATGAATTTCCTCCAAAAATGGTACTTGAAATAGAATAACTTTTTATTACTTATTTTTCAGCTTAATAATATCACTATGTAGGATGGATAGATGGCCACTGCTCCATTAGAATTCTAGATTTACTCTATAAGCATTATGTTGTGTGCTTGCCATGAAAAAATTATAGGTACTTATGATTAAGTATTTTTCAGGCTGGAATCTCTGGGGAATATGGTTTAAATTAATAAAGATTTACTAGTGACAAGTATATATAATTTTGTTAACCTTGAGAAAAAAAAAAAAAAATTGAGACTTTGGTTTTGTTTTGTTTTTCCTTACTATTGTTTTGTTTTTTCCTTAGCTTTTCCAAAAGGATTTGGTTTTCATTTTTCCTTAAATAAAAGGAGTTGTGTCTGAAGTTTTCATAAAACCTGATATTTTAATCTGACTTTTATTTATAAACTCAAATCTCTGCATTGCTGTGATTTATGTTGGTTTCCCTCCAAAAGGACTTAAGATGATAAATTAACTTGGGTAAAAATATAAAAATTTACTTGGTGTCCAAAAGTAATCTCAAACTGTGCCTGTATATACATGTTATTATATACACCTTACACCCCTGGAAACATATTTGTAGGTGGCAGAGCTACATTGTTTGTGATACGAAATCCCCAGATTCCAAAGGAGTCATTTTTAAAATTTTCAGTAAAGTTCCTGACAAAAGCTGCTAGGTATATATGTTTACTGAAGAATAAACAAATATGTCCCAACCCAAATACGTCTGGAGTTGAGAGTCAGTTTTACATACTTCTCAAGAAGCTGGGTAATTGCTCAGATTTAATCTAACTAGTTTGAGCTAACTCAGATATGTTTATCCAGCATGCTGTTACAACAAGGTAGACATAACCCCTATAAGTATACTGGATAGCAGTGCCAGAACTGAAAATCCCTACCAGCTCTGAGAACTTTGTATCCTCAGCTAGTGTTCCAATATTACATTCTACATGGGCATATGTGGAAAGATAGAGTAAAAGACACTTTGAGCACATGGAACACAGTTTGTGTTATGATGAAACCTATCCTTGTTCCTGTGGGATAAAGCACTGTCAATATATAAATCATAGAGAATTTATGTAAGTATGTAATTTATTAAAAATTTATAGTGCATTTATGTTGTCATTATAGGCCAGACCAGAATTCTGAAGTTTAGACTTCCATCTGATTCACTCTATCTTTAAGGCTAACAAGTTAAGATTAATATCCAAAAATATCTATTGAGTATCAGATTACATCAGATTACATTGAAATTAAATATCTCCAGTTAGCACTTATTTTTATTAATCACCAATCTCCAATGAGAAAGCAAAAAATCTAGCCTTTACCTTATTTACCATATTTACCTCCAATGTGGTCAATAGAGATGGCTGACAAGATACAACCTCAAAACAAATCAAAACATATCTTTTACATTTTATTGTGTCTACATACTGATTTCTCAAGCATTTTCTGACATGCCTTTAGTTGAATCATATTGCTGTTAACTGAATCATATTACTGCTGTTGAATCATATTAGCTGCTAACAACTGTAAAAAGAAACTGAAATCAACCATGTTAATGAAAATAGTCTTTTTTTATCATTTTGTAATCAACATAGAATCACTTTCTTGGGTATGATTATACTGAAAATGTAATAGTTATGCCAATATAAAGTTCTTTTTTGTGTGTTATACAATTCTTCAAGATTAAGAAATTCTCAATAAGGTGATCTTACTAATGAATCTTTATTATTTCAACTTCTATGTTCAGAAATCTTTTTGTCAGTTTAACAGTTTCATGAGCATCTTTCCAAAACATCTGACAAGTCAAAGATTGCAAATTGAAGTGAAAAAAAAAATAAAAAAATAAAGGTGAATATATTGATTTATCATTTGTCTATAAAATGGTCTGTGCAGGATAACCTACCTTCAACTAAATCAGTAAGAGAGCAAATGTACTGGGGTACATTAATTAGATTTGGGGTGAAACAGAAGCACATTAGTTTTTCTCCTTTAGTCAATTGAAATGGAATTTGGCACTTTGGTTTTAAGGACACATTGCCTGCACTTTAGAAAAGTAAACCTCAAAGCAAGAATAGTTTTGTAAAGCAATTTCTAAATAAAAGTTAAATGAATTATACAAGTTATTGTATTTATTTGCCTTCTATCTCAGTGCAGATGGACAACATTCTGTTGACAGTTCAGGGCAAGGAATCTGCAGTGAGCCTTATTGCCCTCAGGAAAGGAAGAAAAGATGGAGAAGAGCTGTCAGAACTGCGTACATTCAGTTCTGTCAGACACAGGCTGCCTACAGTGTCTGCTAGCATAAAAGAAAAGAAAACAGATGCTTGTCCAGTATCAGACTCAATTATACCTCCTAAGAGACTTTGCTGTGGTTGGTTAAACAATAAAGAAAAAAAAAAATAGAGAGAGAGAATTAGGTTAGTGGAATGCACTTGCCAAAACAAAAGCCTACAATGCCTCCCTGACCAGCAAAGAGCCTTTGGAGTCACCATTAAAGTTTTCACCTCTAAGCATAGTTTTTAGTCTCTTGGCACAAACATACCATAAAAAGACACACAAACAAATGTGATGAGACCCCAGTCAGGAGCAGTCTCTCTCTGAAAAGAATTGCAAGGTATTGTAGTTTTGAAACTACAAAACAGAATAGAATTAAATAAATTATTTTAGTATAAAGAGAGAGAAAGTTTTTGTATTGTTATACCACAACCTGACAGCATGATCAGGTACTAGATTTTTCTCATTACAGACAGCTGACACAGGAAAGGAAAAGACGGAAAGCACATTTTCAAACAAAGGCTGAAGTCAGCTGTCTTAAAGTTTAGCTATTTTAGTATCCCTTCCCTGGGATTTTTGCTTTGTTATACAGTTAACTGTGACTTTGATCCTTAGTGTTGTTACCTCCTGCTTCTGATCCTTAAGAAAAATAACAGCAGAAACTTGCTAATAGGAGACCCGCCACAGGCCATAGTCCTTTTTCTCATATTTCAGAAGAATGAAAAATAAACAAACAAAAAGATCTCTTCGTAAATGTTTTCAGTCAGTTGTGTAATGCTCTTTTTAAGAGATACATTTTTTCCTTCAAAGGTGAAAAAGGAAGGATTGACTCTCAATCCTTGTGCACCTTACCGGACAAAATACACACAAACGTTATTTCATATTTATGTATAGCATCTGTATTGTTTTGGTCAGTAAACAGGATCCCCATAGAATCATGCAATCACAGAAAATTCAGGCTGGAAAGGAGTTCAGGAGCTCTCCAATCCAACCTCCTGCTTACAGCAAAACCATTTCTGAGGTCCAGTCTGGTTTTTCAGGGCTATGTCCAGTTGGGTCTTGAAAACCTCCAGGATTGGAAACTACAGTCTCTTTTCCTCCCCCTCTTCAAGTGGAGGAAGGTTCTCCTTATGTCCAGCATGAACATCTGTTGTTTCAACTTAGGCCTGTTCTCCCTCTTCCTCCTACCATGCACAGCTGTGAAAGGCTTCACCCCATCCCCTCAATAACCTCCCTGCTGTCCCTCTGTGGCTGTGTTAGATGCTCCTGAAAACACCCCCGTTTCAGGCCGGAGTAGAAGATGTGGTCGAGGTTGGAAGATCATTTGAAGATCATCTAGTCCACCCCCCCTGCCAACCAGGATCACCCAAAGCACATTGTGCAGGATGGCATCCAAGTAGGTTTTGAATATCTCTGGAGAAGGTGACTCCACAACTTCTCTGGGCAACCTGTTCCAGTGCTCTGTCACCCTCACAGCAAAGTGCCCTCTTATATTCAGATGGAACTTCCTGTGCTTCAGTTTGTGCCTGTTGCTTCCCATCCTCTCACTGGGCACAGCTGAAAAGAGTCCTCTGTAACAATGAAACTGAGAAGCTTCATCCTCTTGATACCCTCCATTCAGATATTTATATACATTGATGAAGACTCAATGACTCAATATGAGGACCTCCCTCAGCCACATATCCTTAAAGTGACAGAGTGCAACATCTGTTTTTCTCCAGTTGCTGTAGAATTCTCTTAGTCTCAGCTACTATTACAGTATCATCTCTCTATTGTGGATTTTTCTTCTCCTTAAACCCTGTTTCTAATCCTAGATGACTGTGAAACCTAGCCAGCAAAAGTCAGACAAAGCAGCCACTGAGTACCTCAGCCTCGTCTGTGGCCACTGTCACTAAACCAACCACTCATTATGAACAGGTCCTCGTTTTCCTTGCTCAGTCTTTTCCTTCTACTGTAGCAATAGAAGCTCTACTTGTTGCTGTTGACATCCCTTGCAAATGTCAACTGTGGATTATTTTGATTACTTTTGCTTCAGATGGGGAGGTTATTGGTGCTGGGATGAGATACCAAATCAACTTAAGCCCTTCGAGTCCACATACCCTTCATGTTATAGTCAGGGTTTCCCAAGTTATAAGTACATAATTTCCTGTCTCAGTTTGATGAGAAACTTAAGTATTTGCATATTATATTTTCTTGGCATAAGTATTAAACAAACTGCCTCTTAGTTTTTGTGGTCAGCAACCTCTGCTTGTGCAGATACCATCATAGATGTATTTAATATCTGTGCATTTATTCGGTTATTAATGGACAAGAAATACTTTGTGATTAGGTTTTCTCTCATACTTTCCAATACTGCTGCAAGCTCTTTGGGAAGGACAGGCTGGGAAGATGAGCAGCGAATGCTGACCTTTTTGTGAGAGAGCAGGTGGAATACATACAGCTCTGCCTGGGGATGGCAGAAGAGCCAACTGAGTGTTTATGGATTAGGATAAAAAGGATGACAGGGACAGGGCAACACATTACAGTGGGGGTTGCTCTAGCCACCCTGAAAGGCAAGCCCTGGACTTTCCGAGAGTAAACTGTGGCCTCTTCAAGGATCTGCTTGAAAGAGTCTTGTCGTATAGGGCCCTGGATGGAAAAGAGCCCAGGAAAACTTGTTAATATTCAAGGAACAATTCCTCTAAGCTTAAAACAAGGTCCATCTCAATTAGCAGGAAGTCAGGCAAAAATGACATAAAGGTAGCCATGCAGAAGACCTGGGAGTCCTGGTGGATACTGAGTTGAGTATGAGCCTGCAATTGCCCTTGCCACAAAGAAAGCTGATGATATCCTGGGCTGCATTAGGCAATGTATAGCTAGCAGACTGAGGGAGGTTATTCCTTCTCTCTGCCCAGCACTTGTGAGTCCACAAGTGGACCTGTAGTATTGTTTCCAGTTCTGGGCCTTCTAGTACAAGATAGATGTAGATATACTATGAGAGAGAGTCTGGTAAAGGGCCACAAAGATGATAAAGGTACTGGAACAACTTTCCTATGAGAAAGAGCAAACTGGGAATCTTCAGTTTAGTGAAGGCTCAAGGGGATCTCAATGTAATACCTGAAGGGAGGGTGCATGGAGAACATAGCCAGGCTTTTTGCAGTTGTGCCCAGTGACAGGACACAAGACAATGTGCACAAACTGGAAGATAAGAGGTTCCCTCTGAATATCAGGAAACACTTCTTTATTGTGAGGGTGATGAAGCAATGGCACAGGTTGCCCAGAGAGGTTGTGGAGTCTCCTTTCTTGCAGATTTCAAAAGCCATCAGGACATGCACCTGAGCAACCTTGCCCTGGATAGCTCTGCTTGGACTGGGGGCTTGGACCTGATGACCACTAGAGGTGTCTTCCAACATCAGCCATTCCATGATTCTGTGATGAAAAACACTTCCCACAGACACAAGTTGCTGATACCAGGCAGAAAATGGATCTTTAATACAGTAAAGTGTACTAGGTTGACATGTATTAGGTTTTGGTAGTAGGGGAGGGCTTCAGGGTGGCTTCTGTGAGAAGATTCCAGAAGCTGCTCCATGTAAAGTAACAGCCAGTTCCAGCCAGCTCCAAAAGGGACCTGCAACTGGCCAAAGCTGAAACGATGAGCCATGCTGGTTAAGCCTCTATGAGAGCATATTTAATAAAGAAAATAAAGCTGTGAAACAGCATATGGGAGAGAGAAGTTAAAAAAATGTGTAAAGAAACAACCCTGAAGCCACCAAAGTCAGTGATGGAGAAAGAGGAGGTGCTCCAAGTGTTGGAGCAGAAGTTCCCCTGTGGTCTGTGGAGAGGACCAAAGGGGAGCTGGCCATCCCCTGTAGTCCATGGGGTACCACACCTCCATGCTGCAGCTTATGGAGGACCTTACAGGGAAGTGGATGGATCTGGCCTGAAGTATGCTGCAGCCCATGTTGGAGCAGACTCTGGTCTGGAAGTGCAGCCTAAGCAGAGGAGCCCATGGTGGAGCAGGGGATATGGTGGGAGCTGCTGCCTGTGGGGGGTACATGCTTGAGCAGTCCATTCCTGAAGAATGGACTCTGTGGTACGGATCTATATTGGAGCAGTTCTTGGAGAACTGCCGTCTGCTGGAAGCCCAAATAGGATCACTTTGGAAGGATGGCATCCTGTGAGAGAGACCCCGCTCTGGGTCAGTAAAGAGAGTGAGGAGGAGAGAGCAGCAGAGATGAATTGTTATGGACTAAATGCAGCCCCCATTTTTCATTTCCCTGAGCCACTCTGGGGGAGGACATAGAAGAGGGTGGGTATGGGGAAGGTGGATTTAATTTGCTTTTAGTTCTCATGGCGCTAATCTGTTATCAATAGGCAACAAATTACATTAATCTCCTTGATTCGGAGTCTGTTTTGACCGTGATGGTAAGTGATCTCCCTGTCTTTATCTCAATCTATGATTTTTTTTTTTTCATTTTTCATTCTGTCCTTCTAAAGATGGGGAGTGAGAGAGTGTCATGGTGCTTCAACGCCCAGTGGTGTTAAACCACCACATGAAGATACAGGTTGTTGGTTTCTGTTGGAGGTTCTAGCACTGGGCCTTTCTTTGGTGCTATACTTAAAAACTAATGTTTCAAACTTAATCTGGCCTTTAAAAAGTAAGGCTATACACACACATACAAATATACACAAAAGAAATAAAAACTGTAGATTATGTTAAAAATGTTGAAGTTTCCCACCAGTAATGAGATGTTTCTGGAAACAGCTTTTCAGATTCCTCTAGGGACTTCTGGTTGCCAAACAGACATAATATTTTCTCGTTATTAGCTCTTCAGAGTATTGTGTTCTTTGCAGTCACACCGAGGAAGTGGCATTTTTAACAAGTAATTTAAAGGAATAAAATGAAGGAAAGATGGCTGAAGAATTTGCAATGATGCATAATTATTGGAGTGAGAGAATCTGTGAACATGTCTGCCAGGTTTCTTCACAAAAATAAAAAGAAATCTTCTTGATAAATCTGATTTTAAAAATGATGTAGGCAGGAAGAATAAGGAAAATAGAGTGTATGAACATATGCATTCCTGCATTACACCTGGTGATTCTTAATCTGCATTGTTTCACATTCATCAAAACAAGACAAACAGGTGCAAATTGTGGAGGCATTATTTGTGTATCTTGTTATTTCAGTCAAATCACCAGTTTTCCAAGTGGGAAACAAAATTTTTTCCACTTAACACTATCTTTGGCAAAGCAGTATATTTTACATTTCCACTTTCAAATGTGGACAAGAGATGTCATCCAACCTGTTCCTTTGCATACCCAACAGCTTTTAAAAATACGGACTTGTGCTACATACACTGGAGGTCATTTTTCATACTATTCCTTTAAAACCCATTACTGTAATCGTGGAATCATAGAACGGCTTGGGTTGAAAGGGAGCTTAAAGACATAAGGGAGATGTCCCTGGCCATGGAAGGGCCAGGGACATCTCCCACTAGATCAGGCTGGCCAGGGCCTCATCCAACCTGGCCATGAACACTCCCAGGAATGGGGCACCCACAACTTCTCTGGGCAACCTGTTCCAATGCCTCACCACTCTCAAAGTAAATAATAAGTAAACCTTAATAAGTAAATTTACTCTCAGAGTAAATAATAAGTAACTCTTCTCTATGCTTAAGAGAATCTATAGTAAAATCTATGGTTATAGCAAGAAGTTTCTTGAGTCCCATTGTTAAGGATCAACCCACTTACATGTAGAAGTGAAGTGACTAAATTCTGAGTTCTGGAAAACCATATCTTAATATCTTGAAGATACTGATTACAGGTCAATTATCGTTTGCTTCAATTTCTCATTCATTAAAGGAAGATAATGATACATAGCTGCTGTACGTACCTCACTGTCATACAGAGGAGATTTCTAATTGCATTTAGGTTAATTTCTCATTGAAACTGGTAATTAAATTAAGATTCATATTAATGAATGGACTATTTATAGAAACTGTATATACATAAAGTTTGAAGAGACCTTATAAGACAACCATTCCTCTGTTCTTGTCCATGCAGCCTAGTTGTAACGGATGGTTATGTATTCTGTCTTTTAAAATCTCTGTGATTTCTGGAGGCAATCTGTTCTATTGGTTTGTTATTCTTGCAAGATTTTCCCCCCAATTTCTGAAAGTAATCATTTCTATGGCAAATCAAGTTAGTTATTTCTTGATGATAAGAAAAATATTTCTAACAGATTTTACAGCCTGAAGATTAATATTATGTTTCCTCTCAGTCTTCCTATTTCTCTTTGTCTTCTTTTGTCATCTATAGAATACCTTGTAAACATTTCTATTAAAGACAGTTTGCAGATGTTGATGTGATTTTTTTTTATTATTATTTTTTATGCCATACAACAACTAAATATTAAAAATATATTACTTCTCTTAAGTATGGCACTGGTTAGATCCCAGGTGATGTTTGCATTATCTACAACAATATCTTTCTGGCTCAAATAAAGTACATGAACAGTTAAAATCCCTCAGATCAATCATTCCTCTCTCCTAGCAGGATTTTTCTCCCTATTTTAAATTTGTGTATACACTGGGGGCAAGAGGGCAGACTGTCTTCAAAAATATTACTTGTCCTCCTTTTGTCATGTTAATTTCAGGCTATATCATCATTTATAACATTCATTCTTAATTTGAAGTTTATCCTTCTGGAGCATTTGGGTCTTTCTCTACTATATACAAGATAATTCTTTATTCTATTACCTTCAGTATTTAATACAAATTCTGTGTAGTTCCAGGTCTAAGAGAGAGTAATCTCTGTCTTGGAGAAGGTTTCTGTTGAATCACAGGGAAGTTTTATGCTAGTTAACAGAGACCTGTTGAAGCTAAGGAATCAGTAGCTGGACTTCTGATGGATAGCCATAATAGGCACTGTATATGCAAAATGCACAGTTTTGCAGCAGACTTGTGAGATGAGAATCTCTGAGGAGAGATTTCTGAAAGATGGAAAAACAACTGAAGACTATACTTTTAGTCTAAATTCCCAGAAGTTACCACACTAGCTATATGTAACCTGTTGTTAAGACCATTTCTGAAATACAACAAGCGTTCAAAGAGATTAGATAAGAAAAAAGAAAAGAAAGCTCATTGTCTCACTGATGTGAGAAAGAAGAGAGGGCTCCAGCAGTTTGGATGCATGTGCCAGATGAAGTACTTTCCTTTGATAGAAGTGATGCTCTTTGGCCTGATAGATGGCTACATAATAAAAATCTAGCTGTGCAGATGATGGGAAGACAATATAGCAAATATTTGTGGCAGACATCTAGCAACGTTGTATCAGGAAACAAGCAGAACAAAGGACGGAGTGCAACATGATGCCTATTATGGTGTACTGCAATAAAATAAATAACTGAATGAGCTCTGGTCATGGGCAGCAGAGAAGTTAGTACTGGGAATGTAAAATGAGAGTATGCTGTACACCAGTTTTAAAAGGTAATAATTTAAATTTTAATTAAAAGAAAAAATAAATTGATACAGTCCAATATACTAGCTTTTGTACCAATGAGTACTTTTACATGTAACTTTACTTTTATTTTTCTTTGAAAATAATGGAATTACCCATGGAAAGTAATTAAAAAAATGCCAGTTTAGGTTTTCTGAGATGCGTAACACAGGAAAGTTCTTCTCTCTTGTAAAACAATAAAACTAACTAATCATAAGCAGCTCATTTGCTCTGATTTACTTCATTCGATAGAAAACAAAACAAAACAAAACAAAACAAAACCGAGTGATGTAAGGTGCAGGGGAACATGTGGTTTTACCCCGCTGGACAGACAAACTCCACAACTCTTCTCTCACTCCCCCTCCTCAAATTACAATACGGAGAAAATACAGCAGAAAGGGCTCAAGGGTTGAGATGAGGTCAAGGAGATCACTCACCAGTTATTGTCATGGGCAAAACAGACACAGCATAGGGAGATTAGCACAACATATTGCTTATGACTATTAGACTCTAAGAGTGAGAAACTAAAAGCAAACTAAAAACACCTTCCTCCCATCCACCCTCTTCTTCCATCTCCCCCCAGAGTGGCACAGGGGAACAGTGAATGGGGACTGTAGTCAGTCCCTAACACTGCTTCTCTCCTTCACAATCACCCTCTTTCCCTGGACTAGCATTGGGTACCTCCCACAGGATGCCATCCTTCCCAAACTGATACTGCAGGAGCTTCCCACAGGTAGCTGCTCTTCAAGAGCTGCTTCAGCATGGGTCTGTACCATGGGGTCTATAAGAGCAAACTGTCCTAGCATGGGTCCCCCATGGGCAGCAGCTCCCCCCAGACCCCCTGCTCCTACATGGGCTTCTCTCCACAGGCTGCAGCTCCGACCCAGGGCCTGCTCCTGCAGGGGCTCTCCATGGGCCACAGCCTCCTCCAGGCCACATCCACCTGCACCACCAGGTGCTCCTCCACCCATGGGGGGGGGCTGCAGTGTGGAAATCATCTCCATGTGGGATCCATGGGCTGCAGGGGGACAACCTGCTCCACCAGGGGCCTCTCCACAGGCTGCAGGGGAATTGCTACTCCGTGCCTGGAGCACCTCCTGCCCTCCTGCTGTACTGACCTTGGGAGCTGCAGGGCTGCTTCTGTCACATTTTCTTGCTTCTCTCACATTTTCTTGCTCCTCTCTCTCCCAGATGCTATTGCACAGCAGATTATTCCCTTTATTACACCTGCTTTCACAGAGGCATATCCAGTGTTTCTCACTGGCTCAGCTCTGGCACGCAGTGGGTCCCTTTTGGAGGTGGCTGGAGCTGGCTCTGATCTTACATGTGGCAGCTGGTGGGCTCTGCTCACAAAAGTCAACCCTACAGCCCCCGACTACAAAACCTTTGCCACATAAAACCAATGGACATGTATGCAAAGAACGTTCAGATTGATAACCTTTAAGACTATATTATCAGGAACATTGTATATTCTAGCATGAAGTTTTATCCAATTTTCTTACAACTCCTTTAGTTTCTTACCTGATCAATCAGAAGTATCACTGGGAGGCTTCTGTCATAGTACTTAATTTGTTTATGCCTCATGCCAAGTATCCTCAGTGAAACTGTAATTAGAAAACTAATTTAGCAGGCCAAAGTCCAAGTCCACAAAGATATTTAGGCATGTAAGTTCTTATTTAAAGGCTTAATTCCCCTTGAGAAGCACTTAGATATGATTGCTATGACAATAAGCCTTGCCTCTATCATTTTCAATGAATACATGATATGTATATCTCTATAGTGCAATGGTGTCTGATGTAAATATTTCTAGGGAAAGTCTAGTCATCTAAGTCTAGCCATCTAAGGAGAGCATAGCTAAAGCCAATTACTTCACACAAACCACTTTCCCAACACGGCTTTTCATTTCCCAAGGTAGTCTAGTCCCTGCTAGCTTAGGCATTTCTGTCATATATCATACATTAGAGAAAATCCTAATAGCACAAGTTAAGAAAAGAATAGAAAGGAAACTAAGTATAAACTACATACTTCAAATATTCTGAATAACTGAATGAGTGTTATTATATGTTGTTTGATAGAAATAAGAAAATACTGTTGTATTTAGAAAAAAAAAAAAAAAAAAAAAAACACTTTTTTCATGACTTATAAAAGCACAAATAGTTCTGTCTGAAATGCAGCTCTAAATTAGTTGTGATTCAAAAGAACAGTGAATAATTAGATGTTGGATGAATAGGGGAACTGACACTTTTTCCAACAAAAATAGTAAGGCTTTTTTTTTTCTCTCTCTTATTCATATTATAAGGATTTCCTGTTCCAAAATATTACCCAAAAAAATTACATAGATGCTTCCACAAAAACAGAATATGTTTTGTTTTTGTTTTTAATTTGTAAACCCTGAAAAGGAAACTGTTTTTTTTATGTTTGCTTTTTTTTTTTTTTTTTTTTTTGTTAGTTTGTTTTTCCTGAAAATTAAGAGCAATGTCCCTGAAGTAAAATTTTTCCAAAAATCAAATTTCCCCTGTTTGGAACCCTGAAATTGCAGTTTTCTGCATAGTCTTTAAGGACTTTCACATCCTTTGAACCATCCTTCACAAACATTTTTTTTACATACAAAAAATTTACATACACACTTGCTGTGATACACAATTGCTTTGATATAAAAAGTACTTTGTAAAGTTGAGTATAAAAACAAATTTGCGGAAAGTCTCTGTGTGCAGCTGGACTTAGTGTTTTCCTTCTTCCTTGCATGACCTATGTGCAAAAATATTGGGAAAGTGATACCTATGTGTTGGTGAAGTTGACACAGGTAAAAGGTGCATATTAGTCTCCTGTGCACTGAAGATTTCCAGGATAAAAGGAGAAAAAAATGATATTATTTTAGAGAGTGTTAGACCAGTAGAGATATAGACAGACCGACTCAAAAAAAAATAATAATACACAAAATAAAGAAGATAGCACATCTTTAGGAGAGTCTTTAATATAAAATAGCCATTAATTCAGCAAGAAGGTGATATCCATTACAGCTGTAGCTTTCAGCCCCAACCTGTGTTACACTGATCTGGTGTACTTCCTCCGTATTTTGCTTTTACTTCACTGCAGGTGGTAGGGAAGGAGGAGAGATGGCGCTAGCACACATCACTTCTAGCTTTCATGGTTCCTAGAGTGATATTATGCTGTGGATTATCATTTCCTCACCCTTAACTAGGCAACATAAGTGGAGAGCTGAATGCATTATAAAAAGTGGTAAGAAAAAGACAATGAAATCTTAGATGTTTGCTTAGATGCTTCATGTAATGAAAGAAACTGACCAAAAAAAGCATGGTTGCATAGTTCAGCTAGGTCATAGAAGCATAGAAAGATATGGGTTGGAAGAGACCTTAAAGATCATGTAGTTCTAACCCCCCTGCTGTGGGCAGGGATGTGTAGATAGTTTTCACCTTCAGAAAAATCTAGAGTACTTGGCTACTAGTGTGCACCAGCAGGACAGAAGAACTAGCAACAGATAGAAGACTTGATCTGAAATTTCCTTCTAACATTCCTAGCTGACAGTGAAAAATACTAACAATTATATCATTACACACTCAAAAAATTAATCCCAGTTATTATAATTTCTAGTAATATCCTGCAAAATGTCATCTTGTCAACCTCTTACAAAGGTTAGTATTTGACACAGTGAGTCACTTTGTTGCTCCAAGGAAATAAAATGGAAGAATGTTGCAGGAAGCATGGCCAAAAGCACAACAGACACCAGTATGGTCAGATCATGCTCCATTTTATCGCCCGAATAGCCTAACTTTTATAGTGAACTTAACAGGGGCGGATAGTGTTTCACACAAGATTATTGGTCAAAAGCACTCAGACAAAGAACTACAAGAAAACAACCCCACCTTCAAGAAAACAACCCCCTTGTCATTAGAAGTCACGTAGACCTTGTTCTTGAAGCCAGATGCTGGTAACAATATTTTTCTAACTTCCTCAATTGGGCGATGTGGGAACACTGTCATGAGAACTTCTCATAGTTGCCCTGGTAGCTTGGTTTGCTCAGCTGCAGCAAGCCATGGGATTTTTGCTGTTTCAAAAAATCCCTCAACAGTAAAATTTACCAAAAGACAGTTCAGCCTTAGTATTCAATCAAGACTGTCTTTCAGTGGATGGATCTGGAAAATAATAGAAAAGAAGATTACAAGTACAATCAAGTACTGTGCTGCATGGATATCAAAACATTAAAAAATCTTTGTTTAAAATTAATAATGAGAGATTCATTCATTACTTGACAATATACAAATTATAAGCCATAGTATTAAGTGCTTCTTAAAAGGGGTTTGTAGTGTATTATTTGCAGTAAAGACAAATTACAATGAATATCGCTAGAAAAGATTCTGATGTAACTTTACCCAGGATTTGCAGACCTGATCAGTCATGTTCAGGAAAGACAAACTCGAAATGGGAGAAGCTCTGGCAATGTCATGCAAGGTAAACTATGGTGTAGAATACATCTCTTTCAAGTTAAATTGCTCTCAGGTCTCTCCAAGAGCTTTATCTTCTCCAGGCTGAACAACCCCAACTACTGCAACCTGCCCACATAAGAGAGGAGCTCCAGCCCTCAGATCATCTTCATGGCCCTCCTCTGGACTTGCTCCATGTATTTCTTGCATTGGGGGCCCATAGAAATGAATGCAATACTCCATGTAGGGTGTCATGAGAGTAGAGCAGAGGGGGAAAATCACTCCCCTTGACCTGCTAGCCACATTTCTTTTGATGCAGCCCAGGATATGGTTGGCTTTCTGGGCTGCTAGTTCACATTGCCAGGTCATGCTGAGCTCTTCTGGGCTTTCCTTAGGGATGCTCTCAATCCATTCTAAATTCAGCCCATATACGTGCTTGGGATTGCCCCAGCCCAGATTCAGGACCTCACTCTTGGCCTTGATGAACTTCATGAGGATCACACATGCCCGCTTTTCAAGTCTGTCAAGGTCCCTGTCAAGGTTTAGATGACATCCATTACCTTCAGTGTATTGACTGCACCGCACAGCTTGGTGTCATCCTCAAACTTGCTGAGGGTGCACTCAGTCCCACTGTTCATGTCACCAACAAAGATGTTGCATAGAGCTAGTCCCGGTACCAACCCCTGAGAAATGCCACTTGTCACTAGCCTCACATCACACCACTGACTGCAATACTTTTAGTGCAACCATCCAGGCAATTCCTTATCCACAAAGTGGTCCATCCATCAGATCTTTGTCCCTCCAATTTAGAGACAAGGATGCAAGGACAGTGTTATGCAGGACAGTGTCAAATGCTTTGCACAAATCCAGGTAGGTTATGATATTGGAGATGCTAATTTACTTTGAATACACCTTTATTCTTCATAAAAAGGAAGACTGGGCAATTCTGAAGTTTTCATTGTAAATATAAGTACTGGTTTTCATTTTGTGGGAAAATCCATGGTTAACTAAAAGCAACATACATGTACTCTTCAATATTGAAAAAAATAGACATAGATGAATCAATTGATCAATCATTTGAAAAGATGCAACAAACATTGACTTTTTTTTTTTTAATATACCTCATTGGTTTCAGTGCTTTCCCTCAGCAAAATTACCATCACAAATAATATTTTGAATAGGTTGCTAAACTGAGGTAAATCAATTAATTTCATTCATGTCAGTGAAATTTTTCCATTTTACCCAATGGTACTGTGCTCCATTTAAAAAAATAAAATAAAATAAATGATCTGGTGTAGCCAAAATCTATCATTTTCTCTAAAGCAATGAATAGATGTTGTAATGATCAAGCATTTCTTATTTGAAATACAGTTCTGCACTTTCAGGAAAAAAGATTTTTCCTTAAGATCTGTCAAATTCAGTATGGTATTAATGGCCTCTAAGCCAATCCTCAGATAGCCATAAGCCTACAGCATTATCCAAGATGTATTTGAAGAAAAAAATTGCTTGACACTAGAGAAAAGGTTAGCGCTACACTGCAGGGATTCTAATTCTTAGTTTCATTAAAGAATTAAATTAGAGTGAAACTTTTACTCTTTCCTCCTCTCCCCATCACAAAAAAAGAATGTTAACCTCAAACGGACTTGCTGCTTATCTTCAGTATTTGGCAACCTTTTCTTCACAGCAAGGGCAAAGGTCCCTGCATTGATATTCTGAAGGGAATCTGCATGACATTGTTACGAATGGGCAAATGATCTGAAAGTCCCTACACAGCCAATATGATTCTGATTAAAGCTTGGCATTTGTTTTCTTGCTCTTTGGAGCAGACAGCATGCTGCCTGGAATTAGAAATATGAAAGGCAGAGGAACTTCCTACTGTGAAGAGAGAGTATTTTGTCTTCCTCATTTTCAAAATGCAGCAAAGTTTGCAAACTTTATTATTATTATTATTGTTTTGAGCACAGATCATTAAAATGAGGTCATCCCTGTTTTCCCTTTCAGAGTAAGGTGTACTGTGGCTCACGCAGTTTCCTTCAGTGTTACCGAGAAAGACCTTGCCCTACCAGCTTCTTAACTGATAGTTCTGTAGCATTTAAAACTGGAAAATAATTATTTAGTATTTCAATAATACATGCATTAAGCATTTATAGTAAAACCCTAGAATTTGGAAGGAAAGCTCTTGTATGAATGTGTGCATGCTCATTTAGTTGTGCTATATGCATTTGTACCCTCATTTCAAAATCTAACTTAAAAATCTGTTTATTATTGTCCACTTAAATGTACCCATCTTGAACCCTGGATTCAGGTTTACTTTCACCAAATTAGAAAGACCCTAAATAGTGGAGAAAAAAATCTTTGAGTAAAATAGTAGTTCCCCTGAAGTCAGTGGCAGAAATAACTTTAAGAGTTATTTAGAATTTTTATTATTTACATTATTTACATTATTCACATTATTTAGAATTTTTATATATAACAATTTTTGCAATATATTACATTATTACAATTAACTGTAACTTGTAGTATGTGCTTCAATGGCAATATTTACAGTACATCACAGTGAGTCATTAACACAAATCAGAGGGCAAGCCTCACACAACTGTAAATGTCTTGTTGTTGTTGTTGCTTTTTGTTGTTGTTTTTTCCTGGAAACTGCAGAACTGTTTTTCAAATAAGAAATATTTGATTATTACATTTTTTTAACAAAATGATAGACTTTGTAATAGATAAATGATAGACTTCAGCCACATCATTTCCCAAATGATCATTTCCCAAATGATTTCCCAAATGAATGAAATGAATCATTTTACCCCAAATGGGCCCTGTCACAGTTGGGCAGAGGGAGGGGACCTGGGAGTTGAGGAGAAATGGAGACAGGTCCCTGCTCGACCTCACAGGTGATGCCCCCCCCCCCCCCCCGGCCCCACCTTCCCAGGTGCCCTTACATAACAAGTTTGAGGGCCTGGAGCTTGAGAGACCAGTGGGTAAGGATGGGGTACTAGGTCTACCCTGGTTGATTCCACACCTCAAGACTGTCTCCACCAAGAAAGACAGAAGGGTAATTGTTGTAGGCGACTCCCTTCTCAGGCAGGAAAAGGTTGAGGTTGAGGGTCTGGACAGTAGTCCAAACCCAGGAAGCAACCCTGCAAAGCATGTCAAGACTGAGGGAAGTACTGAGCATATGGATCGGGGCCAGGCGGAGCACTGCATTACAACCAGTGCCACAAAAAAAGAACGGAGAGTCTTAGTGATTGGAGACTCCTTGCTGAGGGGCACTGAGGCTCCTATTTGTCACCCAGATAACCTATCCAGAGAGGTGTGCTGTCTTCCTGGGGCATGTGTCAGAGACATTAGGAAGGCTCTGCCACAGCTCATTAAACCGGAGGACTACTATCCTGTTGTCATTCTTGTTGGATCCCAGGAAGCTGCAACTAGAAAAATGAGGAATATTAAAAGGACTTTGCATCCCTAGGAAGTTGTTGAAGGGATCGGGGCACAGGTAGTGTTTTCCTCTGTCCTCCCTCTGGGTGACCGGGACCCAGAAAGAAGAAGGAGAATGGGACAGGTGAACAACTGGTTGAGGGGGTGGTGTCTGGGTCAAGGATTTGGGTATTTCAATCTTGGGCAGACCTTTGAGAAGACGGGTATGTGGGATGCTGACTGACTTCAACTCAGCAAGTGGGGCACAAGTGTGCTGGGGAGCAAGCTCTCTGAGCTAATTACCAGGGCTTTAAACTAGGTTTGACAGGGGAAGGAAGGGGATCTAAAAGTGACAGAGAAGGGCTGAGTGAAGTTGTCACTGCTGTCACTGTTGAAGATAGTAGGGAAGAACCTCTGAATTGTCCCATAGGATCGTCCAAGGGCTCCTCAGAGAAGGTAATGATCCTGATACCCCGTCTGGAATTTTCTTCTTGCATCCCTCCAGGGATAACTGTGCCTGCTGCTTCGCTAAAGAGCCTGTATACCAATGCACGGAGCATGGGAAATAAACAGGATGAGTTTGAGATCTGTGTTCAGTCGCAGGGCCACGATCTCATTGCAATCACAGAGACATGGTGGGACAGCTCACATGACTGGAATGCTGTTGTGGAGGGCTATGTCCTTTTTAGGAAAGAGGCTGGGGAAGCAAGGGGGTGGGGTTGCTCTTTATGTGACAGAGCAATTAGAGAGTACACAGCTCCAGCTGGCAGAGGGTGATGGACAAGCAGAGAGCTTGTGGGTGAAAATTAAGGGGTGGGCTGGTATGGGGGACACTGTTTTGGGGGTATACTATAGGTCACCATATCAGGAGGAGGAGGTCGATGAGGCCTTCTACAAGCAGCTGGTAGTATCCTCATGATCACAGCCACTGGTTCTCATGGGGGACTTCAATTTTCCGGACATCTGTTGGGTAAGCAATTCAGCCAGTCACGCGCAGTCCAAACAGTTCCTACAATGCACTGAAGACAATTTTATAACACAGGTGGTGGAGGAGCTGATGAGGCAGGGGGTGTTCATGGACCTTGTACTTACCAACAGGGATGGGCTTGTTAGGGATGTGAAGGTTGGGGGCAGCTTGGGATGCAGCAACCATGAGATGGTGGAGTTCAACATGGAACTTGGTGGAAGAAGTAAGGCTAAAAGAAGGATTGCTACCCTGGACTTTCAGAGTGCCAACTTCAACCTCTTCTGGGACCTGCTTGGGAGTATCTCATGGGCTAGGTTGCTAGAAGGCAAGAGTGCATGTGAGAGCTGGGCTACATTTAAACAGCACTTCATCCAAGCTCAGGATCAGTGCATCCCTAAGGGTAGGAAATCATGGAAGGGGGGCAGGAAACCTGCGTGGATAAGCAAGGAGCTCATCGATAAGATCAAAAGGAAGAGGAAGGTTTATGAAATGTGGAAAAAGGGTCTGTCCTCTTGGGAGGAGTATAGAAGTGTTGTCAGAACCTGCAGAGAGGCGACAAGGAAGGCTAAAGCCTACCTAGAGATGAGGCTTGCAAAAGAGATAAAAGATAATAAAAAGGGTTTTTTTTTAAGTATGTAAATAGTAAAAGGAAGACTAGGGATAATGTGTGTCCTTACTGAACGAGGTGGGTGTCCTGGTAACAGGAGATGCTGAGAAGGCGGAGATACTGAATGCTTTCTTTGCTTCACTCTTTGCTTCAAGGACTCCCTCCTGGGACTCCTCAACACTGGACGAAGGAGAAAGAGTCTGGGAAGTGGAAATCTCCCCCCTTGTTGACAAGGGAGTGGTTCGGGAGTGTCTGAGTGGGCTCAATGCACACAAATCCATGGGTCCCAATGGGATGCATCCATGAGTGCTAAGGGAGTTGGCAGAGTTGATTGCCAAACTGCTCTCTATCATCTTTGAAAAGGCCCAGGAGAACAGGAGAGGTGCCTGAAGATTGGAGGATAGCCAAGGTCAATCCAGTCTTCAAGAAGGGCAAGAAGGAGGATCCAGGAAACTACAGGCCAGTCAGTCTCACCTCTGTCCCTGGAAAAGTGTTGGAACAGCTTGTTCTGGATGCCATCTCCAAGCAACTGGAAGAGAAGAAGGTTATTAGGAGTAGTCAGCATGGATTCACCAAGGGGAAGTCATGCTCGACTAACCTCATTGCCTTCTACGATGAACATCACCAGCTGGGTAGATGAGTGGAGAGCTGTGGATGTCATCTACCTTGACTTTAGCAAGGCTGTCTCCCATAACATCCTGATAGCAAAGCTGTGAAAGTGTGGGATAGGAGTGGACAGTAAGGTGTGTTGAAAAATGGCTGACTGGCTGAACTCATAGGGTGGTGATCGGCGGCGCAATGTCTGGAGACCTGTGACTAACGGTGTTCCCCAGGGGTTGGTGCAATGTCCAGCTGGAGACCTGTGACTAATGGTGTTCCCCAGGGGTTGGTGCTGGGTCCAGTCTTGTTCAACATCTTCATCGATGACCTTGATGAGGGAATAGTGTCTGCCCTCAGCAAGTACGCTGGTGACACAAAGCTGGGAGGAGTGGCTGACATACCAGAAGGCTATGCTGCCATTCAGCGAGACCTGGACCACCTGGAGAGATGGGTAGGAAGAAACCAAATGAGGTTTATTAAGAGCAAGTGTTTATTAAGAGTCCTGCACCTGGGAAGGAACAACCACATGTATCAGTACAGGCTGGGGGATGACCTGCTGGAGAGGAGCTCTGAGGAGAAGGACCTAGGGGTCCTGGTGGACAACAGGTTGACCATGAGCCAGCACTGTGCCCTCATGGCCAAGAGGGCCAATGGGATCCTGGCGTGCATAAAAAGGAGTGTGGCCAGCAGGTCAAGGGAGGTGATCCTCCTCCTCTACTCTGCCCTGGTCAGGCCTCACCTGGAGTACTGTGTCCAGTTCTGGGCTCCCCGGTACAAAAAAAGATGGGGATCTCCTGGAAAGAGTCCAGCAGACGGCCACAAAGATGATACAGGGCCTGGAGCATCTTCCTTATGAGGAAAGGCTGAGAGACCTGGGTCTGTTTAGCCTGGAGAAAAGAAGACTGAGAGGGGATCTCATCAATGTGTATAAATACCTGAGGTGTGGGAGACAGAGGGATTTGGCCAACCTCTTTTCAGTGGTTTGTGGGGATGGGGCAAGGAGTAATGGTCACAAGATAGAGCACAGTAAGTTCCACACCAACATGTGAAAGAATTTCTTCACAGTGAGGGTGATGGAGCACTGGAACAGGCTGCCCAGGGAGGTTGTGGAGTCTCCTTCTCTGAAGATATTTAAGTCCCATCTGGACACCTATCTGGGCAGCCTGCTCTAAGGAACCTGCTTTGGCAGGGGGGTTGGACCCGATGATCTTTTGAGGTCCCTTCCAACCCTTTCAATTCTGTGATTCTGTGATTTCATTTATAAAAATGAGGCAGAGTACCGGTGGATAAAATGGCATAAATTCATTGGTGTGAGCGATATTAAGCTGTAGAAGAAAAATGAATGTAAGTGAACACAGCAGAAGCCAGCCTCCAGAAACACTATTACACAAGTTTCAGACAATCTCAGACAACCTGGGGTTCTTGAATAGCCCCATGCAAATGACTCAGGACCCAAGCCATTGGATTCTACATTTTTTTCTCCATAAAGGAGTTAAATTGCTCCTCTTAGCCTGCAATCTTAGGGTATGAACAAAAATTAAAGTAAATCTTAAACTGTTTAGAGATCAAATAAATAAATGATGGAGGTCATCAAGCTTCTAACAAAGCAGTTAGTTGAATTTAATAACCAGGAACTACCTCTTTTAGGAAATAAATCCTTCTTCATCATTAGCTTTCACTAAACTACTAAATTTGAGTCACCAGACAATTGCATCAAGATCATTTTCCTTGACCTCTGCATTGATAGTAATTCATGCACTATTAAATATAAAAAGTTACACTTCAAATAACACAGTTAAATAAAGAAGCTGTATGAACAAATTATAAGTACATACAGAGATACAAATACGTGAGTAATACAGCCTGTCAACTTTAGCATGTCTTATTCTTCAGAACAAATATAGTCATCTTGTTTCATGCCTTTTTAATTTTTATCCAGTGAAGAGGTTTTGTTATCCCAGAATTGTGTCTGAGGAAATTTGTATTACTATTTTTCAACTGAATGAAGTTGAGATCTGGTGTTTTAGTATTGTTATCATTACAATTATGTCTTTAAAAGAGATGAAAATACCTTTACTTTGAGTTAGAGTGTTAAGAAACCACATTCTTTCTATTCAGATTAGATTCTACATAAAGAAGGCTATGCTAGTTATGTCTAGAAATAACAATATGAAATTTTACAAAACAGTTAAGAGAATGGAAATAATCAATGACATCCTTCATTCTGAGTTTTGATGCAGTTCACAAAGTATTTCAGAGACTGCTGTAATAAAAGTTTAGATTGGTGTAAACTGAGGTCAGACTATCTCATTTAAATGAGCAAAATAGTTTATATGCTTATCTGACATTTCCTTTATTTGTGCATTTATAAGGCAGTGTATTATTGTGATTTAGTCCAAAATCTTACTTAATACAAACCTTAGCCTTTCTTATTTTTAAGTATATAAAGTGTAGTGTATATTTTTGTGCAAACTTAAGAAAAGTACCACCCTTAGGAGCTGAAAAGCTCTTGTGCCTGTCCAAACTTTCTGTCCTTCATTGTTAATGTATATCTTTCAACAGGTGTAATTCCACTCTGATGAATTATCTATGATGCCCACTAACATCATCTGTGGGCTACCTAAATCTGATTTCCTTTTTTTTTCCTCAGCTGCCTTCTGACTAGCACTCATACAACTACTAGAACAAAGTGATCAATGACCGAATGCTACGGAGTGCACACAGATATGTCTCTGGTATATACCTGGACACACACCAGGCTGAATATAATGAATGTAATGCTTACTCTGAATAAAGATGATAAAGGATTTCCTTTTCCTCTGCCTCAGATTTTCATTTTTTTCTTGACACAGCTAAAGCCACAGCTAAAAAGACTAAGAAGCTTATTAGAATAGACACTGCTACTGAGAAGGAAAGCTCTGCTTCTATTCTTCTATTGCTGTTTTAGCTTTCAGCATGGCAACTTCAAATTTAATTAATTCACTGATCTGTGCCTTAGTTTCCTCAGATGGAATGTGGTGATATAAGGAATGATTTAACTTGTTAAAAATGGTCTTAAAACGTATGAGGAAAGGTTGATGAAACCTGTAATTAAAAGTTTATAATTGAATGTATTTTTCAATTTTTTTTTTTTTTCTTCACTTTCTAAATTCTGTGAGGAAATTCTTTAAAAATTTACGTAAATAATTACTTTATAATAATCTCTCACTCGGCTGATACATTTTGTCATATGATGACAAATTTATGCTGCTATTATAATACAAACTATCTTTAAATTCTTTGCCTTTACAGGCAGAAATATTTTTTCTCTCCTTTATTCCAAAAAAGGAGACTCTCCAGATTTTTTTTTATAATAAATTTACTCTGATCACTTGGGATTATTTTGTGCCATTGAAGTTTAAGCAAAATTCTCCATTAATTTTATTAAGATTTTTTTTTATACATCAACAACAAGGTTGTCTGACAGCGTTAGAAAACATATTGGTATTGTATTTGCCAATAGAAGACTTCAGAATGTTGTCAGCCTTGTTGTCACTATGTACACAAATATAAGACATTCCAGGAAGATAAAAGCAATTCATTGTCAATTGCCTGGGAGACTGACAGGATAAAAAATATTTTGTATAGGAATTGTGCTTAATAGAGACTGTCACATGAAAATGTATGATTGAAGCAGAGTGAATAAATAAAGCAGGCAATATTTTTTCTCTGTAAATCTTGGTGTTTCCATACAAAACGGAAGAATTCTGATACATACTTTAACAATAAATTAAATAAGAACTATGGAACATAGTAAATTTTCATTGCTTCTTTTCTTATTGGAAGAAAATACAAAAAAAAGAAGCCAAGAATAAGTTACTATAATTAAAAATGCATGTATCCACATACGTAAATGCATTAAAAGACAGCAAGTCCCATTCATTTTTATCCTTCACTGTTATTGATATGATCTAAAATACACACAGGTTTCTCCTTAACAGTCTTGTGTAATTTTGCTTTCTTGTTCTGTGTCTCTGTGTGACACTGCTTACACAGTCATTAGTTGTTTATACATTTTAAAGCAAGTAATTTTTAACTTAGTATAAAGAAAAGAATCCAAAACCCATGAGTTTTCTTGGGTTTAGAAGTAGCAACATATTTATCAAAGTAGATCTATAAACCCTCAAGCTGAGATTAATCAAATCACAGTAAACTGTAGGCAGTTTTTAAATGCCTGTAGTTAAATGTTAGATAATAATTAGTCTTTATCACATTATCATTTCCAATATTGTATCTTGTATGTACACATTATGTCCTCATGAAAGCACCATGAAAGAAACTACAGATTACTCAAAATCAAAAACATATTTAACAAGACATCAACATAACTTTTTCTCTGTCACAGCAATCTGTATTGTATTTGACTTTAGACCCAAAGGGGAATTAAAAAAAAAATAAAAGAAAGAAAAAGTAGGGGTGGGGGGCGGAATCACAAGTCATCTGAATTCTTATGAAATAATTGTAAAGGTAGCTAACTATCACAATGCTGAAAATGGTACTGCAATGCTTCAGCTAAGTTAAAAGGAATAGCTTTGGCTCATACTCAGCAACTATGGTTCTCTTTCTTCAAGATTCAAGTCTCCAAGTGATTTTAAACAAATGTATATCTATTGTTCATTCATACCATTTCTGTGAAATAAAATAGCCTATAACAGAAAAAGTAATATCCTACATTGTAAAGAGGACAGATTTAATGCATGTATATAATGCCATAACTACGGAACACAATTATCTATCCTTTAATGAATATTTTCCTTGATTTTTTTTTTTCTTTTTTAACAAACAGTTTGCCAAGGAAATGTTGTCTCAGCTGAGGATGGTTGGATATAGCTAGAAAAATAAAAGCATGTTGAAGACTGGGGGGCAACATCTGCTCTAAATTACAGCTGATAATAAATGAAATTTGTAATGAAATTCCATATAATGGTTGATGAACATTATTTAAATGAAGCTAGTCTTAGAAAATTATGTCCCAACATGAGGCCAGTACAACTCTGAGGAAATACTGCTCTCAGGCACAATGAACTGAACTTAGATTTCAGCATCTGCAAAAGTACAACCCCATGATGTAACGAGATCAAACACTAGTTTCAAAGTATTTTTATCTTAATTCACTACATAAGAGAAGGTGGTATGTGTTCCTTTTGCATAACACCTCTAATTTTCTTCATGGTACCTGACATGAACCACATTAGTATCACACTAATTACATTATAGTTCACATTCTCTCTAACTCAATTTGTAAGAATTAACCTACCTCCAAAGAAGAGTCATTTTCCCATCTTACTTCCTCTTATCTCACTGAAACCATTATTGAATAAGTTTCCAGAAGGATAAAAGACTGTTCTTTGTAACAGTTTCAGTTATCTTTCCCTGAAGAAAAATAAATTCAAGAGTAATTTTTGACAGAGAAGAAATTATACCCCAAGCCTAAAAACAATTTAGCCCTGTCACCATGGGGGAAAAAAATATAATGTATAAAAATTGGTTGTTTTTTTTTTTCTTTCATGCAGTGACAAAAATATTATCTTCTGTCAAATGATACGTTTAACATTTATCAGTGTAACTCCTGAGCCACAAAATCACACTGTCTTTTAATCCTTACAGGAAAAAAATATCTTCCATAGATACATTCCTTAGATACTTAAGTGCTGCTTAAGGAAACCATATATAGTGGCGTAGAACTTATATGCAGCCACAGTGCGTGAGACACTGGCATGTACAAATTCATTTTCTAAGCAGATGGTCTCCAAGCAGGTGTGTAAATGTTTTCTTCTTTTAGAAGAAGAAATATTTGCTTCTATTTTTTTTTTATTCTATCAGGAAATTAAAACAACAACAACAAAAAATTGTCCCAAACCATTCTATTAGAAGGAACACGTATTTTGACCCTAATGCCAGAAGTCCAGTCTTTATTAACAGTGATTTTTTTCTGATTGCTATCAAATGTCAAAGCATAATTATGTCAAATGATTTTTTGAAAGACACAGACAAAATCTTTCCTCTCTTATAACAACTTATAAAAAACGTACTATGATATGATATGATGAGATGAGTAGATTATTAAAGAAGCTTTAGTCTTAGTTTCTTAGCTGGAAAACAAATTTTATTGAGCTTTGTGATATTTTAATTTTATTCAAAGGAACAATAGAACACATAAATACTTTGCCAGATGTTCAGTTTCAAAAGCAACTCAGCTCAGTTTCAGCTGAGCCTTGCAGTTCTTGCAAGACAACCTAGGAAATGTCATCTCTTGCAGGGCAGCAGATGAAATCAGGTGTTAAGCACAGAGGGAGCACAATTTAAACATTTTTATCAATCTCAGCAAAAACTTTTTTTCATAAACATTAAAAAAAAAACACCTTCCTTTAGAAACAAAGATGTTAATAACTTTACATGACGAAAGTTTGCATTCTTCAAGACATTAAGCCCTTTGTTGTTGTTGTTTTGTTTTGTGTGTGTAGGTTTTTGCAGAAACTGCAAACTGAATTATAAAATAATTTGTCCTGTTTTTGATGTCGTAACTATCAATGAACACACTATGAGTGCACAGAGTTGCAAGAGAAATTAAAATGGCCTGTGTATAATTGACAAACAATATAGACAATCTAGAGGGAAAGGGGGTAATAGGATAAATACTTAGGCCTTTTAGGCCTTTTTATTCCCCTGTTCCAATAGATTGATTTTACTTGAGTAGGCAGCTGAGCACCACCGTAACCATTCTCTCACTCCCTCTCCTCAAAGGAAAAGAAGGAGAAAATATGATGCAAATGGCTCAAGAGATGAGATAATGACAGTGACATCACTCAACAATTATCATGATGGGCAAAATAGACACAGAGTAGGGAGACAGTAAAATTTACAGACTATTATTAGTAAGCTAGAGAAGTGAGAAACAAAGGAAAGAGACCAAAACCACCTTCCCCTCATCCACCCTCTTCCACCTCCTCACCCCAAGTGGCACAGGGGAACTGGGGTAACTGGGGGTTGCAGTCAGTCTATAGTAGTTCTCATCTTCTGCTCCTTCGTGGTCACTCTCTGCCCCTGCTTAAACATGCGGTCCCTCCCACAGGATGCAGTCCTTCCCAAACTGATGCTGCTTGGGCTTCCCACAGGCTGCAGCTCTTCAAGAACTGCTACAATATGGGTCCATACCACAGTGTCCATCCATCAGGAGAAAACTGATTCCTGCCAGGTCACCTGCTCCTGTGTGGTCCCCTCTCCACAGCCTGCAGCTCCAGCCCAGGTCCTGCTCCACAGGCCGCAGCCTCTTTCAGGGCAGATCCACCTGCTCCACCGGGGGCTTCTCCATGGGCTGCAGTGTGGAAACCTGCTCTGCTGTGGTACATCATGGGCAGGGGGACAACCTGCTTCACCATGGTCCTCCCCACAGGCCACAGGGGAAATTTAGCTTTAGTGCCTGGAACACCTCCTCCCCCTCCTTCTTCACTGACCTTGCGGTATGCAGGGCTGTTTCTCACTCCTCACTCTCCCAGCTGCTGTAGTGCAGCAGGTTGTTTTCTCTATCTTAAATATGTTCTCACAGAGACACAAACAACATTGTTTGTTATGTTGCAGCATAACAGGTCTCAGCAGCAGGTCCCTTTGGAGCCAGCAGAAACTGGCCCATATCTAACATGGGGCAGCTGCTAGATTTTTCTCACAGAAGCCACTCTTGCAGCCCCCCACTACCAAAACTTTACCATGTAAACCCACTACATCCCCCCTATCACAGTAGTGATTTTGTTTGTTTATCTGTTTGTTTCATTCATTTCTCCTAAGGTAAGGAGATGTAATCACTGGAAATGAAGTCAACGAACTATTAAGAACTGAGTACTAGGAGTCCATAATTATTACCAAAAGTTGTACAAAGTAGAAAATATTTTCACTCTGCCTCTATTCCCCTCTCTTGATAAGGCACATCAGCAGACACAGAATGTAAAATGGCAAGAAGGAAAAACGCAAGAAGGCAGCATATATATTTTAGGTCCTTACTGATTTGAAAACAGTTGTAATTGCTCTCATATAGTGTAGTTCTAAATGTAGAGTACCCCCTGTTCAGATTCCAGAAATTATTATTTTATGAAGATGTTTATAATTTGTTTTTGTTTTTGTTTTCTTGCTGTTTTCCAAATGCAAAATGTAGTCAAGTCTGTAAGTATTTATGTATCTGAGTAACTTTATGTGCATGCATAACCTTGTTGACTGAAAATAGTAGATAGGGATTTCAATGAAATTCCTCATCCTAGGGAAGCTATTCAGTCATCCACA
The DNA here is from genome assembly GCF_964035555.1 of Netta rufina. Lineage (NCBI taxonomy): Eukaryota > Metazoa > Chordata > Aves > Anseriformes > Anatidae > Netta > Netta rufina. The sequence continues at coordinate 100,138,841 of NC_140124.1, forward strand.
TATTTGGGGATTCAGCTCTCCAGCTAGTGGAAAAGTACATTAAAACAGGTAAACATCTACAGACAGAAAGTAAAGACATCTCCTGAAAAAAAAAAAAAAAAAAACTTCATACTGTTTTTATTTGTTTGTTTGTTTATTTGTTTCTTTTTTTTAGCAGCCTCAACATTTTAATTTTAGAATATTTATATAGCATATAATAGAGCTTCAGGGACCTGTGAGATCCAGACTGTTTGGTGATCACTCAATATCATAAATATTAAATATTGATGTTTATTTCCCATTCCACAAGAAAAGAAAAAAAAAAAAAAAAAAGACAATGAAATTATGAAATTAAGATATCAGAAGATAAACTCCACTGAAAATAACTAGCTTCATACTGCATGTTGTCCTAGACTTGATCCGGAGTCTGATCATTTGGTGAACTTATGCCCAATCATTTCCTCTGAAGCAGTGTTAAGAAGGACAAACGTGCACCCCCAGATTGGAGAATAATGATATAATGGATGGATATTACTATTTCTGAAGAAGATTGGAGGTTTTTAAATAAGAAAGTAATTCAGAAATACAAATACTGCATAGAGTTGTGCTCTATACCAAATACTGAATAGAATTATATTCTCTATGGGTTGGTCAAGGACAAGGTAGCAAGGTATAGACAAAGATGTTTTGTTGTTGTTGTTGTTGTGTTTTTTTTTTCCTCCAGGTTGTGTCTTTATATCATTAATACTGCAATAACTTTATTGCCCATTAAAACTGGGCTGACTTTGAAAGCCTATGCCTTATGGACACAAGCAACTTTGTTTCAAACATTTTTTATTTTTATTTTTATTTTTTTTCTGCTTGTGCAGGCAAGTTAGAAGGTAGAGAGCAAATAATTCAGGGTGTTCCTGTAAGAGAAGAGAAAATGGTTAGTAAGGAAAAAATGTGAAATATACAGAAGATGTAAGGGACAAGAGATGGAGAGTTGAGAAAAAGACTTTATGTTCTTCTTGAAACTGACAATGAAACAAAAATGCTAAAGAATTCATCAGGACATAACAGAGGGCTCTGAAGGTATATGCTTTTCTGCCAGATTAGAAATAGAAATAAACCATTGGTCTGATTCTTACATACCATTTCAGTCTAATAGTTGTCTCCTGTAAGATTTAAGAACAACAGAAGTGAATAATACATAAATGTGTTGTGTCTGTTTTCCTCCATTCCCATACTTTTATCAATTTTATTCATATTCTGTTCACAAAAAAAATAATAAAATACAAAACTTGAAATAAGTTTTGTGCCACTAACTGTTGATAGCACTTGGAAGATGAGAAAGGGATCACAATGGTCTTTGACCGTGCCACATCTGCCTACCCAAAAGTCCTCTCTCCCTTTTAGTGACTGTGCCTTTAGCCAGCTGGCAGAGATTAGAGCAGCTTGTGGACTTCACTCTCCTGTCTCAGAACCAGGGCAGAAGTCCTTTTTAGAAGAGGGTGCTTCTGCTGCTAGGACTGTAATTTGTAAGCTGAACAGAGGTTTAAAACCTCTGTTGAAATCATTTTTCAACAAATTGCCATTTTCTGAGAAGGAAAACAAACAAAAATAAAATCATGGTAAACATCTTTCTCTCTCTCTCCCTCTCTCTCCCAGGTTATGTAAAAGCACTTATCTACATTATTTGTGTCTTTTAAATGTTTTTGACTTAATAATTAGCTGTTTAAATTACATTTTCATTTTTCATGTTTCATTTGAACGTCTTTAAGGTGCTTTGGTGTGGATGGTGTGTTCACATACAGACACTGGGAAGCAGGTGGAGCACATTGGTCCTTGCCAGTCCAGTGCTCTTGAATACTCCCACTCCTTGGATTTACTTGGCTTAATAGACCTGATTCTGTATGCATGTTTCAGGCCTAGCATCCCAGCTGTTCTGTTGGCTCAATTTTCTTATTTGTTTACAAATATGAAACTAAACTGTATTGTATGGCCATTTTTCATTGCCATTTTTCATAGCCTAATTTATTTATTTTTCTTTATAAAAGTCTTCTATTCATTTCCAACATCCTTGTGAATATTTTATGTAACCAAATGCAGTAGTTAACATAAGAATTTTCCAATATAGTAAGGATGCATTTTTTCAGTAAATCAGTCATAGCTGTCTGGAGAAAGCCAGCTCTGTTTGTCGTCATACAGAGGAGCTGGGGGCAACAGTTCTTTATCAGTACCACTGTGAGACTTCAAAGGGGAACACTGATATTCACAGCACTAGTGATGAAACTTGAGGAGTTTCCAGCCACAAAAGCCTTTCCTGTAACACTGTCATTGTAATTCTTTTGTGAAATATCATTTTCTTATTTTGGGGTGGGTGTTAAAATCAGGAAGCAGTTTTAATTTATGTTGCAGGTAATTCTCTAACCTTGTAGCCAGAGCAACTTCGAGATTTATGTAGAAGTACAGATCAGTCACGCAGTTGAGATGGTCTGCTACCAATTCTGAAATAGAGCACTTGAGATCTGTGTTCCTGAGCTGCTACAGAGCTACTAGCTCATACTATTGGAGGAGGAGGAGTCTATTTATCCTTGCCTTAACTTGTGCACTGCAGTTTTCTGCTCTTGGTTTCTCAATTGCTGTACAATTCAATAGTGAAGATATGTTATGCCACAAACAGTTCCACAGTTCTGATTAAATTGCATTTAGGTCATGATTCTCCTAATTAAAGCTTTTAGCAACATCAAAATGGTGTCACAGGGATTTTTTTTTCCTTATTCCATTCATTCATCAAAATGCTATTTATAAAAACATGCTTATAAGCATGAAAAAAAAAAAATTCTTAGAGACTGCCTTTTCAGGCTTTGACACTGGAACCCTATTTATTTATTCACTTTGAATCATTGGACAGTCCATATTTAAGACTTCATTTTAAAAAGCTATTCCGTAGGATTAAGCCTATTAAAGATTTATTGGTGCCTATGTTTTATATTAATTGTATGGTACGCCCCAGGTATTTTCACAAAAGGGCATTTTAGAAAGGTAAATTCAGCTGATGGATGAATTTCTCTGCAGAGGTTTATTAACATTTTTGTCAATTTATCCCATTAAATACAGCGGCATCCCTAGGTGGTGATGAATGGCAGTAGCAGCACAGACTTCACATAATGATGGCAAACTAATTCCAATAATTTTCTCAGCAGTATCCTCAAATCACAAGTGAAATGTTGATCTTTACAAGTATGGCAAGATAGATAAATAATACATAGATAAATAAATATGCATTTATGAATATTCATTTAAAGTAAACCTACCTGATTATGTATTTAAATTTCAGCAGCAGTCTACAACATCGAATTAAGAGGAATTAACACTGTTGGCAATGGTATTGTTGCCAACAATATTCTTCCCTGTAGCATGTAAAGCAAACGCACTAGAATTTTTAAGTGTATATATAGGTTGTCAAACAAGGTATATAACAGTAACATGACATTAAAATCTCACTTTCTTTAGAAGAAGAAAAGTCACATAAAACTACCCACACTGCAATGCTCAAAAATGCCAGTGAAATGCATCCTATTACTTTGGGTATGTAGTGCACCAGGTGCATAGTCCATCAAAAAACTTTGAAATTCAAATTATGAATACTAAATATTTACAACAATGTGCTTATGAATTAGCTGCATTTCTTCACAGGGATTATTCAGCAAACAGCTTCAAATATTCAATTACTTTGAGAAAAGTGCTATTTATATATTTTTTTCAGGAATACCTCATAAATACCAAAAAATGATAAAATAAAACTTTCTTTGAAAACTATGACAATGCCTCTCTCTCAAAACACAAGGCATTTACAGCATTTACACCTTGTTTTTGTAATTCCAAATTGGCTGACTAGCAGTGGAAAAAATACATTATCAGTTTCTAAGCATAAAAGGATTTGGTCCAGATTTTGTTTTTAGATATATATTAAGTCACCAAAATATATGCTTGAGTCATCAAATTATACGGGGTTTGTTATTTGTAGTTTTTTGGTTTGTGTTTTTTTTTTTTTTTAATTTTATTTAATTTAATGTATTTTATTTTATTATTATTTTTTTTTCATTCAGAACATGATCATTTCATTTCAGGCTGAATCTTAGCCACAGACTCCCAATACACTCATTTCAAAAAAAAAAAAAAAAGAAAAAAAAAAAAAGTGTTCATTTGTATGCATTTCTATTTTTTCCTGGTTGAAAATTAAATATTAGTTACAGAAAAGTAGTTGTTGGGACTTTTCATTATCAGTTTAGAACAATTTTGTATTTTACAATGATAACGTTATTCCACATAAAATCCCATTGAAGCTATCAAGAACCCAAAGGCATGATAAATTTAGACCTTTCTTAAATATTTAAATTTGAAAGCAATGTTTCCATACTTGGGCTTAAAGGCAGTATAGTTTTCATGCCTGAAAATCTGTATTCCTTTTTAGAGCTCAGATGAGCATAAAATATGCCTCTTAAATGCAATTCAAATAAAAAAGTTATTTGCATTACACTGGTTACTAATTTTTGTTTCATCATAAGGTCCTGGATTTCTGATTCAGTTGAAGTGCTTAGGTCTATTCATTCATATAGTTCAATAAATACTCCCTTCCTGGAAATCAATTTAATATTTAAGGAAAACAATGAAAACATGCAAATATAAAATATTTTAATTTAAAAAAATATGTTTAATATTTAAAATAATAAATATTTTATTAAATATTATTTTAAAATAATAAAATATTTTTTAAAATAAATAAATAAATAAATAAATAAATAAATAAAAATATTTTAAAATATTAAATATTTTTTAAACATTTTAAATATTATAAAAATTCTAACCTTTTGTTTTATTTTATTTTGTTGGTTTATATTTAAGCTCAGAGACAAGACAATTAGTGTAAACAGGCTCTGGATAAATTCCTTAAAGTTTCTGGTCTGGAAAAACTGTAATTAGCTAGTTAGTAAATGAAAGTCTTACTGATATTGTTAGCAAATAAAAATAAAAATTAAAATAAAATAAATTGTTTGCTAGCAATTTATGAGGTAAACAACATTTTTCATTCAATATATTTATTAGGAAAGCACTTTCTAATAAGCTGATATTTTTTACAATGAGAAAGACTAATGACTGTTTTGCAATTAATGCATTACCTCTGCATGAGGAAAATTTTTCTTCTATAGGACTTAAAAATATTCTATAGAAATGATGTATTTAAGCATATTTTTAATTCATGAAAAAAAAAAAAAAAAAAAAAAAACATGAATTCATGAAATAAAGATGATAAACAGCAAATATTTTACTTGTATGAGTTTTATAGATAAACTGTTCATAAAATTATCTGAATAATCATGAGATAGCTGTTGCAATTAGTATTGGAGGAAAAAATGTTCATAGCTCCTTTCCCAATATATAATGTTTTGTACAACTCCAGTCAAGATACTCTGATCAGCCAGCTCCTGCTTATTTTGAAACAAGAGGCAAACTCTTCACAAATATAAATCAAACAGTAAAACAAAAATGACTGATAAAGTAGTGTAGAATGTAAGGACTGCAAGTCCTAAAAATACAAATAGTCAGATTTGAAGTTCAGGAAAACATTTAAGTTCAGAGTACCACAGCATAAACCTTTTAATCACCTCTTCCCTCTTCAGATAACTGACTTCTTGACCTACAAGATTTACTTGAAGAGAAATTTATCTGTTCCAAGTGAGACACAAACTCTGAGAAAAATAAAAATAAAAAGGAGGGAAAAAAATAATATATATATATACATATATATACATGCATATATATATGCATGTGTGTGTCTATTAGCATTGCCATCACTACAACAAATTTATTAGAGGCTGCCACAATTAAAATTGATTGTAGCTTGCCTGAACATGACTGTTGCTCTTTTGTTTCTTTGATTGTGAAGGCTTTCCTGTAAATCTCACACTGACTAACTACATATAGCAGTAAATTAAAATAGCTTTCAAAAATACTGATTTTATCTGCCTTGCATCACATCTGAGTGACACAAGAATCCATTTCTAAATACTATTTTTTCCCCTTTTTGGAATACAACTCTAACAAACACTGCACTTTAGAGACACTATGAACTGCTTCATCTCATCTGAAGATGGATAGTTAAAGAGGTAATATGAATCACTCAGAAGCTGCTAAAAGTCTCCACCCAAGATAAATGGCATTCAATACTAACACCGATGTCATTATAGACTCCAGACATACAAAGACATATTTCCAGATCCCCTCATTTTCTGCCACATGTGAAAGAAAGAAAAGAGTAAAAATAAATTTACTGTAACCAATTGATAACCAATTAAGAAAATAACTGACATGTAGAAAATATGTTTGGAAATTTTCATAGTTAGAAAATGACAGATTAGAGAAAAGTTTCATAGAATGAGTAACAAACACAGAGCTGGATGAGGGATGGGTTTCTTGGAAAAAAAACTTGCTCTCTACATTAGCCTGATTTATTGATGCCAGCAGAATCATGTATCTGCTTCAAGCACAGCAGTGCAAACAGAAAATACACCTGTGTTAAAGATACTGAAAACGGAGCAAAAATTCTCATGATGGCCCATAGCAGATCAGCCAAATGAGGATATTTACATCAATGAAAAATGAAGCATTTAAATTTCATTCACCTGATATAAAATTCCATCAAAGTGATTACCTTCCTAGTGAATAGGACCTATGGGCATACGAACATAGTATAAAAATACTCATACTTTTCCCTTTCATTGCAATTGAAGCAAGAGCTTTCAATCTCAATTTACTGGCTGTGTTGTAGAATGCAGCACAAGCACCAGAACTGGCCAAAGACATACCCACCTTTTCCTCTCTGTTGAAAAAAGTAATTTCAGTTGAAATAAAGTAATTTAGTTCTTCAGATGAAGAGTATACTAGTAACATGGAATCAAGCCTGATTGTTTGTTTTCCTGTGTAGCCTCTGAGTAAGGGGCTTAATAATAATGTTCTCAGTTTTAAAGTCCTTCTGAAATATATTAGACTGCCATGGTAAAGGATTTAATAGTCTACTCAGTGATATAGTAACACATTTATAAAAGATGCATTTTGTGGATTTCCCACAACAATGGAGTGCTAACAATCTGAATTGCTGGGTCTACAGAACTGTTGCTGTTTATCCCACATCATGTCATTGCTGCTCATTCAGTTACTTGCAAGGTGACTCCAAGCAAGGCCATTGAAGATGTGCTTCCCACTGTGTGCAATCTAACTCAAAATCTGTGGTTTCAACACTAGTACTAGTGTATGCTTTTTCTGCTCAAATTTTTATATTGTGATGTGGAGCAAAATCTACTCTCTCATGTAAAGACAGATATTTGTTAGTGTGACTTTTTGTGTTCATTTATGCTAGTGAATTTTATACCAAAAAAAAAAAAAAAGATTAAAAAAATTAAAAAATCTAAGGCTGTGTCATGTTTTCAACATGTTCAGTGAGCTTCCTTAACAGTTTTCTGGTCCCTAAAAAGGCAAATAATTCCCCATTTTTCTCCAGTCCTGGCTAAGTACTCTGATAACACCTGTAGTACCTCTGGCCACCAATGGAAATAATTATGAATTTTATAGAAATAAGCCAGAAGGCAAAAAGTATGGACTTCCCAGTTCATGAGTTTTAGTGTTAAACACTGGTCTTTTCCACAAGAAAGGTGACAAAATCACCAATCTGGGATTAGGAGAGAACAGGGAGAAAACTGAGAAAGAAGAGGCATTGAAAATCTAATGAGTAAAGAAAGGGAGCTATTAAATGATGGCAACTGTGCATAGAATAGAAAGTTTATTTCATATAGAAGTGTTTGTTTATTCAAGATTTCTTTTGATGCAGAATTTACCTATACTGAAACCTAGGAAAATTTACCCTTGTCCAACACTCAAATCTCAACTCACCTTCACTCTCCTAATACCACAGGGAAAATGAAATGACATGCTAAAGTACTAAAAACCAACCTTTTTCACGTGTTTTAAATTGGGCTTTAGTAAGCAGCAGAAAATAAGCAGTAGTGTAACTACCCCAGATAGACAAAGGACAATGAATGTTAAGACTTTTCTGACAACCAAGGTCATGATGATTCAGTCAGTATCAGCAAATTTTAATCTAGTTTCGTTAATGGCCACCTGCTCCCAAAATACCCTGGCTGCTTGTTTCAGCCCTCTCATTGCCAATTGGCCCAAGCATTCATGAAGCGGAGCAAACAGACTACCAGATAAAATAAATGAATCCAGTCAAAAAGTTAACCAGAAAATGACTTTTAGCTGGATCAGTTCCCTGATATTGTTTACCTCCTGGCTTTCATTAGTGACATTTAAATAGGATGTAAAGAACGAAAAAAGCCTTTTGTCATATTTCCTCACAATGGCTATCTAGTTTTCTCGCTGCCTGAGCTGATGTGTCCAGAGTGAATATCTGTTCCTCTGCATAGCACATGGACTACAAAAACTCCTAGTCAGTACATGCTATTGCTAAATCTGACCAAATGTTAGGGACAAAAATTGTGAAGAGGGAAAGATGTAGGTTGTGAGGTAGCTTCTTCTGTACTTCTGGGAAGTAGATTTGGTATTTAAGGTGTTGATCACAAAGGAACCACAAAAAAAAAAAAATGCTAGGCTTGAATAAATTGCTTTTCCAGATATTCCATTCCCGATACCAAAGCTCATTGTGATTTTCTTTTAGCAAGAGATTGTTGGTTGTTTAACTAGCTATTTGATACTTTGAGTAGGAGAGATGAGATAGTGTGTGTGTTGAATGAAAAACAAAATAAAATTCTATATTTATATCATTTGCAGTTTGAAATAGTTGAGAAAACAAAGCAAAGCAAAATAAAAAGTCTCTCCTGCATAATCACTTTAATCCATTCAAAAATAAGACAGAGGATGAAAGACAACAAAATCATAATTTTACAGTCATCTAGTGATAACATTTTATGTTCATATTCAAATCACTTTGAAAATAAGTAATATTTGGTATGAAATGAGTATGCTAAACAGTATATAAGCCATAAGAAATACAGATTTTAACATTGGTAGAGCCTATCTCATATTTTCTTATTTCTTGAACAAATGGATTTCCACTTACTACTGTATTCAGAACATAAATTTGAACAAATATTCCATAAAATTGCAGCTCACAGAAGTATTAGATATGCTTCCCTGAACCAGTTGAGAGAAGATATGCAACAGACCAATGACAGCATAATGGTCACGCAATTCAATATTTCAGTGCAAAATTATATTGCATTTCTTCTGTACAACAGGTGGTCTTGTAAAAATCCAGATGCCCCTACTGGTTTCTATTTTTGTTCACCAGCTGGAAAACAGTGGAAGTAGTTATAACAATGTAAGCTCTTTTAACTCAAAACTAAGCTAAGCTGATGACAGTTCTGCAAACTCTTAGCAGAAGTTTTGATAAGTATTTGTACAACAATTGTTAGGCTTTTGTGTGTGTGTGTGCCTAACAACCTTTTAGCTAGGAGCTTTCATTTGGTCTTAGATAAGGAAGTCCAGAAGAAAAATTGAAACTGAATTACAGATTACAGAACAAGCACAATCTGAAACAGTTTCTATTTGTTAACTAAACATAATTTTCAAATAATGAGCTTTTAATATAGTTTAAAAAAATATAAAAATAAATAACTGCTAACTCAGATAGGTCCCATGTTTTTGACCTAACTAAATCTGCAGAAGTTTACTCGGGTTGCCAGTACCTTCTCAAATTAAATGAGTTAATTCTTGTCAGCAGGCTATCTTCAAACCCTTTCTTTCTAACAGAAGCTCCAAATATATTAATTTAGTTTTATCTGGGAAGGAAAAAATAAAATACATATATAAAAAGAAAAAAAAAAAAAGAAAAAATATTGTTCTTTTCTGGTGTAGCTACATCAAAATCTTCTGACCTTCACAATTCCTTGCAGAATTCTGTCAGAGAGTTGCAAAGGAAATAAGAAATTGCCCTCAGCATGGTACTGCTCACATTTCACAAACACTTGAGAAACCTGGATGTAGTTTTCTCATGGGCACACCTTCAACTCATTACAGACAGCAAACTGCAAGGACTGCTCACAAAGCAAAAGAGTAAATTAATTATATGACAAGCACTAATATCTTATTTAAAATGAGTAATCCCCAAATATCAATTAAAAGTTTTCCTTAGTGTGGGAGACAGTTTATATCTTAAAGGACAAATTAAAAAAAAAAAAAATAGCAAAAAGTTACTGTGTGGATAAACTAAAGTATTTTTCCATTAAAATATTTAATAAGATTAAAGCTATTCAACATTCTTCAAGTAGACAGCTTCAGTATTGAAAATTATACATTCATATGAATAAGAAGTTTCTATGGGAGTTTTTTATTCCCATGAATATACATCTCTGTGAAAACAACAACAAAAAAAAAATATTCATATATTTCAATATGTTGAAAAACATTAAAAAATACAAAATAAAAACTAGGTGATCTTTTTAAACTAGATGATCTTCTTCAGTCTGTGCAAAGAAGATCAGTATTAGCTCTCTCAAATCCCAGATTGGTGAGATAGCACAAAAATGGGAAGTTTCCTAAATGGGGTCAGTGTTTATGTAACGCATACATACATACACATACATAGGAAACACAGACATGGACCAAAACAAAAAGAAAATCACCTTAATATCCACCTTGTTAATCCTTATTAATCACCACAATGTGTCAAGAAACACTGCAACACCTATTTACAACAAACAACTGGTTACAACAAACTAAAAAATTCCATATCTTGCTCAGTATTACTCTTCCACCTACAAGAACTATGAGCCGACCCTGACTTTTCCATCATCATACACATGAGGTGTTGCTGCCCTAGGAAGGGAGAATAGGATTGAGTTGTTCCTGCTATGAAGATGAAGTACTTGGATGGGTGAAAATGTCAGAGAGAAACCTACGCTTTTTACTATCAGAAACCATCAGAAAGAGGTCTTCGAGGTCACCTCCTCCCTTGACTTGTATCCACCGTTTCCGCTGAGCAACCTCTCCCTCCACAGTGTCAACAAATTAGTCTTTTTATGAGTCAGAGAGGTATCTCATTGAAATTAAAAAGCTACTGAGATCTGTAAAAATCTAGCAAAATTTAGATGGCTATGCATAGCCATCAAGAAAGAAATGGACACGTGCTACAATTTTAGATCCAAATATTTTCAAGATATTCTTTACAACAGGGTGACTCAAAATCCAATTTGCATTTTTGTGAATGCTTTTAATACTAATACAAAAAATAAAATAAAGTCCTATGATTAGATAGATATCTTTTCAAAAGTTGTCTTTGTTAACACTTTTGTTGAAGACAAGTGAAGAAAATTCATATATTTTAAGAATTTAGTGGCAAATTTCAGTCTAAATTATTTATATTTTCATAGTCGTAGACTCTAAAATGAAAGCTTTGAAGATTCTGCTCAAAATAATAATAACAATATCAAAAATAATTAAAAAAAGGCCAGCAATCTAAGCAATCTAGAAATGATTCTTTTATTTTAGTTGGGCAGGTATCTTCTTTAAATATTGTGGCATATGAGAGTTTAATATTTTAATATTCATTATGTTTTTTTGCTTAAAATATGATGTTTAGTGAGTTTACTCATTCTAAAGCACTGATATGCATTTGTATATAATCAGACTGCAAATCCATCTGTTACTGTATTATTCATCTGAAATATTTAGCATATATGTTTCACAAATATTCAATATAATTTGTCCAATTTTATATATTGTAAGAAAATTTATTTCCTTTTGAATTTCTTAGCTTCTGATTTCACGGGATAATTTCTTATCTTTCTTAGCCTGGATAACATTCCTTTTTTTTTTTTTTTCCCCCTAAATTAAACACATTTTTTAGACGATTATAATACTCTGTTCTTCCCATTTTTATGTCCTGGTCCTTTTAGAATTAAGTAATTAAAATAATTTTAACTTTTCTATTCTTACAACAAGCTTTGATTTTTTAATGCTTATTTACTTTCTTATTGTCTTTCCCCAAACTTATCTAATTTTAGACAAGTAGACTAATTTTATCGGTAGTCGATATTACAGGCAGGATTCCAAATGGATCTGTATTACTGATTTACATAAAGACCTTTATGGAGTATTTATTCACATCAGAAAGCAAACACAAAATTAGTGTGAACACAATTAAAGTAAATTCATTTTCCAAATCAATCTTGTAGATATTTTTGTAGCATTAGCAGAGATTTCTCTCTGAGAGCTTCCACTTCTGTTGTGTTTCTGTAATTATATGAAGTAAGGCATTATCTCCCAGAACATGAAAAGTGGAGGAGTAATCTATCTTATTGAACAACATTGTTTGTCAAGTGATATGTAATACTCAGCAGATGTTGTGATGTAAAACTTAAATATATGGTTTAGGAAAAAAAAAAAAAAAAAAAAGTTTATATGTTTTCAATTAAAAACACAGTTAGTTAGAAAGCATATACATTGTTTCTACTGAAATAATAAGTATAGATATATATTACAACAAAAAATATATACTTTTATTTAACATTTGCGGATTTTATCTAAACATTCAGTTAAGGTATCCATATAAATTTCTACTGAGAAAAAAAATACGTTATCTATAATAATAATCATCATAAAAAAACTCCCACATAACTCAAACATCACATAGTGACTTCAGTGGTGATTTCTCTTCTAGTACATTCTGCATAAAAAAGTAAAAATAAAATAAAATAAAAAAATCCACTTTTCCACTCCTCACTCAGAACATGCTTTTACCTCTGATTAAATTTGCCTTCTCTCAGTATGGGTATTTATATATCCCACAATGTTGTCACAAGAAACACCTTATCTGCCCACTTGAAGACACAATATAAATTTACAACATCTCACCTCCCAGAAGACATTGCAGCATCCTATTAAAGTAGTCTAATCTGATAAACCCCCCCAAACCTGTGTATAAACCTGTGTGATATCTGATGTTTAAATACACTTCATTACTAAACTTGAGGATTCAACTTAATTTTAAATCAAGCATAGCAAAGGTCTTTATCCTCTTTTCTTATTGTGTAAGAATTGTCAGTGCTTAAGGATTCCATATATATTACTATATGAGCTTCAATAATACTGAAGAAACTTTCTGTGTGAGTTCTCATCAGAGAAGTATGGAAAAGTGTGTTGCATGATGTGTTTTTGCGGCATTTACTATATTTTTTTAATTGGTTTGAGCCTCTCATTATATAAATTGTATTAATGTGCATATTTCATGTAATATTATAAGTCCACAAATATTAATAGTACAAATTATTTAAAATATCACAGAATCACAGAATCACAGAATTTCTAGGTTGGAAGAGACCTCAAGGTCATCGAGTCCAACCTCCAACCTAACGCTAACAGCCCTCCACTAAACCATATCCCTAAGCTCTACATCTAAACGTCTTTTGAAGACTTCCAGGGATGGTGACTCCACCACTTCCCTGGGCAGCCTGTTCCAGTGCCTCACAACCCTTTCAGTGAAGAAGTTCTTCCTAACATCTAACCTAAAACTCCCCTGGCTCAACTTAAGCCCATTCCCCCTCGTCCTGTCACCAGGCACGTGGGAGAACAGGCCAACCCCCACCTCGCTACAGCCTCCCTTGAGGTACCTAAAAAGAGCGATAAGGTCACCCCTGAGCCTCCTCTTCTCCAGGCTGAACAAGCCCAGCTCCCTCAGCCGCTCCTCGTAGGACTTGTTCTCCAGGCCCCTCACCAGCTTCGTCGCCCTTCTCTGCACCCGCTCAAGCACCTCCATGTCCTTCTTGTAGCGAGGGGCCCAAAACTGAACACAGTACTCGAGGTGCGGCCTCACCAGAGCTGAGTACAGGGGGACGATCGCCTCCCTAGCCCTGCTGGTCACGCTGTTCCTGATACAAGCCAGGATGCCGTTGGCCTTCTTGGCTACCTGAGCACACTGCTGGCTCATATTCAGCCGACTATCCACCATCACTCCCAGGTCCTTCTCTGCCTGGCAGCTCTCCAACCATTCCTCTCCCAGCCTGTAGCTCTGCTTGGGGTTATTGCGCCCCAGGTGCAGGACCCGGCACTTGGCCTTGTTGAACTTCATGCAGTTATATACAAATTTATATACTATGAGACATATTGGACATACCTTTACGTTATATACAGGTAGCAAATCTGACACAGGCCATTCTTCATCTCAGACCAGATTGCTCAGAGTTCATCATTGTGTAACATAATGTGCTTAACTGTTACTAATTCCAGGAGAAGATGATCCTAAAGAGGATAGCTGAGAACACCAATCAGTTGCTATGCTCCTCCAGCACTTGTTTTGTTTGCCATCCAGACAATCAATGCACATAGTTGTGACAGGTTAATTTTAAAGCTGTTTTTGTGCCATCTTCCTTCTGCAATTTTTTTAACTCTTTATGCTCATCAGCTGTTTAATGATGATTGATTTTTTTATATAAGTGACAACATGAAATTTCAACAGACACAATGGACTGTGACAAAGCTCCAAGCTGTCCACATGTAAACTAGAAATAAGAACTGGTATGTTGGTAATTCAGTTTTGACCCTTCCCTACCAAGCTTTGCTAAATATATTGTCATGGTTTTGCCTGGAATAAAGCTAATTTTCTTTGTAGAGGCTCGTATAATGCTGTGTTTTGTATTTTTGATGAAAATACTGGTGATAACATACAAATGTTTTAGTTGTTGCTGAGCAGTGCTTTACATAGAGCCAAGGCTTTTCGTGCTTCTTGTGCTTCCCTGATAGTGGGGAGGCTGGGAGTGCACCAGGAGCTATGAGACACAGACAGGACAGCTGGCCCAGGCTGGCCAAAGGGATGTCCCACACCATGTGGCATCATGCTCAGCAATAAAACCTGGGGGAAAGGAGGAGGACTGGGGAGACATTTAGAGTGATGATGCTAGTCTTCCCAAGAAACTGTTACACATGATGAGCCCTGCTTTCCTGGAGGGGTGGCTGAACATCTGCCTGCTGGTGGGAAGTAGCAAATTAAATCCTTGCTTTGCCTTACTTGTGTGTGCATATTTTTTGCTTTGCCTGGTAAAAAGTCCTTAAAAACACATGCATTCTCAAACTTTTGCCTTTTTGATTCCCTCCCCTATCCCACCTGGGGAGAGTGAGAGAGTGGATGTGTGGTACTTAGATGCCTGCCAGGGGTATACCTCAACAGTATTAGTCTGGGTTTGTATAACAAATAAAAATGTGTCTTCTGTTTTGGAGCTGGTACATACCTGGATACAGAAAGCTGAAAAAATATTTTGTGGGCATTTTAGGGGTTTTAAAAAAATGTAAAACTATCAGAGTTAACATCAAATAAATGAATCTCTGAAGAAATTTAGTTTTAGAACAGAAATATTCTTAGCTTGCAAACTTCAGCTAAAATTTATATATCACATAATACATCAATCCATAAATAAAGACAAACTATTATGACACCCAGTCATTTCTCAAGACTTCTGTAATAAAAACACACAGATAAAGCACTTCATTAGTAAGAGAAGCCACAGAAGACAAACATTTTTTGGAGATTAAAGGAATTATTCCTTTTTTATTTGTTTGTTTGTTTTATTGATGTTGCTGGTTTTGGTTACAGTTACATCCAGAATTGTCTGGAAAGTGTTGCAATATCTTGGTCTTTAAGAAGTGAGTGGGCTTCTTAAGTGAGAAGGGAGAAGATATAGGGTGCAAAACATTCCATACTCCAGTTTGAGATAACATCATAATTTCAAGGAGATTCTCTGTCTAAACAATGTGGTGACTATAATACAGCACAGACTTTCTCACTGGAAAAATCTGTCCTCCATCTAATTATATTCTGTTTCGTTATTAAAAAATTCAAGCAAATGCATAGGGAAGTTCCGTTCCAAGAACAGTAGAGTCAGGTACATGTTGAAGCTGAAAATTTGTTGACTAAGTCTGCCAAACAGGTTGTGTTGTGCTGTTTACCATGGTTTTACCAGCTATAGGTGACAGCAGTCTGAAGGCATTCAGCACTTTGCTCTGTTTCATGATATTGATGAGCCGGTTCAGTAGGTGGAGGAAGAAAAATCTTGGTGAAATCCAAATAGAACCATTTATTTATTTATTTATTTTCTGCTTGCTGTGAATCAAAGAAAGGACCGAAACAAGGGAAGTAAAGGGATTATATTCTGCCTGGAATGTTTTTATGTGGTGTATTCTGTGGATTTGAATATAGGTATCTATATATATAGATGTAGATAACCATATGTAAATTGTCATAACAAAACATGAGTCCATGTGATTATTAATATAATTCTAAGTTCTGTCTTTTTCTTTAACTGTGCTAATGCAATTTAGATATCTGAATAACTTTCCACGTCATAGAATTATAGAATCATAGAATGGCTTTGGTTGGAAGGGACCTTAAAGATCATGCAGTTCCAAACCCCCTGCCATGGACAGGGATGCCACCCACTAGATCAGACTGAACAGGGCCTCTTCTAACCTGGTCTTCTCCAGGAATGGGGCATCCATAGCTTCCACTGGCAACCTGTTCCAATGTCTCCCTACCCTCTGAGTGAATAATTTCTTCCTAACCTTTAATCTAAATATTCCCTCTTTTAGTTTGAAACCATTCCCCCTCTCCTGTCATTATATGACTGAGCAAAAAGTTGTTCTCCACCTTTTTTATAAGACCCCTTTACATATTGAAAAGCTACAAGTCACTCTGGAGACTTCTCTTTAGGCAGAACAACCTCTCAGTCTTTCTTCATAGGAGAGGTACTCCAACCATCAGATCAACTTGTTGGCCCTACTCTGGACCTGTTCTAACAGTTCCACATCTTTCTTGCGCTGGGGCCCCAGACCTGGATGAGGCCCCTCCATGTGGGGCCTCACAAGGGCAGAGTAGAGGGGGAGAACCACATCCCTCCACCTGCTGGTCTTTTTGATGCAGCCCAGGATGCAGTTGGCCTTGTGTGCTGCAAGTGCATACCACTGGCTTATGTCAAGCTTTTTGTCCACTAGAACTTCCAAGTCTTTCTCTGCTGCTCTCAATGAGTTCTCCCAGTATAGACTCATGTCTGGCATTGTCCCAACCCAGGTGCAGCACCTTGCACTTGGACTTGAACCTCATTTAATCCATGTGGGCCCACTTCTCAAGCTTGTCCAGGTCCCTTTGGGGATCCCTTCCTTCTGTTATATCAACTGCATCACTCAGCTTAGTGTCATTTGCAAACATGCTAAGGATGCACTTGATCCCATTCTATGTCTGTGATAAATAAACTGAACAGTATTGGTCCAAAGGCCCCTGAGGAACACCACTCGTCACTTGCCTCCACCTGGACACAGAGCCATTGAGTGTCATAGTGGTAACTCTTACTATTTTTTCCTTTAAGAGCCTTATGTACCATACATACTTGTCCAGCTTCCCATCCGTTGTTGCACACTGGAATTTCTAGCAAGATAACTGAAGAAACTTCACTGTACTCACTTTTCTACCATTATTGTGATGAAAAGAAGCAATTTTCCCACCCAAACATTTATTGGGTTGGTTTGAACTATACTGAGGCTATTGAGTTAGTGATAATTAGAAGCATTTTAGCCAATATAGGAGAGTTGTAACCTTGAGAAACAGTCAACAAATCATTTTGAACTATTATCATTCTGCAATATTCAGACACGTTTCAAAGATGCCAATTAAGAAATAAAATTCTGATCTTTTTTTTTTTTTTTTACTTACCAAGTAAAAAGTATCTTTGAATAGTTACGTTAGAACACATTCTGAACATCAAATTTTGCCAAAGGTCAGTATTCTCAGTGAGATCAGTGTGTTTTCACTTCCTGAGCATTTTTTGCAGCATTCTTGGGGAATATCTACCTCTGTTATCATGAAACTTGTTCTTAACTCTTGTTTTTCTCAATCATTCTACCTTTCTGAAAATTTGTCTCAGAGTTATTAAGTATATAAAACACATAGAAACAGTCTTTTGTCTCTTGAAGAAGTAATTAATAGTCCCATTATTCCTTTTACTGTGATCTGCAGAATTCAAAATGCTGATTTCTGCAGTCCCTTGAAAGTATGTTTATTGAAGATATATTTTGAAAGGGAATACTTGTGAAATGCTGATAATGCTTACACTTTTTTTAACGTTCAGGATAAATTGTCAGAATTCAAAAATAAAAACAAACAAACAAACAAAAATAAAAATGAAAATGAAAATGAAAAATGAAAATAAAAATGAAAATAAAAATGAAAATGAAAATAAAAATGAAAATAAAAATAAAAATAAAAATAAAAATAAAAATAAAAATAAAAATAAAAATAAAAATAATGCTTGTATAATAATTAAATTGCTTGCTATCATATGTGGCAGATATACATGAACTCTAACCAGCAAAAGGGGACATAAATTCTATCAGAGACTTTTCTGTAATACTTTTCTGTAATTATTACTTTATTTTCTTTATTACTTTTTAATTACTTTTCTGTAATAATTGCATTATTAATATTGATTTAACATTTATTATATATCAACAATTTTGTGCTTATTCTTTACAAAATTTAATTGCAAAACTTAAACATAATTTTGACTAAAAAGAGATCTACCTTATGAACTTATGTGAAAGTCATCTGACATGCAGCAGTATGAAATCAAACAAAAACAGAAGATTCACAGAAACATTCAGAGTTCTATGTTTCTGTGCAATGAAACCATCAAAAACACTAAAGAAAATGGGACCTAGTTCCATGCAGAAAAGCAGAAGCTGAATATATCATCAGCTTTTTTAAGTAACTAGTATTAGAAGCTGTCATAATTATTTCCTGAAATTTCAGATTAGTGGTCTCAAGAAGTAAATTATTTCCTTGCTGTAAGATGAATTAGAGGATATAAGTCCAGGACATTTTTGTCTTAATCTAATTTACTGATAAATGTAATATTCTAAATTACCTACTAATCTAATTTATTAACGTGCATGTTGAACAAGATTATTATATGGCAAAAAAAAAAAAAAAAAAAAACCTTCAGTATCTAATTATGATTATCCAATACAAAGACCGAAAAGAATGATTCATTTGTCTTCAGATAGAAAGCAGTTTTTCCCTTTCTCTTCTAAAGGGTACATCTCCACCTCATTGAATTCCATGATTCAACGATTAAATGATGTGCCTAAGACCATAAAATAGGTTTCTGGAGGACAGCCCAGGTCTAATAATTCCACAGACCTGTTCTTATCAGAAACCATCCTTATACTACTTAACTAGGTTTAGACCAATATCCCCAGCAGTTCACCCTGTTTTGGGGAAATCTGTGCATTGAAGACTTGCTTGGTGCTGCTTTCATTCATATCATATGTTGTTACCTTTCAACTCTAATTTCAGCTATGCAAAGTATGTTGTCCCAGCCCTTTCCCATTCTACAGAAGTTAAACTTGATGAAAAAATGTCAGATTTATCCATTAATAAATCTGCTAACAGACAGATTCCTTCTGCACATAGGCTCTTACGTTAATAAGTTAGTTCTAGCGAGGTGTTTGCTTATACGTCTTTTAGTCTATCTGCTGTTCCTGATCCCAACTTCCACTTCATAGCAGGTCAAACTATTTGCATATTTGTAATCATACTGAAATATCCATAGACCAATATAAATGAACTATGGTAAAGCTGTTGTAAAACATTCAAACAAAGACCGGAAAAAGGCTAACAAATATGTACTGAAAGCTTACTGACTAATAGACAAAGCAATAATCAATGATGTCCTTCCACCTAGCTATAATTATTAGGAGCAGAACTAAGAGTTATAAATCATTCTAGTTATCCTCTGTTTTGACGTTTAAAAACACATACAAAAGCTTCTCAGTAGACAGTATGTTTAAATAGCCCCTCCTTCCTAGATTATTATCATATATTGTCATAGACTGTCATCTCTCAAGAGAATAGCTGCATGGAAGCAAAACTGCATTTCTAAATAATACATCAAAGTAGATTTTGTCATTTACAGCCATTATTGTACTTCTGAGTAGATGCGTTGTAACTCTATCTTCTTATTAATTTAATATTTCAATAGCTACTTTAGGTAGCAAGAAAGGGTACAGAGGAGAGCTGTGAAAGGAAAGATATCTGAAGTAAAGAATTGCCGCAGTACAAAATACAAAACAAGACTAAAGTATTCCTATGGAGTCTGTAGGTGGAGAACAAGACAGTTTTTACCTGGTAACAGTGTGACTTATGTCCACCACATATGGATCCTTTCAACAGATAAAATTCTCAAAGATAGTAATCATTTACAAGCACAAGTCTGTCTCATTTTCACAAACATTCCTATGGGTCACAGACTTAAACATGTATTCAACACAAACGGAGCAGCATGAAATTTAAAAAAAATTTAAAAAAAAGTTCAATCATTGTTCCATTTCCATTTTAAATAATTTCCCAAGGAGAACATTTTTTTTTTCCTGAAACTTGTATTTGTAGTTCATTCACAAGAGTAAATGTCAGGCTGTATCTACCTTGACTTACCTACCTTATCTACCTTGAGCAGCTGGGTTATGGAAGAGGTCCTCTGGCTTCTCCTCTGGGAGAAAGACGAAGAAACAAACCATGAGACTCCTAAGTCAACTGTTTGAACTTCCACATTACAGGCAGAGAGGTCATGGATGAGGGAACTAGATAAAACAGAAGTTTCAATGATGGTGAAGTTATGAATCAAATGGTAAATCCCAGGGCAGAGTGGATTTCAGATGGGCATGTAAAAAAAACAAGGTGGGTAAATGATGTGACATTGGCAAAAGAGACACAACTTAAGACTTGGAAATATTCTGTTAAGTACTAATGATTCCCTTCTCTTTGAAGCACAGCAGCCAGTGATGGTACACTGATAAATTCCGTTGCCATTCACTACCTATGTCTCCAATTTATTTGAAGACAAGTGGCTGAGAACAAAGACCCCTAAGGGATGGAGAGAGAAAGGGGGAGGAGAAAGGAAAAAAGTAGGAGAGAAGTCAAGATAAGAGGCAGAGGGGGATGGGGGGATGGAGGGGTGAGGTAGAGAGAAAATAGAAACATTAGTGTTTGTTAAACCATGACTCCACATAATCCTAATCAAAAAAAAAAAAAAAAAAAAGTAATAGGAAATAGTTTAAAGCTAGAAATATACTCACAGAGAAAGTAATGTGTTAAGGCTTCTTAATCACTGTGTTTTTAACATAAGTGAAAAGGTGAATACATCTGTAGAAACTGTTAGGAGATCCTTTCTTCTCAGCTTTTTAGCTTTAACTCCATTGTAACTCACATTATACATACAATTTTAATTTCATCTCAGAACAACACACTGATGTTCTAAGATAACTATATACATACACCAATGTCAACAGAAAAATGTCATTTTCATTAAAGTTAATATTTCAGGTGTACTACAAAAGCTCAGAGATAAAAGGAAGTTTTATGAAGGTTACTGATTTTCCAGATATGAAAGAGCTAGCAGAAAAGCAGATTGTGGACAATTACAAACATTTTATGATGTATTTATTATTAGATATAGCTCAGACAGCAGAGCTGAGGTTGCCTGTGCAATGCAATTTTACTGGTGTGAAAGCTAATTTAGGGCAGGGTTCTGAAAGCATGGTTTCAATTTTAAAGCTCAACAGGGAAATGGGGTGTTATTGGCTACTATTCTGCCTACATGACATGAAGAGAACTATACATAATTAAAATATTTCCAGGAAACATCAGAAGACCACTGAGCACACCGTGGATCTCTTGAACCTCATAGAGGTTCAAAATATAAAACATGTAGAAAATTTGTGACTAAGACATATATTAAAAAAGAAAAGAGAAAAAACAAACAAACAAACAAAAAACTCTCCTGTAGCTCTGTCTTTGAAATCTGTTTTAGAGCAGGAAGATGAATTCAATGAAATTACTAATTATCATTGAAATTGGTAGAGTGCAAAGAGCTCAAAGTTTGAGTATTTTCTCATTGTAATGCTTGACCTTCCAATATCAACAAGGATGTTTGTTCTAGAGTACCCCCATCAATCCTACAGTCATCTGTGTTTCTTTGTAATACAGATCTCTGAGTTTTATATTAGAAAATTCTTCAGTACACTGTCTAATGCATGTGTATTTCCTCATTACAAGATGAAATTTGTACAGTTGTATGTAGTAAAAGAATTTAAATAATGAAGTACATATGACTGAACACAGCAAGCCCACTTTAATTTAGAATACTATTTAGGTGTGGGAAACTTTACACACACTTTAAAAAGTTTGTGCTAAAACAGACTGAATTTGGGTGGGAAAGAACAGTGTTATTTCCTGGCAAAGTGCACGAAGATGTCCAAATTAAATAGTGATAATAAAAAGAAGAAAAAGACATATATATATATATTTTATAATTTTCTTTATAAATTCTGAAATAATATGGGATATTTCACAGAGAGATTGAAGATTCTCTTTCACGCTAATGCAAGTTAGCTACTTTCCTGAAATATAAAGATGTGTTCCAGTGACATTCCTGATTTATGAGTTAGCCCTTTAACTTACTGAAATATGAGGGATATAGAAAGATAATCTAAAATTAGGTGACACATCACTATATTTCTGTATGAAAACCTGGCCTATAAGCACAGAAAGGTAAAACTTCGAGGATAAAAGCTGTATTTGTAGATGCTATTAAAGAGAAAAATCTTAGCAGCAGGCACAGTAATTGCTGGAGGATGAAGATAGTACAGTTAAACAGAAAATCAATGGTAACATTTGTACACAAAGTGACTTATATTACATCTTGTCAATGGACCTTAAACCTAATTGACACTCAAAAGGTCTGTCCTTTCCAGTTTTTCCAGTTCATCTTTCTGGTTTATTTCTGTGCTAAAAAAAAAAAAAAAAAAAAAAAAAAAAAAAAAAAAAGAACCACTTTCCGGAAAATATACTATCTGACAGTCTCAAAAGCTTTTATTGCATAGGCCTGTATTTTCTTCTGTTCCAAAGGACTCTGTGCCCACTCAAAAGAAAGAGGTGTATCTTAAGTAGGTTAATGTGAAGGAAGATTTTGGTGAGGACAAGGTAGAGAGTGGACCTAGCAAGTGCTCCATAAAGGCTTACATTAGCACATTCAGCAACATTGAATGCAGTATTTAAATCCCCTGTTTCTGTAGCAGCCCTGCTATGATACATGAAAAGAGTTATGTGCCTGACGATACAATTGAGGGCTACTAGTACACAGAGAAGAATAGTACTAACAAATGCAGTCAGTGGGAATGATGAAGAGCAGTTGTAACTTAAATCATGCTTCCCTGAGCCTTCCGGCTATGCAGACCAGTGGCAGGTCAGAATGCAGTCTGGAATTCCTTAAAGGGGTTGAGGACATAGCATTTAAAATGATGCAGTAGGGCATTCGTCTCAAATTAACAAGAAGAGGAGAGATCTAAACTCAATTGCATCTGCAGTTGGGACAGATTTAAGACCACAAAAATGGACACATCTACTAGTTTGAGTACATTGGGGGAAACAGAAAATATCCCAGTTTAAGCATTCTGAATAAACTTATAACTAAGATAAATCCTATTATTTAGTATCTATCTCACACAGATAAACTTTTGCTGGAGCACAGGCATGAGCTACTTTTGAGTGTTGGCTTACTAATGAATGTGTACACAGACATGGAATTTAAAGATTTTCGGGAGAAAACATTCCTCTTCCTCTCTAGATACTGTTGAAGGAAAGCTAAAATGGGTGAAACATAGTCAAGATATGCTGTAGTTTCAAGGTAAGCAGCCCAGCTTGCTGAGTTTATTCTTCTGCCTGAAGTCTGTACCAACAAGTCAAAAACTTCCTTTAGCATTTTTCATTTCCAAACTTGCAGCCCATCTCTTGTAGCAGTAAGCTGGAAAACCTTGTTTCCTACCCATACCAGAAATAAGGTCTTCCTTCTTTCTTGAATGAAGTCTTTCCTCCACTTTGTTTCTCAATACATACTTAACATTGATCAGCTATCTATCTGCAGTACCAATATCACATCTGACCAAATCACTGTGTTTCAGAAAGAAAATAATAATAGAAGAAGGGAAGGGAAGGGAAGGGAAGGGAAGGGAAGGGAAGGGAAGGGAAGGGAAGGGAAGGGAAGGGAAGGGAAGGGAAGGGAAGGGAAGGGAAGGGAAGGGAAGGGAAGGGAAGGGAAGGGAAGGGAAGGGAAGGGAAGGGAAGGGAAGGGAAGGGAAGGGAAGGGAAGGGAAGGGAAGGGAAGGGAAGGGAAGGGAAGGGAAGGGAATGCATAATAAGCAAGAAAGGGAAGTACTGAACCTTAATATTAAGTATTCAGGAGCCACTGAACTCCTACATCCTTCATTACCTGCAACCTAGCGATTAAGTCTTTTTTTCTCAAATTTAAGAGGAAAAACATATATCATTTATTTCTCAAATATATATAATTAATAAGAAAAAATGTAAGGACACCACCCTGAAAGGGACATGAATTGGCTCAGGAAAAGCTTCTCCATTCCTGTTAACAGCAGACAGAGACAAATCATATGGAAATATTTCAAAATTTTTGTATTGCAATGTTCTGAGCACGTTAGCAAAGAAAGAATTGTTTGAAGGTATTTGGAAATTAAAACAAACTTCTGCTATTAAATGTAACTTTCCTTTTAGGAAATATAAAATCAGAACAAATGGAAGGGGAATATCTCATTTTTTACACTGCATGATGGAAAATACACTTTTGCACATTTGGTTTAGTCTTAATTTAACAGTAACTACAAGATCACTGAAATAAGTACCCTACCTCTACTGTATTGATTCTACGTGATGCAGAAGAGCTTCTGGGCACGTTTTAAACTTCTGCAACAATAATTGTATTTCTGTGTATCTCAGAGGAACATTTCCACTGATCTCAGTAGTAATTCGCCTTATCTAACAAATAGGAGTATATAGGTGATTTCAAACTGCACTAAAATTAAATAATGCATGGAATATACCACTCAACTAATGATATCAGTATACATTACTGTTAAAGCCTTCGGTTACACTTTGTATGTATCAGATAAATTTGTTTAATTCTAATATTAAAGTAGATTGGATGAAGGATTTACTGAGTTCAAGGACTGAAATCTATACTCAGGTTAATTGATATTGATTTGTAACTAACATCAAATCCAACAACAATGATATCACAATGGGTGACAACATAAATTAATGAAATTATTCTGTCAGATTTAATGGCAACACAAAATGTAGCTTTCAATTTGCCTAGAAAGCTTTTTAAAAATATACAGATAAAACTATGGCTAGAGTCATTTTACCATTCTTCTCTGTAGTAATTAAATGATTTTGGAGAAGAAAATATATCAATGGGAATTACTAGAGAAGTTTACAGTCTGTTCAATGGATCAAAAATAAGAACTGAAAGGTGTCTTGATTAGATTGTACGAACACATCCTGGAGGACAAATCTGTTGGTCCTAACAACAGATCTAGCAGAGTTGTTTGGTGAAGAAGCAAGGCATTAATCCAGAAATAAAGTGCTAATTTTGGACAGTGAGTGAGATAATTAGCATTTTGAAGGATATGGGAGATTCTACTGATGACTGTGAATCATGACCACATGTCTTTCTGGAGAGCAGGTTTCAACCAAAACCAAAGATTAGTCCTAGCATTCTGTGATAGGTATGCCTACTCCGTTTTAACAGTATGTGGTATTTCTTCTGCTGTAGTACATTTCTGCTTCAAAGAAGTGAACAAAAACAGGTGATTTGAAAACACTTCCTGGGCAAATATAAGCTGAACTTCATGCCAAAGAGCATTCAAAGAACAGCCTGAGAACACATAAATATCTATGTGTCCAAACAGACATAAGAAATGGAGACAAGGAAATTGGAGCAGGACAGAAGCAAAAAGATAACTTAGGAGGCTGACATTTGGAAGACTAAATAAATAAATAAATAAGCTTTTAGAAGCAATTTTTAGTTACAAAAAATAGTCAAACAATTAACATTATAAACCCTTAATTCTGTCATAAAGTGAAAAAGAAGTTCACCGTTAGGTGCAGTTCATGCAAATATAAAAGGAAAACAGACAGTTACTCTAGGATAAACTGAAATAATTCAAATTGTACATTGTGGTACTATACACTTTCTAGTGAATATGTATTCAACTGCCCTTTAGTAACCTGAATAGTTTAACAAAATTGGAATAGTCTAGTTTACCACCATCAGTATTTTGATATTGGTTTTGGTTTTCAGTAAGTAGTCACACATACAAAAGATAATCTGAGGTGTTTCCTCTAACAAGAGAATATAAGGAAAAAAATATATTTTATTTTTAGTATGGTCCAAACTAGGCTTCTTTTAGAAACTGCTGTTAGAAACTACTGTTTCAGTACTTGCTGGCTGCCAGCAGCAACTCAAAAGATGAGAAAGCTCCAGTAAAATAAATAAATAAATAAAGTAAAAATATCAATTTGAAATTATCAGTCTATGTGGAAAACATGAAAATGTGACATTTTCAGTGACTTTAGGTATAAAATGAAGAAATAGGAGGAATTATGTTTTTAATTCTTCTTCCCTTGTAAAACATGTTAGCTTGACTTCAAAGACAACAGTCTTGTTAAGGGTAAACTATATCATTTTGTCAGTATTAAAAAAAACACATGTTGTTCCAACTCAGAAACCCCAATCTCTAGCTGCATCTAATGTTACTGGAATGGTTTTAGTCAAAACCTTTCTAGATCCTGGAAAATGGAGGGAATGTGGCAGCAGCAAGAGCATGATCAGACCATTTCTTTCTTTCCACATGAAGCAGACTGCAAACTCATACTCAAATGTATCCAGACTAACAATGCAGTCTGTGCAGAACTGAAAAATCTATCTCAGAAGCTATTTAAAGTCCCCTTTGCTATTTGTGTTGTTTATTGCAAGGGCTGGGCAACACAGAACTGGATCTCATGTCTTTACCTGCCACAACCATAAAAGCCAGCCTATTCCATTATACTGTCCAGTGGACTGTGGACTGCCACAATAAACAGGAACAATGAAAGACATCTGAAATGCATACTAAGTCTTTCTGAACCTCAGTCTTTCTGACATGTCTTCATCAGGTCTTTTTGGATTAAAAAAAAAAAAAATTAAAAAAAAGAAGAAAAAAAATGGTTACACAGAAAAGATTTTCTAGGTGTTCTAGTTTAATTACACTTATATAGCAAAGCATAAAACTTCCCAAAGCAAACAAGACCACTACTACCTGAATCTCCTCCACTCAAATACTGCCTACACAGTAGATATTCATATGGCAATATACTTACATATATGTAAATCCAAATTTGGGTGGTATTGAAGATAATTTTTTCTGTAGATAAGACCAAAGATGCATTTTCTATAAGTTCACCATTAAAATGTGTTTATATTTTGACAGTGAAATTTTTCTCTTATTAATTGTTTAGGAATGAAGGAAAAAAAAAAAAAAAAAAAAAAAGAGTGATCAGAAAATACAACTACATATGCCACAGGAAATCATAGCAAGAACAGAAAGCACTCTTGATAATTATCTGACTAATGGAAAGATATAAAGCTGAGTCATTACTCTTGGAAAAGGATGAAAAATTCTTTTATAAGTACAATCTTAGCTTTGAGAGGCACTGAATCTTAAACTTTTATTACTTTACAGTTGTTTTTTAAAAATAAAATGCTGAACTTTCTTCTTCATTTGGTTCATATCCTAAAGTCATCCAAGAAAGAAAAATTGTTCACTATAAAAATTATTCTTCCAAGCATTCCTGACAAGTAATTAATGTTGGGGGAAAAAGTTTCTTTTCATACTAGAAATTCAAGTTCTGATTAGAAAAATGGTTTTGATTGTTTTAAAATTGCAAATACTGTGACAACAGAAAGATTCCAAAAATATATGCATATATATAGAAGAAACTATTTCTGTGAGAGTTCTGTACTATTCACAACTTGCAAAATATATTGCATTGTTGTAGGAAAGACACAAATATTATTTGTACCTGTAAAGAATATAAAGATGGTACAAATAATACTTATATTATATTACATGTGTGAGTTGCATGTGAAAATGCAAAACCCTCTTAAATAAGATAAACTATGCCCTGCATTAATGGGACATTTTTTGTGCTCCTGCCAAACACCTGCTGATAGAGCAAGAGTGCTGACTGGTTACATTGATTAAACACCCATGTGGGGAAACTGTTGGTTGTTGTTTTTTTTTTAAATCCAGAAATATAACAATTCACTTGGTGAGTGACAAATTGTTTTGGAAACAAATAATGTGTTTAAGATGCTGAAATGTGAGACCCTGGGGGGGGTTGGGGGGAGGAATAATAACTACATGTCAGAAAATTTCACATTTAAATGTCTTCTGACTTTCTACTTTCTCTACTGAAGTGAGGGAAACTGTAACCTGTAGACTTTCTTTTACTGATTATACTGTGAACTGTGAACAAGTTATCAACAATTCTTACTGTAGTATAAAATACAGTTTCACAGATTTGTTATTTTGCTTTCTATGCAATTATATATGCCATCAGGATGATGAAATACATGTGATTTTTATCGTTATACCATCTCCTTAATTCATCAGTGATGTGTAAAACAAGGTTAATTTTGCAGGAAAACTCAGTAAACATAAGAGAAATAACACTACCTCATGGAAACTTTCATCTACTTCGCAAGTTTAGAAAAATTATTGATACATGCACAACAAATCACACCAGAACTCTCATAGATCCATGTGGAAAAAAACAGAAAAACTATTAAAAAGAATTTTATTAACTGAATTACTTGTGAATAATAGATGGTATAATAATAGCCCATGTTGCTTCAGTGTGCTAGTTACTAAGGAAAGGTAAGGTTTTAGTATTTATGTTACATATTTTAGTGTTATTTGTTGATAGTAGGTCTGCTGAAATTTAGAAATATGATTTGCAAAGGTGTTGTGTGATTTCACCCATTTAGGCAGCTCAGCACCCCCAAACTGCTCACTCATTTCCCCCCAGAATGATGAGGGAGAGAATAGGGAATGTTAAAATGAGAAAGCTCATGGATTAGTATAAATACATCATAATAGGTGCAGAAAAAGCTGCACAGAGAAACAAAGCAAAACAAGGAAATCATTCAGTTATTCCCATCAGCAGGTTCAGCCATTTCCATATAAAAAGGACTCCATCATGTGCAATGGTTTCTTAGGAAGACAAATGGAAGACAACCTGAAATGTAACCCTTCCTCACCCTTTCCACCAGCTTTTATGGTTGAACATGACATCATATGGTATGGAATACCCCTTAGGCTACTCTGGGTCAGTTGTCCTGGCTG
Source organism: Netta rufina (assembly GCF_964035555.1). Taxonomy (NCBI): domain Eukaryota; kingdom Metazoa; phylum Chordata; class Aves; order Anseriformes; family Anatidae; genus Netta; species Netta rufina. The sequence continues at coordinate 100,168,154 of NC_140124.1, forward strand.
TGTCCCCTCCTAGTTTCTTGTGCACCCCCCGCCTCCTCACTGGCAGGGAATCAGGAAAGTCTTTGACTCTGCAACACCTAAAACACTGGTGTGTTATCAACACTGTTTTCATCACAAATCAGAAACATAGCACCATACAATTGGTAATAAATAAATAAATAAATATGAAAATAAGCAAATAAACAAATAAATAAATAAATGCTTTATCCTGTCCAGGTCAGTACAAAATGACAGATACATATGCTATACACTTATATATATATTCTATATATATAAGTGGAGGGCCAAGATTTCTGCACCACACAGCTTGCAGTTGCGGCTTCCCAATTATCCAGGTTGAGAACCTGACATAACACACTATTTTTCTCCCCCCTCTCATGCAGCCAGACTTTTTACTGAAACAGAAACAGATACAGGTTCTTTCTATATCAAAAATTACAGCAGCAGGAGGAGGGATGGTTCAGATTTCATTTTCATTCTGGCAGGAAGTTAAAAAATGAAAAAAGTTGAAAAGCAAATATCACAGTTATGACACAAACATTGCACTATGAGATGAATCAGCAAAGCAATATTTTTGCACATTTGACATATCTGTTTTAAAGAAACTATTAGTATTTTAGAAGAAATTTCTAGAATGTTTTTTATAAAAATAATAATAATAAAGGAAATTTATCTTTGTTCTGATCTTGCTAAGAGCACCAGCAGAGAAAATATGCTCCCATTGGTTGGGCTGTTACCACCAGTGCTTGGATACATTATTTCTTCCATAAATATAATTTGTATTGTAATCAAGACAAAGAAAACTTTTGAGGAAAGGAGTTTTCCTTTGTGAATTTTTTCCTCTTTTATATGTTTTTCTTCAGTCTTTAATATATATTATTAAAAATGAATAAATCATAGAAAAAATGTAAATATTATACTTTTTGAAAGTCGTCTCTGCCTTTCACATGAAATTTTTAAATGGAAGTAATTGCTCTTTAACTCTTTTCCATTTTTGGTGTGGTTGAACATATCAGGAAGTGCTTTACTGTTATGAGTGCTTAAGAAAGATAAAGGCCTGTGTGGTCTGAGGAGACCATAAATTACATAGACAAAAGGACCCATGTGTTGTCAGTACTCTTCTGAAGTGCTCTTTGACAGAAGTGGTTGTGCTAGTATTGATGTTATGAAAAATTCAATGGATTCTCAAATTAATAAACCAGAAATAAAATATTTTTTACTTTATTAAGTAGAGGTGTTATGTTATGCCCTAAGTTACCTACTCCATTCAGAGGTGTTGTCTAGTCCCGAACTAACAAAGTTCAATAGTGCTATTCTCTTTGTCTAAGTTATGTGGCCATTTTGCCTATGTACTGCAGAATTCATCGTCATTCCCTTAAATCATTTCTTGATTTTCCCTGTCTAAAGCCACTCCTTCTGTCATGAAATCATTGACTGACCTGCACTTTAGAGAGCATTATACATATCTCTGGAAAAGCTTTTACAGGATGCCATGGAGGCTTACTTGATAAATCACTATTTGAAAGAAGGTCATTGGCAGCAAAGTGCAGACTGATAGATATTTAGATATAGCAAGGCATTGAAATATTAAAGGAATGTGTGCAACCCAAGATTTGAAGGCTGGCATTTAAAATGAAGTTCACTAATGCCTTTTCCTCTCCATGTGCAATTTCAACCTGTGACTGAGCTCAGTGTTTATTAAAGCTATCACTCAGTTAAATGTGAGATAACAGAGACAGCAAGAAGGAAGAGAGGGAAAAGGTAGAGCTGCAGGATCTCTGGAGAACTTAAAGCAATTTAGTAAAACTGCTGATTTTGAAATTCTTAAAAGTTAAGGCTGAAAAAGTTATTTAAAACACTTATTAAAAATATCTCTTCTGCAAATAAGGTGTGTGAAACCCCAAAAGGTTATACCAAAGCAAGTGCAAGGTACTTAAAGTTGCGGAATAATTTGTCTACTTTCACAGTGAGAAGTAAATATTTAAAGTAGTATTTCTCACCATGTTCAGTTTTCACTGTGAATCAGCAAGCTCACACACATGAAAAACATGTACACATGTATCTATCTATATGTGTATGCACACTATGCTTATACAAACACACAGGCTCAGAGGTCACAGGATACACAAGCTACTGCACAGATGGGACTGTCTCAGAGTGGCAGCATCACATTGTGTATTTTACAGAGCTGACAATGAGGTGGTCAAATTTTAATAAAAAATAGTTGATAAAAACTTATTTTCTTATACAGATGTTGGATACTTAGTAACTGGGGAGGAAAAAAAAAAAAATCTTTGAAGGGGTAAAAGAAGGAGGAAGCTTAAAAGAGGAAAACTATGAGGAATAGTATGAGATTGTAGAGAAACACAGTGGAATGAAGGTTTACATTGTACCCTAGACCAAATGCGCAGCAGTGAGTTTTGACACCTTTTTCAGCTACCTACTGGGAAAGACAACAGGTTATAATGTGAAAAACCATGATGGTGTGGTAAGCCAGTATAAACTTCTTCCCCACAGTGCAGCAATTTCCCACAAAAACACCTATGAAAAATTTATCAAAATGCTGGCAAAATTGGTTCTATTACCTAAAACCATTAAAAGCTAAGGGTCAGAAGAGTTAATACAGACAGCAGTCTTTGCTTCCCTTCCTCCACCCTGATGTCCTGTGACTGTAACCTCTGATGGATGAGGGAAACTGTAGTCATATGGTATCACATTTACACAACTTCTCTGTATGTATCCCCTAAACAAGTCTTAGGGGCAGCAAACAAATGTATAGCCAAGTGAGAACAGGGGAAGGAGAAACATGGCATGGGTAACGCAGGTGGAAACTGTTGAAAAATATTTGCCTAACTAGCAGGACCAGCAGAGCAGTGCGGATCCTATCTCTTGCAGGGTTTCTGCCCCTTCAGGGTTCAGCTGAAGGCTATCTCCATCATTCAAAGGCCTTTTGAATAAGGTATACAGTTGTGTGATGAAATCAGGAGGGGATTTGACTGTGTGACAATAGTGACACTTCACTTGTAGTGGAATGAATTCACATTCCTCCCTGAAATAGAGAAAGTCCTGAAATGTATGCATTGAAAGCACTGAAATAAGACAATAGGATATCATCTGCATGCTGAAGTAACATATATCACTTATAGGTCCATCCGGACTGAGTTTCTTTACAGCAGAACTATGTGATGCAGCTAGATCCTCCCCAAGAGCTGAATACATATAGGCCATTACCGCCAAGCCATGTTGTCAAGTCTGTCTAGAAACTCAACTCAGAGATGCTAAAAAGAAACTAAAAGGAAATGATCTGTATGACAATATAGAAGATCCATGCAGTCCAGAGCTGGTGAATAAAGAATCCATACTTTATAGTATAAAAAATAGGAATGGTAAAACCAGATCAGATCAAAGATCCATCTATGTTCACATCTTGTATCTTCTGTGAGTTGTCTTTAAATTTTCCTAAACAGAAGAGTAAAATCCACAGCTGCAGTGTTTCACATCAAGGATAATTCAGGTAGTGAAGCTGGGCCATTGGTGATTAACAACATATTTTCTCTTAGAACAACGTGTAAACAGGGACATTTGGATGCAATTAGAATTAACTAGTTTTCCACCACCACCTCCTGCCCTCCTCCTTGGCTAAGGTTAGACATAGTCTATTAGTTAAAAAATCTTTCTCTTTCAGGAATACAGACCTGAGATACATGGTGTTATCATCTTCCACTTCTAATTCTAAGCCCATACAGTGAATGCTAACATGTATACCCATTAAACACTTATTATGTAGTAGAAAGTACGCATGGGTAAACTGGAAAGCATAACTAGGATTAATTTGCTTTGGCCATATGTTGAAATGTTGGACCACACCAGCCAACTATGAATCTGTATTGCACTTCTGTGGAGTTTACCCAAGTGAAAATACCTATTTTTCCAAAATACCAAGACTTTTCAGGGAGTAGAGTTTTACTGAACACTGAAGAGCTCCTTCTTTTCAGTCTGTCATGTATTGAATTTCACGATAGTAATAAAAAGTTTGTTCATTGATACATTATTCTGCCCTGTGGTTTAAAATTAAATTGAATATTTACAACATCAGGTATGAATTTATGCAGAGAATGAAGCCAAAACCCATCTACATACCAGCCATGTGGCATCACATGATCGCATATGTATGTTTTCACATCCACTCTTTTGATCATATACAGGCCATTCACTAAAGAGAATGTGAGAAATTGGCCAGCAGAAGTGGAATAAATAGAAACATTAAGAACACAATGAAAAATGTCTCAATATGTAGGTATTAAATGTTGTTATTGCTCTTTTAGGAATGAAATGTGTTATGTCTCCCCAATGTGTCAAAATTTGCAGACTTGATTATACTGATTTACAAGCTATCTCATATTTGGAAACTACACAGGTTACCCATGTATTCTGGTGAATAAACAAGATCATGCAGTCATATAACAAGATCCTAGAGATTATTACAACATTGTCTTTTCTCATAGAACCCATGTTTCATTTTCATATTTGTGGCACTGCAATAATTAAGATTTACTACCTAAGCATTCATATCAAGCATATGTAAGGTGACAAGATCAGTCTAGCAGGCAGATAAGTTTTAAAGGGAAAAAAAGACAGAAATCCTACATAGAAATTACTCCAAGTCACAAAGTATATGCAAACTGGAATGCAAAACTAGAAGCTGATTGAAAGAAGCAAGGCCAGGATGAGTCATAACTGAAATAATTCCTAGATATTTTGAGAGAGACAATTTGAGAGTAGGAAGGGTATATATTTATATATATACATACATATATACGCAGATCAAGAGGGACATAAAACTGAAAGTTTGGAATAGACGCAAACAAATATGAACAGAAGAATTACATCATCTCCACAGTTATGGGAATCCATTTTCTCATCATACAAATAAATAAATAAATAAAATAAAATTTGCAGTTATATGTCTTGTCTTCTATAGTCATTCTGAAGAGGGTATAATAAAACATGTGCAAACTTAGAATATAAGATTACCAACCACAACATACTGTGCCATGATATTTGGACAGGGCAGCTCTCCTTATTTCATTAATTCACTAAGGATCAAAAAAAAAAAAAAAAAAAAAAAAAGATCTTTTAATGAAACATGCACTGATTATTTTTGTGTGTGATAATTATAAAAATATAATTTATCTATTTATCTCGATGACTACAGATATTCCAGCCATACATTTCTTCATGTATTTTTAGAGTAACTAATACATTTTTCTATGTGAGACTTGGTAATTAAAAACAGTAAACAAAGTGCAACCAGTAAATTTTAAGGTGTCTCTGAAATGCACAAATATTTGTCTTCACCTCTTCAGTTTTTAAAGCCTTACAGAGGCTATTGTAACTTGTAATTCAACTACAAGACCATTCCTAAAGTAATGAGTAAATCGGGTAGCAGCATGAGCTGACTTTTATAACAAATCTCAGTGGGGTTCTTTTTCCTGTTTCTAAGCTTAATTGTTTTTTTAAAATGCTAAAACCTGAAAGTCCTTTGGGGATTGGAAAGATCCGACATTTACAGAACTTTACACTATTTATTTATTGGTTTATTTATTTATTTAGATCTGGTGTGAGACATAAAATCAGATTTCAATCTCTGCAGTGGAAACACTGCAGGCTTCATTTTCAACATTGAATAAGCCATTTCATTTATATATGTGGATATTTCAGCACACCATATATAAAAGGAGAAAAATACTTTTCCAGTTACTCTTTTTTCTTTATAGATTTAGTTATTGACCCTCAGTTGGGTTATCTACATTCATTAGTAATAAACCATCTAAGCAATGTAAATTGTTTGTTTTATTTAGTTTTCCAAATATGTTGTTTTTTCATACTGACCTCCACAAGTTTCATTGCTATAAATAAGATATGCAGTTACCTGATTGTGAACCTTGACCTCCTGTGTATGAGGAGCCCTTTGTGTTGCTCTCGTAGATTAAAAAAAAAAAAAAAAAAGCGTGTAATTTTTCTCTTGGGAAAATACAATTATTTTTGTTTGACCGTGTAAATGTTTACAGTAAGTTCTTTTTTGAACATAGATTTATTTTTTTTATAGGGGACATTTGCATAGACCGTTTTCTTCTAAACCTCAATAACCAGTAACATTCATAAAAAATAAGTTGTTCTTTTTTTAGTCATTCAGTAACATTTTTGGATTGGGTTCTACAAGCTTCATCTGCCATTCAGCCTGTTGTGAATGTACCACATACCTGTACACTTTATGAATGAGCCCAGAGTCCATTTTTTCTTGCATTTTAACCTACTAATTCTACCACTCTCTTAGACCAAATGCAAAGAATCAAGCTCTGACCAAAAAGTTTTACATTTTCCAAGTACATATTGAGATTTTGCCAGTTCTTTGTCATCTCCCAGGGTACTGAACTCTATACTTGAATCATTCTTCATATTATAACTGCATCCCCCAATAGAAGCAAGAAATATTGGCTTATTTTTTTTAACCTCCTCCCAGGGGTAGTAATTAATTCCCTTCTTAAGAGGAAAGATCCTTGACTGTGACCCTCAAAACTGTATTCTGACCTTCAGAAACAAGTCCAAAAGCACGATAAGTTGAGACAGCAGGTTTCTATTGAGCAACAGCAGCAGCTGTGGGAGCTCTGACAGTTCTGAAGAACTGGTTCATTTCTAGGTTGCCATGGTGAGGTTTCTCATTTATAAGCCATTATGTTATGCTTTTGTTCCTTAAAGTCAAAAATAATTGTTTAGCAAATTTCTTCCACATAAGTTAATGAAACAAATCAGTTTACAAATACTGCAAAAGAAATTAGGAATCCACTTTTTCAGAATTTATTCTTTTAAAATTTCTATTTTTCAAAAACCTTGCTAAAATTATTCATGAGCAGTTAGTTCCCAAATATTCTTATTTTAGCTAAAATACTTGTTTTTAAAGCCTTGTCAATGCTGTCTGATTTCTCATTGTAAAGCATGCATCCTGCAACGTATCTTGCATCAACCATATAATTAATGTTTACTACAGGAGCCCTTTTTGTGATGACTTACTGAATTTTCACCCTCTACATTAAGTTCAAAGAAATATTTTTGCATCATAACACATATTTGCTATGCAAAACTAGTATTTACATTCCACTTTTTTCAGTTCTTTTTTTGCACAACCTTTCTGTTTTTCTTCACTTTCAGCTTGTTGTAGTTACTCTTCACTTCCATTCCCAAAACTCTTTTCTACTGACTTCAATACACTGAAATGTATGACAAAAGTTTACCAACTTTGTTTCAAAATCTGAAAATAAAGAATTCAATATATTTCTACCTACTTTTGACCCTTCTTGCATTACAAGAAAAATATTATTTTTTTTTTTCCAAATCAGTTATTGATTAATATCAAAAAGGCAAAGCTGTTGTATTAAAATGTGCCCAAAAGCCTACCACAGCGGCAGGTGTACTAATCAGTATCTCTAATACCACAGGAATATCTTCTTTCATATTTTGGGACTACTAAAGGTTATGAAATACTCTAGATGCAAAATTCAGTCTACTTTGTTTTCAGCTCCTGAAGATAAAATGTCTTGACAATTTGTTTTATATCTCGTCAAATCAGACATGCACCACTACAAGTTCGTTTCAAACAATGCAGAAAGGATTGATCGCCAGGTATTAATTCTGCAGAAACTGAATATCTAGCTTCTCAGGAGCACTTAGTTCTTATATCAGTGGCTTGGCATAGGATTAAGTTACTGGTGAATTATGGTTCTGAAGGCTAATCAGCATAATCTGTATGTAATATGAGAGAGTACTAAATAAGAATGTTTTTCTTGTTCTTATCACCTGAACAGTTCATCTGGAATAGTATTGCTGAAAGAAGAAAGCAAAAACAATGGAGCAATGTGTATCATGTGGAAAAGAAAGCTTAAAAAAAATAACAATAATAATAATAAAGTTTGCAGGGAAAAAAAAAAAAAAAAATATATATATATATATATATATAAAAAAATCAGAAAATTGGCCTGGCATGAAATAGCAGTACATGAAAAAGTGGTAGGCAGGGAATCATTGAATCATTGAACAGCCATCTGAGGAATCAGAGATGGGACACAGCTGTTGCAAATAGGCAAAGCTTTCAGCCTTCAAAAGAGTGTTATTCTGAATATAGAGTGGGCAACGTATCTGCACAAGGAAGAAACATATGGAAAACAACACGTCTGCTGCTGCTGGGAAACAAGAAAGCAGCAGTTATCTGAAAGGCACACAGGAGGCAAACAAGGTTAAGTTTGGGAACAAGTGTTGGCTTTTCATTATTTAATTTTATATATTTAACATGTTAAAGAAACATTAAGGATCCAGAGGAAATTATTCATACATGTATATTAAAAATATCTTTCAATGATATTTTTTTGAATTCCTGAAGGAAAAATAGAGTAGACAATCCTTGCAGAAAATAAAATATGAGACTACAATCCCTACCTAAATCCCCCTGAATTCAAATTTAGTTGTAACCATTTTCCTCTAACGGAATTCATAAGTTAGTATTTTAATGCTTTTATTCATTACATAACACAAATCCTGAAGAAGGCACTATCCTGCTGCAGTATTTATTCTCTCAGTCTCCAGGAATCTCTTCCATGTCTCTCTCATATCCACACTACTGTGACTTCTGATTGAACATACATATGGTCTGTTCTGAAAGTAGTAGGACTGGCTTTTTCCTGGGCGAACGGGTGGACAAGAGGTGGTCTGCGTGCGCAGGATCGGTGGAGGGGGATATTGGGAACGCTGGGAAAAATCAGCAGTCGGCTGTCAGCCATTGAAGAGAGCAGGTCACTTGTACTGTGAACACCTGTCGAAACACCTCGTCACGGATAATCATGGAGCGTTTACTGGAGCAGCGATACACAATCAAATTTTGTGTAAAGCTTGGTAAAATGGGCAAAGAGACTCATGACATGATTAAGGAGGCCTACGGTGATGCTGCCATGGGTAGATTGGGTGTTTTTGAGTGGCACAAGCTGTTCCAAGAAGGTAGGAAAAGAGTGGAAGACGACGACCGCTCCAGACACCCTTTGACCAGCAAGACCAATGAAAATGTGTCACGAGTGAAAAATTTACTGAACCATGATCGCAGGATGAGTATCAGAATGATTGCTGATGACTTGAGCATTCCTCAAACCCAAGTTTTTGAGATGGTGAAAGAAAACTTAGCCAAGAGGAAACTGGGCGCGAAGTTTTGTGCCACGAGTGTTGTCAGAGGAGCAAAAGGCCAACCGGAAAGCGATCTGCCAGGATCTTCTTCATCATGTGAATGAGGAGCCCGACTTTTTGGGCAACGTAGTGACCGGTGATGAGATGTGGGTGTTTGAATACAACCCGGAGAGTACATGTAAGCGGCAGAGCACAGAATGGCACACCCCTGCTTCCCCACGCCCCAAGAAAGCACGAATGAGCAAATCCAAGCAAAAGTCCGTGCTCATTTGCTTTTTTGATCGACATGGAGTCATCCACAAAGAGTTTGTACCACCTGGACAAAGTTAATGCAGTTTTTTACATGGAAGTCCTCACAAGACTGTGAAAACACATTGCTCATGTCCGCCCAGCCATCGTCAACAATTGGCGGCTGCACCATGACAACATGCCGAGCCACACAGCGTTCCGTGTAGTGGAGCATCTTGCTCAGCACAAGGTGGCAACGCTGCCTCAGCCCCCCTACAGCCCTGACTTGGCCCCGCCAGACTTTTTCTATTCCCGAGAATAAAATCAATGCTCAAGGAGAAGCATCACGCATCGGTAGAGGTGCTTCAAGAGGCTGTGACGAGGGAGCTAAACAGCATTCCAGTCCAGGCGTTCCTGGAGGCGTACGAAAACTGGAAAACTTGTTGGCAGCAGTGTGTAGATGCAGAAGGGTGCTACTTAGAAAAATTCTAATCATTTGTTCTATTCTCATGAATTTTTTTATTCTTTTTTAAATAAGTTCTACTAAAAATTATCACACAGAATTTCTAGGTTGGAAGAGACCTCAAGATCGTCGAGTCCAACCTCTGACCTAACTTTCAGAACAGACCATGTACATCTTACTGTACAGTTTTAGCACAATTACTTCCTGTATTGGATTGTTTTGTCAGGCAGAACAACTCTAGGGAGCTTCAGAATTCACAACAGTGATCTACTTGGAGTTCATAATCTCCTTACCTGTTTTCAAGAGTGCTTGATAGCTGAAGTGGTGGTCTCACCAGTCCATCATCTCATATCTTCTGATGTGCTCTTTATTTTCTTTACCTTTTTGGCTGTGAAATTAACCTATACTCTTTGTTTTTTCTCATGTTTGATTCCATAAATTCTAAAGGCATTTGAAAAGTACTCCAAGAAACTCACTTTCTTGAAGAAAGTCCAGAAAGCCAACCTTATCCTGGGCTGCATCAAAAGAAGCATGAACAGCTTCTTTCACGGCCAGCAGGTCAAGGGAAGTGATTCCCCCCTCTACTCTGCTCTGGTAAGATCCTACCTGAAGTATTGCAATCAGCTCTGGGGCCCCCAGAAAAAGAAAGGCACAAACATATTAGAACAAGTCCAGAGGAGGGCCACAAAAATGAGCAAAGGGCTGTAGCACCTCTCCTGTGAAGACAGGCTGAGAGAGTTGGGGATGTTGAGACTGAAGAAGAGAAGACTCTGGGAACTTCTGGTACCTAAAGGGGCCCTACAAAGAAGCAGGAGAGGGACCCTTTGTCAGGAAGTGGAGAGATAGTACAAGAAATAATAATCTTAAACTAAAAAATGTGTAGATTTAGATTAGGTATTAGTAAGAAGTTCTTCACTGTGAGGGTGGTGAGGCACTAGAACAGGTTGCCCAGAGAGGCTGTGGCTGCCCCATCAGTGGAAATGTTCAAGGCCAGGTTGGATGGAGCTTTGAGCAACCTCATCTAGTGGAAGGTGCCTCTCTCTACCCATGGTGGGGGTATTGAAATTAGATGATCTCTAAGGTCCTTTTCAACTCAAACCATTCTGTGATTCTGTAGTGGGTTTACGTGGCAAGGTTTTGGTAGCAGGGGGCCATAGGGGTGGTTTCTGTGAGAAAGATCTAGAAGCTGCCCCATGTTTGGGAAGGGCCCCATTGTTTTCCAGAGCTGAGCCAATAAGCGATGTTGTTTTGCACCTCTGTGAAAGCATATTTAAGACAGGGAAAAAAAAATGCTGCAGCACACAGCAGCTGGGAGGGAGAGAGCAGTGAGGAACAGCCTTACAGGCACCAAGGTCAGTGTAGAAGGAGGGGGAGAGGTGCTCCAGGCGCCGGAGCAGAAGTCCCCTGCGGCCTGTGGTGAGGACCATGGTGAAGCAGGATGTCCCCCTGCAGCCCATGGAGTACCACGGTGGAGCAGGGTTCCACGCTGCAGCCCATGGAGGAGACCACACAGGAGCAGGTGACCTGGCAGGAGCTGCTGCCCGTAGGGGAACCAGGTTGGAGCAGTTTTCTCCTGAGGGATGGACCCCGTGGTACGGACCCATATCTGGAGCAGTTCTGGAAGAGCTGCTGCCTGTGGGAAGCCCACGCCGGATCAGTTCATCAAGGACTGCATCCCTTGGGTGGGACCCCACAGCACAGGGGATGAGAGTGACCGAGAAGGAGCGGCAGAGAAGAAGTGCTGTAGACTGACCATAACCCCCATTCCCCTGTTTCCCTGCGCCGCTCGGGGGGAGGAGGTGGAAGAGGGTAGATGGGGGGGGAAGGTGCTTTTGGTTTCCTTCCTTTGTTTCTCACTTCTCTAGCTTGTTAGGAATGAGCAATAAATCTTACTATCTTCTTATGCTGAGTCTGGTTTGCCCATTACAATAATTATCGTGTGATTTTCTCATCCTTATCTCAACCTTTGAACCCTTTTCATATATTTTCTCCCCATTCCTCTTTGAGGAGGGGCAGTGAGAGAGCAGCTGTGGTGGAGCTCAGCTGCCCACTCGAGCGGAACCACGACAGATTCTTTGATAAGAAAGATGCTGTGGTGAATTAACCTTGGCGAGAAGCCTGACCAGCCACTCTCTTGCTCTCACTCCTCTGCAGGACAGGGGGAAGAAGATGAAAAAGCTCATAGGTCAGGATATGGACAGGAAGATCACTTACTGATTGCCATCATGGGCCAAACAGACTTGATTTGCGGAAAATTAAATGAGTTTAATTTATTGCCAATTAAAAGTAGATTAGGATGGTGATAAGCTAAAGCAAAGCCAAAATCATCTGACCCACATACCCCTTCTCTTGCCTGGCTCAGCTTTACTCTTTCATTCCCAACTCCTCTGCCTTTTCCTCCAACCTCCGTGAGTTGCACAGGGGAATGGGTGTTGCAGTCAATCCATAACACTTCATCTCTGCTGCTCCTTACTCCTCACAGTCTTCACCTGCTGTGTGATTTCCCTCCCACAAAAATAGAAAAAAGAAAGAAGAAAGAAAGAAAGAAAGAAAGAAAGAAAGAATAAAGAAAGAAAGAAAGAAGAAGAAAGAAAGAAAGAAAGAAAGAAAGAAAAGAAAGGAAGGAAGGAAGGAAGGAAGGAAGGAAGGAAGGAAGGAAGGAAGGAAGGAAGGAAGGAAGGAAGGAAGGAAGGAAGGAAGGAAGGAAGGAAGGAAGGAAGGAAGGAAGGAAGGAAGGAAGGAAGGAAGGAAGGAAGGAAGGAAGGAAGGAAGGAAGGAAGGAAGGAAGGAAGGAAGGAAGGAAGGAAGGAAGGAAGGAAGAAAACTTAACAAACTTCTCCAGCATGATCTCCCATGGGCTGCAGTCCACCAGAACAGAACACGTAGCTCCTGTGTGGGCTCCTCTCCATGGCTGTAGTTCCTACCAGGAGCCTGCACCATCATAGGCTCCAGCTTGGGATTCTCCATGGGATGTCCTGTAGAAATCTATTTCAATGTGGTATACCACGTGCTGCAGGGGGACAGTCTGCTCCACCATGGTCCTCTCTTACAGGCTGTAAGGGAATTTCAACTCCAGCACCTGGAGCAGGTCCTCCTTGTCCTTCTTCTCTGATCTTGAGTGTTCAGAAGGCTGTTTCTCTCATATTTTCTCACTCCTCTATTCCACAACACCTGCTGCGCAGTAGTTTTTACCCTTTCTTAAATGTTATCACAAAAGCATCACCAGCTTTGTGGATGGGTTGAGCTTTGGCCAGCAATGGGCCCATTTTAGAGCCCCCTAAATCCAACTGTGTCCAGCATGAGGCAGCCTCTTCTCATAAAGGCCATGACTGCAGTGCACCTGCTACCAAAACAGGCAGGGGGGAGTAACTAAGGAGGAGCCCTTAGATTCATGAACCTCTAGGGTAATGCATGGTATGCAGTGGAAAGTACCCATTGAACTGACAAGGTCTCACAGGTACCAACTACTTTCTAAATACTTGCTGGCAAAATAGCATTTTACTGACAGATTTTGAATAGCATGAAGCACTGGCTTTGTGAACATCTGTTTGGACCGCTCCCAGGACATGAATGACAGAGTTAGAGAACACATCTGAGTATTTGCTTGAGAGTCTTGTGAGTGAGACATATAGACTGGCAGCATAAAATTTATTCCATTTAAATGAACTGCCCAATTCTCATAATGAGCATAAAAGACATCGAATGCCAGCATTTTGCAGCAACATTTTCTATATTGTTTTGAAATACTGAGAAACATCAAATATGTTGACAGTGCATCAGTATCTGTGAATAAGGTAGTCTGAGGCAGTTTATGTCCTACTGTCTCTTTGCATACTTCTGACCTTCTATGACCTTCTAATACATATTTTTAATCTAATATTTATATTAATAAGGATTAGAAATGTTCTATTCCCCCAGATGAGAGCTCTGATTCTCAAGTGTAACAGGGCAAAAAGAATGTAATTTGGAAACCAATCCAATGATTGCAATATACATATTACCTTCTGGTTGCATCAAGAATGGTATTGCGAGAAGGTCAAGGGAAGGGATTGTCGTGCTCTGCTCTGTGCTGGTGTGCCTCATCTTGAGCACTGTGTGCAGTTTTGGGTGCCATAATATGACAGATACACAACTGTTAGAGAATATTTGAAGGAGGGCAAAAATGATGGTAAAGGGTCTAGAGGAGTATGAGTGGCTGAAGTCACTTGAATTGTTCAGCTTAGAGAAGAGAAGACTGAGGGTATGCCTCATCACAGTCTACAACTTCCTCACAAGGGAAAGTGGAGGGGCAGGTGCTGGTCTCTTCTCTCTGGTGACCAGTGATAGGACCCAAAGAAACAGTTTGAAGCTGTGATGGGAGGTTCAGGCTGGATATCAAGAAAAAGTGTTTTTTTTGCCAAGAGAGTGGTCAGGCACTGGAACAGGCTCCTCAGGGACATGGGTCACAGCACTGAGACTGCCAGAGTTCAAGAAGAGTTTAGACAATGCTCTCAAACACATGATCTGATTTGATCTGATTTTTTTCTTATTTTTTTTAGGTAGTCCTTTGGGGACCCAGGAGTTGGACTTAATGATCCTTGTGGGTCCCTTCCAACTTGTGTATTTTATGATTCTATGATTGTGATCATATTATTTAAAAAAAAAAAAAAAAAAAAGACATCAATGTTTTTAACCAAAATACACTAGCATTTCTAGATTCATTAAACATCTTCATTACTTACAGAGTGTTTATACTTTGTGTGTCAAAGTGCCACATCCAATGACAGTAGTGTCAACATAAAATGGAGTTTACTCTGACAATAATACCAAGCACATAGAGCTACGCTGAGTTATTGCATTCCAATCATGTTTACTACGCACTATGTATCTTAATTTTATGCATTACTATTTACTGTGATCTTTCTATAACAAACACGAAAATAAGGGCAACTGGAAACAGTAGTGAATAAATATTTAAAAATATTACTACCTTAATTTTTACAGCAATATATAAAATGTTCCAATTAGAAAACCTCATGTAAGGCAGGAATAATATTTCCTTCACACATCTCTTAAAAAATAAAATGATTTTTTTTCTTTAGTCATAGATTTTGGTCCTGAAATAATCAATGTATTAATTCAGTAGAAGTATTTGCAGTGTTTCTATGTCTTGGGCAATTAGAGTGAAATAGTTTGACATTTTTGTTCTTTCCTTTAAACACTGGATACATTCAGGAACATCCTGAATTCATGCAAGTGCATTCACATGTATGTACTAATTCTTAGAAACTAGAATTTCACTATTGCTAGTTATTTCACTATTAATAATAGAATTAATTACCAGAGGGTCAGCTTTATCCTCTAAATCATTTTAAAGGTGAGGCTTTTTAGAAGTTACTTTATTTTCCATAGAGCTTTCACAATGCACAGCTGTAGTTCATAGATCGTTTTGCATCCATACAAACAGAATACATAATTACTTCATAAAATAAAGCATGATAGTGGTTGTTATAATGAAATTTCTCCGTAATTTTTTCTTAACCTGAAAACCTGTGCTTTTTCAACCAAAATCAAGACCAACAAAAAATTTACCAATGAAGATTTTTTTTTCCCTAGGGTAGACAAAGAAAGCAGATTTCCTACCCCTTTTGCATGGTTACAACATGAATAAAGACTATGCTGTAGGGAATAGGTAGCAGCTGTCATTCTGATATATTAGTCTGTAAGAGCAATGCAAGGCCATGACTGCAATTCTCTTTGAATGTCTGGCTAAGCACTCGCCTTCATGTATAATTAATGTTCATGGGAAGTTAAAGTCCATGCTTAGCACTCACTGTGCCTTTCTTTCCTGCAGCATGCAATACATAACATAGTGGCACTCATATGAATAGCAACCAAACATAATGAAATAGAACCAAATAGAATATTTAGGTTCTTTTATTTTTTATTTCTTATTTTTATGAGAAAAAAAAAAATCATATTAAAATATAGTATCTTTTGAGTGAATTGAAATCAAGAAATTAAGACCTTTGTTACAGGAAGCTTTGGCTAAAAATATTCAAAGAAAAACTGAAAATAAATTGCAGCTCATATATTAAATATATTATCATTTTTTTTATTTTCTCTCTCTTTTTTTTTTTTTTTTTCTTTCAACCCTTTCTTTTGGTTTGGCATCTTTGGTAATCTTGGAATCATATTTTAATCTGTGAACTAACAGAGAAACAGGAATTATTGTTTTCAAAATTTAACATGACTACATCTATGTCAGTATCTGCCTCACTTAATAAATCCCACCCACACTGATCTTTTATGTGTTTCAGAATCCACAAGAAAAAGTGATATTATATTACACACACCAAACTGTTTTCTTTTTAACAAGGTGTGTAGTGTTCAATTCTAGTATATCATTTGTGACAGGATTTGGCTACCAATGTGTAAACCAAAGTATGTTTTCACATGTCAAAATATCATAACGCTGGAAGACATCTAAGCAGAAATAGAGTACATCTTTTTAAAAACAGTGAATATATTTCCTATGAAAGTATACTCAGGATTACATAATTATATCTGATAGATAAAATTGAGTAAGTAAATAAAATAGATTTGAGAAATTTTGAGTGTAGTGGTATATGTTAATTTTTTTCAAAGTCAAGAACATTATAGGAGATAAACAAAACTCTGCAACAAAAATAAGAAATTAAGGAAAAAATAATTAAACATTTATTTGAAACACATTTATTTACTTCCTTTTCATGTGAGAAATAGTTTCCCAAGTGATTGGTTTTACTAGAGTGATATAAGGATGCTCTGTATAAGTTGTATTAAATTCATTATCAATGAAAGCTTTTTTTAAATTCTGGAACCATCACAATCATAAAAAGCTTTTAATCACATTTTATCAATCAAGCTTGTACCCAAACTTTTAAACAGAAAGTATTCATAAAGTGTCCATACTCTTCAATTTACATTAGAGTGATTCTTAAACTGCTTCTAAGTAGAATAAGAAGTAGAGTACTACTTCTAAGTATTACTTAGAAGTAGAATGAGCAATACGAAAATCCTTCTTGGACACCAGAGTGAACAATATTTGTAACAACTAAATATATTTTTGGTTTAGTCTAATTATAGCCAAAATGCCTCTTTTTGGACTTAATTGACACTGCTTTGGATCCTTTGGATTCTATTTGTCTTATCTAAAAATGACCATAAGAAAATTTATGTACAAAAAGCAAAAGGCAATATTGTTTGGGCAAAGTTGTTCTTTTTGTTGTTGTTTTGTTTTGTTTTTTGTTTTTTTTTCATAATCCAGCATAAAAATATACATATAAAATAAATATGGGGGTGTTGGTTGATGAGAAGCTCAGCACAAGCTGGCAATGTGTGCTTGCAGCACAGAAAGCCAACCATATCCTGGGCTGCATCAAAAGAAACTTCACCAGCAGGTCCAGGGAGGTAATTCTCCCCCTCTACTCTGCTCTTGTAAGACCTTACCTGGAGTACTGTACTTAGCTCTGGGGTTCCCAGCACAAGAAGGACATGGAAGTATTAGAATGAGTCCAGAGAAGATGATCAAAGGTCTGGAGCACCTCTCATATGAAGGCAGGCTGAGGGAGTTGGGGTTGTTCAGCCTGGAGAAGACAGGGGACCTTCCAATGGCCTTCCAGTACCTTTAAGTACTGGCCTACAGGCAAGGTGGGGAGGAACTTTTTGTCAGGGAGTGTAGTCAGAGGACAAGGAGTAATGGATTTAAACTGAAAAAGGGTAGATTTAGGTTAGATATTAGGAAGAAGTTCTTTACTGTGAGGGTGGTGAGGCACTGGAACAGGTTGCCCAGAGAAGCTGTTTACATCGCATCCTTGAAAGTGTTCAAGGTCATGTTGGATTGGGCTTTGAGCAACATGGTCTAATAGAAGGTCTCCCTCCCCACAGTAGGGGGATTGTAATTAGATGATCTTTAAGGCTTTCACAGAATTTCACAGAATTTCACAGAATTTCACAGAATTTCTAGGTTGGAAGAGACCTCAAGATCATCGAGTCCAACCTCTGACCTAACGCTAACAGTCCCCACTAAACCATATCCCTAAGCTCTACATCTAAACGTCTTTTGAAGACTTCCAGGGATGGTGACTCCACCACTTCCCTGGGCAGCCTGTTCCAATGCCTCACAACCCTTTCAGTAAAGAAGTTCTTCCTAACATCTAACCTAAACATCTAACCTAACATCTAACCTTCTTCCAACCCAGACCATCCTATGATTCTATGAATACTCACGTGTTTTCAGAAGCAACTATTTACAAACTTTGTCCTTCTTATAATATTGTCTGTTTCTCTTTAATTAAAAAGGGATATTATTTTACGCATGTGTTCTGTAATATGCATGTTTAAGGCCAAACAAATTGGTGGCAAATACCAACAAAATAAAAATAAAAAATAAAAAATTAATAATAAAATAATAATATTTTCTCCTGGCTCTGAATGCAGCAGGAGAATCATCAAAACCTATAAATATCATGCTATAATAACAGGATATCAAAATTAAAACCAATAGGTTATCTTAATTCTCCTGTATAAAAGTCTGTGACATTTGATTTATGATAATTACATTTTTGGTGCATATTTTGGTAGAAAATATCTTACTAGGTTTATATACTACTATTTTGATAGCTGGTTTCATAGAATCACAAAATATGTCAAGTTGGAAAGGACCCAAAGGGATCATCAAGTCCAATTCCTGCCTGGAGGACTACCTAAAAAATGAAACCATATATCTGAGAGCAGTGTCCAAATGCTTCTCAAACTTCAGCAGGTTTAGAGAGCCTGTTCCAGTGCCCAGCCACCCTTTCCTAACACTTAGCCTGAACCTCCTCTGTAACAGCTCAATGCCGTTCCCTAGGGTCCTGTTGCTGTCCCCAGAGAGCAGAGCTGAGCACCTGCTCTTCCGCCCCACTCGTGAGGAAGCTGCAACAATGAGGCCTCCCCTTTGTCTCTTCTTCCCTGGGTTGTAGAATCCAAGTGACCTCATCTGTTCTACATGTTGCCCTCCAGACCCTTCACCATCTTCATTGTCCTCCTTTGGATGCTTGAATTGTTTTATGTCTTTCTTATATGGCAGTGCCCAAAACTACACACAGTACTTGAGGTGAGGCAGCACCAGCACAGACCAGAGTGGGACTATCACTTCCCTTGACCTGCAAGGAATGCCATGTTTCATGCACCCCAAGATATGGCTGGTCCTTTTGGCTTCCAGGGTCCACACATCATCGATTCGTGCGCAACTTACCATTGACCAGAAACCCCCAGATCCCTTTCTGTGTAGCTGCTCTCTAGGTTCTTATTCCCCAGTCTGTACATATATCTAGGGTTGCCCTTTCCCATGTGCAGAATCTAACACTTGCTCTTGTTGAAATTCATGATTGGTGAATGCCAAGCCACTAATCTGTCAAGATTTCTCTGCAAGACCTCTCTACTCTCAAGAGAGTCAACAGCTCTTCCTAATTTAGTGTCATCTGCAAATTTACTTAATATGCATTTGAGTTCTACATCCAAATGATTTATAAAAACATTGAAGAGAATTGGCCCTAAAAAATACTTTAAAAAGTGTAGTGAAAAATAAGTTTTTACTAACATTCTCTATTTATACATGTCCAAGTACTTTTCTTTACTCATAAAAATTTCAGATCTACTAAGCTTTTTATCAGTGTTACATAGCTTACTATTTGAGAGTAAATAATACATATGACCAATGGGAAAATGCTATTAAATAAATGTTTCGAAAGGCTCTTCTTAAAATTATATTATAATATATATATAAATAAATATATATATATAAAAATATATATATATATAATATATTATAGTCTTCTGGACAAAAGCGCTGAATTTCCAGTACCAGTCTTAGCATTAAGTAATGGAACTCCTATCCAAATTCTGCTGACATTAATGGAAGCATTTATTGGATAATGTGTGATAATCATGCTTGGTATACAGACAGGAAACCATAGCCCTTTCTCCTGCTTGAATAGCTGTGACATACTGTGACAAAAAATAAAATAAAATAAAATAAAATAAAATAAAATAAAATAAAATAAAATAAAATAAAATAAAATAAAATAAAATAAAATAAAATAATAAAAATTGTTTGATCTTGTCTATCACTATTAAAGATTGGAATGTTATTCCAGAAAGAAATACAATGTTTAGGGAAAAATTTCAAGGAAAAAAATAAAAAATAAAAAAAAAATAAAAGAAAAACAGACTTATCTTAGTAGTATTTCTCTAGTCATGGATTGAATATTTGACATAAAGATCTATGTGAAATTGTGAAATTTCATTCTTTTCAGGATAAGTGCTACTGTTATGTGCTATGAAGCTTTCATTTGATTGTGATTAGTATGTTTCACTGCTAATGTGTTATTATTTATTTTTTTTAGTATAAATAAAATATTTAAAGATTTCACTTTTTTTATAATACCATGTTCTAGTCTAGCATGGATTTGTTAAAATCCATAAAATTGTTGCATTTGAAAAACATGCTGTGCTCGGTATCCTGTTAGAAAGTCAGCCTAGATAATCATCATAGATCTTTTGCCCTTTAAAAACAGTGAATAATTGAAACATGGCAGTAAATTTCTCCCATCTCTCAACCAAAGGATTTCAAATAACTTATTTGATCAAATTACTTAAATTTCAGATTACTGAAAGAAATTCAATCTTAAAGACTCAAAGGTGAACCTCTTAGAGGTTCATCAATTTTTTTTGAATAATTTTAATACTGTTTGCAGATGATTCTACTCAGTAGAGCTTGGAATTCTTGATGCTATGAAACTGAATTTCAAATGGTACATTTTCAGAAGACTCTTTATTTTCTCTGTGAAATGTATCCCTTGTTAAAAAGTTGCAAAATGTTAAACTTAAAAGTTGAATTTTGTTGTTGTTGTTTTTTGTTTGTTTGCTTGTTTTAAAGTATAATAATGAAGTTTCTTTATTCTTAATGTGAAGGATAACAATTAAGTGCATTTAAGTCTAACTCTGCATGTTGCAAGATGTTCAGATTACTACCCCTGGCAATAGCAAATAATGTTTGGACTGTTTAAATTCTAAGATGATACAATACAAATCATCTTAGGATACAAAAGGATATTTTTTGCTGTAGTCCTCATTTTGTAGTATAGACAGAACAGTAATGTTCCTATATCTACATGCTCATATCTATATCTATATGCTCATATCTAATCTACATGATCAAAAATATTTTTTTGAAAGATGGCTGCATTAATCTTTTGAAAAGTCATGAGTCCATTTACATTGTCAAGTTATGACAGTCTGAAAGCATAAAGTACCCTTAACATGAAAACCCCCAAACTAATATTTGATTGACAAGACCTCCCACATTTAACAAGCTTTTATTTTTTTCCTTAAGGATGTGCTACTTTGCACAGCCTTGGTATGAATTACTAAGGGCTGGAAGGGGAAAACTAGTATTCAGACAACAGTAATTCAGACAACAGTGATTCTGTAATAATTTTAATAGTCTACATGAAACAATGTTGATGGGTTTTATTTTAATTATAAGAAATACAGCTAAAAATCTCATGCAAATATAATCCACCTGGTCTCAACATGAACAGTAGTCAGAAATTCAGCTCATTGCTTCTTAATCCAGTGAATACCATCCAAGCACTTTAACTAGAAGACAGTATTAAATTATCTACTGTGTGCCAAAATAGATAAAAACTTAATTTAATCTTTTTAAAGTCAAAAAGTAGAAACTAAGGATTATATTTAAAATTAATGGCAGTAGAGCTGCCTCCATCAGTGAGGTAATAAATTATCTTGTAAATTATCAGTTGGTCTGCACTGATTCGCACTGAGCAATGGATATTGGGCAAGTTATCAAAGCTACTGCACAAGATCCTTTCTACTTCACATCTACTACAGCAGAAAATTGAGGGAGAGGAGAAGAGAAAAAGAAAATGTAGAGATTAGCTGTAAGATATATTAAAACAGTTATTTACTGAAGCAAATAAGGACTTATTCTTCCATGGTCATTAAATGTTAATCTAATTTTCCTGCTGTATGCATCAGAATTTAGACCCATCTTTTTAAACACATTCTTAACCAGATTAACTAGTCTGCCTGAGGGCACACCTAACATTCATCCTGTACACAACTGTACACATGATCTACAGCACTTACTAAACATGAGAAATTACACATTCAGGCTCTTTAAGGATCTTGCATTAATTTTTGAATGCTAAAAATCACTGCTTTAAATCCAAAAGTTCTGAGCATCTAGGGTAAGGATCAGTTTTATAGAAGTAAACTGAACACCCCAAAATTCCAATTGTGATGGTTAACTGATGAATTTGAGACTCCACATCAAAGAAAATGCCTCTATAAGAGAAATATAGACTTAAACACATAGATCAATACCATAGAATCATAGAACAGCTTGGGTTGGAAGGGATCTTAAGGAATCTTTAAAAGGGATTTAATTCCAACCCACCTGCCCTAGACAGAGATGCCACCCAGTAGATCAGGCTGGCCAAGGCCCCATTCCACCTGGCTTTGAACACCTTCAGAAATAGGGCATCCACAGCTTCTCTAGGCAACCTGTTCTAGTTCCTACCTCTGAGTGAAGAATTTCATCCTAATGTCTAATCTAAATCTCTCCTCTTTTATTTTAAGACCATTCCCCCTTGTCCTATCATTATCTACCAGAGTAGAGTCCCTCTCCATCAGCATGAACCTTTTTTTATAAAAGCATAACACTTTATAAAAATTGTGTTTTAAATATTCCCCTTTTTAAAGATAAGGAGATTAAGCTGATAATAATTTTCAACATTCAGGCTAATAATCGTGAAATTCTTAGCGGTATACTGAATTAAGAACTTTCTTTCAGGTTTAGGTCCACATCAGCCTTTATGTTTGTGCAATGGTTGTTTTATGCTTAACTATTTCATGTGCAGTAAGACAATATTAATATTATGTTACAGATCCTGTCTTGGTTTCATATTGAAGGAATGGACTTGGCATGTATTTATACATATTTATAGTAAATTAAACAAGAATTCAGCTTTGTGATAAGTATTCTCTGGAACTATTCTCTGATGCTTTTGCTTAAGATTTATATATATATATATTATATATATATATATATATATATATATATATAATATAATTCATTCAAGTTGTGCCGTGAAATTGATTTAGAGAGATTCTTTTGTGCTAGAGAATTCTCTTAAAAGAATTGTGGTCTATCACTTAAAATGATGTTGGATCATTTTCAATGAACTGATCTAATTGTAAACTGAATTTTAAAACATTTCCTTTCCTGTGAAATACTGATTTTATTTCAAGAACAGACCAACATGGATGCCTTTATCATATGAACAAAGATATCAAAATGCAGCAGAACATAACTTATAGGATGGGTAACTATCTTCTCACATATTCAGAAAGCCATTCCTCACTTTTCATCCTAGAACAAAGTCATCCTAGAAAAATGAAAGGTTTCATTACATGAAAGAAATATTTCATATGGGACTCAAAGACTCTCTAATACCTAGTGGACCAAAGGCCACTTCCAGATCAAAGAACACATGCAGGCAGAACTCCAAAACAATGACAGCACTATAAATCCCCGTCTAGGTTTACATTATTCCTAATTCCTACATCTTTGTTTTCCATTGAAGGAAATTCAGGCTCACAGGCCAAAATAGAAGCATGGCAGCGTGGCTTACTTTGCACAGTTTTCGGATCACACCAACACTGGAGATCATACTGATAGACAGCTTCTCTACACCTTATATCCAGTCAGGACTGCTTTTTCTAAAATTAAGTGGCTATTATGCTCATTAAATTGAAAATAAATATTTCTTCACAGCTAAGGAATAAAGGTCAACAAAATTTGAAGACAGATATTTGCTGAGGCCAAGACAATAAGTCAAAAATCTTTATAAAGGTAACGCTGTAATAAACTACTGATGGCATGTAACATGTAGCTTACAAAATGCACTAGATCAGCCTAGCACAGTAATCTAACATGGATATCATCAAAAACGTCATGGCAAAACTAATGTATGTTTGTCAGAAATTTAAAAATGCCTAGATGACAGTATTCATCTATTAGAACTTTTTGTTTACTAATGACACCTACAAATAATGCAATCAAGTTCTCAGTTTAGGTTTAAAAGTGTAATTTATAAAATTATTTCTTTTCTTTAGTTTCTTTTTGGAGATGTATTAAAAAATTCCTTGCATCTTGAAATTTGGTTTTATAGTTGAGAGTGAAGTATGTGAATATTGATATATACATTGATTTGCACTCATGAAAGTGCCCACCCCTTGGGAAATAGACATTGTTGTCATTATTATGGCTATTAATCTTATTAAAGATGCACTTCATATTTAGTATCTTCAATTGTTCAGCATTTGTAATTGATTGAGTCATACATAATGTATCATTGCTTTGACGTCCTGTTTTTGGCTGAGTTAATTTTCTTCATAGTGTCTGCTATGTGCCATGTTTTCAATTTAGGAGAGAAATAATGTTGATAACACACAATATTTTTAGTTCTTGCTGACACCGAGTCAAGGACTTTTCAGCTTCTCACACTGCCCTAACAGCAAGGAGGCTGGGGATGCACATGAAGATGGGAGGGGACACAACCAGGACAGTTGATCCAAATTAACCAAAACAATATTTCACATGATTCCATATGATGTCATGGAGAATAACAAAAATTGTGGGGTGTTGGACAAGGAGGGCCAGCCACTGCCTGGGGACTGTCTGGACATTGGTCAGCTGATAGTGTGCAATTGCACTGTTCATCGCTTGTTTTGCATATTATTACTATTGTTGTTGTCGTTATTATTTTTACTATTTTCCTTTCCTATTCTGTCCTATTAAGCTGTCTTTATCTCAACCCATGAGTTTTACTTTTTTTTCCCAATACTCTCCCCCTTCCCTCTGATGGGGGAGTGAGCTAACAGCTGTGTGGTTCTTATCTGCCTGCACGGTTAAAACACAACAGTTGATAAAAACAACTTAATCCAAATTTGACATCTTCAGATTTTGTATTTCCTTTTTCATATGCTGGATATTTCTATTATAAACTCTCATTTGGAGGAAGAAAAAAAAAAAAAAAAAAGGTCAAAATATAATCAAATGATAAAAGAAATACATTGAAAATATTCTCAAAAATGTACATAGTAGATATAAATACAAGTATATGACGGATGTCAAAGAATTATTAATTCTTAATAAGAATTATTAATATCAATAGATATATGTAGATGTCAAATTTAGAAGTATAATTTATATTTTAAAACCTTTCTCAGTGAAGATGATGTACTAAATCAAGGTAAAGAGGTACGGAGAAATTGTCCAAGCTTATTTTATCCTGTGTTTCTTACACCATTTTACAGGTATTTACTTATTCTTACACCATTTTACAGGTACTTATTTATGGTTTCAGGTGGGTGTATTTCTCTACTGTTTCTCTATTTCTCAGTTTTGTCCAAGTCACTGTATGACCTGTGTCTCTTACTTTAGTTTCATTTTCCTTGTATTGAAGGTAATTCAGCTTTACAGGTTCTGTTCTGTTTTTATGTCTTTTTTTTTTTCTTTCAGCTTTCTTTTCATTATTATTTTTTTAAGACTGACATATTTTGATTTTATGTTTGTTAGCTTCATTTTTTTTTTAATATTTCAGTTTTGTTAACATTTTCTCTTTAATTTTTATCATTGACACACCTATCATTTTCCAGGGATCTCTCTGCAGTCTTTGCATAGTCTGCTTTGCAGTCTGCCTGCTGCCTTCCTGTGCTGTTTCTTAGTCCTGTTGGCTAACACTGCTGTGGATAATTGAAAATATTCTTTATCACGTGATCCTCCAAGATTGCTGAAGACCTTTTTCAGCTGAAAGGAAGGAGTTAATCATCACATAAAGCCAAGATACACAGAATTTTCTGAGTCCAGAAAAAATCTACAGAAACAATTCTCAGCATCTGGCATACAGATGCTGAGAAGTCATTAGTTCACTAAACCTATCCAGTTTTTACCTCCTATTATGAAAGAAGTGGGCTTAGAACTATAAGGTATTAAAAATAAAAACAGTCATTCATTTTTATGTTTGAATCTTTAGGGTTTCCGTTTTTCTCCACATGAACATCTTACAAAGTAACACCACAGATTTTCATGTAATCAAATTATTGAGCACTTTTAGGAAATATTCAGATCAAACCACTTCACAGCTCCCCCTTCTACCTCATTAACACATCACCTTTTTCCACTTCCATATCATCAGAATCTCAATATTCCCACTACGCTTCATATCATTTTACTGCTCAATTCTGCCTCACATTCCTAAAAAATTATTTTAATTGGTGTCTTTCTTTCACATTAAGGCCAGAATGGGAACCCAAAGGACAGCTTGACCTTTGCAGGACTACAGAGAGTAATAAGAACTTTGGGGGGCTTAATCTTGCCACACTGCTTTTGTGGGTTCAGTGGCCCACAAATTTCTAAAAGCCTTTTCAAGGAGACTCTCATATATTTCTGAATAATCTAAAAAGACCAAGCCTGTTATCAGACACTTTAAATTCAACAAATTGGCATCATACATTCCATTGTCAAATATAATGTGGCCCACAAATCTCAAAAGTTTGAATACTACATAGTTTAGGAATGGAAACCATTTTCCATTTTCTGCATATACACAACATCATAATAACACCTTAAGGAAAATACAGTTTTCTAGAAAGAAAACTGAACCCATGAGCCTGAATCTGGCTAAAGAAGATGGAAACTGAGTCATGAGAAAAACAGAAGAGGAAAAAAGTTGCATGTTTTTATCATTCAGATATTGTTATTGACACACTGTGTTTTTAGTGATGCACAAGCTGTTATATGTTCCCCTGTGGCACATGAAGTAAATTTATCAGGCAGTGATCCCAGGCTAGAGTGATAAAAAAGTCATCAAAATCACATAAACAATTTGCTAAACAAGGGAACATTGACAATCCTTATATGTGATGATATTAAAAATTGCTTCTGACAGCGATGTAGGAACCTATGCAAACACTATTAGTTTTTTTTTTCCCATGTTCCCCAGAAATTTTATTGGATATAATTTTAACTTTCATAATGTAGGATAGAAAAGAGGGAGAAAAATGGCTGTCAAGCCTTAGGTGAATTGCTGAGGGGAGAGAGAGAGGCAGAGAGAGAGAAAAAAAGCAAGATAAGAATTAAAAAAATATATAAAAATAATAATAATTTAAAAAAAAGAGAACCAAGAACCATTCAAGAACATAATGCACACACGGGAAGAAGTGGAGAAATACAGTTTACATAGATTAAAAGAAGACCAGGGAAAGAAAATGTCCCTAAAATTTTATTAGACTGTTTTCCGCTACTAATAAAAACATACTAACATGTTCCAAACTGATTTAACATGACAGTCCACAAAAGAATAGAAACATATGATTAAATCACTGGGCAGAAACTGAAGTGCTGAAGTGCAAAACTTGAAGGTAAAGTTCTGGAAGAGAACAGGTTTTTACCAGGAAACACCAGTTTCAGCAGAATTTGACAGTTCCATTGCTGCCATCTCTCGTGACAAAGAGGAAATACTCTGCTGAGCTCATGCCAATTTACGTGTTTTTGTTCAGGACCTCTGCAGGTCCGAGCTTGTTCCTGCATATATTCTGCCTCAGGGACAGGGACCTGGTGCTTTCAGGGAGCACTGCTCTGGACAGAGCTGCCAGTTGGGCAGCCCAGAGTCACAGGCATGAGGGTGGAAATGATTTC